>NC_060125.1:40434653-41053319 GCF_021461395.2 Schistocerca americana
GGATCCATGACTTTTCTCCACAAATCGTTCCGTTTTCTCCGTACTCGCTCACGTAGGGTAGCCAGGACGCTAATGTAGTAATGCTGATTCACTGTTTGTCCCTCTGGTACCCGATCATCAGTTTTTGCTGACAATGGTCTGCCAGTGCGAGTGTCATCACTGTTGTCTTCGCGGCCCTCTTTAAATTGTTTAAACCACTCAAACACTTGTGTTCGCGATAAACAATCATCGCCGTACACTTGTTGTAACATTACAAACGTTTCACTTGCAGATTTTCCTAGTTTGAAACAAAATTTGATGTTAACACGCTGTTCTTTCTGTACACTCAACATTTTCCGACGCACAGACAAAACGTCAACTACTTAAAACAGACGCCACGGGCAGACTGAGTGCAGGAGGCAGATGAAACTCGAGCAGTAGGCGGAGTGAGAGTCACGTGACAGGCCACGCGACTTTCAGCCTTATTGCATTCGTTTTATTGTTTCCCCAGTACTAGTCCGGTTTTTTTCTAGCCACACCTCGTATAGTAGGGGTCAGTGAAGTGAAGTGGAAGGAAGACAAGGATTTCTGGTCAGATGAGTATCGGGTAACATCAACAGCAGCAGAAAATGGTATAACAGGTGTAGGATTCGTTATGAATAGGAAGGTAGGGCAGAGGGTGTGTTACTGTGAACAGTTCAGTGACCGGGTTGTTCTAATCAGAATCGACAGCAGACCAACACCGACAACGATAGTTCAGGTATACATGCCGACGTCGCAAGCTGAAGATGAACAGATAGAGAAAGTGTATGAGGATATTGAAAGGGTAATGCAGTACGTAAAGAGGGACGAAAATCTAATAGTCATGGGCGACTGGAATGCAGTTGTAGGCGAAGGAGTAGAAGAAAAGGTTACAGGAGAATATGGGCTTGGGACAAGGAATGAAAGAGGAGAAAGACTAATTGAGTTCTTTAACAAGTATCAGCTGGTAATAGCGAATACCCTGTTCAAGAATCACAAGCGAAGGAGGTATACTTGGAAAAGGCTTGGAGATACGGGAAGATTTCAATTAGATTACATCATGGTCAGACACAGATTCCGAAATCAGATACTGGATTGTAAGGTGTACCCAGGAGCAGATAGAGACTCAGATCACAATATAGTAGTGATGAAGAGTAGGCTGAAGTTCAAGATATTAGTCAGGAAGAATCAATACGCAAAGAAGTGGGATACGGAAGTACTAAGGAATGACGAGATACGTTTGTAGTTCTCTAACGCTATAGATACAGCAATAAGGAATAGCACAGTAGGCAGTGCAGTTGAAGAGGAATGGACATCTCTAAAAAGGGCCATCACAGAAGTTGGGAAGGAAAACATACGTACAAAGAAGGTAGCTGCGAAGAAACCACGGGTAACAGAAGAAATACTTCAGTTGATTGATGAAAGGAGGAAGTACAAACATGTTCCGGGAAAATCAGGAATACAGAAATACAAGTTGCTGAGGAATGAAATAAATAGGAAGTGCAGGGAAGCTAAGACTAAATGGCTGCAGGAAAAATGTGAAGACATCAAAAAAGATATGACTGTCGGAAGGACATACTCAGCATACAGGAAAGTCAAAACAACCTTTGGTGACATTAAAAGCAACGTTGGTAACATTAAGAGTGCAACGGGAATTCCACTGTTAAATGCAGAGGAGAGAGGAGATAGGTGGAAAGAATACATTGAAAGCCTCTATGAGGGTGAAGATTTGTCTGATGTGATAGTAGAAGAAACAGGAGTCGATTTAGAAGAGATAGGGGATCCAGATCCAGATCCAGAGTCGGAATTTAAAAGAGTTTTGGAGGACTTACGGTCAAATAAGGCAGAAGGGATAGATAAAATTCCATCAGAATTTCTAAAATCATTGGGGGAAGTGGCAACAAAACAACTATTCACGTTGGTGTGTAGAATATATGAGTCTGGCGACATACCATCTGACTTTCGGAAAAGCATCATCCACACAATTCCGAAGACGGCAAGAGCTGACAAGTGCGAGAATTATCGCACAATCAGCTTAGCAGCTCATGCATCGAAGCTGCTTACAAGAATAATATACAGAAGAATGTAAAAGAAAATTGAGAATGCGCTAGGTGACAATCAGTTTGGCTTTAGGAGAAGTAAAGGGACGAGAGAGGCAATTCTGACGTTACGGCTAATAATGGAAGCAAGGCTAAAGAAAAATCAAGACACTTTCATAGGATATGTCGACCTGGAAAAAGCGTTCGACAATATAAAATGGTGCAAGCTGTTCGAGATTCTGAAAAAAGTAGGGGTAAGCTATAGGGAGAGACGGGTCATATACAATATGTACAACAACCAAGAGGGAATAATAAGAGTGGACGATGAAGAACGAAGTGCTCGTATTAAGAAGGGTGTAAGACAAGGCTGTAGCCTTTCGCCCCTACTCTTCAATCTGTACATCGAGGGACCAATAATGGAAATAAAAGAAAGGTTCAGGAGTGGAATTAAAATACAAGGTGAAAGGATATCAATGATACAATTCGCTGCTGACATTGCTATCCTGAGTGAAAGTGAAGAAGAATTAAATGATCTGCTGAACAGAATGGACAGTCTAATGAGTACACGGTATGGTCTGAGAGTAAATCGGAGAAAGACGAAGGTAATGAGAAGTAGTAGAAATGAGAACAGCAAGAAACTTATCATGATTGATGGTCACGAAGTCAATTAAGTTAAGAAATTCTGCTACCTAGGCAGTAAAATAACCAATGACGGACGGAGCAAGGAGGACATCAAAAGCAGACTCGCTATGGCAAAAAAGGCATTTCTAGCCAAGAGAAGTCTACTAATATCAAATACCGGCCTTAATTTGAGGAAGAAATTTCTCAGGATGTACATCTGGAGTACAGCATTGTAAGGTAGTGAAACATGGACTGTGGGAAAACCGGAACAGAAGAGAATCGAAGCATTTGAGATGTGGTGCTATAGACGAATGTTGAAAGTTAGGTGGACTGATAAGGTAAGGAATGAGGAGGTTCTACGCAGAATCGGAGAGGAAAGGAATATGTGGAAAACACTGATAAGGAGAAGGGACAGGATGATAGGACATCTGCTAAGACATGAGGGAATGACTTCCATGGTACTAGAGGGAGCTGTAGAGGGCAAGAACTGTAGAGGAAGACAGATTGGAATACGTCAAGCAAATAATTGAGGACGTAGGTTGCAAGTGCTACTCTGACACGAAGAGGTTAGCACAGGAAAGGAATTCGTGGCGGGGCCGCATCAAACCAGTCAGTAGACTGAGGGGGGGGGGGGGGGGGGAAATTGTGATTCACTGGTGTTTTAGTCTCTGGTAATAACAATAAATGATCAATGGTGGTCTGGCTGACACTAACCACTCTTGCAAACTTAAGCTGTTTGGTACTTTTCCAAGTACACAGCAACTGTATCGTATGATACCATTTAAAATTCAGAACATGAATCTTCCAATGGCAAAAACATAAATGAATTTGCTGATACTGCTTCACTGTCACACTGCCATCAGATGAATATTTCTCCCCTTACTTTCACATTCCCTCGATAATCCCTCACCAGTTTGTCCAAGTCAATGTTTTGTGTCACTGTGTAACACTCCTTCAAATTGCTGTTAGTATTTATTGTCTACAAAGATTCGAGTTTCAATTGTGGAACAGCTCCACCAACACTGGTTGTCCAACAGCTGTCAGACACTGACATCATTACAGATCATTTCCTATCACAGTTCACAAAAATTGGTGTAGGGGGAAAGAGTGATGAAGTAAGTCAGTGTAGACAGAATTATCTACCCATTTCATTTTCTGTGAAGGTCAAAATACCACACATTTATGAAATTATAACATGGATGTATGTATGTGAAAAGTTGTTGACAAAAATCTGGCCAATCAGGGTTTTACACAAACACTGTTTAGAAATGGGTCGACAAGACAGACTAAAATCAACGAATCTTTAAAAATTTATCTGATAGCTACCCAAATGGCTGAAAAACTGAACAACTAGATTACTGGACACTATAAAAAATTGTAGTGGGCAAATTAGCCTAAATCAAATGAAAGGTTATCTGCCAGAGTGTTAAATGAACACAAAACTTACATGATCAAGGCAGATAAATCAACATCCCCTCCCTGTGGCAAGCAACATTTCATTTCATCATCATGCCTAATAGTAATCTGATATACACCGGGAGTTTACAACACCCCTCCCCCCCCCCCCCCCAAGCATTCCCATATCAAGCCACGTCTGACAGACCGCTGGGTATGGGAATGG
The DNA here is from genome assembly GCF_021461395.2 of Schistocerca americana. Taxonomy (NCBI): domain Eukaryota; kingdom Metazoa; phylum Arthropoda; class Insecta; order Orthoptera; family Acrididae; genus Schistocerca; species Schistocerca americana. Next base: position 40,438,935 of record NC_060125.1, read on the forward strand.
TCCCTTGGGCTGAGTCATCAAGGTATATGGGCCTGGCAGGGAGGTCTTCAGTAGGGGGTGTTAGGTGACACACCCATTTCATTAAAAATAAAATTTAACAATCCAAATAATTTCTTTTTCACTACTTGAAGTAACCAGTTTTGACTGTAATAACCACCACACCAAGATTCCAGTTCACATGAGTAGCTGATGCCCTGAATTGCTGTGTGATACCATAAGGTATCAGTCACCAACTGCTCCAGTTAGTTTTTGAAAAAGGAGATTGGGAAACTGCCAAGAAAGGAAGGGTGTTTTTATTGTGTCAGGCCACAAATACTAACAGCTGCACTGAATGCTGTTGAATGTTCACATTGCTTAGGTGCTAGAAACAATGTGTAAACCAGTTTATCACATTAGCAAGCACAGATACATGGAATGGTTTGCGAAAAAGAAGCAAATAATACTGTTCTAATTAGAAGACTGATACCCTGAAAGAGACATGGTGGTATTCAATTTACTGTTCGAAACACTAACTCTGAGTGGTATATGTAAAAGAAGCCTCAAAGTTTGTTATTTATCGCATAGCACATGAAAAGTAACACTGAGTAACTTATAATATTTTTTGAAACAAAATTCAAATTGCATTCCCTTCTTACAAAAATAGTTCTCTCTTCACGTTAATACTGAAGCAAGGTTAGTACTTTATTGCAAGGATTTCCTGCAGTAAGTAAATTGGTGGAAGAGAAAAAACAAAATACTGTCCAAACATAAATGAAGTTTTTACTTGGAGATTTTACAATTTGTACATTGCATATTACCATAGGCACTGTGTCATTTACCTATGAACAGATCACCTTGCCCAACAATCTCAATACAGTTCCCCACAGCAGTCCTTTGCAGTCATGCAGAGGCTGTCAGTGTGCGTCTTGCGCAACGTAAGGCTTGTTATGACAACTTCTGGACTTCTAAAATTGGTCAAGAAATGTTTTACATAATGCACACGAGCCAAACATCGTCCCATCTGTTTTAACACTTAATTGAGACAGTTCTAACAATCGTGTTGGCCATGTGAGTTGAGTATGTTCGAGAATGTGTTGTGTAATGAGAAAAGTGTGTGCACATGAAATGTTCTGACTGGAGAATGTGGCTCCCTGACATTTCAGAAATGGCAACAGAATTTTCAATCTCCTGGAAGATACTGCACTCTCAGATGATCATCACCAATTCTGAAGGAATAAAGTCTTATCAGTCAGTCTAAGTCCCCAGCTTTTGATACAGCATCAGAAAAAGACACCACGACAGTATGGAAGATGAATATAGGCTTCCCAGTTAAACTTCTGCAGCTAACAATCTTGGCAACATATGGATGGATAGAAATGTTGTAGGAGGATACAGGATGACTTTGAATTTCTATTGGTGTAATGAATGGCAGTTTGCTCTAAATGTAGAAAAATTAAGTTAATACAGATGAGTAGGAAAAACAATCTTGTAATGTTCAAATATTGGACTGGTGGTATACTGTGACAAATATGTTGTTTAAATATCTAGTAATGAGACAGAACAAGCATGTAAAGACTGTAGTACCCAAAGTGAATGTTCTATTTCAGTTTAATGGGAGAATTTAAGGGAAGCATAGCTCATCTATAAAGCAGAATGCACATGGAACACTTGTAAGACACATTCTTGTGTACTGCTTGAGTGTTTGGGTCTTGCACCCCTGGGCTGGATTACAGGAAGACATCAAAGAACTTCAAAGATGTGCTGCTACATTTGTTACCAGTAGGGTGATCAACATTAAAATATTATGGAGATGCTGCACGAATACAAACAGGAATCGCTAAGACTACATTCTTTTTACGAAACTCTTTTCGGATGTTTTTACTGCAGTTTACTGCAGAACTATTCTATTATTACTGAAGTACATTTTCTTTAATGGCCACAAAGATGAGAAGAGAAATAAGGGCTTGTACAGGATTATCTTTTCACTCCATTTGCAAGTGGAACAGGAAATAAGCAGCTGGTGGTGGTCCAAGGTACCCTCCACCATACACCATGTAGAGATTTGTGGATTATGAATGGAGATTTAGATGTTTAATTCATTCTTCTATAAATATTAGATTTAGTTTGGATACTCTTCTATTTTCTAAGGTGTTTCATTAATTTATGTGCAGCCTCCTGCTTTCCAAGTACATCACACACTATTCTTCTTATGAAACATCTCTTGATGGCCGACTGGTGATGGGGGCGAGGGGGGCGGGGAAGGATTCAACAACGAGGTCAATAGCTCCTTGGTCAACGTTTCATTCATCTGGAGATAGTAATGTCGATCAGAAATGCGCTTGGATGAGAAAAGAGGAGTGTTAAAAGTGAGTCATTGAAGGCAATACCAACGCCAGAACTGAAAAATGATTTATGGGGAGGTAGAAGTACACAAACTGGACTGGTACGTAGGTTTAAGCAGACAACTGGTCTCCCGTGGCTCAGCTGTGCCGAGAAAAACCCCACCCACACCCGATCCCCGCCTTCTTGATTAATGGTGACGACAGTTACACAGTAATGAACATCATCTAGACGAGAGATTTGGAATAGTAAAAGGGAAAACCTAAAAATGTAATAGATATCAAATGGACTGCCAATAATAAACGATGACAGAGATAGGTAAGGCTTCACATGGGCATCCCCAGGGGCTCTGTACATGAAGAGGGTGGGCCTTCCAGATCAGATCATTCCATCCCTAATCCATCATACACAAATAGTTACATAGGATAGCACTCACTAAACACCAGAGTGCTACTCCTTAAAAAAAAATACAGCACACCTGAAAGAGAGAGAAACCACAAAAACAATTACAACAGAGGAAAGCAGGGATGGCAGGTACAGCAGTCATGAGAGAGACGGTGGAGAGCTCCCCAGAACCAGCATCTGGCAGGAGATGCCACAAGCCACGATCACCCCTGCACCCACCATGGAGGTTGTTCAACAGATTGTATCTGAGAAAAAGTGCTGGCATGGAGAAGATATAGAACCATTTCAATTACCCCTAGCTGTCCACCAAACTGAGAGCCAGAAAATTTGGATGACCACACTTTCCACCACGAGCAAGGAGGAGACAGCATTCTACCAGGATATGACTAACACTCTGCAAGGCTCCACAACCACAATTTTGTGTGTGTGTGTGTGTGTGTGTGTGTGTGTGTGTGTGTGTGTGTGTGTGTGTTGGGGGGGGGGGGGGAGGGGGGGCAGGAGGGAGGTGGCTTGTTACATAAAATAAAACTATGGGTCAATCTGGACTGACCTGTAGAGATGCGACATACAAGAAGTGGATTCTTTGTGGGAGAAATGGAAGTGGGATTGCCACACAGCAGACAGTGTAGAGTTTATTAGAGCGTGCAGTAGCCCACCAGATGATGTTAGATGCCTGAGTGAACAGAGGCAGTTGCACCTACGGATCCACACCTAGGATCGTCGAAGCAAATGTACCGCGTGAGAGGAGGGGTGAGGAGACGGGCAGCGAGTAACTGCTTCTTTAGCCATACGGCTGGCCAGTTCATTTCCTGGGATACCCACATGACTTGGGGCCCATAAAATGATTTCCTGGGATACCCACATGACTTGGGGCCCATAAAATGACAATCTAGCACAAAGATGGTTCTGGTTGTGTGGGGTTTAAGGGACCAAACAGCAAGGTCATCAGTCCCTTGTTTCAAATGTGATCCATTCCGCTGGTGTGACATCTCAGGAAAGTCAGAACAATAAAAGGGAAAAGGCTAAAAACGTAGAAGGGCAGTCATGTTGTCAATGGTTAAAGAGAGAGAGATTTTTTTTTTTTTTTTTTTTTTTTTTTTTATTTGGTAGGGTTTAAGGGCGCTCAACTGCTGAGGTCATTAGCGCCCAGTCACTGGTGTTAGAGCACAAGGAACGTGCTAAAACTCAAGGGGATGGGGGGACATCAAAAGGACCTGACAAAGATGCAGATTAAATAAGTAAAAAGGTTAAATGTCTTTGGTCAAGCCAGTTAAAGTTATAAAACGCAGAAGACGAGCAGCTGCTCGAGCGTCATCAGCTAAAACATCCGGTAAGGTAGATGGCAGGGACAGGACAACACTAAATTGACTAAAACGGGGACACGACAATAAAACATGGCGCACCGTTAATGCCTGACCACAAGGGCACTGCGGGGCTGGGTCACCAGAGAGCAGGTAGCGGTGGCTAAACCGGCAATGCCCAATCCGCAACCTGGTCAGAAGGACCTCCTCGCGCCGAGATGGTCGGGAGGAAGTTGTCCAAGCAGTTGGGAGCGGTTTTACTGCCTGGAGCTTGTTTCCTTGGAGGGATGACCAAGCATCCCACCACAAGGACACAAGCCTCTTACATACATCCCCACAAACGTCAGATGACGGGACACAATGGGAGGCTGGCCGAGGCTGGAGGACTGCAGCCTTGGCTGCAGCATCCGCAGCCCCATTCCCAGGCACTCCTACATGTCCGGGGACCCACAGAAAGCTGACAGAACCGCCATTATCAGCGAAAGAATGGAGGGACTGCTGTATTCGTTGAATCAAGGGATGGACCGGATAGGGAGCCCCAAGGCTCTGAAGAGCACTGAGTGAGTCAGTGCAGAGTACATACGATGAATGGCGGTCGCGGCGGGCATACTGAATGGCCTGATGGAGAGCAAAAAGCTCGGCCGTAAAGCTGGAACATTGGTCAAGGAGCCGGTATTTAAAGGTGGCGGTCCCGACGACAAAGGCACAGCCGACACCATCGTCAGTTTTGGAGCCATCGGTGTAAATAAAGGTGTGACCAGCAAGTCGAGCACGAAGTTCGACAAACCGTGAGCAATACACTGCAGCCGGAGTACCCTCCTTCGGGAGTGAGCTGAGGTCGAGATAAATACGAACCGGAGCCTGGAGCCAAGGTGGTGTCGGGCTCTCACCCTCTCTGAAGGTGGTAGGGAGGGCAAAATCCAATTGTCGAAGCAGGCGACGGAAGCGGACTCCGGGGGGCAGCAGGGCAGACACATTCAACCCGTACTGACGGTCAAGAGAATCGGCGAAGAAGGACTTGTAAGAGGGGTGTTCGGGCATAGACAACAGCCGGCAGGCATACCGACACAGCAGTATGTCGCGCCGGTAGGTCAATGGTAACTCGGCAGCTTCAGCATAAAGACTCTCGACAGGACTAGTGTAGAAGGCTCCGGTCGCAAGACGTATCCCCCGATGGTGGATGGAGTTGAGCCGGCGTAAGAGGGACGGCCGAGCGGACGAGTAGACGAAGCTCCCATAATCCAGCTTAGATCGGACTATGGACCGATACAAGCGAAGCAGGACAGTGCGATCCGCTCCCCAAGATGAACCGCTAAGAACTCTGAGGACATTAAGGGAACGTGTACAATGGGCCGCCAAATAAGAGACATGTGGAGACCAACACAGTTTCCGGTCCAACGTGAGCCCTAGAAACTTAGTTGTGTCCACGAATGGGAGAACAACGGGACCGAGATGTAAGGATGGCGGAAGGAACGCTTTATATCGCCAAAAGTTGATACAAACCGTCTTCTCTTCAGAGAACCGGAAGCCATTTGCCACGCTCCATGAGTAGAGGCTGTCTAGACAACGCTGAAGGCAGCGCTCCAGGAGGCATGTCCTCTGGGCACTGCAGTAGATCGCGAAGTCATCGACAAAGAGAGAGCCTGAGACATTAGGTGGAATGCAATCCATAATTGGATTGATCGCGATGGCAAAAAGGGCTACGCTCAAGACGGAGCCCTGAGGCACTCCGTTCTCCTGGAGGAAGACGTCGGACAATACGGAACCCACACGTACCCTAAACTTTCGATCCGTTAAAAAGGAATCAATAAAAAGGGGCAGACGACCGCGTAGGCCCCACTTGTGAATAGTGCGGAGGATACCTCCTCTCCAACAGGTATCATAAGCCTTCTCCAAGTCGAAGAACACGGCTACCGTTTGGCGCCTTCGCAAAAAGTTGTTCAGGATGAATGTCGACAAGGTCACAAGGTGGTCAACAGCGGAGCGGCGGCGACGAAAGCCGCATTGGACATTAGTAAGTAGTCGTCGAGATTCAAGAATCCAAACTAACCGAGCATTAACCATGTGCTCCATCACCTTACAGACACAGCTTGTAAGAGAAATGGGGCGGTAACTAGAAGGAAGGTGTCTATCCTTCCCGGGTTTGGGTATAGGAACAACAACGGCGTCACGCCAACGCATGGGGACCTGACCTTCGGTCCAGACGCGATTGTAGGTACGAAGAAGGAAGCTTTTGCCCGCCGGAGAAAGGTGTGCCAGCATCTGAACGTGAATGGCATCTGGCCCCGGAGCAGAGGACCGGGACAGTGCAAGCGCACGTTCGAGTTCCCGCATAGTAAAGGGGGCATTGTAAGTTTCCAGATTCAGCGAGTGGAAGGAAGGTCGCCGAGCCTCGTCTGCCTCTTTCCTGGGAAGGAAGGCAGGATGGTAATGGGCGGAGCTTGAAACCTCCACGAAAAAGCGGCCAAAGGCGTTGGAGACAGCCACAGGATCAACAAGGACCTCATTACCTGAGGTCAGGCCAGGTACTGAGGAGTGGGCCTTAATGCCCGACAGCCGGCGCAGGCTACCCCAAAGAACGGAAGAGGGAGTAAAACTGGTAAAGGAGCTCGTGAAAGAGGCCCAGCAAGCTTTTTTGCTGTCTTTGATGACTCTACGGCATTGTGCTCGGAGTCGTTTGTATTCAATACAATTCGCCAACGTAGGATGGCGGCGAAAGGTGCGTAAAGCACGTCGTCGAGCACGGATAGCGTCCCTACAAGCCTCGTTCCACCAGGGGACGGAAACGCGACGTGAAGAAGAAGTAGTACGAGGTATGGAACGTTCGGCAGCATGGATAATAACAGCCGTGAGGTATTCGACCTGACTGTCACAACTGGGAAAATCGTGGTCCGGAAAGGTCGCCAGGGAGGAGTAAAGTCCCCAGTCAGCTTTCAGTATGTTCCAGCGCGAAGGACGTGGGGATGGGGTGTGGTGCAGGAGACGAACGACACAGGGGAAGTGGTCGCTCGAATAGGTGTCAGAAAGGACATACCACTCGAACCGACGGGCAAGAGTGGTAGAACAGATCGAGAGGTCTAAGTGGGAGTAGGTATGAGTAGAGTCCGAGAGGAAAGTCGGGGCGCCGGTATTGAGGCAGACAAGATTGAGATGGTTGAAGACATCTGCCAAGAGTGAGCCTCTTTGACAGGATGCAGGAGAGCCCCAAAGGGGATGATGGGCATTGAAGTCGCCAAACAGTAAGAACGGCGGGGGAAGCTGATCGATCAGGTGCATCATGTCAGCCCGACTAACAGCAGATGACGGTGGAGTGTAGACGGTACAAACTGAAAAAGTAAAAGCAGAAAGAGTAATGCGGATAGCTATTGCTTGGAGTGGGGTGGTCAATGGGATGGGATGGTAATAGACATCGTCCCGAACAAGCAACATGACCCCACCATGAGCTGGGATACCGTCCACAGGGGTGAGGTCATACCGCTCCGAGGTATAGTGGGAAAAGGCAATACGGTCAGTCGGGCGCAACTTGGTTTCCTGGAGACCAAGGACGAGCGGACAGTGCAGGCGGAGGAGCAGTTGTAATTCCTCCCGATTAGATCGAATACCTCTTATGTTCCAATGAAACAACGCCATTGCTAGTCAAAAAGTTGGGGGAACGAGACAGGGAAGAGCTGGTCACCTCGATGGCCGCGGAGGGCCAGGTGGCGAGGCAACAACGCTACAACTGACGGCAGGCGGATCCTGTTCCATCGACTCGTCGCCAGCTGCGGCCGCTGTCCCTGATTGTGTAGGAGGGGCCGCATCATTTGCCGACAAAAGGCCGGCGGAACGCCTGGCAGCAGAGCGTCCCAGCGAAACTGAGGACGGCCGGGAGCAGCGACTCACGGATGAAGCGTCAGATGAAACGCGCCGGGGTGGAGAGGGGGATAAAGACTTCTTCTTGGAGGCCTTCTTGGAAGGCCGAGGAGGCACAGGGATGGTGGGCTGGACCCGAAGAAGGTCCTCATGCGCGGGGTCCGTTTTGGAACGCCGGACCTCGGAAGCTGGGGTCCGGAACGTTTCCCCGATGGACGCCTGAGAAGAGGATCGCTTCTCAGGTGGCGTGGGGAGAGGAGGAGAAGGAGGAGGAGGAAGGGTGGCCCCTGGGGCAGGGGGGGTGGGGGCCGCGGGGGAGGAGGATTTGGAAGGGAGGGATTTGGGAGGCGGAGGCAGAGCCCCCTGATGGGCAGAGGAGGTGGAGGGGGGACAGGATAGAGGTGAGGATACAACGGAAGGAGTGGACACAACTGAGGCAAACGAAGTGGCCAGTGACACGGGATGAAGGCGGTCATACTTCTTCCTGGCCTCAGAATAAGAGAGCCGATCCAAAGTTTTGATTTCTTGTATCTTTTTCTCCTTCTGATAGGCGGGGCAGTCTGGGGATCTAGGCGAGTGGATGCCAGGACAATTAGGGCACCGAGGTGGTGGGGTGCAAGTATGTTCCTCACGAAGAGGACGTCCACAGTCGCCACAAAGGGGCTCAGCCTCACACCGGGACGACATGTGCCCAAAGCGCAAACACCTAAAACAGCGCATAGGAGGCGGGACGTAAGGTCGCACGTCGCACCGGTAGCACATCACCTTTACCTTCTCCGGGAGAACGTCCCCCTCGAAGGCGAGGATAAAGGCCCCGGTGTCGATGCGACGGTCTTTGGGGCCTCGCTGGACTCGCCGGACGAAATGCACGCCGCGGCGCTCCAGGTTGGCCCTGAGCTCCTCATCAGATTGTAGCAGGAGGTCACGATGAAAAATAACCCCCTGCGTCCTATTTAGTGCCAGATGTGGGACAATGGATACTGGGATGTCCCCTAGGCGGTCGCACGCCTGGAGTGCCGCCGACTGTGTGGCAGAGGTGGTCTTGATAAGAACGGACCCTGATCGCATCTTGCTGAGAGCCTCGATTTCCCCGAAGACGTCCTCAATGTGCTGAACAAAGAACATGGGCTTGGAGGTGGCGAACGTCCCCCCCATCTGTTCGAGAACAGACCAAATAGCGGGGGAAGTACTTCGCCCCAAGCCGGCGGGCCTGTCCCTCCTCCCATGGAGTGGCCAAGGGGGAAAGGGCAGGAGAACCAGAACTAGAAACGGTACCTTTTCTTTTGGAAGACTCGGCCGCAGAGCGACAGAGAGAGAGAGAGAGAGAGAGAGAGAGAGAGAGAGAGAGAGAGAGAGAGAGAGAGGAAGAAAGGGGTAGAAACAGAGTAAAAGGGGAAGAAAAGAGGATCTTGGTCAGGGAGGTGAGTCGGGAATCTCCAAACACGGCTTACAGCGGGAGATACCCAAACACTCACCGCCCTGCCCCGACACCAGAGAGAGACTAAAAACCTTAAATCTGAGAATAACAACCACTTTCCCGGAGGAAACCGAGAGCCTGAGAGACCATCTGGGAATCGTCAGCCAACATTAAAGGTAAAGTGTGGGGGAGTCTGTACCTAGCACGCAGAGCCAAAAGAAGGGGGCATTCAACCAAAATGTGGGCTACTGACTGGAAAGCTCCACAACCACAAAGTGGGGGTGGCTCATCATGCAAAAGAAAACCATGGGTCAGTCTGGTATGGCCAATGCGGAGACGACAGGGTGGTCGAGTCCTTTCGGGAGAGGCAAAGGAAGAACGCCATGGTGCTGGTGTCACCTTAATCGCACCAAGTTTTTTAGACAGGGGAGTAGTCCCCCAAGAGTTGGCCCATGAGTGCGCGAAGTGGGATTTGATGTGAAGCCGTAAATCCGCTGCAGGAGGGGTTACAGAAAACGGGGGGGTTAAGTGACTGCTCCCCCAGCCAAACGATCAGCGAGCTCATTAGCCGGGATACCCACATGGCCAGGGACCTAAAGGAAGTCAATGGAACAAGCAGCATGGTGAACGGTGAATATCAGCGAGATGGCCATGGATGGCAGAGACCAAGGGATGGCGCGAAAAACACTGGTCAATAGCAAGAAGGCCACTCACTGAGTCCGTACATAACAAAACGCAGTTGTATTGGGACTGTTTAATAAAGGTAAGTGTGGTGTCACCGCCAGTATACGTCGGACCCGCGTGTCCCCACTGTCAGTGATTGCAGACCGAGCGCCGCCACACGGCAGGTCTAGAGAGACTTCCTAGCACTCACCCAGTTGTACAGCCGACTTTGCTAGCGATGGTTCACTGACAAATTACGTTCTCATTTGCCGAGACGATAGTTAGCATAGCCTTCAGCTACGTCATTTGCTACAACCCAGCAAGGCGCCATTATCATTTGCTATTTATCTTGTGATGCATGTACCATCAGACCGATGTTCACCAATTATGGATTAAAGTTAAGTATTCCAACAGCTACGTACTTTATTTGCTAGACTCAAATCCTTTAACTGTTCCAGACCTCACGCCAGCCTGTGTGAGCTTAAACGCGTGCATTTCGGCTTCACCTCCTAGTGGCTTGGCTGTCTTGCCAAGTCACAACAGTAAGGGCCTGGGAAATAGCCATCAATTCCGCAGTAAACACACCACATGTAGGTGGCAGCAGATGATTTTCCGTTCCAACAGAGGACGTGAAGGCATACCCCACATGATCAGCAGATTTAGAGCCATCAGTGTAAAAAACAACAGCATCCCGAAACTCCCATAAAATTTGGCGGAAAAAGGAATGAAACACCAGTGGGGGGATGGAATCTTTTGGACCTCGGCGGAGATCCATCCGAATTCGAGGCCGAGGAACTAACCAAGGGGGGGTGGAGGGGCGGGAGCGAGGAAGACAGGACAAAGAAGGAAGCTGAAAATCAAGGCAAAGAGACGCAAGGTGGAGCCCAACCGGTAAACCAGCCCGAGGGCGGGAATCGGGTGGGCGACGTCCATGGTCTGGGAACAGGATAGAATAGGAAGGATGAGTGGGAGAGGAACGGATAGCGAATGCACAAGACACCAGAAGCTGGGACCGCCGAACAGAAAGGGGGTGGGATCCCAGCTTCAACCAGGAGACTATCAACAGGGCTAGTAGGGAAGGCACCAGTGGCCAAACGGATACCACAATGGTGGACTGGATCAAGCACGTGCAGTGTGGAAGGAGCAGCTGAACCATAAACTTGACAACCATAGTCCAAGCGAGACAGAATTAGAGTACGATAAAGATGGAGAAGGAGGGAATGGTCCGCACCCCAAGAGGAGTGGGCAAGGAAGCGAAGGACATTGAGTTTACGGATACATCCTACCTTCAGAAGTCTGATATGCGGCAGGCAAGTGAGCTGCTTGTCGAAAAGAAGACCCAGGAAATCAAACTGTGTGACCACAGGCAATCTTTGTGCATTGAGATAGAGCTCTGGATCAGGGTGGATCATAGTACGGCGACAAAAGTGGACCACCAGCGATTTTAGAGGAGAGAATTGAAACCCGTGGGAGAGGGTTCATGCAGAGGCACACTGTATGGCTCCCTGGAGCTGCCGCTCTGCAGATGCCATCAAAGAGGAACAACCCAAATCCAGAAATCATCCACATACAGGGCAGGGGCGACCAAAGGACTGATAGAGGCCACAAAAGTCCATCGATAGCAATGAGGAAAAGAACGACACTCAAGACAGAACCCTGTGGGATGCCCGTCTCCTGGGTCCGTGGAGAACTAAAAACAGTACCAACTCGAACCCTGAATGACCGATGGAACAGGAACTGGCGGATAAAAATCGGGAGTGGGCCCCGAAGACCCCACTGATGAAGGGTAAGTAAGATGTGATGGCGCCAGGCCGTGTCATAGGCCTTGCAAAGGTCAAAAAACACTGCAACCAAATGGCAGCGCTGGTAAAAAGCCTGCCGCACTGCGGATCCCAAGCGAAGTGAATGATCAATTGGAGACCGTCCCTCTCGGAAGCCACACTGGTAAGGGGACAATAGATCCTGAGATTCGAGGACCCAATTGAGTCGACGGGCTGCCATCCGTTCAAGTAACTTACAAACAACATTGGTCAGACTAATTGGCCGATAGCTGTCAACAGAGGGGGTTCTTACCAGGCTTAAGGGCAGGAACCACAATGCTATCCCTCCACTGAGAAGGGACGTCACCCTGGAGCCAGATACGGTTAAACACCCGAAGAAGATGTTGCCATTGTGGAGCACAGAGATGTTTAAGCAGCTGGTTATGAATGGGATCTAGGCCAGGGGCCGTATCACGAGAAGAAGATAGAGCAGAAAGAAATTCCCATTCAGTAAAAGGTTCGTTGTAAGATTCTGACTCACAAGGGGTAAAACATAAGGTGGAAGCTTCAGCCCGCTGTTTCTGGTGAAGGAAAGCAGCTGGATAGGAGGCTGATGCTGATGCCACTGCAAAATGGGTCGCAAGATGTTCTGCAGGAACTAATGGGTCCATACAAAGGCCATCTGGGAGGTGAAGGTCTGTTAGGATGGACAGCCGATGGCAACCTTGGAGAGAGCGAAGTGTAGCCCATACCTGTGACAGAGGGACAGTGGAACCGAGGGAAGAAACAAATCGTTCCCAACATATCCGCTTGCTCTGTCTGATTAAATAACAGGCTTTAGCGTGGAGGTGTTTAAAGGTAGTAAGGCTGGCTACGGATGGGTGCCTCTTAAAGTGCTGCAAAGCTCGACGGCGATCACGGATGGCAATGGCCGTAGTCCACCACGGGACATGCCAGCGACGAAATTGTCCAGATGAGCGTAGGACAGCAAGGCTAGCAGCGCATACAATCGCGTCAGACACGTCACGTAGGACGTCATCAATACAATCCCGACAAAGAGGGAGAAAACACGACCTGTGCAGTGTATAGAGGCCAATCGGCGCTTTGGAAAGACCAACGAGGTAACCTGTCCATCGTGGAGCGGGAAGGGAGAGAGAGAATCAACGGGAAATGGTCACTACCACAAAGGTTGTCGTGTGGCGACCAGTGTAATGAAGGGAGGAGATTGGGAGAAGAAAGAGAAAGATCAATGGCAGAAAAGGTAACATGACCGGCACTGAAATGAGTAGGGGAGCTATCATTAAGATGGCACAAGTCGTGGTCTGCAATAAACTGGTCTATGAGAAGACCTCGTCTAGATGGAAAGGCATTGCCCCACACGGGATGATGAGCATTAAAATCCCCAAGGAGGAGGAAGTTGCTGAAGAAGGGCAGTTAAGGCAGCAGGTGTAAAAGTCTTGTCAGGAGGGAGATAAAGATTGCAAACCGTAACCTCAGAGTCCAGGTGGACCCTAACAGCAACCGCTTCCAATGTAGTTTGAAGAGGAATCCACGTGCTAGCAATGTCTGTACGGACCAATGTACAGACGCCACCAGAAGCCCACAGGGGTCCGACCCGATTTCGTCAGAAAACACGGAACCCACGGAGGGTCGGTGAGTAAGTATCAGTAAAATGAAATTCCTGTAGAACCACACAAGCTGCAGAGTACGACAAAAGAGGGATTTCCATTCCGGAAGGTGACGATAGTATCCATTACAATTCCATTGGAGAACCACAGAACGATGATATAAATGAGGGCTGAACACGCCAAAGCCAGTCATACCGCCGGGTCCCCACTCGTCACCGACAAGGAGGGGGCGACATCCATGAACGATAGGTCAGAATCCGGTTGTGAAGTTGGGGATGGGACCTCTGGTGACACCAGAGGCTCTTTGTCCCGGGACTTATGTTTCTTCTTCTTTTCAGGCTGAGATCGAGGAGGGCTGTGTGGCATAAAGGAGCCAGCTGCAGCAAGATCGGGAACAGAAAGAGACCGGGCAACCTGGGTGCAGACAGACTGCAGCTCTTGCAGTCGTCGCGTGGCAGCAGACCTTTGGCCTGGAAGGTGCCGGGAAGGGGCATCCCGGGTGAAGCGCCCTGGACCGGCAGACGCTGAAGGAGTGGGACACTTCTCTGGCTGGAGAGGGGGAGCAGTGGGACACTTCTCTGGCTAGGGAGGGGGAGCAGCGCCCAGAGGAGAAGGTGTGGGAGCCGCAGGGGTGGGGGGAGGAGAGGGTTCCGGGAGGGGGGAGGAGAGGGTTCCGGGAGGGGGATAAGGAATGGGGAGGAAGGGGTGAAGATGTAACCAAAGCGTAACTAGATGACATGGACACAGGGTGAAGACGTGTATACTTCTTACAAGCCTCTGTGTAGGTTAAACGATTGAGGGACATATACTCTAGTATCTTCTTTTCCTTCTTATATACTGGGCAATCTGGTGAACGTGGAGAATGACTGCCATGACAATTTACACACACTGGAGGGGGAACACAGGGACTCTCCTCATGGAGTGGACGTCCACAGTCACCACAGAGAGGGGCCTGGGAACAGCGGGAAGACATGTGACCAAAACGTAAGCACTTCAAACACCTCATAGGAGGTGGGATGTACGGCTTCACATCACATCAATAAACCATAATCTTAACTTTCTCAGGGAGGGTATCCCCTTCAAAGGCCAGGATAAAGGCACCAGTATCAATGCGATTGTCTTTAGGACCCTTCTGAACACGCCGAACACACTGAACACCCCTCCGTCCGATATTGTCCCGAAGGAGGAGACCAAAAATTATTTCAGTCAAAAGATAATGTGAAGTATATGAATGACTATTCTGAGAAAGGAAAGCAGAACCTAAGGACTAGACGAGTCAACATCAAAGACTACTACCTTGAGAAATATTAAGAGAAGGAAGTCGGTCACAATAGAGGTTGCAGTACTGGAAAGGAAGTAGGTTCTACAGTAGCTTGGTGCCCCGTGTTCACCACACACATGCTCACAGAAGCGTTGAGCCCCTGAAGGGGCAGTGTCTCTTGATGCCTCTGTCTTTGCATGTTTTCACGATTTGCTTTGTTTCTTGCTCCATAGTATTGTTAATTTGTTTGTTTTGTTTTGTTCTGTAAGTATCTTCTTTAAGAAACATTCTGGTAGATTAAAAGTGTATTGGACTGAGACTCAACTCAGAGCCTTTGTCTTTACGGACGTGCTTGGTTAGCACAGTTTTCGAGCACATGCCAGTGAACGGCAAAGGTCCAGACAGCCAGTCTCAGTTTTATTCTGCCGTAAAGTTTTACATCAGTGCTCAGTCCACTGCAGAGTAAAAATTTAAGTCCAGAATTTCTGTAGGTTTTGTCCTTTTTTAACTGACCCATCTATGTCATCATTCAACATTTTTAAATCCCTTTTCCATCCCTGCATTTTTTACGTAGTGTTTCTCTGGCTGATTTTAGTATCGCATGTCAAGTACTCCCCATTATGTCTTCTTCAGTGGGTAGTTAAACTGTTGGACCAGTTTAAATTCGTAAAGATAATACATACATCTTTGCAGCCAGAGTATTCTGAATGCTTTGTTTCTTTCTGTCTGTTTTGGTTATTTGCTTCTCATTCTTCCACCTTTCCCATATCTGAATTTTTGTTTTAATACGGTGATAATCAGTTCTTTGACTTCACCTGCTGATGTGTATCAATTATTCTTACAGCTATTTTATTGTTTACAAACACACATTTCATGCAAATTGATTATATTTCTGTGGAATGTGTGTCACCTTTAGTTCATTATGGCCTACAGCTTCTGTACATTTTGATTCTAATTACTCTCTCTCTCTCTCTCTCTCTCTCTCTCTCTCTCTCTCTCTCTCTCTCTCTCTCACTGGTCATACCGGACTCTGGAGTCCATTACCGCAGCAACGTATTTTTGCCATCTGTCTCTGTCTTGGGCTATTTCCTTCCATTCACCTTCAATACCTAGGCTCCTCAAATCAGCCTTCACATTTTCCTCCCATCTACTCCTCACCTCAGTCTCCCCACAGGATTTTTCCCTCTAGGTGCCCTACCAGTACTCTACACGCTGCCCTGCCCTCATCCATTTGAGCTACGTGACCCGCCCATCACAGCCCTACGTGATTTAATAATACCGATTATGTCAGGGCTTGAATAGAGTTTCTGAACCTGTTTGTTATGCAGTTTTCGCAACTCTCTGCTGATATCATCCCTTTTTGCTCAAAAAAATTTTCCTCAAAATTTTGTTTTCAAATACTAGAAACGGCTTTTCATTTTGCACAGTGAGAGACCAAGTCTCATACCCATACAGCATAACTGGTAGAATAAACGTTTTGTATATTCTAATCTTTAAATTCTTAGACAACATCCGTGATGAAAGTATTCTATTCAGTGAGAAGTAGCACGCATTTCGTGCCCGTTATCTCTTCTTCAGTTCAGATTCAATCTCATTTCTCGAAGTGATGTCCACGCCTAGATACTTAAATGTGTTCACTTTTTTGAACTGCATGTCTCCAACTCTTAACATTTCCTGGTCTACTGCTGTTGGCATTCTAATAGTAACCAGGTATTTAGTTTTGTCTTCACTTATCCTTAGACCTACATCTTCACTAGCCATGATTAACGCATTCGCATTTGCTGTTACAGATTCTTTCCTATCACTAATGACGTTTAGATCATCTGCATACCCTAATATCTTAATATTTCCATTTAACTCCACACCCTCTGAATTATCTGCTGCCATTTGTACAATATATTCTAGGACTAAATTAAAAAGTAGCAGAGACAGGACATCTCCCTGCTTAAGTCCGTTCTTTATTACAAATTCTTCTGACTCCAATTTCCCCACGCATACTCTATCTTTTGTGTTTTTCAAACTCACTTCTATAAGTCTAACATACTTCTTTCGTATTCCAAGTTCCAAAAGAATTCTGTACAGTTTTGATTGCAATACTGAATCATATGCTTTTGTAAAATCTATGAAAAGATTATGAACTGGTTTACTGTATTCCCATTTATTTTCCAAAATTTGACGCAGTGTGAATATTTGGTCTATAGTTGATCTGTTCCTCTGAAAGCCAGCTTGGTAATCCCCCACAATTTCATCTAATGACTGAAAAGTTTATTTGACTTGGTCTACTGACATTCCTATTTTGTCATAATTACCAGTTTCGATACCAAGCACTATCCTCAGGCCAGTCTGGTACACAGTCATCGATCTTGCTTACCCCAGCAGTGAGTATATGACACACCTACTCAGGCAGGCCAGCCTGATGACTGCACATCATGGGGTGGCCTGATGATCACACATGATACTGAAACCAGTAGTCACTTGACAAAACAGAAGTGTGACTGCAGACTAAAGCAAATAATTTTTTTGCTGTTTGTATTGGTTGCTATTCCAACCAACAGAATATTAGGAATGACAGATGATTATGTCTTTACACACCTACTTGTTTATCAATAGATTCTTTCCCTTTTATTGCATTATGTTACCTTCCAAAATCACAATATTTTCTATGATTTGGACAGGCATTTCTGGAGTCATTCATAATGTCCCTCAGTTTCTTCTGCCATGTCTTCATCTGGTGAATAAGTGCTTACAATTGTGTGTAGTATCCATTATCAGTTTGTACAGAGTGTGTTATTTCTTCAGTCAGCATATATTATCTGTCATTTTTAGTTTATCAATACAGATACTCTACAGGCAGCACATCTCATGTTGTCCAGTTCACTGCAAAGCATCAGATTATCATTGTTGTTATAAATTTATTTAAGAAAGTGATTCAGTGTATTGGACTGCATTGACAAAGGCACTGTAAATATGATACAATTTTCCCATTCCAAGACATTTTCCAAGTACTTTGATTTCTTTTTTTGTATTAGCTAACAATTGTGGATTACACTATGGTGTAATGGGATTTCACACAAGGCTTTAAAATGCACAACATATTTATTAGGAAGATGATAAACTTGCATATAATCTGAAGTGTCTGATCTATACAGACCACGTAAGTCATTTATTAAAATATTTTAAACCGAAAGCAATTCACACAAGATATACGAGCCAAAATTGACACTGAAATATATGTAATTATTTTAATTACCATGACTGTGAAACCAAACACTGCCCAAATTAAATTCACACATTTATTTTTAGTTTCTTATTAACAACTGACAATACTAAATAGTGACTCACATCAATGCGACTTCTTATGTAATTCAAGCAAAGTCAACATTCCTTAAAGGTACCAGAAGTCAGTCTTTCCTTCTCATCCCATACGGTAAGTCTCCTCTGACGCAGTTCTGGGCGACTTTCCCAAAATCGCCCCTTTTTCTAGATCTCTCCAGTCTTTTCCTTCACACTTATTCCTTCTCCTTCAACTCTTCTGCCTAAAGAAGCCACGGCTCCGAAAGCTCGCCAATCACAACATTCTTTTATGTGTGTTTTCTGCCACTGCTTGGTGAGTAGCTTTTTATCTATCCAATTAAATAATATTTGTACTAGGGAATGTGCATGTAATGAGCTTATATAAACAGACAAGAATTAAGTTTGGTGTGAGAAACTAGAACATCTTGGAACATCTCGGGGAACGACATTAACAGTAAAATCCATTTTACTATGGAAGCATGAAAATGACACATTGTCATTCCTCTACATCCGCATCTGCTGCAAACAAAATTGGTGCCTCAGCCACAGTGTCTACACAAACCCATGCACACTAACCTATTTGAGTACCATCAGCCATCATCACCTGGCACAGAAACACAATATGTTACAAACATTGATACATCATACAAGAACGACATCAGATGCTGATAACCTGCTCCACGAGCTGAACCACCTCTACAATGTCTTCGTGAACAGCTACAACATTTACAAAACAAATTGATTTCAAGCAAGGACACAAAATAAGACCAGCAACAAAGGGCACGAAAAGAAACACTTTTTTCCATTTGGCAGCTATGTGTAGTGCAACATAAGCCATCTGCTGGAAACAGACAAAATCATATTGCTCTCCAGCCTTCCAACAAAAATCTGAAAATTACTGAGACCAGTTAAATATATGGCACATCTCAAAACACTTGGGATCTTAAAATGTATTTTCCGAGTGTGGCCAATTTTACATTGGGCAGACCGTCTGCACTGTAGAAAAATGCAGGAAGGAGCATAAAGAGGTTTTATTGCCTATGTTACAACAAGAAGTCTGCTTGAACTGAGCATGCTCTGAAAAAACAGTCACCACATCGAACCTGATGAATGAGAAGCAACATTTGTTGTGGCTTGCACTAATGACATCTGGGACTGTGTGATTAAAGAAGCCACTGAAATAAAAATCGCCAACAAATTCCCATAATAAGAGACAGCAGCCTGCAACTCAGCATAGCATGAAATCCAGCGATCGTGATGGAGCAGGTGCAGCAAACGGTTGGTTGGTTGTTGGAGTTAAAGGAAAGAAACTGTGAGGTCATCAGTCCATTCATTCCACACATATCAAACCAGGAGTTCCTCAGAAGGAGGATACAAAAGGCAAATCCTAGGAAGCCCACTTGTAAGCAAGTTACAATAAGACAGACAAAATCAAGGAGAAGTAGGAGGGGAGTGAGAGGAGAAGGTGGGCAAGCCACCCCGCCCAGTGTGCAGCCGGATGTCCCCAGAGTAAGATATGTGGTTGGAGATGCACCCTCTGCAATCCACCAGCACCACCTCACCATCTGTTACTCCAAGGAAATGAGCAACACAGACATTAAAAATGGCAAACACAAAACAACAAGGAGAATAAAAAGGTGCGAAGGGTAGGAGCCAGGCCAGATCAACGAGCAAGGGCTGCCATGGGACCCCTGGGCCAGAGCAGGAGAGGGGTGAATTTCCAAACCCTCATGCGGCCAATGAGGCCAAAGTGCTCCATCTCACAGATGAGTAGAAAGCACCAGCGCAGGTGAAATGTAAGACCGCATCAGATGCTTTGGCGTCGTGTGCCAGCATCAGAGATAGCATATCAGGAAGTTTAAGATATCACCGCAAAGTGGCCAAATTTCGGCAGTCTAACGTGATGCGGGCAACAATCAGGAGGCCATCACATCAGCAGTAAGGTGGGTCCTCAACCTTTATTGCCGTCAGTTTGTTCGGGGATTGCACGGGGAACCATTCAGAACTCCCGACATCCAACAATTGTTGGTTTAATGTCGATCAAAGATTCTCTTCGGGAACCCCAATCTCCAAAATTGGCATCCTGGTAGCCAACTTTGCAAGAGGTCGACATGTTTATTTCCTGATATCCCAACATGTCCAGGGATCCAAACGAAGATGACTGGACATCCAGCTTGAGATGGGTCAGAAAGATGACCCTGGATACTTGCGACTACTGGGTGGTGAGAGTAGCACCGGTCTACAGCCTGAAGGCTGCTTAGGAAGTTGGCGCAGATTAGAAGCATCTTGCTGATGCAAGATTGAGCACGGGCAAGGGTGCCTTTGATAGCCACCAATTCAGCAGTGAAGACATTGCATCCATTCAACAATGAGAGTAGTTCATTGCACCTTGAGTGTGTGTATCTAGAACTGGTTCATCCATCTACTGTTTAGCCATTAGTGATACCAGTTCCGAAAATGAAAATGCATCGAGGCAAGTCAGGAACAGGTGGTGAAACACTATGAGGTCAACTGAATCTTTCAGTCCAAAGGATAAACTACACAGATCTGAGGTTGGGGTACACATCATGGGGGTGTAGGTGATTGCCCCCTGACAAGAGTCAACAGGGGGGAAATGGGAGTTTGGAGCAATGACGCTGACAATCCACTAGAAGGTGTTTGAGCATTTGGTTGTGGATGTGGTTTGGCCCTGGTGCTGTATCAGGGCAAAGGGCTAAGACACAGAAGAATTTCACTTACTGAATGGGGCATTATAGGGCTCCAGCTGGTGTGTAGAGAAAGATAAGTGCAATCATTCAATCTGCTGTTTAAGGCCACGAAAGGCAGGTTGATACACCATGTGATCAAAATTATCCAGACATCCCCAAAAACATACATTTTTCATATTAGGTGCATTGTGCTGCCACCTACTGCCAGGTACTCCATATCAGCGACCTTAGTAGTAATTAGACATCGTGAGAGAGCAGAATGGGGCACTCTGTGGAACTCACGAACTTCAACGTGGTCAGGTGATTGGGTGTCACTTGTGTCATACGCCTGTACGCAAGATTTCCGCACTCCCTAAAAATTCCTAGGCCCACTGTTGCTGATGTGGGACACGTACAGCACAAAAGCGTACAGACCGACTTCATCTGTTGATTGACAAGAGACAGCCGACAGTAGAAGAGGGTCGTAATGTGTAATAGGCAGGCATCTATCCAGACCGTCACACAGGAATTCCAAACTGCATCAGGATGCACTGCAAGTATGACAGTTAGGCGGGAGGAGAGAAAACTTTGATTTCATGATCGAGCAGCTGCTCATAAGCCACACACCACCTCGCTTGGTGTAAGAAATGTAAACAATGGACGATTGAACAGTGGAAAAACGTTGTGTGGAGTGACAAATCATGGTACACAATGTGGCGATTTGATGCCAGGGTGTGGGTATGGTGAATGCCCAGTGAACGTCATCTGCCAACATGTGTAGTGCCAACAGTAAAATTCGGAGGTGGTGGTGTTATCTTGAGGTCGTGTTTTTCATGGAGGGGGCTTGCACCCGTTGTTTTACATGCCACTATCATGGAACAGACCTACACTGAAAGTTTCAGCACTCCTTGCTTTCCACTGTCGAAGCACAATTCGGGGTTGGAGACTGCATCTTTCAACATGATCAAGCAGCTGTTCATAGTGCATGGCCTGTAGCGGAGCAGTTACGCAACAATAACATCCCTGTTATGGACTGGCCTGCACAGAGTTCTGACCTGAATCCTACACAACATTTTTGGGATGTTTCGGTACGCCGACTTCATGCCAGGCCTCGCCAACCGACATCGATACCTCTCCTCAGTACAGCACTCTGAAGAATGGGCTGCCATTCCCCAAGAAACCTTCTGGCACCTGATTGAACGTATGCCTGCGAGAGTGGAAGCTGTCATCAAGGCTAAGGGTGGGCCAACACCATATTGCATTCCAGCATTACCGATGGAAGGCGCCACGACCTTTTAAGTCATTTTCAGCCAGGCGTTCGGATACTTTTGATCACATAGTGCAGTTCTCAAATGCAGAGGCTAGAGCATAAGGTCAAGCAAAACATTCAGTTATGGCAACTGGATCAATGGAAACAGCACCATTCAAGGAAATACTAAATACACTTGTAGAGCACTGGTATCCACACATGTGTCTGATCTTCGCTCAAACCTGTGAAGGAGCAGATGTGGCCCAAAGGTTGAAACTTACCATTTCCAGCATTCTTGCTGCCACTGTTTCATTAAATGGTGGACCTGGGCAAAGAACCATTTAACAGTGAGTGCTTGATTGTCAGATGCTGCTTATGGCATTTGAGTGTCAGCCTATGATCTCTAATGACCTCAGCCATTTTCGAGGTCCACCAAGGTACTACCTTCTGACAAGCGATCCCAAAGAATAGGGGATCACTGACATCAGCTGGAAGCGTCCCAGTCAGCATTATGGAAAGCCCATCTACATAGGAGCCCAGGGAAGAGATGCTGAGGGAGGGACAGGAAGACTGGGAAGTGGTCGCTACCAAACAGGTCATAGTGGTCCATCCAGTGGATGGATGGGAGAAGACCATGGCTGCAAATAGAAAGATCAATAAATTCAAAAGACAGGGGTCGAAATCTCCCAGCAAGTTTTCGATGTCTTTACCATTGCCAGTGATCATGGTTCAACCACACAGAGTGTTATGGACATTGAAGTTGCCCAATATCAGGAAAAGATGGGGGGAGCTGAGAAATCAATGCAGGCAATACATTCTGAAGCACTCCACCATCAGGAGGGAAACAAACATTACATGTGGTCAAATCCTGAAATGCCTTCACCGGAACAGCAACAGTCTCCGAAGTTGTATCAAGAGGCACAAGTTTCTTTGTGATATACAGAGTTCAGAACATACGTGCATACTCCATCTGACACCGTACCATAATTGGCATGATTGTTAAAATATCCCTTTTAGCCAGGAGTCAATGTTGCTGGAAACCACGATTCCTGAAGGGCAATCCAGAAAGCATGGGAGGGCTTAAGAGATGTCATAGCTCAGCCAGGTGATGGAAAAAACCATTAAAATGCCACTGGAGAATCGTGATGTTGATACATTGTGAGACCGTGAAGAGACCAAGGCGGCAGGTTACACCCCAGGGTCACCTGCTGCCACTGGTTGAGAGATTTGGTTTTGGATTTGTTTTGCTTTAGGGCACAAAGACCAACTGGGGTCATATGCACCCATGTCAAAACTATGGACCACAAAGACAGAGAGGAGTTAAAAAATGTCAGTCCCAACTGACATAATAGAAGACAGCTAGAAACAGGCACGTGGAAAATGGGCTTTAAATAAAAGGCACCATACAGAAATGGATGTCCAAAAATAAAAATTAAATGGCCTTCGCCATATTGCTTTTGCTGATAAAGTAAAGTGTGGTCGAGAGCCCGCACGTCATTTGCTAAGACTGCCACTAACTCAGGCGGCAAACCCAAGCGGGACCGTAAACTGTTAAAAAATAGGTAGTCTGACAGGAAGTGGCAGACAGTTAAAACTTGAGCCCAAGTGTACAAAGTGGTGGGGTAGTACCACTTCTCAAATGATGATGGCTAAAAAGGTAGTGCCCAATACACAACCTTTTTAAAATGACCTCCTGGAGGGAGGGCTGAGAGCAGGTCATCTAAGCCACTGGGAGCTTATTCCCGTGAAGTTAGGACCATTGGCGATGCCAAAGGGACACCACCTCCTGACAGACAGCAACACAAAGATCATTGGAGGGAATATAGGAACTCGCGGGCTGAGGTACAAGGACTGCAGCCTTGGCAGCAGCATCAGCAGCCTCGTTTCCTGGCAGACTGACACGACCAGGAACCCACAGAAACATCACACTGTCTCCTCCAAGAGTGAGCAAGTGACAGTTTTCCTGGACCCGATGAACTAAGGGATGGGCAGTGTACAGCGCACAGACTTTGAAGGGCACTGAGCGAGTCTGAGCAGACAACACAATGAAAAGTCTGTGTCGCCGGATGTACTCCATGGCCCGATACAGGGCGAAGAGCTTGGCTGTAAATCCTGAGCAGTGTGCTGAAGCCAATATCAAAAGACACAGGTGCGAATGATGAAGGCACACCCGATCCCACAGTCAGTCTGAGAGCCATCAGTGTATACAAAGGTACCATTGGGAAGTTCCATGTGAAGGTTGTGAAACTGAAGGCGATAGAGGCTGGAGTAGTGCCCTTAAGAAGTGAAGCCAAGGTGGTGAAGGGTTCACACCCACCAAGAAAGGTGCAGGTAATGTGAAGTTAAGCCGCCGTAGCAGGTGCCAAAAGCATGCTCCAGGAGGTAACAGAAGAGGGACACGTCTCATACTGGCGATCACAGAAATCATCAAAGGAGGCATAGGATGCGTGGCCACGCATTACAGACAAATGGCATTCGTACCTGCTGAGAAGAAAGTCATGGTGGTAGGACAGTGGTAGTTCAGCAGTTTTAGCATACACACTCTCAACCAGGCTAGTGTAAAATGCGACCATAGCCAAATGGATGCCACGATGGTGGATAGTGTTGACATGGTGTTAGATGGTTAGACTTGCAGACACAAACAAAGCAACCGTAGACTAGTTTCAAATGGACAACAGACTGCCACAAATGGAGGAAGGTGGTTCGCTCGGCACCCCAGGAAGTACCATTGACAACATATAAGACACTGAGGAACCGCAGGTAAGACACATGGGAGAACCAAGAGAAATTCCTATTGCGCATTAGCCCCAGGAATTTTGTACTTCCAACGAATGCAAGGGCAATAGGTCCAAGATTTAGAGACAGTGAGAGAAACAAATTGCATTGCCAGAAATTCATACAGATTGTTTTGTCAGTGGAAAAGCGAAAGCCATTGTCGAAGCTTCAGGAGTAAAGACAATCAAGACATCACTGAAGCTTTTGGGCTCTTCAGCCACTAACAGGTGTTGTCTTTCCCTCTAAAAGAAACCTGAGAAGGGGGGGTGACCCGAGGGGCCCCTTACTAGTGAGAGAAGCCAAAGAAGAGTTACGCTTCTCCGGTTTAGAAGTGGCGACAGATGTGCCCGATGGTTGGGTGGTAGGAGGGGGAGGTGTGTTGCTCCCGAAGTAGGTGGTGCAGGATCAACAGGGAGGGAAATGCCCCCACCATCAAGGGGGCAGGTGTAGTCTTCCAGCTCAGAGGTAACCTGGGTTGGCGGAGCTGATGGTGCCAGAACTGTTGTAGCAGCGGCATAAGACGATGTCATACGCACAGGATGCAGGCATTCAAATTTTCTCTTAGCCTCAGTGTAGGTCAGTCTGTCCAGGGTTTTGTATGCCATGATTTTCCTTTCTTTCTGGAGAATCCTGCAGTCAGGCAAGCAAGGCGAATGGTGCTCTCTGCAGTTGACACAGGTGGGAGGCGGGTCACATGGAGTATTGGGATGAGATGGGCGTCCGCAATCTCGGCATGTGACGCTGGAAGTACACTGGGAAGACATATGTCCAAACTTCCAGCACTTAAAGCACCGTATCGGGGGAGGGCTACAGGGCTTTTCATCACACCGGTAGACGATCACCTTGACCTTCTCAGGCAATGTATCATCCTCAAAGGCCAAGATGAAGGCATCGGTGGCAATCTGATTATCCTTCGGACCTCAGTGGACACGCCGGATGAAGTGTACACTTCGGCGCTCTAAATTGGTGCTCAGCTTATCGTTGGACTGCAAAAGAAGGTCTCTGTGAATTATGATACCCTGAGTCATATTTAAGCTCTTATGGGGCGTGATGGTTCCAGAAGTATCCCCCAGCTTGTCACAACCAAGTAACTCCCGTGACTGGGCAGAGGATGCTATTTTGATCAAGACTGACCCAGATCTCATTTTGGACAAGCCCTCCACTTCCCTGAACTTGCCCTCTAAGTGCTCAACAACCCCCTGAGGCTTCATCGCCGTGAAAGATTCCCCATCAGCTCTCGAACATACAAGGTACCAGGGCGAATAAGATCTGCTGCCATCCTTGGCCTGACGTTCCTCCCATGGTGTGGCCAGGAAGGAGAACGATTTGGGGTCATACTTCTGCACACTGAATTGAGCTCGTGATCGCTTAGAGACTGCTGGTGTTTCACCACCAGCAAGAGATGATGGACTATGCTTCATCATGTGTCATCCACCCTGATGCCACCCACTCCAACCAGCCCCCCCCCCCCCCCCACAGGCGCCACCCACTCCGACCAGGGGCCCTCCCCACAAGTGCCACCCAGCTGCAGCAAAGGCTATCTGGCAGGATGGGCATTGCCAGGAGTCCCAATGCCCCAGAGGGATGGGAATCTACCCCTTGGCATACATGGGGAGTTAACAGTGCAGGCATCAGCAGAGCAATCCCTGTGTGGTCAGGGGGCTACAACCAACAGGGTACATGGTGGCCCCACCACTATGGACTGGCTACCGTGCTGGATATCAGTTGCAAGTAAGTCCATGGTCATCATTGATGCAGAAATTGACACTGGATAGTGCATGGTGGAAAACGCACCCAGGAAGGTGTTCTCACCCAAGAGATGGAGAATGGTTGGTTGGTTGGTTGGTTGGTTGTGGGGTTTGATGGGGGCTAAACATCGAGGTCATCAGTCCCCTGTTCCAAACAGACATACTTGTAAAAGGCCTAGACAGTAAAAGCGTAACCTCCGCACCCAGAGGGAGGGAACACCAAGGGGTACAGAGCTAAAATGAACACCACAATTATACAAAATAGAGGACACTTAAAAAGGTGCAGAGCAAAGAGTTGACTAGAGTAAAACAGACTACAGTGGTTGATGGATCAGATAAAAGGTCAACCACTCAACTACACTCTAAGAACCTCCAGCTGGAAAGCGTTGATGGAGGTACCAACACAACTTGTTACCATAAAAAGACACTATTTTGGCATCCACATCACAATTAAAAGTCGCTGGAGTGGGTGTAGCCTGAGAAATCATGCGAGAGCATCTACACTAGAGTGAGTGATAAAACCCAGCTGCACAGATAAAATATAAAACCGAGTCAGCTATAGAGGCATCGCCACCTAGAATTAAAGGAAGTGCAGCTGGTAAATTAAAGGTCTGCCGCAAGGGGGTTAAAAGTGGGCGGTCTATCAGAAGATGGACCACTGTCACCCCTGCATCATAGTGACACTTAGGCAGGTTCTCACGTCGAAGGAGATAGCTGTGGATCAACCGCATATGTCCAATTTGGAGACGGCACAGAACAACTGAATCCCTACGCGTGCTCCTCAAGGATGAGTTCCATACGGCCGTGGACGACTTTACCATGCGGAGCTTATTTGGTGTGTTCAAGACAGACCATTCAGAGCTCCAGACATAGCGGAGCTTGCGATGTAGGGCGGACCGGAGGTTTCTTTCCATGAGACCAAGGTCCAGGGGTGGCGAAGTGGTGGCCTGCTTGGCCAAACAATCGACACGTCCATTTCCTGGAATGCCGATATGGCCCGGGGTCCACACAAACGTCGCTGAATGACCACACTCGGCGAGAGCAAAAACAGCATCTTGAATACCGCGCACCAAAGGGTTCCGAGAAAAACACTGGTCAAGTGCTTGCAATCCACTCAGGGAGTCATGGCATATGACAAATGACTCCCCAGGGCAGGAGGAAAGGCGAGCAAAAGCACAATAAAGAGCAACCAGCTCCGCAGTGAAAACACTGCTCCCATAAGGCAGGGCCACTGCTCAACGTAGTCGCTGTGGATGAAAGCAAACCCAGTGCGTCCATCGACCACAGAACCATCGGTGTAGACTATGTCTGCATCGCGAAACGAGGCAAGAAGCGCCAAGAATTGTTGGCAAAGACTGGCAGGTGGAACAGAGGACTTTGAGTTGCAGGAAAAATCCAAGCAAAGCCGCAAGCAAGGGAGGGACCAAGGAGAGATAGAAGAAGAGGGCCGGAAGGATGGAGGAAGGACTCGAGTGACGAGAGAAGGAAACCAACGCGGACCGCGATCGGGAGACCCAACCTAGGCCGCCGTTGTGGGGAGGGGAGTGCAGAAGATGGAAAAAAGGAGCCGGCGGTTTGGGTGGTCAGGCGAGGCATGGACGCGGGCGATGTATGACGCAAGCAACTGCTGTCGGCAGAATCGTAGGGGAGCGATTCCAGCTTCTACAAGAAGGCTAGTCACCAGACTAGTGCGGAAGGCACCTGTCGCCAGTCTGACGCCACAATGGAGAATCGGGTTGAGGATCTGCAACATTGAAGGTGCGGCTGAGTTGTACACCACACTCCCGTAGTTGAGACGGGACTGGACTAAAGGCCTTATAGAGCTGTAGGAGGGTTGTTCGTGCAGCCCCCCAAATGGTGTGGCTAAGGCAGCAAAGCACCAGCACCGTTGTTTAAGCTTGCGAAGATGAGGTGTCCAAGTGAGCTGAGCATCAAACAGCATGCCAAGACAGTGATGCGTCTCCTCAATACGAAGGAGTTCATTGGCAAGGTAGAGCTCTGCATGGAGGTGGACCATTCGACGACAGAAATGCACCACTCTGGTCTTAAGGGCTGAGAACTGAAAGCCATGGTCGGATGCCCAAAAATGTGCCTTACGGATAGCTCCCTGCAGCCGCTGATCAGCGACACTGATGCTTGGGGAACTGTAATAAAGACAAAAGTCATCGGCATATAGAGAGGAACAGAGCGATGAGCCCACCACAGCCGCAAGACCATTAATCGCCACCAAAAAGAGGGGAACACTGAGAACCGAGCCCTGCGGGGAATTGTTCTCCTGAATATGAGCAGATGTAAAATAAGTGCCAACTCTAACCCAAAAGAAGCGATTCGAGCGAAAATTCTGTAGAAAAATCAGAAGTGGACCCCGTAAGTCCAATTCGTGCAGCGTAGCAAAGCTATGATGGCGCCAGATCAAATAGAACAGCAACTAGATGTTCTCGCAGAGTAAAAGCTAATACGAATAGCCGACTCTAGCGAGATTAAATTGTCGATCGCTGAGCGGCCCTGACGGAAGCCTCCCTATTGCTGGGCCACGAGGCCCCGAGCTTCGAGGATCCACATGAGCCTCCGACTCACCATCTGTTCCAGGAATTTGCACATAACGTTGGCAAGGCTGATAGGGAGATAGCTATCAACCACCAGCGGATCTGCAACAGGTTTCAGCACGAGGATGGTATAACTATCCTGCCAACGAGTTGGGAAAACGCCCTCCGTCCAGATGCGGATAAACAGGGCGAGGAATTCACCCTGACAGTGCGCCGAGATATGGCGAAGAAACTGGTTGTGAATTCGGTCTGGACCTGGAGAGGTATCGGGGCAAGCTGTAACAGCACTGAGGAACTCCCACTCACTAAACGGGGCATTGTATCGTTCCAACGGTGCGTGCGAAACGAAGACTGCGTACGCTCAACCTGCTCTTTAATGGCGTGGAATTCTGCGCTGTAGCCTGCTGTCGCATAACTACGAGTGAAGTACTCTGCCAGAAGTTCGGCGATGGCGATTGGGTCAGTACAAAGTGTACCCCGAAGAGAAAGGCAAGGGACAGACACATGACTGCGAAAGCCAAAAATGCGCCGAACCCACGACCACACCTGAGATGGGGAGGTGTGAGAACCTATGATGGCAACATATCGTTCCCAGCAGGCCTGTTTGCTCTGCCGGATTAACCACCGAGCCCAGGCCCGCAGCCCTTTAAAGGCAACCAGATTCTCTAAGGGAAGGATGACGCCGGTGTCGTTGCAGGGCTCGCCGGCCATCCCAGATAGCTTCTGCAATCTCTGGTGTCCACCAAGGGACTGACTTACGCCTTAGGGTACTTTAACGACAGGGGACAGTTGCCTCGGCAGCAGAAACATTGGCCATAGTGACCTCGTCCACTGCCAAATCAATGTTACCAGGAAGCGGAGCAATGGCCATAGTAGCTGGGCTACTAAGAGAGAGATCAATGGCCGAGTATGTGCCATGAGTCAAGCTAAAATATGTGGGAGCACCAGTGTTTAGGAGGCAAATGTCCTGCTGTGCCAAGAGAGCCTCAACATTCCTACCCTTGCCAGAGATCTGGGCCCCACCCCAGAAAGGGTGGTGGGCATTAAAGTCCCCCAAAAGGAGGAATGGCGGGGGGGAGGGGGGGGGGAGCTGGGCAAACAAGGCAGCTAGGTCAGCAAGAGGGACAACCTCATCCAGGGGAAGGTAGAGGGAACAGATGGTAAGCTCCATTTCTGCCCGGATTCTAACAGCCACAGCCTCGAGAACTGTGTGAAGTGGCACTGGGGCACTAGGAACAGTGGCAAGAACATAAACGCAGACACCGCCAGACACCCTGTCATATTCTACGCGGTTCTTATAGTAACCCCGGTATCCACAGAGGGAGGGGGTCCACCAAACAGGAATCCAGGTTTCCTGTAGGGCCAGACAAGTGGCAGGGAAGCGGCACAAAAGCTGTTTCAACTCAGCAAGGTGGTGGAAAAAACCATGGCAATTCCATTTAAGGATAATGGTATCCAACTGTGAAGACATGAAAGAACCTAGGGAGGAGAGGTCATGCCTTAGAAGCACTCGCCACCACCGATTGCGAAGTAACCTGATCAACTTCCTTAGGAGCTGCGGGTCGAGCAACATCTAGCTCCTGAGTGGACGCTAGATGCTCCACATCATCTTCAGGTGCGGTGGTGAACTCTTTTTCTGTCTCTATGTCTTTCTCCTTTTGCTTTTTCTTCTTTTTGGTAGGGTCCCGTTTGTCCCTCTGTTTATCAGGTTGGATGGGCTTTTCTGACCCAGTCTCATGGACTTTTTCAGCCACTGGCTGATATCTGGAGGGGCTGTAACCAAGCGAGGCTGTAACCGCGCGAGGAGAGCCGGAGGAGGCGGGCACTTCTCCGGCGCAGAGGTGGCGACTGAAGTCCCCAAAGAAGGAGGGGTTGTTACCCCCGATGTTGAAGACAGGTGAGCAACAGAAGAGGGCGTTCCCCTGAACTACCGGAGGGGGGGGGGGGGGGGGGGGGGGGTGACTGCAGCATACGGCGATGACATGCGCACAGGGTGAAGTCGATCATACTTGCGTTTAGCCTCTGTGTAAGTGAGCCTGTCCAAGGTCTTATACTCCATAATCTTCCGTTCTTTTTGATAAACCGTGCAGTCTGACGAGCAAGGTGAATGTTTCTGTCCACAGTGGACACAAACAGGGGGTGGCGAACACGGGACATTGGGGTGGGAGGCACGTCCACAATCCCGACAGATAGGGTTGCCGTCACATCTCTGACATATGCCCAAACTTCCAGCACTTAAAGCAGCGCATGGGAGGAGGGATGTAAGGCTTAACATCACATCGATATATCATCATCTTGACCTTCTCGGGCAGGGTGTCACCCTCGAAAGCCAAGATGAATGCGCCAGTGGCGACCCTACTATCTTTAGGTCCCCTGAAGACACGTCGTACAAAGTGGACAACGCGGCATTCCAGATTTGCACGGAGCTCGTCGTCAGACTGCAACAACAGGTCACGATGAAAAATAAGTCCCTGAACCATATTGAGGCTCTTATGAGGCGTAATGGAGACTGCAGCATCACCGAGCTTGTCACAAGCAAGCAAAGCCCGTGACTGCTGGGGATGCTGTCTGTATGAAGACTGCTCCAGACCTCATTTTAGACATCCCTCAACTTCTCCAAACTTGTCCTCTACATTTTCCACAAAAAACTGATGCTTTGTGGTCAGAAATGAGTCCCCATCTGTTTGGTTGCAAACCAAAAAATGAGGAGAATACGTCTCATCAGGTAATTTAGACCACCGTTCCTCCCCTGGTGTGGGCAGGGAAGGGAACGATTGGGGGTCATACTTTAAAGCATTGAACTTTCCTTTCTTAGAGACTCGTGCTTGTGCATTATTCGTATTTTTTTTCATGGTGGTCCCACAAGCAGTAAGGGGAAAGGAATGTCCACCCAGACAGAACCCCGCTTGCCTGGGTAAGCCTAATACAACCGGGGGCGGTAGGTTCCTCAGAGGTTGCCCGCTAGCAACTGTTCTACCTCAACAGCCATGCATCGCCTCAGCGCGCTGCACACCTTGAGATTGAGGTTTTTTTTTTTTTTAGAGAGATTTATACCATCCTCACGACCCAGGCAGTTAAGGCAAGATCCCCAGGTTCTGTACCATACAACGTTCCACTGTCGCGCCTTACGGTGGTCGTTGAAGCACGCTCAGAGCTTACGGTATTGAGGACTGGTGGCACTTCTCAGTCCCCAGCTCAGGGACCCCGGGATCGCCAAGCCTGTACCCAGCAACTAAACGCTGAGCCCCCTGAGGGCATGGAGAATGGACAGGACTGCAATGCGACGATGAGAAAGTGGGCTAAAGATCTCAAAGCACGATGGACACAATGCACCTTGTAAGGCGTCCTTCCCCAGTTGGCTTGCTCTTTGGGAAAATTTTGAAGAATGGAGTTCAAACCCTACAGGGAACCATCACATGAAGGCCGAAATGTGCGAAACTCCTTTTAGTCACCTCGTATGACAGGCAGGAATACCTCGGGCCTATTCTAACCCCCGGACCCGCTGGGGGGTCTGAAGAGACTGCTGGGGCCATGTGACCAGCAGTGGGAGAAAGCTTCACCTGCTTCATATGCGAGTCATCTGAGATAGGGCCAGCCACTCCAAATGGGGGCTGTCTCAGCAACAGCTACCTGGTCAGTAATCCACTGCTCAGAGCCTTGCGCCCCAGTCATGTCAGGCACATACTCCTTGACATACATAGGGAGATATCAGCTCACGTACCAACAGTGCTATCCCCACGTCATCAGGTGGCTACTACCGTGCAGGTACTTGACAACCCCAGCCCCCATCCCCCACAGCAGGAAAGGTACCATGTTGGGTTTTGGGCAGACTACCTAGTGCTTAGTTTTATATACACTACCTTACTGGAAAGTAAGGATGTTAAGGTGGAAAGGCACAAAGGTGGAACAGACACCACATTGGGCAACCTTCCCTGCACAATCTGTACTTCTGAAAAATTTGGAGAATTGGTGGAACGTCAAACCCCACAATGGGGACACCATGTATTTATTAATGAAAAGATGTACAGAGCAATGGAAGTGAAATGGAAAAGCAGAGTCCTAAATCTTGTACCAAATCCAAACGGGGTCTACCCCAGGAAGGCCATCTGAAGGAAAGGTGAGGGGAAAAGGGATAGTGGACATATAGAGGCTTACAGCACAGAACGCTAAACAATGCTGCAAAGGCTGGTGGGGCCCATGATAACCAAGCACGTACTCAGTGCAAGAGTTGTGAGCCACCCAGAGGGGGCAGCAAACACAGAGTCACTGGATGTACACATATGGTGATGTGAGCACTAGTGTCTTGACAGCTGCCAGCTGGAGTATGTAGGGGTATACCAGGAGCCATCAGCAGTCATCCAGTTGACAATGGCATTTTAACCACTTGCTGCAGCTGGGTACCCAAGAAAATTATAGAGTTTTAAGCCTGTTTATTACTCTCCTGGGTTGTGTTGTTATGGATGCATTTGGACCTTTTTATGAGCATACATTTGTCTTCCCCTAACATATTAGTTTTTTAGAGTTGTCATATGTCCCACATTTGTCATTTCTGCAATCCAAATACAGGAGTAGGTGAAGTACTGAACATTGAGGGACCTAATGTTATTTCGAATTTAGCCATTATTGTTGTATTGTTACTGTGACCAACTGTTTTCTGTCGAAATATTACTACAGCCATGGTTACAGTAATGTGATACGTAGTTGAATTATTTTAAGTTCATCTACTGAATTTCTATAATTCGCAAACAATGTTTTGCTGTTATTAACTGCAAGTAATAGCACACTGTAATTATGCAGTATGGTCCCCACAGTCTTCTCCTTCACTGCTGCTTTTAAAGAATTTCCATCTTTTGTTAATCATGTAACACTGACAGTTCATTACCCTTCCTGAGGCAAAGTTGCAACACAGCCACTTTTATTCATTTGCCCTCCCTTTCTTTACTGAATGCCCATGAGGACGGATCCACATTATCAACAGACAGTTTTTGTACTGAACTGATTAATCCAGCTACCACCACCAATAACAAGATTCACCTTCATGGATTATGCTGAGGATTGCTTCATACCATTCAATACACATGAACCTTCTCCTTATGTGTCCTACAACTATGATTAAACTTTCCTGTCAAACAGGGTTTGACTTGCAGTCTACAAAGTATCCTGAAGTACAAGTTTAATTTCTATCCTGTATGACCCAGTTTTTCACATTCTTTCTGAAATACTTAGCGGCCCTTTGAACATTTAAACCAGGACAACAAAGGTTTTACTTTCATTTTTGCTCTAGAAAGATAAGCAGGCAACAATCAAAGGAAATGCTTATGAGCTTTTTCCTCTTTAAATTTTCAAGTTTTTGATCTAGCAAGGTACGTATCCATTATTTGACATAAGGCCGTCATTTGAGGCTAGCATAGATTAAATAACCATTTGGACATCTACAATTAGATGTAACCAACTTTGTCTGTTTAAATCACTTCAGATGAATGCTAAGATGGTCTGTTTGGATAGTACACCACAGGATTTTTCACACAGCCTTGTCTGACAAACCAAGGATTTCCCCTCTAAACAACCACATTAGTGGGTTTCTTCGTGTCATTCTGCTGCCCTATAATTTTACTATTTTGCCTTTGAGAATGTAAGTTTGCACACATAAACCTACACAAATACTTTACAAGCCACTATACAGTGCTCTAATTGGTATATTTAACAAATATTTGCCACTCTGTCTCTCCTTATTCATGTTTAGTTAGAGAAAATACCAACTGTAATGCATCTATTACATGCTGTAAGATCTCTAATGAACCATACGAAGTAACACAGCAGTGCAGTCTACTTTAAATACTAGAGCTCTAATTCCATGCAACAGTTTCAATACATTTATCTTGGGCATGTGTGTGTGCGCACGCATGCACTCGTGGATGTGCACACACGCACAAACACGAGAGCATACCCAAAAATACATTTGTCTGTATTTAGCTAACAGATCCTGTGTCACTGAAATGCATCCCTAAATGAGTGAATATCGTACTGAACTGTACAATGCTATTGAAGTACTTTATAGCTTTCAGTGTTTACACTTCATTTCACTGCCAGTAACAGCTAACACACTGATCTTTAGGTTCATAAACCTCCAATATCTTCTTGGTTTCATCACTGATAAATAATTAATTAAATGTAACATCTCTGTACCATACAGTTTTTAATTTACATTTAATGCTGGAACAAACAATACCAGTTCAATGTTATGCTGAAATAGATCAATTAAGATGTAATGGACATTTTTTAGTTAAAACATGCCACCTGGCCATTAATTCATGCCCTTCACAACCCACACACACATACTTGGCCCCTGAGTAGAGTATGCTGGGAGCGAAAGCTTTCAATCAGCTTGTAGCGCATTGGCTGCTGAGACCAACCCCATCTTTTCAAAGGGCAACAAACTTACAACGTACAAAAAGAACAAAAAAATGTAATGGGTGAGTTGCTAGAATGGCCAGGTAAAGCCTCTTCACTCATTTTTGTGATTATTATTAGAAATCACTGCATGCAACAGCACACACTTGCCAGCATTATATTCACAATGGCTAATTATTATTAGGGCACTCAATTCTGTTGTGTAACTGAGGCTGGCAATGGGTATAAACATTCTGGAACACAGAGGGACAAGTAAAAGTGCACCATCACTACATCGAAACCACAATAGATCTACTCCTTTGTGATATTTTATTTTTAATACTGCCTGAAAAGAAGAACAAGCTTCATACAGTCAGTGAAAATAAGTCCAAGAAATGATTAGTACATGTGGAGCATATCTATCAGAAAAAATGTTGCTCTCTCACATGTTTTTACTAGGCCTCTGAAAGAACTGAAGGGTCCCTTGATAATCCTGATATTTCAGGCTCATATTGAAGGCTCTCATCTACATTGGGACAATTACTCTAATTTACACCTAAGCTAACAGTATTTGCCAGATTCATTTAACTACCATATTTACATTAATCTGATGGACACTTTTTCACCATTTGCAGTATTCAGAACTGGGGTGTGCATATGATTTGATGGTGCATTACATTTGAGTACAAACTTCAGTCCATCATTCACCAGCATCACTGAAATTTTGATGTTGTTCCTTATGTCACAATGTATTATTGCACTTCTCAACCTTGTTACATTATTGTTACCCTATTACTGTGTAGTTATTTACATCATGTAGTCACAACATGGAGGGCAGGCAGAAAAGAACATCTTATGATGCTACTTTAAAGTGTAAAGTAATTCTTTATGCTGAAGTATGTGGTAACAGGAGGGCAGAATGAGAATTCAATGTAGCTGAGAGTAACATTTGCTTACAAAGAAACAGAAATTTGCAGCTACTCTACAACAAGTGACACCATAAGAACAAAGTAACAGAGATTGCTGTAGTTCTTAATATACCAAGGCAAGAGTTTAAAGCAAACCACAGATGAGCTGATCACTTATGAAACTGGCAGGTTCACCTCTACACCATACAACAGTATGCTAAAAGCTTCCACAGGATTTTGAGAAAAAGTCTAAAATTTCAGAGATACATCATCACACTTCAAGAAAGTGAAGAACTTTCCACTGGACCAAACAGGCAACACTGATTAGTAGCCAATTTGGTTTGATATGCTCCATAATGACACTATTGATGAGAAGGGGACTTAAGAAGCTACCATCAAAACATCAGGGTGTGGAGAACAGTGCATAACTATAACGTTGGCAATCATGGTAAATGGGTGCAGACTTCCTCTTTCTTAATCTCTGAACAGAAAAACAAAAAAGCAGACTCCCAAAAATGAAAAGTTGTTCCCTGATGATGTCATCGTTCAAAATCAAGAGACCGGATGGATGACAAACTTTATGGCTGACGTTAACACAAGGGAACATTGTCCTGATGGGCTTTCCAAACTACCATCAATGATTTGTCTTAATGCATTTAGTGGTCATCTCACTAATGACATAACTAAAGATCCACAGCCTTCCTGGAAGAAGGACTTCATGTTACAACACCTAGACATTAGTATAAATAAATCTCTTAAAGATTACTTTCACAAACAGTACCAAAAATTTCTTGCGAACCAAACCATGAACTGACTCCGACAAGAACCCCACCCCCAAATTAAAGCACACTAGGTTTCAGCTTTCTGGAAAAGCATCTAAACAATAATGATCCTAAAATCATTCATGAAGTGGTGTATTTCAAATATTCTAGATGGCAGTGGAGATGACGTGCTCTGGAAAGAAACCGAGGATGATGGGGAAAGAGAAAGTGAATGTTCCTGATGTAGTCTCCTCTGATACCAGTAATAATATTCGTGAATAATGAGTAACACCTGTAATTAATGGTTTGTTCTTTTCACAGTAATGTAGGTAATCAAGTTAAGCATTCTCTTTTAGTAGTGACTATCACTTAGCAATGGGTCACTTAAATACTGTCATCATTTTGATAGTTCATGTATGCATCCGTTGTTGTGTAATGAATTTAGCCTACCAGTTAAGCAACGCCTAATCTTTTTCCCCATTTGAACTGCAATGTTTCTTAGTTTAGCACAATGGCCATTTCTCCTTATGTAGCGAGTTAACAAAATATTCTGGCATTTGTAGGAGAAAGATGGCCATTCAAATTTCATGAAATTATCTTGTAACAAAGAAAAAAAAATGTGTTTTACTGTTTTCCACACCACCATGCTTATCATATCCACAATAATACAAAATGAGCTGCTCTTCTTTCAACTTTTTCTACATCCTTCATCAATCCCATATGGTAAGGAGCCCGAATCACTTAGCAATATTCCAAAAGAGAACAGGCAAGATAGCATAGGCAGACTTGTCAGCAGATTTGTTGCACCAGCAGAAGTGTTCTGTTAGTAAAACAGTCTTTGGTTTGTATACCATACAACATTTCCTATGTTGTGGTTCAATTTAAGTGGTTTGTAATTGTAATATCTTGGTATTTAATTGAATCTGCCACCATCAAATCTGTGTGGCTTATCATATAATGAAATTAACAGAATATTTAGTTATCATGTAGAGGAGATCACATGTTACACTGTTTAAAGTCAATTGTCACTTTTCATATCATGCAGATATTTTGTCTAATTTTACAATTAATTTCGACTGACTGATGACTTTGCTAGATGTTAAACACTATCATCATATGCAATCCATCTAAGAGACTCCTCAGACTGTCTACTAAAACATTTACACTGACTGACAAAAAAAAAAAAATTGAAGCACCCATTAGGGCAGGAGGAAACATGAAACTTCACTGGTTGAGAGAGCACGTTATTTAATGATTACAAAATCAAGTCAAATTTAAAAAGAACTTAGCAGTATGAACCCACTGATCAATTTGATATTGCATTTCCTCTGGCCTGATTGCATCCACTGACTCAGCTGGAAAGCATGTCAAAGCCATTGCACCCTACACTGCAACAAGATGGCCCACAACAGTTATAATTAGTCCTTTATATCCTGAATAGTAGCACTAGGACAGAGTTTACATATGAGTTGGTTCAATACAAGTTCTATTGCAGGCAGATCTGAGGAGCTTGCTTGCCACGACACCGCCTCGACATCACAGAGTTTATACACACATGCTCCATGAGTAAATAAGCATTATCCTATTAAAAAGGTCACCACAATACTGTTGCATGAGGTAACATGTGAGGATGCAGGACATTGGGACGTACCATGGACGCATCATCTTACCAGCAGAATTTATTCAATCACTACTAGCTGTAACCTAATGTCATACCTGATGGCTCTTACAATTTGAAACCAGCAATAATATAGTGTTGGGCCTCTCAAAAACATTGGAAGAAAGGGGCTCTCCCGAGGTCAACACCATGCTTCATGACAGTGGTCATTATAGGTAGTACAGAACCGCAAGTCATCACTGAACACAATACAGGATCATTCTTCAATAGTTCATAGTTCCCTGTCACAGCACCGCTCCAAACACTGCCTTATTTGTTGTCAGACAGCAGGTGCAGATGTGAGAGGGTTACAGCGTGCAACATAGTAGTTCTCACTTGTGGTGGTCAGACATGGTTGACCAGAACTATGGTAAGTATGGCTGCCCTCACAGTCCCATTCCATCCAGCATCAGGCCACTGTCACAACCAAATGGCCCAGAGATATTGCACAATTTGTCCAGCTGGAGAGACCCACTACAAGGCCTCTTTCAAATTCTGTGGGTGCTAATTACACTCTCACATGAAGACACTCCATCTCCGTTTCTTTCAGAGATCAGTAAGGATCTGCCACTGTTGAGGCCCCTTGTTTGCCCTACCAGTCCTGGTAACAATATTAAACATGAACAACTAACTCAATCTGATGTTCATTCTACCTGTAAAAGAGAATTGTAACTCTAATCATTTACATACCAATCATTCATGTGTAAACGTTACAATGACATCCGACCATGTCTTCTGAGTGCTTCACTTTTTTGGTCAGGCAGTGCATATGGATTAAGACCAGCAGGGCACCAATAACACTTTCTTGGGGAACCACGAGCATTACATTGTTTTTATTCAATAACTTCCCATCAATTAATACCAACTACGACCTTTCTGACAGTAAATCTCTAAGTCGCACAACTAGGATGATACTCCATAGACAAACAATTTGATGAGGAGCCACTTGTGATTAGCAGTGTCACAAACCTTCTGGAAATCTAGAAATTTGGAATTAACTTGACAAAA
Organism: Schistocerca americana; assembly: GCF_021461395.2. Classification (NCBI taxonomy): domain Eukaryota; kingdom Metazoa; phylum Arthropoda; class Insecta; order Orthoptera; family Acrididae; genus Schistocerca; species Schistocerca americana. The sequence goes on from NC_060125.1 coordinate 40,478,564, forward strand.
AATGGAAATGAGCGTATGGCACTGTTGACTGGGAGGTCCCATCCAGAGGAGTTCGGCCGTCAAGTGCAAGTCTTATTTCAGTCGACACCACATTGGGTGACTTGCGTGCCGGTGGTGGTGGTGAAATGATAACACAACAAGCAGTCCACGAGCAGAGAAAATCTCCAACCCGCCCCGGGAATCGAACCAGAGTCCGCTTGCACGGGACGCAAGCATGTTATCACCCAGCTAAGCAGGCGAACTATTAAGTTGAGATCCCCTTTCCGTAGTACTCATTAGTTCGCACAAATGTAGAGCCATTTGCATTTCACAAGACTGATATTTTCTGAATCCTTATTGGTTGTGTGTCAACAGACCATTTTTTTTTCTTTTAGAAACTTCATAATGTTGGAACACAGTATATACCTCATACCATCTTGATGAAATTTTTTTCCTGGGGGTACTTCCACATTTACTGGACCTACTAAAATGTGTAGAGACTGGTAAATACTGTCTTTGTAATACTTCCTAACAATGGAACATTGTCATCACCCTTGGTATTCCCTGTGCACTAGAAAAAATTGGAAATTAACATACAAACATAAACTGATGGAAAACCCAGTTAAGTACACAGCAATATCCCACTAGTCAAAGACCTTCTGTCTCGTTGCTATACAAGTTCCCCTCTCAACACCCATTTGATGCCTAATCCCTTCATGTTAACCATAGTCCTACGTATCCTCACCAGTTTTTCCTTCCTTTGTGATTTGACTTCTTCTCATCAATATCAGAAGTCATTACCAACACATCCAACAGATTCCACACAGTACACACAGTAACTTACACCCACACTGTCAGGCCACCACTAGTGAAGCGCGTATTTATAGTGAAGAGTTCTACTTTCAGTGGGATGAAGGTTTTACCGAGACCTTTGCAAAGTGAAACTACTGTCACAGCCTTGTCCAGACAGATATTTCCTGGGCCTTATCTATATGTGGACTTCACTGCACTGAACAGGCACAAAGGGGCACCTTTTTTCGTCACAACACCGCAGAGAACTGAAACAAGGGATCCTTTATGATTTTTGTTGTGTGAGCATTATGTCCAATGCCCTTAAAACAAAAACAGGCAGCAATGAAATTCAGCGGTGAAAAAGTCTGCAATGAGTAATGAAATAGGTGAGTCATATTCGCTAAGGACTAAACTTCTTGCCATGTCGTGAAATGAACAGCTGTTCACATTCCATTCCATCCAACCCAAAATAGTATTTCCAGCACACCAACTGCACTATTACTTTCCCATCCACTGTCATCTCCTGCTGGTTGACACTTATCTTTGAAGCAGCAAAATGCAAAACCTGGCCCATACATCTGCCCACCATTACATTTTACAGTCCAATCACTTTCATCAAATGCAGAGGTCACTTGTAAAAGTAGCAAAATTATATACCACATTCATTGCAACCACTGACAGTTATCTACATGGGTATGGCCATGAACAAATTATCCACCTGGATGAATGACCACCACAAAACTACAACTAAAATTAATGCATAACTCTGAGGTAGGAAATTCTGTGCAATATAATGCAGCTCACAATGTATTCATTCCAGATTCCTGGACCATTCTGTACAATATCATGCAGCTGACAATCCATTCATTATGGCTTTCTGCATCATAAAATTTATGTTACTTTATGCGACAGCACAATTTCTATAATACTGATGATCTCATGACTAACACATTTTGTAAATAGTGTTCTGCAATTTGAGCTGATATCTTTCTCTAATGAACACAACACTCCAAACAGTTATACTACAGGCAGCAACCGAAGACTGCTCCAAGAGCAATACTGAAATTAAATCCATGCGTACATAAAATGATATTCACTGACAGGTGTAAAAGCTGACTGGTCATTCTAATTTAATTCCCTAAGATTCCTACAATAACATATTTCCTCATTTTTCGAGTCAAAGTAATAATCATGCATACGTAGAACATGCTTAAATGTCATATGCATATTACAAACATTTGTCAATCTCAGAACTATCAATGAACTTCAGCTGACATGCATGAATTTGTAAAATTGTTTAATTACTTCCTACAATGATACCAATAATAAGAAACTTTGGTTTCATTTGGTTTGGGGAAAAAAAAAAAAGATGCCTATCAATTTGGAGTTTCACAGAGTAATGCGAAGTAGGGCTTGTTTGTATCCAAACCAATGAAATATTTGATCAGTGCACCACCATCTTCCCTAGATAAATTCATCTTTCATATTTGACAGGAAAAACTGTACAATAAATTTGAGGGGAGGTACAACAGATTTTTTGGTACTATTAGTGTAATAATAAACTACTATACTTACAGTTTCTTATATCCGAGATGAAAACGGCTAGCCCCCGCATACCGTCACCCCTAACTGCAGGCATTGTGGCTACGGTGTCTTGATTCGCTATAAACACATAACTGAGATCAAGCAGAGGAGTAACAACAGATGTGTATCGAACAGCTTTGGTTTAACAGACAACGTATTCCCAAACTAGCATTTTTTTCTCTAGAAGTAATTTGCCTATCAATGGTTCAATCAAAGACCCGCACAAATGCACGAAGTTACCGCATACACATGTCAAACTTATCGTACGAGGTTATTTTTCCACTATGTAGTGCGGTGTTGTATATATGAAGTCTCGATCTGTATTTACTATACCTAAAGTTCATTCTACAATTTAACGGACTATACGGAACTTACCTCTATAAGAAACGCTCCTGCAACACAAATAAATACACACTTAACCTAAAGTTCGTATAAAACTGTTCTTAAAGCAAGCACTTAAGTGAAACTATGGAGGTCGCCATTGGGAAATAGTGTCTTACACCCACTTGCTATGACAGGGCACTGCGATCAGCGGTAGGCGGTAGACTTTCAGACATGTCAATTTGCCTTGCCAACATAACTTAGGCAAATGCTCTCGCGTCGCTCTCGCAATTACTTTATAACTGAAGATTACCGATTCCTTTACCAGTTTTGCATAAAAATGCTTTCACCTAACTAAAGAACACATGACGTCATATTTCTTTAATTTGCTGTAATTCAAATTCATACCGAAATCAAAATGTTAAATTGATTTCAATTTAGGTGACATATCTCATAAAAAGATTCAGTTTCAACATCTTATTGTTATGAAACTAGAAGCACGTTTGGTTTATTTATGACTCACTTCTATTGAATGTCAGAGATTTAGTGTGTTTTAGCTTCGCTTACAGTGTTTGCACTGTTTGGTGTTTTCATTCTAGTGGTGGTTATGTAGTGTGTGTGCGGGTGAGTGAAAAGTGTAACTAGGTGCGTGTTTCCTTAAACATCGCTGTAATCGAGAATACCGAAGATGTCTGCTAAATATGGAAAATTATGCTGTCTTCTATTGTTAGAACATTTCGGAGAAATCGTTGAAAAGGTTGCGTGCGACCTTATGAAATGGGGTACAAAACCGCTCAGATTAATAGTGGCTACTACACGTTTACCTCCGCCGAAGGTGAGAATTACAACACAGTATGTCCTGCTTGTCATGAATAACATGATTTCATTATATCAGTATCGTTTTCTTGGCTGACAGGTGAAGCAGGCCCTGAGGATCCTTATTCAATATGGTTTTGTAACGTTTTCCTCCAGCCAAGTTGCTTCTGTTGCTGAGTACACAGTGAAGCCAGAAAAAATTATATTACTTCTTCGTTATCCTAGGTAAATTTGTTCAACACCTTAAAACGATGAATAAAAATCTGGCAGAAGGAGTAATGTTTGTGTTTTAGGTATCTGCTGTTAATAAAGACAAGGTTCGGTGATGAGGCTGAAATGATCGTAGAGGAAACCTTAAGAGTTGGTCAAGACACAGCATCAAGTATCATTATTAAGGCAGCAACACGACTGAAAGAGACTCTGAAAGGTACAGCCCCATACTTACAAAACCATACTATTACATTTGTTTATAAGTACAGCCATTATGCGGTGTGAATTGTATTGGTTTTAGTTGGTCTATGTAGTTAGAAAATAAATATATACTCGGGGCTGAATTACTTCCCCATAAAAACTGATATGCCTTGCAAAGAGGTACTCATGACCAAGGCGTTAAATTTCCATGTTATTTGACATTTAAACTTCCAGACACCATTTAGATCATTCCATTACATTACAAAAAGAATAATATTAAATTTGTTGTATGAAGAGCAGAAGTTTCAGTAGTAATAGGAAATTATTTTTATTGTCAGTTATTTTGTTTGGCCCTTTAAAGGATGTGTGCAGCCCTTTGTTACCTTTAGTGTTCTTGTTCTTATCTTCCCAAATCTTCATCCTGGCTCTATGGGCCTGTTATCTGTCTAGCATCCATGGAGTTTTGAACATGTCTTCTGTGTGGTAGATGTTTGGATATGAACTTACGGCATTTGTTCATAAGTCTATTACCTATATAGCCTGTATAACATGTTTCCTGAGAGGCTGTCACAAGAGTTACAGAATAAGATAAAGCTTAACCACAGATAATGGCATAAAATGGTGTACAAAATATCAAATTCTTTAATTTGTTGTTGTATGTAATAGAAATGTAAGGAGATCAGAGCTAAACAAAAAGGACGAATTACTTGGGATGTGATTACCTCCAGTTTCCACACAAGCTTGGTAACAAAGGGGGGGCTATCTCTCTGTGAAGTGGTTAGAGAGCTCTATTTGCTGTCAGTCACATAAATTTGCCTGGAAGTGTTGAAAAATATTACACAATCTTCCAACTTTGACAATTAATGCTATCAACAAGTGTGGCAACTCTGCATACAATGAAGCAACATTTATCTGTCATAGTAGTGGTATTGCAGCAGGAGTATGGGAGTTTTGGGTGGGAATATTCTCATTATTAATGTTTCCAAATGTATTGAAACTTTGAAAATATCAGACTATAGTAGTAAAATAAGGTTTTTCAACAGCGACATAAATATAACTACAGCGTGCACAGTGTTCCATATGTGGGGTAACGTGATACATTCATTGTCTCTGGCAACTCACAGCCAAACTGTAACCTTTCATCCTGGCTTAGAATTTAGGGTCGACAGAAGCGTCCGATCCCATGCGTCGGCTTTGACCCGTGACGTAAGGGTGTTGTCTTGTGTGACGTCATGACGGCGCGGAGTTTGGTTTGTGAGTGCGGCTTGTTTGTAGATGTCGTCGTGTTGTGGTTTGTTGTGCTCTCTGGTGGTATTTTCAGTGTTTTCGTTTGTGCGGTGTAATGGGCTCAGTTTGCTTTTGCTCATTATCCAGAATTGTTCGAGTGTCGGCTGTGTTTGTAGTGGAATTCGTTTCAGTGTGTTAAGGGTTTTGTGTGAAGGTTAATTTAGTGTTGTTCGCTGTACGTCATGTGGTAATTTTAGTAAAATTAATCGGTTGTTGTTTATGTTCAGGAATGGATACGACGGATAAAATTAACAGTGCGCAGGTCAAGGGGAAGTGTTCGATCCCAATGTGTGGCTGTGTATGTTGATATTGGTATCGGGAAATGTTTTTGCGCTATATAGGCCAAGGGAAGTATTTGATCCTAATTTATGGGATTGGGAGCTGCTGTTGAGCAATATAGGTGAAGGGAAGTGTCCGATTCCAGATGATATTGTGTTTAGTGGTATTTGGGGAGTTTTGTGATTTCGGGTTTTTTTTTGTATGGGGGTGGATATCTAAATTTGTTTATATTTAGTTTGCCCCCATCCAAAAACACCCCATTTCCCGCACTTGTCTCGTTAGTGTCATTAGGCTTTTTGTGGAAAATGTGTGTGTTTGTTTTTCGATGTATTTTCGTCCTCGTAATGTGTATGTACCGACTTTATATGCGTCATATTTGTGACGTCATGGGTCAAAGCAGACTGGCGGGATCGAACTCTTCTGTATTTCCAGAATTTAGGCTACATTACGGGTGAGTCTGTCACCACAATACACATTCCAACCACTAATTTAGATGCAAAATAATTATTGTCAGTGTCAGGTTCTATTTCTGTTTGCACAGATGTCACAGACCAGATCCTTATTGCGTTATAGGATGAAGCTGACAACAAATGACAGTAGCGTCAGTTGACCCACAACAACCATCATTTAGTGCTGATGGTGGCATCACTGTATTGTGAACTTAAATATACACAAGTTTCTTGGTAACTACATGGCCTGAAGAAAAAAAGGGAGGCACCCAGAAGACATATTCAGCTTTGTAAATGTACACAACATTGGGGACTAGTGTAGCAGGGGATGCAACCCGTCGGCTTTGGACAATGACGTCACAAGTCGCCAAACGAGAAGCGATTCTTCTTAGTGTTGTAGCTCCCTTCAGTAGCTGATAAGTGTTTTTTGGCTTTTTAAAAAAAAAATCTCACAAGATAGAATAAACAGATCCACTTTATTAAGCAATCAGTAAAAAAACGAAACTGAAACATAACAGCAAAAGCGAAAATGGTAAACTGCTCTCTGGCAACTTGTGACGTCATTGCCCAAAGCCGACGGGTTGTATCCCCTGCTGCACTAGACCCCAACGTTGACAGGTATGAAAATGATTATAATTGCAATTCTTTGTGATAGGCAGAACAGCCACCATAGTGCTTTAGTGTTGTTCATGTATAATGTTCAAAATTGTTAAGGCTGTCGTAGCTATTTGTTCACAAACTGCGTGTTTGCTTCTGCCTTGAGTTCTTTGGCTGACACATGTTTGATGAATTTTGTGATGTTTTGACAGCACAAGTGGCTGGCATTATCAAAGCTTCACCCTCCATTGCTTGTAGTGGACTGGAGTTGAGCTCACAGCCGCAGATCATATGTACCTGGTACACCAATGTCCAAAGGCAGGTCTCCTCTTGTTACCTGCAACAGTCATTCACTGCAGCAGGAGAATCCAGGATCCATTCACTTCGAGACTTTCTCCTTTCTTGTTGAACAGTTCTCATGTTTGTGTATATCTATAGTTTCTCAGAACAAGCAGGTGTGATTGCTTTTCTCTATAGCCAGAACATTTGTGTCGGCGAATTTTACTATGTGGTCAGCCTCACACAGTGTGTGCTCTGCCATGGCCAATTTCTCCACCAACCTCAACCAGCAATGCAGATTATGTTCTGTGATCTTGGTATTGGTTAATTGTCCGGTTATTCCAACATAAACTTTGGTATGCATAAATTCCTGACATTGCAAGTGGGTCCTTTTTCTCCTTTGCCAATCTGAGACACTCTATGATCTTCTTTATCAGTTTATAAATAGTCTTTCTGGTGTGTTTGTACAGTATACTGCCAATCTGTCCGTCTCTATAGTAATGTATGGCAGAAAGGCTGTGCCCGACATTTCTTTTTCCAGTGTGTCACTTCACCAAATGTTTGACTCTGTTACACTTCTTATACAGTGGGTGGAGTACTCATTGCTCCTCAGAAATCATCTCATGTCGGAGATGTATTTGTCTTGCATGCTTTAAGAGTGTATTAATCATGCCTCCTTTGTGGCTAATCATGCCTCTTTTCTGGCGTGTGTGGTAAATTGGCAGTTTGTGCTGGTATCGGTCCGTGTGTGTTGGTATTTGATACACGTTGTGTCCCAGGTTTTTGCCATCCTTTGTGACCAGCGCATCTAGGAATGGTAGCTGTTTGTTCTTTTCTACTTCCGTGGTAAATTTCGTGTTGGCATGGAGACTGTTCAAGTGCCTTTGGAAGTCACTGAGCTGTTCGTCACTATGGCTCCACACAACAAAGGTATCATCGATATATCCGTATCACACCTTTGGTTTACAAGGTGCCAAGTCCAGTGCCTGTGCTTTGAAATAGTCCATGAAGAAATTGGCCACCACTGGACTAAACCCATGGTGACACCTTCCAGCTGTTCATGGAAGTTGCCATTTCACATGAAATTCATTGTGGTGAGAGACATGTGAAAGAGCTTGGTGATGTCTTGTGGGAAAATGGAACCGATGTGCTCCAGAGAATCACTGAGTGGCACTTTGGTAAACAAAGAAACAACATCAAAGCTGACCGGGATGTCATTTGGTCCAAGTTCGTTTCTTGAGCTTCTGAATGTAATGTCCTTAGTCCTTTATGTATGTGTGAGTCCTCACCAAGTGCGGCTGGAACATAGAGGGCAAGTGTTTTGCCAGTTTATTCTCTGTGAGCCAGGAATGCGAACAGCCAGTCTTAGCGGAACATTATTCTTATGGATCTTTGGTAATCCATACAGCCAAGTTGGTAGACCCTCTGTGTTGCACTGGCTCCTCTGTACATCTGCTGAGAGATGATGCCTTGATTAATCAGTTTGTATTCCGTATGATCTGCTGTGACAGATCTGCACTTGGTTTTCTCATTGAGAATCAGAAGAAATTAAAATTTGGCCCAAACAACATCCTGATCAGTTTTGATGTTATTTCTTTGTTTTCCAAAGTGCCACTCAGTAATTCTTTGGAGCACATCGGTTCCATTTTCCCGCAAGACATCACCAAGCTCTTTCATGTGTGTCTCATCACAAGCTGTTTCACATGGAATGACATCTGCTACAAATAGCTGGAAGGTGTCGCCATGGATAGACCTCTTAGTTCAGTGGTGGCCAATTTCTTCATCAACCATTTCAAAGCACAGGTACTGAATGTGGTACCTTGTAAACCCAAGGTGTGGTACAGATACATCAATGATACATATGTTGTATGGAGCCATGGTGACGAACAACTTGGTGACTTCTTAAGGCACTTGAACAGTCTCCATGGCAACATGAAACTTACCACCGAAGTAGAAAAGAGCTACCCTTTCAGGATGTGCTGGTTGCAAGGGATTGTGAAAACCTAGAACACAGCATGTATCAAAAACAGACACACAGGAACTGATACCTGCACAAACTGTCAAATCACCACCTGAGCCAGAAAAGGGGAATGATTAATATGCTCATGACTCTAGCACGATAAGTATGTGAGCCACAACATCCCAGACATGTGATGCAACACCTGGAAAATGTTCTGAGCAGCCAACACCTGGAAAGTGTTCTGAGGAGCAGTATTTACTCCACCAGTTACATAACGAGGGTAAGAATGTCAAACACTCGGTGAAGTGACATCGTAAAAAGAAATGTCGGCTATGGGCTTTCTGCCATAGAATTCCCAGAGTGACAGGCGGAATCAGTCGTATATTGTGCAAACACAACATAAAAATTATTTATAGACCGACAAAGATCAAAGTGTGTCTCAGATCGACAAGGAGAAAAGGGATCCATTTGCAATGTCAGGAATATACCACATACCATGTATATGAGGAAGAGTTTATGTTGGAATGACTGGACGATCAATCAACACCAGGACCACAGAATGTAAGCAGCATTACAAGTTGGGGCAAGTGAAGAAATCGGCAGTGTGAGGTCGACCACATGATAAAATTCGAAGACACGGACATTCTGGCTGTAAAGAAGATCTATCACACCTACATGTTCAGAAAAGCTATAGAAATACACAAAAATGAAAATAGCTCCAACGGGATAGAAGAAAACCTCATGGTGAACGCACCATGGATTTCCGTGCTGCAACGAACAACCGTTGTAGGTAGCAAGAGGTGAACCCCAACAAATGACCATGGGAAAGCCCTTGGATGTTAGTGAGCCAGGTACATATAATCTGTGGCTGTGAACTCAACTCCAGTTCACCACCAACAACGGAGGGTGAAGCTTTGGCAATGTCAGCCACGCGTGTTAGTAGAATGCCATAAAAATCATCAAACAAACATCAGCCAAAGAACCAGAGACTGAAGCCTATAGTGCCGTTACCAGGCCTAGTAGGGTGTATAAGGGGTGTGAAGCATCAGAAGTTTAGTGATTAATGCTAATGACAGAGATGCCACTTAATCATGTGAGACAACGTTATCAATCCCTAACACAGTTTGAAAGGAGCTACATTATGGTCTGCTGGTTGAATTGTATAATATCCAGATTAGTAGGACATTCAGATTTGACAATGCTGGACTGCAACAGTTGTGAGGACAGACATTTGTCGTTAAGGTTCCGGTCAACCACCTCAAGGGGAGGTAGCAATATTGTGCGCCAAGCACATTGTAACCATTTAACATCTGCACCTGCCGTTAGAGAACAAGTAGTGCACTCCGTGCAATACTCTTTGCCATTGATAGAAGGCTAGAGTAGCTGACCTATTGAATTACTGTTCCATCTGTGGCTGCTGGCGACATCACAACACAAATGTTACGGAGCACGGTGGCGCGGTGGTTAGCACGCTGGACTCGCATTCGAGAGGAGGACAGTTTAGATCTGTAACTGGCCATCTGGATGTATCTTTTCTGCAATTTCCCCAAATCTCTCAAAGCAAATGCTGATTTTCTTCTCCATACTTGAACCATTGTGAGCTTGTGCGCCATCCCTAATGACCTCAATGTAAGTGGGGCTTTAAACCCTAATCTACCTTCGTTGCTGCTCAATCTGCATGACTGTACCTGGTGACATTCTGGTTTTCTTCCCTAGATAACTGCAACTTCTCAAGTCCTTAGTCACTTTTATGCATCTCAAGTTTCTTTTAACTACCTGCTAAGACATGCCTGGATCATTGCTGAAGTGACTTAAAACTGTGATTGCACATGTTAGATTAGGTTGTGTTCTCATTGTGTATACTTCAAGCTGCCTACAGCTTCTCTGCAAGGAACGTTTCTCGTAACTGTTCTCTTCTTCTTTCTTGGCACTCATGTCGTTTATGGGCACTTGATTGTTGTCCAACGTGTCAACACGAATTCAATCCTTCATGTCGTATTTATGTAGGATTTTTGGTCTGTGCAGGCTAGTCAGCTGAGTCTAAAAAGCTTGTAAGGGTGTTGCAGGATAGGTTGTGCTGAGAAATAATTATTAGGAAAAAAATTCAGTACATTGTGCAATTACAGAGTTAAGTAGCATTGAAGTTAGCCGATGAGACTGTTGTGTGCTCAGATTCAAGTGGTCCACCAGATGCAATTAGTACCAGTTGTTCTTGTAATGTAGATGATAACACACCAGACTGCTCGGCCTTTGGTTGGGGTCAGTCCATACTACCATCCAATGTGTAATTTTTTTTATTGTTGTCTTGTTCAGTTTTATGAAACAACACATTTACTGACAACATTCCTAGTACGCTGTTTGTCGTGCACAATGGCCTCGTTGGCTAATTTCAGTACTAATCAACTTGGAAATGGCACAATGTATCAAATTTTTTTTCTTAACAATTCTCTCTCAGTGCAACACAGCTGCAACACTTGCACAAGCTTTTCAGACGATTTTTGACCATGCTGTGTAATGAGATCAATCCATCCACAATAATCTACTTTTGTGACTCTGAAGCCTGAGCGATTCGACACTACTACTACCTCTTTCAGTTTAAGTTTCCCTTGAGTTGCTTTTTTCCCTGAAAAGGAACATATCAGCGCCAGTAATTGCAACAATTACTGTTATCTTCATCATTCTTCAGATAAACACACAGGAACTGATACCTGCACAAACTGTCAAATCACCACCTGAGCCAGAAAAGGGGAATGATTAATATGCTCATGACTCTAGCACGATAAATATGTGAGCCACAACATCCCAGACATGTGATGCAATGCCTGGAAAATGCTTCAAGTTTGAGTGCTTCATTTAACTTAATATTCCAGCTACACTGTTTTTGCCAGTAAACTGTTTGCTTAATTTCATGATATAGTTTTTTAAACAGTTCTAGAGTCAAAATCAGTTACTTGGATTTTGACATAAATTTCCCATTTCAGATTGTATTGTAGGAATGCTGCAACTACATCAATTGATATTTAATAGTTATAGTGAACAGATACCTTAAGGATTCATAGCAGATTACTGGGGCCTATGTCTTTTCATACTTCATACCCTTTGTTGATCTTCTTGTGCAATTAATCACAAAAACTCAGTATTTTGGATTCATAATTATTATTTGGAAACTTCCTTTTTGTTACAGGACCAGTATCATACTCCAGCAGCAAAACAACTGAACTCTAGATCTCTTACTCCATGCATTTCGAAATTTCAGTTGTTTTGAGTAGAAAATAAATTTAACACAAAGAACAATTATTTACAGGACTGTAGTTTACAATCATAAACATAACCCTAAATCATCTCCCCTCCTCCTCCCCCCTTTTGGGTAATTTTCATTGATGGGACTGTTGGAGGTGTGGGTAACTCATTCAGTGGTGAAGTGGTCTTTAGATTACCTGTAGACCACTAGTGTTAGAGTTCACATGAATGTGGGCAGATTTCAGTCTGTCAAGTGAGATGTTCATTGGTATATCCTTAATTTTTGGGGTGAAATACTATATTTTTTGCTCAAAGACTTCATAGGGGAGCTTTGTAGGGAGGCGCTAGTTTGGCTTTCACTTTGTCATTCCTCTTAAGTACATGAGTTGTATTATGCAGATTTTTACTATCAAATGGTGTTTCCTATGTTGTCGTAAGTGAGAAGTTTGTTTTCCGCCTTACAATGAAATCACCAATGTTAGTCATGCCATACGGCATCTCCACAGCTGTTGAGCCATTTTACTCTCTCGTACAGCAATGCAGTCCTAGTAGAAGTGTTGGTATTATGTAACTCCATTTATTTTTATAATCTACTCTGATGGCTGCCTTCAATCTTCGATAGACTCTCTCTATTTTTCAATTTGATTGTGGATGGTATACCGTAGTCTGAGTTCATTTAGAACCACAAATCTTAGCTAATGCATAGAACAGCTCTGATTGGAACTGTGTTCCTTGGCCAGTTACCATTTGATTAGATGCTCCAAATCTTTTGATCCAGGAGTAACGAAATGCTCGTGCTGTGGTTTCTGCATGAACATCCCTAACGGAGAGACGTCTAATTACTGAACTGATCAATGCATGTTAAACAGTAGGAGGATACATCTGAGAGAGGCAGGGGGTCAGTTAGATCAATATGTACCAATTTAAATTGTCTCTCTGTGCTTGGATTCTGGTTAATAGCAAATTTAGTATGTCTAGTCGCTTTGTTTTTGTAGCATGCTAGGCAAGATTTCGCCCAGTTGTGGATATCTCATTTTATGTTTTACCATATAAATTTGCACCTGAGTAATATCACAGAAGAGTTAATACCAGCAAATGACATACTGTAGTAATACTGGAAAATGGAATATCTAAATTGTTGAGGAATATAAGGATGGATGTTACTTGTTGACACATCACACCATAATAGTCTTCCACTAGGGGTTTCATGCTGCTTAAATTTCAGTGAGCTATGAGGACCAGAGTGAACTTTCTAGAGTTCTTCATTACTCACTTGAGCATCTGCTCTCTTCTCGTAATCAGTTTGTACTACTTCTTCCAGTGTGGATAAATTGACAATCACACTATTTTCTTTTCCAGAAATGTGTCTCATAGCTGTCATAAATGGTGATAGCAATTGTAGGTGACACAATTGCGTAGAGGTTGCTTTATCATTTTCTTGTTTGAAAGCCTGTGTCAAAGGAACATTGTCAGTATACAATGCAAATGAACATCCTTCAAGAGGTACTTAAAATACCTTATTGCCATGTACATGCTCAGAAGTTCCCTATCGAACATTTAATATTTCTTCTGGGATGGCGAGAACATTTTGGAACAGAAACCGTTTGGTTTCCATATTCCTTCTTCTTTCTGTTGCAACACATCACTGGATGCAAGATCTGAAGCATCTACAAATAATGCAGGATCATTGTTTACATTTGGGAATGTTAAAAGAGCTGCATAAGCAAGGTCCATTTCACACTACTCAGATTGTTTTATTGCTGCTTCTGTCCACTGTATGCATTTTTTGTTGTTTTTTCTTGATATTCGTCAAGTAATTGTTTTCAATAGCTTGACGTGCTGTGGCATGTTCCAAATGACTTCTATAAAAATTCAGCGTACCAGAGAAACAATGTAATTCTGATACAGTTCTTGGAAGTTTGAAATTAGTCATCACTTGTACTCGTTTGAGTCTGGTTTGTTATCTTCTGGAGTAATCACATGACCTAAAAAATTAGTTTCTTGAACTCCAAATAAGGATTTTCCGACATTAATCCTCAAACCAATTTTGTTAAATTTTTCAAACAGAATAGTTAAATGAAACTTCCTGGCAGATTAAAACTGTGTGCCAGACCGAGACTCGAACTCGGGAAGGGTCTGATCATTAAGATGTCTGTAGTCTCCACAAACACTTCACTGGCCATCTGACTTTTTTTACCATGGGCAGTGGACTAGCCCACTGGGATTTAGATGGATGAATTATGATATGATTCATTAGGAAGCGGAATTCTTGTTTAGTCAACTTTAGTTTACATTGATCTCAGCTGCAGGTTTTTGAATACACGGGTTGGCCACTGCTGGTTGCAATATAATGTTTAACATCGTGCTTAATTTCTCCCGGCATAATGGAGGGTTTTGTTAGGTTAGGAATTTTTTTGAAGTTGTTCAGAGTATTTACAGTTAGCATGGAGTGAACTGACAATCAGACAAATCAACTGCACATTGTAGTGCAGCCACATATAACTAAGTACTGCTGTCAACTAATAATTTTTTTTTTTTTTTTTTTCGGTCCTGTCAGTAAGCCAAACTGATAAAGAAACTCTGTGTCGATTATACTTTTTGTTGTGTTAGCTGCAATGAAAGGCCTCTCAAAACTGTGTTTTAAGCCTAATTCAAGATTCAATAGCTTTCATTCATAAGTTTTAATCTCAGATCCATGTGCATCATGAAGTTTGTAGTCTGCTTCTTGAACCTTATCCTTGAGACACGCTGGTGTAACGGAAACCTAAGCATCTCTGTCAACCAGAAAACACAACCTTGAAGTTTTACTCTCGCAAACAATCGATATTGGCAGCCTGGTATAATCGTTGTGGCAGAACACTGAGCCACTATTGTGTGTGCCGACTGGAGTTTCCCTCACTATTCCATTGGCAAGGTTGGGTATACTTCTCGGGTCTGCATTTTGAGCCATAACAAAAATGATTTTATCTCAGCTTGCTGTGGCGTCTGTTATGAGATCATCATCACAATTGATATTGTCGCTCCCTTGAACTGGATTTTTGGGCTTAAATGTCTAGCTCTTTCATCCTTATGAGAAGATCTTTCTCTGATATAAATGAATCGCATATTGCAGGGGACACTTCTGTTGGAATGATTGAAGTCATGAGTGCTTCACATTTCCATCATCCAATCAGGCATTTTTACTGGTTTGTCCACATTTACATCATAAATTATTGAAATATTTCAGATGCTACCAGGAAGTTTGTCTAGCCAGAGAGTCTTTAAAATTTTTCTGAAATGTTTGTTTCTCCATAGCTTTTAATTTTTCGAAGCAGTTGACTGGGTTTCGTATCACCAATTTCTAATTGGCTAACTGATTTCATAATTTGGTGCACCTCACTTTCCTTAAAATGTCATTAACAGTCTTTCTTTAGCTAAATAAT
This sequence comes from Schistocerca americana, assembly GCF_021461395.2. Classification (NCBI taxonomy): domain Eukaryota; kingdom Metazoa; phylum Arthropoda; class Insecta; order Orthoptera; family Acrididae; genus Schistocerca; species Schistocerca americana. The sequence continues at coordinate 40,493,980 of NC_060125.1, forward strand.
TGTTGCTTTTGTCACTGTTCACGAGGTCTCATATATTTTGGACAAATCACGGTTCTAACTGTTCTAACAGATAATTGAATCTGGTTGCTTCAGTCTGTATTCCTGTCATTTTAAATTGTGATCCAACCAGACAAAACCATATGTCATGCTTTTCAGTCCAGAACAGAAAAAGTTTCGCGCTAGCTTTGTCCACTTTAGTTTTCGTATCACTGTCTGGGATATTACTGTTCCCTCTATCTGCCATCACATTTGTTTCATGTTTAGATCATGCCAGGGTCACCAGTTGTTGGTCTTCTTGTACAATTAATCGTAGAGCACAGTATTTTAGGTCAAAATTATTATTTGGAAATATCCTTTTTGTTACAGGTCGAATATTGCACTCTAACAGCAAAGCAATTAAACTCTAGATCTCTTAGTCTGTGCATTTCAAAATGTAATGTGTTTTGAAAAGAAAATAAAGTTAACGCAGAGAACAATTATTTACAGAACTGTAGGCTATGAACATAATCCTACAACCTTTGTTTGTGCATGTTGTTGAACTACCAGCTGTGCTTTGTGTGTAAAAATGTGACCTTGGAGGTACTTTTTAGTTTTGAAAATCTGTTTTGTATCTGTTGGCTTTTAATCTGAGGGTAAAAGTGCCTTCTCCTGTGTTTGATTTCTGGCATGTGACTGCAGCTCTTCTGATTTCTGGCATGTGACTGCAGCTCTTCTGTAATTGCCTGAAGCCATTTGTGCAAAGCTTTGCTTCGTAAAGCTTCTTGTAATGACAGTGGTTCTGTATTTTGTGTGTCTGTAAAATAATAGGACTTGTAATCATTCGTCCTTATTTGTTCCAAATTTCTTCATGATCTTCTGAGCATTTGTGCATGACCGGTTAAAATACATCTCGAGTGTCATTATTCTCATTAGTAATGGGCTCAGACTCAATTATTTCTGAGTGATCTTGCTTAGTTTTGCATCTTTCTCAACTTATGAATGGAATAAATAATGTTTACAGCTCCTGAGACTTTTTAGGCATTTTATGTAATCACTCTTCTGAATAGTATTTTCTTTAAATGTCACATCGCTTGCCTTAATTATTAGTTCATATTGTTTGGGTTGAAGTAGCCAGTATGCCTTGCACTGTTGACAATATCATACCAATATACATTGAATGTTGTTCTTATCCCATTTACCCCTGCTTAATACTGCTTCTCCCCAATATGTTTTTGGTAATCCTGCATCACATAATAAGCATCTGCTTTTTTTTTTAAATTAATGATCTAGTATGTGTTTTAGTTACTCCAGTTTTTTCCAGTGTGTATGGTACTGTTGTTTGATGCATTGTTATCCCTTTGTTCTTAAAGAAGTTTTCGTGTTCTTGGTTTACATCTTTCTGTACATTTGTCAGTGCAAAAGACTCCAGTTTGTTTTCTCACTAGCTCGTTGAAAGCTAATAATTTCTGGTACTATACAACAATGATATTATTGGATTTGGCCTCCCATGGCCATTATCGGAAACATGCGGTGACATTACAGCAAACAAGTACAGTGCTTTTGTGACAGTTGTTCATACTTTATGTAGTGGTACAGAATGAGGTGGCTCAGTGACTAGCACACTGGACTTTCATTTGGGGGTACGACGGTTCAAATTCACATCCAACCATCCTGATTTAGGTTTTCCATAATTTCCCTAAATTGCTTCAGGAAAATGTGAAGGTGGTTCCTTTGAAAGAGCTTGGCTGATTTCCCTTCCCATCCTTCCCTAATCCATTTCTACCTCTGATAACCTTGTCGATGGAACGTTAAACACTAATCTCCTCCTACTATCAAGTGATTCAGAGCGTCCTTCGAAATATCATGATAAAAACTCACAATAAGCCAACCAAAGCACCCTCACTCCCAGGTGCAGTAATATTGTGGTCAACTAATACCAAAGTTTTTATCACTTAGTGTGTACAAAAATATATCTTTCTCAAAAAGTCGTGTATTAATGTCAAGCAATATCCAGCAACTCAACTTGATCTTGTTTTCGTTTGTCCACACAAGTCAGAATTTGTTAATTCAGAGCTACTGATTGCTCTCGATTTAGAATGTTGTCAAGGCAGTCTTTCCGGCACACCTTTTTCCAGAGGTTCTATTCTGTTGGGGCTTTAATGCCTGACTGCCTGTGCATTATTTAATAGTGATACAGGCATGGCTTTAATTAATGTACATGTCATTATCAGGTGTTTCTGTTGAAAATAGATTCTTTTAGATGTCATAAATGGTACAGTTCCATTTTCCCAAGGTGATAGTGTGTCCCTTTTTCACTCTCTTATGTACAGAAAGATACCATTTACATGTTAACTCGCCAGATTTGACATGCATTAAATAATAAAATAGCACAAGTTGGTATTTTCTACGACCTCTCTAGGGCATGGGGCTCTGTGAATCACAATATTCACCTCGATAAATTAAATTTTAGTGGGATTGATGGTATAGCCAACCAATGGAAAATGTCACACCTAACCAAAAAAACACAGAAAGCTATACATAGTAATTCAAGCAATAGAGTCCAGGGACATAATTCTGACCGGGAGAAATCACATATGGGGTTCCCCAAGGTTCAATCTTAGGTACAATTCTATTCCTCCATCTAGTATACGACAAGCAGAATTAGTTACTTTTTGCAGAAGACACTAGTATTGTAAGCAATCTTAACATGCTTACATCCCCCCCGTCGTAAGAGGCAACTAAAAGGAGTCTCACACCTCCATTTTTCAAAATTTTCCTGAAGAACGAGCCAATTGGGAAAGGGCCCCTTACATGGTGCACGTGTCCATTGTGCACTGAGATCTTTGGCCCACTTTTTCATCATCGCATTGCAGTCCTGCCCATTCTCCATCTCTTGGGTGAGGACACCTCCCTGGATGCGTTTTCCACCATGCACTATGCAGTGTAACTTTCTGTGCCGACGATGACCGTAGAATTTGCACCTCATGTCGAGCACGGTAGCCAGTCCATTGTGGTGGGGCTGCCATGTACCCTGTCGGTTGTAGCCCCCTGACAACACAGGGTTCGCTCTGCTGTTGCCTGTGCTGTTAACTCCCCATGTATGCCAAGGATTAGATGCCCGTCTCCCTGGAGGAACGTCAGGCTAAGGATGGCAGAGGGTCTTATTCACCTCGGTACCTTGTATGTTAGAGATCTGATGGGGAATCTTTCATGACGAAGACCCAGTTTTTTGTTAAGCGTTTAGAGGATAAGTGAGGTGGAGGGATTGTCCAAAATGAGATCTGGGTCAGTCTTGATCAAAACAGCATCCTCCGCCTAGTCGCGGATGTTACTCACTTCTGAAAAGCTGGGGATGTTGTGTAACCATCACACCCCATAAGAGCTTAAATATAGTCCAGAGTATCATATTTCACAGGGATCTTCTTCTGCAGTCTGACGATGAGCTGCGCACAAATTTAGAGTGGCAAGGTGTTCATTTCATTTGGCATGTCCACTGTGGTCCCAGGGATGATCAGGTTTCCACCGGTGCCTTCATCTTGGCCTTAGAGGGTGATAAATTACCCGAGAAGGTCAAGGTGATGGCCTATCACTGTGTAAAGCCCTATATCCCTCCCGCAGTGCGCTTTAAATGCTGGAAGTTCAGCCATATGTCTTCCAGCTGTACATCCAGTATCACGTGTCGAGATTGCAGATGCCCATCACCTCTCAATACTCAATGTGCCCTGCTGTCCACCTGTGTCAACTGCGGAGAGCACCATTCGCCTTGCTGGCCTGACTGCAGGATTCTCCAGAAAGAAAAGAAAATCATGGAGTACAAGACCCTAGACTGACAGACCTACTCTGAGGCTAAGAGAAAATTGGAATGCCTGCATCCTGTAAGGATGACATCGTCTTATCGTCTTACGCCACCGCTACAACAGTTCCGGCACCATCAGCTCCGCCAATCCCAGTCACCTCTCAGAGCCGGAAGACAACACCTGCCCCCTTGAAGGTGGGGGGGGGCATTTCCCTCCCTGTTGCTCCTGCACCACAGAATTCAGAAGTAACCCCACAACCATCGGGGGCATCTTTCCCCAATTCTAAACCGGAGAAGCGTAAGTCTTCTTCGGCATCTTTGGCATCTCGCTAGGAAGGGGTCCCTTGGGTCACTTCCTTCCCAGGTTTCTGGTAGACACGATGGATACAGATTACTCAGGCAATAAGTCAGTGGCAGCAGGTGACTGAACTGCCTCATTGAATGTTTCATGCCTTCCCAGTCTGACAATGATGTCATCCTCCAGTGGAATTCCAGCGGTTTTTTCCACCACCTGGCTGAGCTACGGCAACTGTTAAGCTTTTACACCTGCTATCCGCATTGCCCTCCGCAGCTATGAGGGATATTACAGGAATCGCAGCGACTATAATTGAGTGTCAGGTGGAGTTTGTGTTTATGTCCTAAACTGAATCTGTAGTGAACATGTGCCCCTTCAAACCCCTCTTAAAGCTGTGGCTGTCAGAATAAGGAAGACACAGGAAATAACTGTCTGCAATGTATATCTTCCTCCATCTGGTGCAGTACCCCTGAATGTATTAGTTGCACTGATTGATCAACTCCCTAAACCTTTCCTACTTTAGTGAGATTTTAATGCCCATAACCCCTTGTGGGGGGGGGGGGGGGGCAACGTGCTTACTGGCAGAAGCAGAGATGTTGAAATTTTACTGTCTCAGTTCGACCTCTGCCTGTTAAATACTAGGGCCGCCACACATTTCAGTGTGGCTCATGGTAGTTACTTATCCATTGGTTTATCAATTTGCAGCCCAGGACTTCTCCCATCTCTCCACTGGAGAGCACATGATGACCTGTGTGGTAGTGACCAGTTCCCCACCTTCCTGTCACTGCCCCAGCATCAGGAACATGGATACCTGCCCAGATGGGCTTTAAACAAGGCAGACTGGGGAACTTTAACTTTTGCTGCCACTGTTGAATCTCCCCCACACAGTAACATCGATGTGATGCCTGAGCAGGTAACTACAACAATTGTGTCTGTGGCAGGAACGCGATCCCTGGCTCTTTAGGATGCCTGAGGCGTAAGGCAGTCCCGGTCACCGGAAGACGCTGAAACAATTAAGGAGCATTGGCAAGCTCTAGAGCTGCATAAGCGGCACCCTTCCCTGGAGCACTTCATAGCCTTTAAACGGCTCCGTGCCCGTGTTCACGAACTTATCAAATGACTGAAGCAGGAGTGTTGGGAGAGATATGTCTCGACCATTGGATGCCATACGTCACCTTCCCAAGTCTGCACAAAGATCAAACATCTTTTCGGGTACTGGACCCGCAACAGGTGTCACGGTGTTACCATAAATGGCGTGTTATCTACCGACACAAACGCGATTGCTGAGCACTTTCCTGAGCAGTTTGCTCGAGCCTCTTCGTCGGAGAATCATCCCCCAGCCTTTTGCACTCTCAAACGGTGGCTGGAAGGGAAAGTCCTCTCATTCATTACACGCCACAGTGAATCCTATAACGCCCCATGTGCAGAGTGGGAGCTCTGCAGTGCCATTTCACATTGCCCCAGCGCAGCTCCTCGGCCTAATCGGATCCACAGCCAGATGATTAAACATCTCCCATCTGACTACAAGCGACATATCCTCATCATCTTCAACTGGATCTGGTGCGATGGACTTCTTTCCATAGCAACCCAGTAAAAACCCACTTGATGTGGATAGCTATCGACCCATCAGCCTCACCAACATTGTTTGTAAGCTGCTGGAACGTATGTTGTGTCGGCAGTTGGGTTGTGTCCTGAAGTCACATGACCTACTGGCTCCATGCCAATCTACATCTATACTCCGCAAGCCACCCAACAGTGTGTGGCGGAGGGCACTTTATGTGTCACTGTCATTACCTTCCTTTTCTGTTCCAGTCGCATATGGTTCGCGAGAAGAATGACTGTCTGAAAGCTGCCGTGCGTGCTTGAATCTCTCTAATTTTACATTTGTGATCTCCTCGGGAGGTATAAGTAGGGGGAAGCAATATATTAGATACCTCATCCAGAAACGCACCCTCTCGAAACCTGGCGAGCAAGCTACACCGCGATGCAGAGCGCCTCTCTTGCAGAGTCTGCCACTTGAGTTTGTTAAACATCTCCGTAATGCTATCACGGTTACCAAATAACCCTGTGACGAAACGCGCTGCTCTTCTTTGGATCTTCTCTGTCTCCACCGTCAACCCGATCTGGTATGGATCCCACACTGATGAGCAATACTCAGGTACAGGTCGAACGAGTGTTTTGTAAGCCACCTCCTTTGTTGATGGACTACATTTTCTAAGGACTCTCCCAATGAATCTCAACCTGGTACCCGCCTTACCAACAATTAATGTTATATGATCATTCCACTTCAAATCGTTCCGCACGCATACTCCCATATGCTTTACAGAAGTAACTGCTACCAGTGTTTGTTCCGCTATCATATAATCATACAATAAAGGATCCAATGCGGTTTTTTCCAGGGTCACTCTAGCACTGATAATCTTTTGTCCCCCGAGTCTGCCGTGTGAACAACCTTTTCCAGATGCCATCACCTGGTTGCTGACTTTTTTGATTTACTAAAAGGGGTAATGCAGGAGTAGGTTTAATAATGAATAGGAAAATAGGAATGTGGGTAAGCTACTACAAACAGCATAGTGAACGCATTATTGTGGCCAAGATATATACGAAGCCCACACATACTACAGTAGTACAAGTTTATATGCCAGCTAGCTCTGCAGATGATGAAGAAATTGAAGAAAAGTATGATGAAATAAAAGAAATTATTCAGATAGTGAAGGGTGACGAAAATTTAATAGTCTTGGGTGACTGGAATTCGGTAGTAGGAAAAGGGAGAGAAGGAAACGTAGTGGGTGAATATGGATTGGGGCTAAGAAATGAAAGCGGAAGCCGCCAGGTAGAATTTTGCACAGAGCATAACCTAATCATAGCTAACACTTGGTTCAAGAATCATGAAAGAAGGTTGTATGCATGGAAGAACCCTGGAGATACTAAAAGGTATCAGATAGATTATATAATGGTAAGACAGAGATTTAGGAACCAGGTTATAAATTGTAAGACATTTCCAGGGGCAGATGTGGATTCTGACCACAATCTATTGGTTATGAACTGCAGATTGAAACTGAAGAAACTGCAAAAAGGTGGGAATTTAAGGAGATGGAACCTGGATAAACTGACTAAACGAGAGGTTGTACAGAGTTTCAGGGAGAGCATAAGGGAACAATTGACAGGAATGGGGGAAAGAAATACAGTAGAAGAAGAATGGGTAGCTTTGAGGGATGAAGTAGTGAAGGCAGCAGAGGATCAAGTAGGTAAAAAGACGAGGGTTGGTAAAAATCCTTGGGTAACAGAAGAAATATTGAATTTAATTGATGAAAGGAGAAAATATAAAAATGCAGTAAATGAAGCAGGCAAAAAGGAATACAAACGTCTCAAAAATGAGATCGACAGGAAGTGCAAAATGGCTAAGCAGGGATGGCTAGAGGACAAATGTAAGGATGTAGAGGCTTATCTCACTAGGGGTAAGATAGATACTGCCTACAGGAAAATTAAAGAGACCTTTGGAGATAAGAGAACCACTTGTATGAACATCAAGAGCTCAGATGGAAACCCAGTTCTAAGCAAAGAAGAGAAAGCAGAAAGGTGGAAGGAGTATACAGAGGGTCTATTCAAGGGTGATGTATTTGAGGACAATGTTATGGAAACGGAAGAGGATGTAGATGAAGATGAAATGGGAGATACGATATTGCATGAAGAGTTTGACAGAGCACTGAAAGACCTGAGTCGAAACAAGGCCCCCGGAGTAGACAACATTCCATTGGAACTACTGACAGCCTTGGGAGAGCCAGTCCTGACAAAACTGTACCATCTGGTGAGCAAGATGTATGAGACAGGCGAAATACCTTCAGACTTTAAGAAGAATATAATAATTCCAATCCCAAAGAAAGCAGGTGTTGACAGATGTTAAATTACCGAACTATCAGTTTAATAAGCCACAGATGCAAAATACTAACACGAATTCTTTACAGACGAATGGAAAAACTGGTAGAAGCGGACCTCGGGGAAGATCAGTTTGGATTCCGTAGAAATGTTGGAACACGTGAGGCAATACTGACCCTACGACTTATTTTAGAAGAAAAATTGAGGAAAGGCAGACCTACATTTCTAGCATTTGTAGACTTAGAGAAAGCTTTTGACAATGTTGACTGGAATACTCTCTTTCAAATTCTAAAGGTGGCAGGGGTAAAATACAGGGAGCGAAAGGCTATTTACAATTTGTACAGAAACCAGATGGCAGTTATAAGATTTGAGGGGCATGAAAGGGAAGCAGTGGTTGGGAAAGGAGTGAGACAGGGTTGTAGCCTCTCCACAATGTTATTCAATCTGTATATTGAGCAAGCAGTAAAGGAAACAAAAGAAAAATTCGGAGTAGGTATTAAAACCCATGAAGAAGAAATAAAAACTTTGAGGTTCGCCAATGACATTGTAATTCTGTCAGAGACAGCAAAGGACTTGGAAGAGCAGTTGAATGGAATGGATAGCGTCGTGAAAGGAGGATATAAGATGAACATCAACAAAAGCAAAACGAGGATAATGGAATGTAGTCGAATTAAGTCGGGTGATGATGAGGGAATTAGATTAGGAAATGAGAGACTTAAAGTAGTAAAGGAGTTTTGCTATTTGGGGAGCAAAATAACTGATGATTGTCGAAGTAGAGAGGATATAAACTGTAGACTGGCAATGGGAAGGAAAGCGTTTCTGAAGAAGAGAAATATGTTAACATCGAGTATAGATTTAAGTGTCAGGAAGTCGTTTCTGAAGTATTTGTATGGAGTGTAGCCATGTAAGGAAGTGAAACATGGATGATAAATAGTTTGGACAAGAAGAGAATAGAAGCTTTCAAAATGTGCTGCTACAGAAGAATGCTGAAGATTAGATGGGTAGATCACATAACTAATGAGGAAGTATTGAATAGGTTTGGGGAGAAGAGAAGTTTGTGGCACAATCTGACCAGAAGAAGGGATCGGTTGGTAGGACATGTTCTGAGGCATCAAGGGATCACCAATTTAGTATTGGAGGGTAAAATTCGTAGAGGGAGACCAAGAGATGAATACACTAAGCAGATTCAGAAGAATGTAGGTTGCAGTAGGTACTGGGAGATGAAGAAGCTTGCACAGGATAGAGTAGCATGGAGAGCTGCATCAAACCAGTCTCAGGACTGAAGACCACAACAACAACAAAAAGCATATGACACAACCTGGCGACATCATTTCCTTGCCACATAATATGGGAGGGGTCTCCGAGGCTCGATCCTGATTTTTATCCAGAATTTCCCATCTCTCTGTATTTTCTGTGCCGAAGTTGGTGCCTCCCGTAGTTTCCCCCATATCTACATCTACATTTTTACTCTGCAAGCCACCCAACGGTGTGTGGCGGAGGGCACTTTACATGCCACTGTCATTACCTTCCTTTCCTGTTCCAGTCGCGTATGGTTCGCAGGAAGAACGACTGCCAGAAAGCCTCCATGCGCGCTCGAATCTCTCTAATTTTATATTCGTGATCTCCTCGGGAGGTGTAAGTAGGCGGAAGCAATACAGGGCTATTACAAATGATTGAAGCGATTTCATAAATTCATTGTTGCTCCTTTCATTGACATATAGTCACGACACACTACAGATGCGTAGAAAAACTCATAAAGTTTTGTTCGGCTGAAGCCGCACTTCAGGTTTCTGCCGCCAGAATGCTCGAGAGCGCAGTGAGACAAAATGGCGACAGGAGCCGAGAATGCGTATGTCGTGCTGGAAATGCACTCACATCAGTCAGTCATATCAGTGCAACGACAGTTCAGGACGAAGTTCAACAAAGAGCCACCAACTGCTAACTCCATTCGGCGATGGTATGCGCAGTTTAAAGCTTCTGGATGCCTCTGTAAGGGGAAATCAACGGGTCGGCCTGCAATGAGCGAAGAAACGGTTGAACGCGTGCGGGCAAGTTTCACGCGTAGCCCGCGGAAGTCGACGAATAAAGCAAGCAGGGAGCTAAACGTACCACAGCCAACGGTTTGGAAAATCTTACGGAAAAGGCTAAAGCTGAAGCCTTACCATTTACAATTGCTACAAGCCCTGACACCCGATGACCAAGTCAAACGCTTTGAATTTTCGGCGCGGTTGCAACAGCTCATGGAAAAGGATGCGTTCAGTGCGAAACTTGTTTTCAGTGATGAAGCAACATTTTTTCTTAATGGTGAAGTGAACAGACACAAGGTGTGAATCTGGGTGGTAGAAAATCCTCACGCATTCGTGCAGCAAATTCGCAATTCACCAAAAGTTAACGTGTTTTGTGCAATCTCACGGTTTAAAGTTTACGGCCCCTTTTTCTTCTGCGATGAAAACGTTACAGGACACGTGTATCTGGACATGCTGGAAAATTGGCTCATGCCACAACTGGAGACCGACAGCGCCAACTTCATCTTTCAACAGGATGGTGCTCCACCGCACTTCCATCATGATGTTCGGCATTTCTTAAACAGGAGATTGGAAAACCGATGGATCGGTCGTGGTGGAGATCATGTTCAGCAATTCATGTCATGGCCTCCACGCTCTTCCGACTTAACCCCCATGTGATTTCTTTTTGTGGGGTTATGTGAAAGATTCAGTGTTTAAACCTCCTCTACCAAGAAACGTGCCATAACTGTGAGCTCGCATCAATGATGCTTTCGAACTCATTGATGGGGACATGCTGCGCCGAGAGTGGGAGGAACTTGATCATCGGCTTGATGTCTGCTGAATCACTAAAGGGGCACATATCGAACATTTGTGAATGCCTAAAAAAACGTTTTGATTTTTTGTATTGTGTGCAAGGCATTGTGAAAATATCTCAAATAATAAAGTTATTGTAGAGCTGTGAAATCGCTTCAATCATTTGTAATAACCCTGTATATTCGAAACCTGGACAGCAAGCTACACCGCGATGCAGAGCGCCTCTGTTGCAGAGCCTGCCATTTGAGTTTGCTAAACATCTTCGTATTGCTATCACGCTTACCAAATAACCCTCAGACGAAACGCGCCGCTCTTGTTTGGATCTTCTCTGTCTCCTCTGTCAACCCGGCCTGGCACGGATCCCACACTGATGAGCAATACTCAAGTATAGGTCGAACGAGTGTTTTGTAAGCCACCTCCTTTGTTGATTGACTAGATTTTCTAAGGACTCTCCCAATGAATCTCAACCCGGCACCCACCTTGTTGTTGTTGTTGTTGTTGTTGTTGTTGTCTTCAGTCCTGAGACTGGTTTGATGCAGCACCTACCTTACCAATGCTTAATTTTATTTGATCATTACACTTCAAATTGTTCCGCATGCATACTCCCAGATATTTTACAGAAGTAACTGCTACCAGTGTTTGTTCCGCTATCATATAATCATACAATAAAGGATCCTTCTTTCTATGTATTCGCAATACATTACATTTGTCTAAGTTAAGGGTCAGTTGCCACTCCCTGCACCAAGTGCCTATCTGCTGCAGATCTCCCTGCATTTCGCTGCAATTTTCTAATGCTGCAACTTCTCTGTATACTACAGCATCATCCGCGAAAAGTCGCATGGAACTTCTGACAATATCTACTAGGTCAGTTATATACAGGGTGAAAAGTATATAAACTGACAAACTCTGGGAGGTTGTAGGGGGACATCAAAACAAATATTTTTCCCTGATGTCTTTTTTTCCTGTGAGGATTATTTAAACCGGTGGAGGCCGTATTATGCTCTTCAGTTGTAGGCAACTGCTGTCCACCAGTGTAGTAGTGCATTGTCTCTGTTTACTAATGGAGCGATGGACCTGGAGTGAGTACACTGATATGGTTGGTGCGTACTACGTAGCGCACCACAATGGACAAGCTGCACAGTGGGTTTATCAACAACAATATCCTAATCACCATATCCTGCATCATACGACCGTTGCTGCTGTGTACCAATGTCTGCGTGAGACCGGGTCATTTAGCAGATTACCTGGACAGAGACGCCGTCGCACGGTAAGAACGCTGCAGTTTGAGGAAGATGCCTTGCAACATGTGGAGCGGGAGCCTTCAATCTGCATTCGTGAAATTGCATGTAACGTGGGGACGAATCAGACGAATGTAAGAACAGTCCTTTGAGAGCAATTGTTACATCAATTTCACTTACAGCATGCCCACAACCTGGAACCAGTTGATTATCCACCCAGAGCACAGTTTTCGCAGTGGTACCTGGAACAGTGTGAAATGGATCCTACATTTCCATCCTCTGTGTTGTTTACCGATGAAGCAACGCTCGGGCCTAATGGAGTCTTCAACATGCACAATTCGCATGTTTGGAGTGGGGATAACCCACATGCCACAGTTACTAACGCTCATCAAGTGCGGTTCTTCGTTAATGTGTGGGTCGGTGTTGCTGGGGACTGTTTAATTGGGCTGTATCTGCTATGTAGGCCATTAAATGGCAGGCACTATTACAATTTTCTCACCAGAGCATTGCCAGAATTTGTGGAAGATGTCCCGCTCCCTACAAGACAACGCATGTGGTTCCAACATGACGGGGCGCCGGCGCATTTCAGCCATCGTGGGCGTCGATTCCTGGATCAACGTTTCCCAGAAACGTGGATTGGCAGAGGTGGTCCTGTACCATGGCCTGCTCAATCCCCAGATATGTCCCCTCTGGACTTCTTTGTGTGGGGAGAGATGTGCAACCTTGTTTACGCAACTCCTGTTGCGTCAGAAGAGGATCTGGTAGCCCAGATAGTAGCAGCAGCAGGAACAATTCAGGATACTCCTGGGGTTTTTGCCCGTGTCAGACAGAACATAATCCGACAGTGTGACCTTTGTTTACGTGTCAATGGAGGCATTTTTGAAATTCTACATTAATTGAAACTGGGTTGTGTTAATCTGTTGTCTCTTGATTAAAAAAAAAAAATTAAAAAAAAAATAAAAAATAAAAATAAAAGAAAAATGGAAAAGTGTTTGTTGGTTTAATTGAATTGCCGCCAGACAAATCTTCCTCTACTGGTTTAAATACTCCTTACAGGAAAAAATGGCATTAGGGAAAAATATTTGTTTTGATGTCCCCTACAACCTCCCAGAGTTTGTCGGTTTAAATACTTTTCACCCTGTATATTGTGAAAAGCAATGGTCCCATAACACTCCCCTGTGGCACGCCAGAGGTTACTTTAACATCTGTAGACGTCTCTCCATTGAGAACAACATGCTGTGTTCTGTTTGCTAAAAACTCTTCAATCCAGCCACACAGCTGGTCTGATATTCCGTAGGCTCTTACTTTGTTTATCAGGCGACAGTGCGGAACTGTATCGAACACCTTCCGGAAGTCAAGGAAAGTGGCATCTACCAGGGAGCCTATATCTAATATTTTCAGGGTCTCATGAACAAATCAAGCGAGTTGGGTCTCACACGATCGCTGTTTCCGGAATCCATGTTGATTCCTACAGAGTAGGTTCTGGGTTTCCAGAAATGACATGATACACGAGCAAAAAACATGTTCTGAAATTCTACAACAGATCGATGTCAGAGATATAGGTCTATAGTTTTGTGCATCTGCTCAACAACCCTTCTTGAAGACTGGGACTACCTGTGCTCTTTTGCAATCATTTGGAACCTTCCGTTCCTCTAGAGACTTGCGATACACGGCTTTTAGAAGGGGGACAAGTTCTTTCGTGTACTCTGTGTAGAATCGAATTGGTATCCCGTCAGATCCAGTGGACTTTCCTCTGTTGAGTGATTCCAGTTGCTTTTCTATTCCTTGGACACTTATTTCGATGTCAGCCATTTTTTCGTTTGTGCGAGGATTTAGAGAAAGAACTGCAGTGCGGTCTTCCTCTGTGAAACAGCTATGGAAAAAGGTGTTTAGTATTTCAGCTTTACGCATGTCATCCTCTGTTTCAATGCCATCATCATCCCAGAGTGTCTGTATATGCTGTTTCGAGCCACTCACTGATTTAACACAAGACCAGAACTTCCTAGGATTTTCTGTCAAGTCTGTAGATACAATTATACAATTTTACTTTCGAATTCACTGAACGCTTCACACATAGCCCTCCTTATGCTAACTTTGACATTGTTTTGCTTCTGTTTGTCTGAGAGGTTCTGGCTGCGTTTAAACTCGAGTGAAGCTCTCTTTGCTTTCGCAGTAGTTTCCTAACTTTGTTGTTGTACCACGGTGGGTTTTTCCCATCCTCACAGTTTTACTCGGCACGTACCTGTCTAAAACGCATTTTACGATTGCATTGAACTTTTTCCATAAACACTCAATATTGTCAGTGTCGGAACAGAAATTTTCGTTTTGATCTGTTAGGTAGTGTGCAATCTGCCTTCTATTACTCTTGCTAAACAGATAAACCTTCCTCCCTTTTTTTATATTCCTATTTACTTCCATATTCAGTGATGCTGCAACGGCCTTCAGATCACTGATTCCCTGTTCTGCGCTTACAGAGTCGAAAAGTTCGGGTCTGTTTGTTATCAGTAGGTCCAAGATGTTATCTCCACGAGTCGGTTCTCTGTTTAATAGCTCGAGGTAATTTTCGGATAGTGCACTCAGTATAATGTCACTGGATGCTCTGTCCCTACCACCCGTCCTAAACATCTGAGTGTCCCAGTCTATATCTGGTAAATTGAAATCTCCACCTAAGACTATAACATGCTGAGAAAATTTATGTGAAATGTATTCCAGATTTTCTCTCAGTTGTTCTGCCTATAATGCTGCTGAGTCAGGAGGTCAGTAAAAGGAGCCAATTATTAACCTAGCTCTGTTGTTAAGTGTAACCTCCACCCATAATAATTCACAGGAACTATCCACTTCTACTTCACTACAGGATAAACTACTACTAACAGCGACAAACACGCCACCACCGGTTGCTTGCAGTCTATCCTTTCTAAATACCATCTGTGCCTTTGTAAAAATTTCAGTAGAATTGATCTCTGGCTTCAGCCAGATTTCCGTACCTATAACGATTTCAGCTTCGGTGCTTTCTATCAGCGCTTGAAGTTCCGGTACTCTACCAACGCAACTTCGACAGTTTACAATCACGATACCAATTGCTGCTTGGTCCCCGCATGTCCTGACTTTGCCCTGCACCCTTTAAGGCTGTTGCCCTTTCTGTACTTGCCCGAGGCCATCTAACCTAAAAAACCACCCAGTCCACACCACACAACCCCTGCTACCCATGTAGCTGCCTGCTGGACTCCTGACCTATCCAGTGGAACCCCACCACCCTATGGCGCAAGTCGAGGAATCTGCAGCCCACGCGGTTGCAGAACCATCTCAGCCCCTGGATTTAGACCCTCCACTCGGCTCTGTACCAAAGGTCCGCAGTCAGTCCTGTAGACGATGCTGCAGATGGTGAACTCTGCTTTCATCCCGCTAGCGAGACTGGCAGACTTTACCAAATCAGATAGCTGCCGGAAGCCAGAGAGGATTTCCTCCGATCCATAGCGACACACATCATTGGTGCCGACATGAGCGACCACCTGCAAATGGGTGCACCCTGTACCCTTCATGGCATCCGGAAGGACCCTTTTCACATCTGGAATGACTCCCCCCGGTATGTACATGGAGGGCACTGGTTTTCTTCCCCTCTCTTGCTGCCCTATCCCTAAGGGGCCACATTACGCGCCTGATGTTGGAGCTCCCAACTACCAGTAAGCCCACCCTCTGCGACCTCCCGGATCTTGCAGACTGTGGGGCAACCTCTGGAACAGGACAAGCAGCCATGTCCGGCCAAAGATCAGCATCAGCTGGAGACAGAGCCTAAAACTGGTTCGTCAAACTGGAGAGGCCTTCCGTTCAGCCCTCCGGAATGTCTTTCGCTCCCTGCCACACCTCGAGACGACCTCCCACTCTACCATGGGTGAGGGGTCAGCCTCAATGTGGGCAGTATCCCGGGCAGCCACAGCCATAGTCTGATCGGGGGATGCGTGGGACGAGCTGGCCGTCCCCGACAAACCGCCATCTGGACCTCCACAGTGATGCCCATTGGCAACAGCCTCAAGCTGTGTGACTGAAGGCAACAGTCCCTGAAGCTGGGAGCAAAGGGATGCCAACTCAGCCCGCATCTGAACACAGCAGGTCGCAGTCCCTATCCATGCTAAATACTGTTGTGCAAAGAACGTCTGAACTAATCTACAGAGAGCACAAACAATTCGACACAAAATTTAAACAGTTATTAAAATACAAGATTGCCTAGTAAATGCAGTAATGCTGCTACTTGCGCACTGCTGACACACTGCTCGGTGGCAGAAGGAAACTACGCGATTTTACACTATTCAGGTACTAAAACGCGATGCTACAACTCTCAAATACTATAAAGAAATTAAGAATTAAACTATGTAACAGATAAGTGAGCTACGCGTATACGACTTGCTGCTGGTAGCTGCTTATCCAACGGTGGCAGGGAGCACATATCCAGGAGAATGGGATCCTGCAAGGCTCTGTATTGAAGTCTATCACTACTTCTAGTGGCAATTAACGGTGTAGGAGCCACTATAGGGCCGTCTGTCTCACCATCTCTGTATGCGTGTGACATGTGCATTTTGTACTGCTCCACCAGTATTGGTGTTGCTGAGCTTCACCTACAGGGACCCATCCACAAGGTGCAGTCATGGGCCCACGGCTTCCAATTTTCGGCTGCTAAGTCATGTGTCGTGCACTTCTGTCAGCGTCGTACCATCCAACTAGAACCAGCACTTTACCTTCATGACAATTCACTCACTGTAGTGGAGACATATTGATTCTTTGGGTTGGTTTTCAGAGTCCGATTGACTTGGGAACCTCACCTTCGTCAGTTTAAGCGGAAGTGCTGGCAGCACCTCAATGCCCTCCGCTGCCTGAGCAACACCAATTGGTGTGCAGATTGCACTACTCTGCTGCAGCTCTACAAAGCACTTGTTCAATCCCGCATTGATTATGGGAGTGTGGTTTCTGGCTCTGCAGCGCCCTCAGTGTTGCGTGTACTCGACCCAGTGTACCACTGTGGCTTCCGCCTAGTGACAGGAGCTTTTAGAATGAGTTCTGTGACCAGTATCCTGGTGGAGGCCGGAGTCCCTCCATTGCAGATCTGATGTGCACAACTGCTCACCAGTTACATTGCACACATTCATACACCTCCATGGTGTACACCTAGGCCGCAGATTCGTCTGGACCTTTTGCATGACCCTAAGGACTCAGTTACTCCTGCCACTCTCCGCTGTCTTTTCCTCTCGATTCTTGACTTGTTCCGGGGCTCAGAATGGTTTACACTGACGGCTCTATGCCTAATGGTCATGTTGGCTTCGTGTATGTCCACAGAGGCCATTTTGAACAGCATTCCTCGCCTGATGGCTGCAGTGTTTTTATTACTGCAGAGCTGGTGGCTATATCTCGTGCTCTTGAGCACATCCTTCATACTCAGGTGGTTTCTTCTGTGGTACTGACTTCTTGAGCAGCCTACAAGCCATCGACTAGTGCTACCCTTGCCATCCTTTGGTAGCGTCCATCCAGGAGTCCATCTATGCTCTGCACCAGTCCTGTTGTTCAGTGGTGTTTGTGAGGAAGCCAGGACACGTCGGCATCCCAGGCAACGAACTTGCCGATAGGCTGGCCAAACAGGCTACGTGTAAACCGCTTCTGGAGATGGGCATCTCTGAACCTGACCTGCATTCTGACTTACGCCGTAGGGTTTTTCGGCTTTGGGAGACAGAATGGCATAACGGGACACACAACAAAATGCGCGTCATTGAGGAGACTACGAATGTGTGGAAGTCTTCCATGCGTGCCTCTTGAAGGGAATCAGTTGTCCTCTGCCGGCTCGGCTTTGGCCGCGCTTGGGCGACCCACCATTACCTCCTGCACCGTGAAAACCCGCATCAGTGTCCGCGTAGCGCCCGGTTGACAGTGGCCCGTATACTGGTGCACTGTCCCACTTTGACTGACCAACAACAAAATCTTGTGTTACGGGACTTATTGCTGGTAATTTTATCTAAAAATGCCTCATCGGCTGATTTAGTTTTAGGTTTTATTCGTGAGGGTGGGTTTTATCATTTGATCTAAATTTTAGCGCATGTCCTTTGTCCCTCTGTGTCCACCACCCTACTGCTTCTACGCTGGGGGTTTTAATGTGTTGCAGAGTGGCTGGCTTCTCCTTTTTTATTCTTACGGTTAGCCAGCCACGGTAACCAGCTCTGTTGTTTTAATCTCTTCATCCCGTTTCTGTGGTTGCCTTGTCCCCTTTTGTCCATTTATATGTTTGTTGCCCTTCATCGTTCTTGTGATTTTTCCTTTCATTCCGTTTTGAGTTGTCACTCTTGTTCGTTTTATTTTCACACTTGTGGCATTGTTTCATTCAGAACAAGGAACTGATGACCTCATAGTTTGGTCCCTTCCCCCTCTTTTAATCCAACCAACCAATCCATGCTTACAGAATCAGCAGAAATTATAAGCAGTGTTCTTAAAAGTATCATTGACTGGTTTCCTATGTGTGGTGTCACCCTTAGTTTTTATAACACCGACATATTCAGTTCTGCACATGTAGAGGTACTACGTCAGTGATGAGTGTAACACATGGTGAGGAAATAATAAATAGGGTGGAAACTTAAAAGTTCTTAGGGGTCCATATTGATAAGAATTTAAATTGGGGAAAGAAAAAACATTTTTGGAACTCCTAAAACAATTCACTTCAGCCACATTTGAGCTTAGAATCATTACTAAACTTGGGAGAGACAAGTCAGTAAGTTGACATATTTTGCATATTTTTGTTCAGTTATGTCATATAGAATAATTTTGTGGGGTAACTCATCTTTAAGAAAGGCAGTCTTCATTGCACAAAAGCATGCTGTGAGAATAATATGTGGTGCTCACTCGTGATAATCTTGTAGATGTCTGTTTAAGGAGTTGGACATTTTGACTCCTGCTTCGCTTTTTTGTAAATAATTCACTACAATTGAAGGGAAACAATGAGGTACATAATTACAATACCAGAAGGAAAAATGAGACTCATTACTCCAGATTGAAGTCATCTTTAGCACAGAAAATGGTGCACAATGCTGCAACAAAAAAGTTGGATTATTTACACAGTTATATAAAATGTCTGAGAGACAATAGGGTAAAATTTGATAACAACTTCTTCTATTCTGTAGAATAATTTCTACTATGTAATGTGTGAAAGGTGGTGGGTAGAAATTATTAACTCACATCTGTATATCTTTTTTTTGTTTTTGTTAAAAAAAATTAGAAATCTTCAGAATGTAAGCATGTGTACAAATTAATTTGTAATATCAATGTATAATGACTCAGTCCACATCAGTACGATCTATCATGCAAAATGATCCAAGGGACATGTTACTAACTAACTACTTAACTGTGGAACTTGAAGAACATCTGTTACTTCAGTTTTTCTCTCTCTGCCATCAGCCTGTCCATTAATAGGTGACACAGGTTCCTTCATTGGATAAATTTTCATCATTTGCCACTACCATTTGTGAAGCTAACATTGATTTACATGAATTCATTTCACATGTTAGTTTTATGGGTGCTGAAGCACCAGTTAATATAGCAGTCATCATTTATGAAACAATGGAAATTCTAGGTAGGAATATCAACAAAGTAGGAAAAGACAGGTTGCTACTTACTATGAAGACACATTAAGTTGCAGACACACACAACTAAGACACTTACATAACACTTTTGGCCACAGCCTCCATCAGCAAAAGAGAGACACCCATTCATACACACAAGCAAGCACACTTCGTGCACACATGACTGCTAACTTCAGCATTCCAGACCAAGGTGCTAGAGTTGGTGGTTATGTGTGCATGAGGTACGCTTGTTGTGTGTATGAATGGTGTTTATCGCTTTTGCTAATGAAGGCTGTGGCTGAAAGCTGTGTGTGTGTTGTTCCATTGCGCCTGCCTGCAACTTAAAGCGTCTCATTTATGTTAAGTAGCAATCTGTCTTTTCCTAGTGTTGATACTCGTTATGTATGGTTTTACATGGTGTGCTGAGGAATGTCTTGTAATTGGAAGTCCCTTCTGATGACTTATTACTTCCTTTAGTTTTGCTGCGATAGTTTCTTGCAATGTGACCATTACAGTTACAACATCCCAGTCCCTTAGGGAAAATCTGCAGAAAGTTTCTACTATCTCTCTTGTTCACTTGAAGAGCTGCATCATTATTCATAGTGGCAATACTTTTCGCACTTCACTTTCTCCAATAATTGAGTTTTAATAGTATCTCCAGTTATTGATATATTGGAATTATTTAGGCCCGTAATCATTGGTTTGTAGTCATCTAGTACCCTTATCAATAAAATTCATCCTACCCACTTATCTTTCACTTCAAAATTCAAATTGTTTGACTGATTAGAAGCAGAATTTATTTTGCAGTTGTATTCTTCTATTAATGTACTGTTCTCGAATGTAGTCAGCAAACCGATTCTTCTGTAAAGTTTTGAGTATTATATAATAGTTTTAATTTGTCCCTGGCTTTTTTTGTAGTTGTGTTTTGGGTCAACTGACAATATTACTTTTGCTTGTACATCACACACTTTTGCCTCATCCTGTAGTTCACGTGAGACATATTTCGATAGCTTTTAATGTAAAAAGATAAGTTTTCATTGCAAATTGCCAGGTATTCCTTTCAGTGTTCCTATAAATGGTAATGAATTTAATTCCATAATTTCAGGTTCAAATAGAGCAATAATTTAGTTACATTACTATTATTATTGTTGTTGTTGTTGTTGTTGTTGTTGTTGTTGTTTCATTGTTTTTAGCCAACTTTGTTGGACCTGTAAGCTGTTGTTTTTGCTGTAATTTTCAGTAAAGTGATCATGATGTGGAGTAACATACAAGCAGCATTTTTTACTCTAATGCACTCACATGGTATACAGAACATATTTATCTGAAAGAAGAATAAAGATTGTTCCTAGAATTATGGCAGAGAACGTATATATCAGCAGATGCATAGATTCTCATTTACAACGAAAACAACACTGAAAGCTCTTTATTATCTTGTGTTTGGTTTTTCTTCTCCTTGCCATTAACATTGGCTCTAATTTTATTTCATGTGGTGAAGGCATTTATTTTAGGTAAATATTAATCAGTTTTCATGGCAGTACTTTATACGTGTATGGGTAATATGAATAAAGTGACAAGCTACAGTGAATCAAAGCATAAATCGATGCATTTTGTTTATTTATGCTGCAAAGAGACTAGTACAGCACACAGTAGGTATGACCCATTAATGTAATTAATTTTCTTATTTGGAACTGACCTGAGATTAGCGTTAAAAGCATTCATTGACTTTAGGCTTCTTTCTTAATTGTTTGAAGTTCATATATGAAGTTTCAGTACATCTTGAAGTATTGGAACTTAACCAAATCACTTCCAATTTTAAGAACTTTCTGCCCTGGACAGACAAAATTGTATTTCCAAATAACATTTAGGCATAAGGGGTAAACTGGAAAATCATAATATGCTGTAAAAGTTTTCTGTCTAATATTTATGCTCAGTCCAAATTGCATAAAACTCTTTTGCAAGTAGTGAAATTGTGCCACTTTCATGACCACCTGTCATTTAAGAAGGTTTTAATTTCTATGTTTGGTAACATGAGCAGTTCTGAATGTTAGTGATGGTATCATCATCATCTTCATTATCGACAGAATCATTTCAATATCCTTCCTCACAGAGATGAAAGAGCATATAGTTCAGGGGGGCACAAAGTGAGACTAGAACTGTATGCTTGCATGATACCATTGTGGGATTTACTCATTTGCTCTTTGTAACCAAAAATCAGTATTTCCTACAATTTAATTATTTTCCTGCAAGTCAGAATCTCAGTTTCCTTCACAATGAATACACTCGCCCATACAACAATGTTGTAGCAATTATCTAATCAGGTTAATAAATGTTAATGTTCCAAAATGTGACAATATTAATTTTTTCCTTGCAGCAGGTGATGGCAACTTAAATCTGGTTACACTGCGTGACAAATTTTTCCTTCTCATAAGTAAACAATTCCTGATGAGATGCCCATCTGTTTCGGAGGAAGCAGATATCCCTGCCCTAAAAGTAAAGGAACGAGAATTATATCTGCCTCCAGAATTGAATATGAAGGCTCTGAGTAACATGGAAAAGCAAATACAAGATAAACCAGGAGATGGTGGCATCTATTGGAGGGTAAATTATGACAGGTTTCATCAAGAATTCAGGTTAGTAGTATGAGAGGGTGTGCACTTTGTGTGTGTGTGTGTGTGTGTGTGTGTGTGTGTGTGTGTGTGTGTGTGAGTTTAAAGTGGAATTTACTTTATTCTAATATCATGCAAGTGCACTACATGCTCATTGTGTGATGCGAAATTTTGCAGATAGTTTGAAATGTCAACAGGGATCAGGTGATGGTTGCTGCCATAGGTCGCCGATTAGATGAGAATGCTGCAGAACTGATGAAGCATCTCTTAAATCAGATGTACTTGCGCACAGAGCCGTGGGCTGCAACATCAAACCCTATTCCATACACAGAATTGAAAGAAGCCATAAGAAAGTCAAATACACATCCTCAGTTGCAACAGTATCTTGACCAATATCTGAAGATGTTAGGTATGATTCAATGTCTTCACATATGTTTCTGTGCACTGTGCAAACGCGCGCGCGCATGCAGACACACACACACACACACACACACACACACACACACACACTAACCTAAAATACTTACACCTTAATATTTTGGTAATTTTAAAAGAAATTGTGTATGAGATTGAGGAGAGTAAATACACAGAAGCTGAAAGAAAATCGTTCATGATTATCTGGTTGTGTCTGGAAGAGTAGTAGTCGGGGAGGGGACGGGGATAAAGGAAAAAGGAGATAAGGTAAAATACGATTGAGAGCAATCATGAAACAAACATGCCCACTAGGGGTGGGATGGGATCTGTTTCCCTGCTGGGTTTTGAGAATATACAAAGGAAAGGTAGGAAAAAAAATTGTGAAAACACACCACACCTTGGAACTGGCTTCATGATAGACAAAACTATTTTTGACTCAATTTTCAGCTTTGAATCCCAATCTGAAATACTCTCCACACACTTACCTTCAAATCTGCTAACAAAATATACACCGTCATGAATGCACATGCCCGCCCCATAAATGGAGACAGTAGAAAGGCAGAGAAAATGTGGAATGTTTTTGGGACCAAGTCATCAGTGCTGTTCGGAAAAGTCCAGAAAAACTCAATGTCCTACTTAAATACTGAACTAGGGAAGGAGTAGAAATACAGAAAAATTGTTGGAAATGTCCCATCACATAACAGACCTAATCAAAATGGCTTCAGGCTGATAGAATTACACCAAGCACACAACATGATCCTGAAATCTACAGCCTTTAAAAAGCTATCTGGAAAACTACAAACATGGGCCTCATCAAACCCCCAACTAAGTGAACTCCAACTCAATCATGTGGCAGTGAAACTGAAGTTCCATTAAGAAATACAAAATGTCAGAGTCCGCAGAGGAAGCAACCCAGATTCTGATTGCCCTCACCACTCTTTGGGGAGTTTGTGCTTGGCTACCACAGGGCCCCGGCCTTTGCAACATCTTTTCCCCCCTGTGTGGCATGTCTATCCTCTTGCTACTCTTTTTCCTCTCCCTTGGGAAACATGTCTGGGATAATTTTGGGACTGTGTTCTGCATTTTCAGTAGCCCGACATCAGAACAGTCCCGTTACCATTCTTCATTCTTGATTTCTTTCTTCATTCCCCATCCCCTATCCTTCCCCAGCTTCAGTATTTGAGGTTCCTCTTTCCATTCTTCCACTTTTTGCACTCCTGAAGGCCGGCTTATGCGTCTGATGCATAACAGTGGTCTGGTAACGTCTAATTCCCACCTTGTAGTCCGCAGGTCGTGGTCGTGCGGTAGCGTTCTCGCTTGCCACGACCGGGTTCCCGGGTTCGATTCCTGGCGGGGTCAGGGATTTTCTCTGCCTCGTGATGACTGGGTGTTGTGTGATGTCCTTAGGTTAGTTAGGTCTAAGTAGTTCTAAGTTCTGGGGGACTGATGACCATAGATGTTAAGTCCCATAGTGCTCAGAGCCAACCCACCTCGTATTGACAAGTATGGTTTGCACACGTACCCCCTGGAACAGGCCAGGCCCAGGGGGGGGGGGGGGGGGTAATTGCTGAGCTACTACCTTCCCAAATTGCCAGTTGGTCCCTCTGTCAAGTGTTTGGTAGGTGTGTGACCTGAGGTGCAGTCACTCACCTAAGGCAGGTGAGCCCCCACTCTGAGCGGCTCCACCAGTTGGAAGGAGCGTGCCATCGGAGACGCAGGCAATCGTGGGAGATTTTCTCACAATAAGCCAAACATCATCTTCTCAGTCAACATCTACTAAGCATACACAGAACGAGACTAGTGTTTCAAAGACCCTCCCAGCTGCGCCTCAGTTCCTCGTGGTTTCACATACTGAAGACAGTCAGTCCTTTGCTATGTTTAACCCATTCATTATTCAGAAAGGTGTTGATGCAGTTGCCGGCCCTGTGAAATCCTCCTCTCGCATTGGCAATGGCACTCCCTTTTTTGAGACTATTTGCGGTTCTCAGGCACAACAACTGCTTACAGCTTCGCTCCTCCACAGCTATCCTATTCATGTCAGGGCCCATCGAACATTGAATTCTTCACATGGTGTTACTTAATTAGGCTGTTGGTGGTCTGATTCACTCTGATCAGGGTGTCAGCAGTTCATTGGAGGATGAAAAAGGTAGGTGCATCCTTAGCACCCACACGCGTCCTTTTTCTGACGTTTTATAGAGCAGTGCTTCCATCGGAGGTCAGTGCAAGCTATGAAGTTATCACAGTGCTACCGTACATACCGAACCCGACGTGCTGCTACCGTTGTCATCATTACAACCTATCTCAATGAGTGGGCTGTCCAGGAGATCCGGGTGAAGAAAAGAGTGCATTACTCTGTTGCTCACAAGTTGTTGGCTAGTTGGAAAAATGCATTTTACCATCTGGCACTTACAGCACTTTTCTTGCTACATCCCACTCCACAAAGTACTTAGCCATGCAGACATGTGACCTCAAATTCAGCAACATGGTTGTGAAATCACCCAGTGTCACAGCAGCATTCTCTTCTCCTTGTCCTCCTCATCCTCCAGCTGTGCAACAGTCAACCAAATTTTCGCTCACATGGCGAAATCACCTGCTGCACACCCGGCAGGCCAGAAAGAATGGAAGAAATACTCCTGCAAAGACTTCTTACATCCCTCCAACCAGCAGACATCTTAATCGTCATTTGCCAACCACAACGGCTCCAAGAAATCGAATAAAGACAAACAGTCTTCTCCTTCTCCCCTCAGAGATCCTCTTCTTTGGTGCTATCCTCGCCCAGCCAATTTCAGTATTGCCAGTGCACACTGCCATCTGTTTTCCTGCCCTGGGCTCAGCAGACTGGCCGAGGATCAATGTCACCTTTGTAGATGTCACAGAGCAGAATCCTCCAGCACCTTCGCCTTGTAGTAGAGAGGCTTCAAAGGCTGGCACTCGGCAGACACCGAGGTGACACCTCTTCCTTTTTACCCTCCTCCCCTTTCCTCGTCATGACTCTCCTCCAAGAGATTGTTTGTAGCATTAGATCCGACAACGTGGAATTACGGCTGCTCTTGGAATCAAAGCGTCCACTTGTTCTCTGGCTCCAGGAAACAAAATTGCATTGTCATGACCGCAGTCACATTTCTCACGTTTTTCAGCTCCACTTTGAACTTCCCCCTGAGGATGTCATTCCATCTCATGGGGGAGTCAGGCTGCGCGTCCAGGATGATATTCATAGTCAAACCATCTTCCAGAACACCTGGCTGCAGGCTGTTGTAATATGCATTTTCCTTCTTGAGTTCACCTTTTGCCTTTATACCATTTACATCCCTCCTTCATTTGGTGTCACCAGGGAAGAGTTCCTCACCCCTTTTTCCTGCCCGGTGGCTCCTCCTAGAATCTGTGCAAGAGGTGCCCTTTCGGCTGTCTGTATCAATCAACTCAACCTCATATGCCTTAACACTGGAGCAGCCCTGTTCCTTTCAGACACCACGCGCACCTATTTCCATTTGGACCTCTCATTCTGCACTGCTCTGCTTGTCCATTGTCTCGAGTGGTCTATTCTCTCTGACACACACTAGAGCAACTATTTCCATGTGCTATCCATTTGCTGACTCCTACCCCACCTACGTGCAAATCCAAATGGCAGCTTCCTAAGGCGGACTGGAGGCTTTACTCCTTCCTGGTGACCTTTGACGAACAACTTGCCCCAGTTGTAATGCCCAGGTAGAATACCTCACCAATGTTATTCTTTCTGCAGCAGGCCATTCCATTCCTCGCACTTCATCTTTACTGTGCTGTGCCCCGGTCACTTGGTGGACTGAGACATGCCGCAGCGCAATTAGTGTGCGGAGGCGTTCTCTCTCCATTTTTAACCGTCATCTTGTGATGACAAATTGTATTTGTTATAAACAGTTGTGTGCACCGTGTCATCGCATTCTTCATGATAGCAAAAAAGCTGTATGTATTTCATTTACTAGTTCTTTAACAGTTCCTCTCCCTCTCCGTCATCTAGGCCAATGTCTGATGGCTCTCTGGGACCAATATCCATTCCCCAGTTTTCACCCTGACAATAGCAGACGACATCATTGTGGACCCTATTGCTATCTTGAACACCTTGGACCACTATTTTGCAGAGATTTTTTGCTGCATCCACTACCACCTTGCCTTCCTCCATCAGAAACAAGTGGAGGAGGCTCGGACAATACCCTTATCTTCTATGAATTGTGAGTGCTACAGTACCGCTTTTACTACGAGGGAGCTAGATCGTGATCTCACTTCATCCCGATCCTCCACCCAGGGCTGGATGATGTTCACACTCTACATCTACATCTACATCCGTACTCCGCAAGCCACCTGACGGTGTGTGGCGTAGGGTACCCTGAGTATCGGTTCTCCCTTCTATTCCAGTCTCGTATTGTTCGTGGAAAGGAGGATTGTCGGTATGCCTCTGTGTGGGCTCTAATCTCTCTGATTGTATCCTCATGGTCTCTTCAGGAGATATACGTAGGAGGGACCAATATACTGCTTGACTCTTCAGAGAAGGTATGTTCTCGAAACTTTAACAAAAGCCTGTACCGAGCTACTGAGCGCCTCTCCTGCAGAGTCTTCCACTGGAGTTTATCTGTCATCTCCGTAACGCTTTCACAATTACTAAATGATCCTGTAACGAAGCGCGCTGCTCTCCGTTGGATCTTCTCTATCTCTTCTATCAACCCTATCTGGTACGGATCCCCCACTGCTGAGCAGTATTCAAGCAGTGGGCGAACAAGTGTACTGCAACCTACTTCCTTTGTTTTCGGATTGCATTTCCTCAGGGTTCTTCCAATGAATCTCAGTCTGGCATCTGCTTTACCGACGATCAACTTTATATGATCACTCCATTATGGAATGAACTGCTTCCAGTTGCTGACCTGCTATTTTGTAGCTAAATGATAAGGGATCTATCTTTCTATGCATTCGCAGCACATTACACTTGTCTACATTGAGATTCAGTTGCCATTCCCTGCACCATTCAATTCGCTGCAGATCCTCCTGCATTTCAGTACAACTTTCCATTGTTACAACCTCTCGATATACCACAGCATCATCTGCAAAAATCCTCAGCGAACTTCCAATGTCATCTACAAGGTCATTTATGTATATTGTGAATAGCAATGGTCCTAAGACACTCCCCTGCGGCACACCTGAAATCACTCTTACTTCGGAAGACTTCTCTCCATTGAGAATGACATGCTGCGTTCTGTTAACTAGGAACTCTGCAATCCAATCACAGAATTGGTCATAGTCCATATGCTCTTACTTTGATCACTAAACGACCATGGGAAACTGTATCAAA
Source organism: Schistocerca americana (assembly GCF_021461395.2). Classification (NCBI taxonomy): domain Eukaryota; kingdom Metazoa; phylum Arthropoda; class Insecta; order Orthoptera; family Acrididae; genus Schistocerca; species Schistocerca americana. Next base: position 40,521,909 of record NC_060125.1, read on the forward strand.
CGCCTTGCGGAAGTCAAGAAACACGGCATCTACCTGTGAACCCGTGTCTATGGCCCTCTGAGTCTAGTGGATGAATAGCGCGAGCTGGGTTTCACACGACCGCCTTTTTCGAAACCCATGCTGATTCCTACAGAGTAGATTTCTAGTCTCCAGAAAAGTCATTATACTCCAACATAATACGTGTTCCAAAATTCTACAACTGATCGACGTTAGAGATATAGGTCTATAGTTCTGCACATCTGTTCGACGTCCCTTCTTGAAAACGGGGATGACCGGTGCCCTTTTCCAATCCTTTGGAACACTACGCTCCTCTAGAGACCTACGGTACACCGCTGAAAGAAGGGGGGCAAGTTACTTTGCGTACTCTGTGTAAAATCGAACTGGTATCCCATCAGGTCCAGCGGCCTTTCCTCTTTTGAGCGATTTTAATTGTTTCTCTGTCCCTCTGTCGTTTATTTCGATATCTACCATTTTGTCATCTGTGCGACAATCTAGAGAAGGAACTACAGTGCAGTCTTCCTCTGTGAAACAGCTTTGGAAAAAGACATTTAGTATTTCGGCCTTTAGTCTGTCATCCTCTGTTTCAGTACCATTCTGGTCACAGAGTGTCTGGACATTTCGTTTTGATCCACCTACGGCCTTGACATAAGACCAAAATTTCTTAGGATTTTCTGCCAAGTCAGTACATAGAACTTTACTTTCGAATTAATTGAACGCCTCTCGCATAGACCTCCTCGCACTACATTTCGCTTCGAGTAATTTTTGTTTGTCTTCAAGGTTTTGGCTATGTTTATGTTTGCTGTGAATACTCGTAGGAGTTTCCCCTCGCAACTGTTAACATGCGAAACCATAACTGGGATCAAAGAAAAGAAAGCATAATAAGTAAAGCTGAACAGTTAGCTTCCATAAACAAAGCCAAGACACCTGTCTGGTGGACAGAAAAATGTGACAGACTCCTTGAACTAAGAAGAAAAGTGTGGCAACCATGACAGTCACGGAAAAATTAACGTAAGAGACAAAACGTCTTAAACATAAGAAAATTAGTGAGCAAAAATATCAAAAGAATAAAAAAGCTCAATAAGACTGGCACCCCTTTTAGATCAACAAAGACTTCATCAAAAGCGACACAAGGAACCTTTATAAGACTTTTAAACAGTGCCAAGATGAAAATGGAATATTGCCCACAACAGTAGAGGTAATTCCAAAATATTGGCAGAATATTTCAGAAAACTTCTCAATTGTGAAGAATCCGTTGATAAAAATGGGCTTTAAGATCTCAACAATAACCAGCCCTAACTCTGAACCACCCTACACCAAGAAACTAGTCATTTCAGATCACATAAACTATAAAACATCGGGAGGAAAACAAGTCACAACTGAATGTTGGAAAAATGTCAACAGAAATACCGTAGTTTATCTCCGAAATCTGGATAAATGAAAGAATCGCAGATGAATGGAAGATGGCTCTCATCCACTCATTCCATAAGAAAGGATCCAGATCTGAAAACCCAACAACTACAGACGGATGTCATTTATTGTCACAATGTACAAGATTTCTCTAAAGTCCTACTAGACAGGGCAGAACCTCAATTAGACGATCGATTTGGAGAATACCATGTGGGATTCAGGGAAAGAACAACCTGTCCAGAACAAATCCTAAACCTCAAAAACCTCGTGATCTATCAGAAGTCATTGACTTTCAGAAAGCATACAGCTCCATAGGCTGGGAATCCCTCATCTCTATAATAAGAGAATTAAACCTAGACCAAGAACCTAATCAGAGAAAGCCTTACAAACACATACTCAAAAGTCAAATTCATGGGGAAATTTTTCTGACCCTTTTGAGATAAAAATGGGTGTACAGCAAGGAGATGGTCTCTCTCCTCTGCCATTTACCTGTGCCCCAGAAAAAGTAGTCAGTGTGGAGCAGAAGAGCTATAGCGGAATCCAAATGGAACAAAAAACAAAGGCATCAAAGTCAGTTGTCTTGCCTTTGCAGATGATACTGCTACAAACTGAGATCTGGGAAGAAGTCAAAGCACAGACCTTCGAATTCAGAAACAAGCTGAAAAAATAGGTCTCAAAATCTCCTTTGAAAATATCAAGATAAACGACAAACTTAAAAAACCCACCAAGACATATTAGTGGGAGAAAAAAAATAGAGATCATTGAAGAATTCAAGTATCTTGGAGAATAGATCAGCTGGAGTCTAGAAGTACTAAATTTGAACTGGCCTTACAACTCGCCAAAAACACCTATAACAAAAAGTCCCTTTCATAGAGTGCAAAAACAAGACATTACAGTACAGTAATCAGTCTGGAAGCTATGTGTGCAGCTGAAACACTGTCCATCACCGACCATGGCCCATCTGGAAGGCTGCAGATAAAAGAAAGGAAGCTATTAATAAAAATCCTTGGCCCCAGACTCCACAACAACAAAATAATTCACATCAAAAATGGAAATCCTTTACCAAAGTACCAAAACACTCAGAACCAATGAAGAAAAGAAGAATTGATTTTTATGGACACAGATTATACCCAAATAGATTAACAAAATACTTTTTTTTACTACTGCAACAAAAAACCCAATCCAACTGGTTTAACGAAATGGAGGACGACTTAAAAGAACTCTAAATCACAGAAAATGTGTTCATAGATAAAACTGAAAAAATAAGAGACAACACCAAAAGAGGTTTCAAGTCAAAATGAACACAAAATGAACAATCTAAGTCTGAAGAAGAGGAAGAAGAAGAAGAAGAACAGAAGAAGAAGAAGAAAAAGAATAATAGAATGCAATAACAGAAAAAATGAAACTTAATACAAAATTCAAATAAAAGAGGGAGACCAATGATCAAAAGAATAGCACGAATTAAAGGCTTTGCAAATGACAAGCTGGGAAGTCATTTGAGAATCGTAGAGTTTGTAAGGATTTTTTGTAGGGATGGAGACGCAGATAACTTCCATGGCCCGTTGTTCTTTCGTAGCACACCATATTGAGTGGCAGTATATTGGCTGTTGTTGTGCAGTCACTTTGCTTACGGCTGTTTGTTATGCCTGACAGCTTCATGCTGGTCATTTCAACGTGAGATAGTCGACATGCTACTTGTCAAACTTTCTGCTTGCAGAAGGTACTTGGTGAGCAGTGGAAGCCAGCTCAGTTCAGCATAGGCTGCTGTAGACAGAACAAGCTCCAGTGTCCTTATAAAGATCTGAAAAGCATTAATTTGTTGGTTTTCTCAGTAATTTTTCTTGCTTCATTATGTATTTTAACAAACCACTCCCACATTATCGCATTCGGGAGGACGACGGTTCAAGCCCGCGTCCAGCCATCCTGATTTAGGTTTTCCGTGATTTCCCTAAATCGCTTCAGGCAAATGGTGGGATGGTTCCTTTGAAAGGGCACAGCCGACTTTCTTCCCCATCCTTCCCTAATCCGATGGGACCGATGACCTCTCTGTTAGGTCCCTTCCCAACAACCAACCAACCACCCACTCCCACATTAGGTCTGAAGTTACTGCTTTAAACATTTTCAAATAAGCAAGCCTGACAGCGCAACGTCGGATTAACTATCTAAATGCTACTGCTGTGTTGCGTGTAGTATAGTCACTATTAGATCAGTAATATTGATAATGGCTGGTGAAACATTCCTGCTCACGACTTAGGTGAGGATCTGCATATAAATTTAAATTCATAATAAATTTTCACTAATTTAAGGAGATTTTCTCAAAAGAAAATAAGTTTTGAAGTAGGTAAATGATTCAGTATTATTAAAATACTTATCTTGATGATTCAGAGATGTTAACGATTGTTGTTCAAATAGCCATAGTCTTTGTGTTTGCTACAGAAAGTAGTGAGGTGATTCTCCTGGAATATGTTGTATCCTCACATCATTCACAATCTCTTTGTTGCTTGCAGACCGTCCCAAGCCTGTTGCTTGCAGAGCATCCCAAGCCATTGTTAGCATAGCATTTAGAATAAGAATGAACTTACACTTGTATTTTTAAATATTATGTTATTGTAGGGAACTTTGTTTTGGCTGTTATGAAGCTATATGCGTAACCTTCAAAAACCTTATTGATAAAGTCTCCATGTGTTGTAAGAATCTGTAGCAACTACAGTTGCTCTTTAAAACACCACACTCAGTTTGTGTTGTGGAGTGTTTTCAAAAATGTAACTCTTGGCGTGAAATGTTTTACACAAAATGATTTTCTTGGAGAAAAAAACTGCGGGAACTTATAATCCACAATGGATACAGATGGTGTAAATATTATGTCTTTCATTACTTTAATCAAACACGAAAATCGAGGAACAGAAATACTCCAGAGAAAACCAGAGCAACCTCATGAAAGGAGGAGTAATGTATAAACAAAGATGCTGTTTGATAGCCTGTCACATAGGCATGAAGATAGTCCACACTTTCAATTATTTGTTAGTATCACCAGACAGCCCCCTCTTGTAGAGCAGAGCTCGTGGAACGAAAGGAAACTTGTGCCGAATTATCTTGCATGCTCTTGTGTGGACTGGCATCGGTATCATTGAGTGGGGGGGCTCACCAAAGGATAAGCATGTGGTGACAGACTCTGCTGATGATGACAGTGGGGTTGTGGAGAGGACCAGAGGAGTGGAGGCTTAGTCAGCAGGGGAAGGTCTAGAAGCAGGTGTTGGCCAATGGGGAGGATACAGTTGCGCAGTGTCAGCTGATGGAAGCAGTTAAGCTCATTTTGCCCTTTCATTGGAAACCCTGTTTGACTTGGCATTAATGAAGAGTGTTGTTGTGTGAACCTCTGTTTCTAAAACTGGAAAGGACCGGGTGTAAGGTAGTTGTAAGGGTGCTATAATGACATTAGTATACACCATGACATGGATACATTGAACAAGGGTTTTATGAACGAAAATGGGTGGATTTGCATGGTGAGAAGTCATTGAAGGTTGGAAATATGCAATGCAGTTCCCTCAGCTGTAGCAGCAATGAGCAAGAATCTTTAGATTGATTTTCTTGTTGCATGGAGTAAAAGTCCAACAGAAGTTTCAAGGTTTCACCATGCACAATTTCTGCTTCTAAAGTGCCAGTTTGCAGGCTGAGTAATACAGTGGCAATGTTGTTAGTCAGGATGACTTGTGACACTGTAGTGCTAACTTCAGTGTCCTGTGCCAGTGTGCCACCATGCTGTTTCTTGTTGGCTGGTAGCTGGTGGAAAAATGATGAGTGAGCCCACATAAAGCAACTAGTTTGTTGAACAAAGAGGACTAAAATTGTTGAACTTGATCTGTCAGGCACTCAGACCTTAAAATATAAGTAATTAAAAGGCTCGTGCAACTGTCTCTGCAGAAATATCCATGAAGGGCATGGTTTCGACCTAATGAATAGACCTGTCAGTAGCTGTAAGAAGATAACGGAATCCTTGTGCCTGAATAGTAGCCCTAAGACGTCTGTGGACATGAGGAAAACAGCATGTTTGTTATCAAAAGAAGAGAGACTTGTTGACAATGTGTCTGACTTTGGCCAGCTGACAAGGTTAGCAGATTTTAACCAGTAAATGATAATCGTGTCATACTCTTGGCCAAACATACGTGCCGTTTACCTTATGAGTACTTGTGTTGGCTCCAGAATGAGCAAGGTCATGAATTGCGTATAAGTCTGTTTTATACAATGGAAAGGAATGAAAGATCAAGGTCAACTCTGAGAAACGTGGTACCAGACAAGGATGTTACCTGTTGGTTCTTGTTTTAGCTGCATTCCAGTCTTCGGTTTCGAAAGGAACTCGCATTAAGTCCTTGCCTGTTCCTGTGCCATAGCTAGTTGTGTTAAATCCTCCCATGCAGAGAGCATGTTGTAGTAGGTGACTACGTAGTCAGCTCCTCACAGGTGACTGAAATCAGTAGTGAATTGCACAATGAATTATAACTGACAAAAGTGTCAAGGAGAGCAGGAATTGTGAGGGTTATTAAACACCAAAGGAACTGGTTTATGGTCTGTAAAGACAGTGAAATATGTGCCTCAACTTGTGATCAGAAGTGTCCAATTCCTTCGCAGACTGCTATGTATTCAGAGGTACCAAAAGGCATATTACTGCTGTCTTTTGTACATTTTCTGGTGCTACTGGAATTTGATGATAGGCCTTTTGGAAGTCAGCTACACTAAATATTTGTGAGCCTGCCAGAGCAGCCATAAAATCATGTAAGTGGGGGAACAGGATAGCAACCTGGTGTGGTGTGTGCATTCATGGTGAGACTGTCCCCATGCGGATACCATGAACCATCTTTCTTTCAAACTAGAAACAAGGGAGGCACCCAAAGTCTGTCAGAATGCTGGATAACCTCCATAGCCAGCAATTCTTTGAACTCCTTTGCATCAGTACACTTAGATGAGGAGCCAACCAACAGGCCTTGTAAGCATCTGCTGGCCCTGGCATAGTGTGCTCTTGAGCTGTAGTGGACTCAGTGTCACTGCGTGACACTGGCATACAGGGCTCATTGTCTGCATGGATGCGCATCTTCATAACATTTAAAACTGGATCAGTAACACTGGACAGCAAGGTAAGAAGTTCCTTCAGCAGTGATGTTTTTGCATCTAATGCTGAATATGCTGAAGTCCTTTCACGTGTTGGGGTGTGGTTGTTGCTGATCCAGAAGAATTTCATAGAATAATTGTACGGCCATCTGGAGGTTACACTCAACAACCGAGCTAGGTTAATAATTGGCTCCTTTTACTGATCTCCCGACTCAGCAGCATTAGTGGCAGAACAACTGAGAGAAAATTTGGAATACATTTCACATAAATTTTCTCAGCATGTTACAGTCTTAGGTGGAGATTTCAATTTACCAGGTGGAGATTTCAATTTACCAGATATAGACTGGGACACTCAGATGTTTAGGACGGGTGGTAGGGACAGAGCATCCAGTGACATTATACTGAGTGCACTATCCGAAAGTTACCTCGAGCAATTAAACAGAGAACCGACTCGTGGAGATAACATCTTGGACCTACTGATAACAAACAGACCCGAACTTTTCGACTCTGTATGTGCAGAACAGGGAATCAGTGATCATAAGGCCGTTGCAGTATCCCTGAATATGGAAGTTAATAGGAATATAAAAAAAGGGAGGAAGGTTTATCTGTTTAGCAAGAGTAATAGAAGGCAGATTTCACACTACCTAACAGATCAAAACAAAAATTTCTGTTCCGACACTGACAATGTTGAGTGTTTATGGAAAAAGTTCAAGGCAATCGTAAAATGCGTTTTAGACAGGTACGTGCCGAGTAAAACTGTGAGGGACGGGAAAAACCCACCGTGGTACAACAACAAAGTTAGGAAACTACTGCGAAAGCAAAGAGAGCTTCACTCGAGTTTAAACGCAGCCAGAACCTCTCAGACAAACAGAAGCTAAATGATGTCAAAGTTAGCGTAAGGAGGGCTATGCATGAAGCGTTCAGTGAATTTGAAAGTAAAATTCTATGTACTGACTTGACAGAAAATCCTCGGAAGTTCTGGTCTTATGTTAAATCAGTAAGTGGCTCGAAACAGCATATCCAGACACTCCGGGATGATGATGGCATTGAAACAGAGGATGACACGCGTAAAGCTGAAATACTAAACACCTTTTTCCAAAGCTGTTTCACAGAGGAAGGCCGCACTGCAGTTCCTTCTCTAAATCCTCACACAAACGAAAAAATGGCTGACATCGAAATAAGTGTCCAAGGAATAGAAAAGCAACTGGAATCACTCAACAGAGGAAAGTCCGCTGGACCTGACGGGATACCAATTCGATTCTACACAGAGTACGCGAAAGAACTTGCCCCTCTTCTAACAGCCATGTACCGTAAGTCTCTAGAGGAACGGAAGGTTCCAAATGATTGCAAAAGAGCACAGGTAGCCCCAGTCTTCAAGAAGGGTCGTCGAGCAGATGCGCAAAACTATAGACCTATAGTACGCGAAAGAACTTGCCCCTCTTCTAACAGCCATGTACCGTAAGTCTCTAGAGGAACGGAAGGTTCCAAATGATTGCAAAAGAGCACAGGTAGCCCCAGTCTTCAAGAAGGGTCGTCGAGCAGATGCGCAAAACTATAGACCTATATCTCTGACGTCGATCAGTTGTAAAATTTTAGAACATGTTTTTTGCTCGAGTATCATGTAGTTTTTGGAAACCCGGAATCTACTATGTAGGAATCAACATGGATTCCGGAAACAGCGATCGTGTGAGACCCAACTCGCTTTATTTGTTCATGAGACCCAGAAAATATTAGATACAGGCTCCCAAGTAGATGCTATTTTTCTTGACTTCCGGAAGGCGTTCGATACAGTTCTGCACTGTCGCCTGATAAACAAAGTAAGAGCCTACGGAATATCAGACCAGCTGTGTGGCTGGATTGAAGAGTTTTTTAGCAAACAGAACACAGCATGTTGTTATCAATGGAGAGACGTCTACAGACGTTAAAGTAACCTCTGGCGTGCCACAGGGGAGTGTTATGGGACCATTGCTTTTCACAATATATATAAATGACCTAGTACGAGGGTCGGTCAAAAAGTAATGCCTCCCATTTTTTTTCTACTTAAAGAAATTAAGTTAAGTGAAAAATTTGAATTTGGCGCCATTCCTCAAACCTTCTTCTGCAATCCACTGCAGTAGTAACTTTCTGTGTCAACAGGTGGCAGCACAGCAGAAGTTTGTAAGATGGCCGACATCGATGTTCGTTTGAGACAGCGTTGTGTGATTGAATTCTTGAATGCAGAAGGTGAAACGCCCATACGCATTCATGAAAGACTGAAGAAGGTGTATGGTGTTGTGACAGTGGATGTCAGCACCGTTAGACGATGGGTTCGTCGTTGTAAGGAAGCTGAAGGGCAAACACAGTTGACTGACGAAAAGCGGAGCGGCAGGCCGGTGAGTGCAGTGACTCCACACAACATTCAGCAAGTTGATGACATCATTCGTGGTGACCGTCGGGTGACTGCAGATGAAGTGTGTCGCATTATTTCTCTTAGTAAAGGCAGTGTGATCACGATTATTAAACAATTGGGGTACTCAAAAGTTTGTGCACGGTGGGTTCCAAGAATGTTGACCGATCAGAATAAAGAGGCAAGGAAAACAATAGCCTCCCAACACTTGCAGCGCTTCCGTTTGGAGGGAGATGAGTTTCTGAAAAAAATTGTGACCGGGGACGAAACATGGGTGCATTTTTTTGAACCCGAATCAAAGAGGCAGTCAATGGAGTGGCGTCACACAAGCTCGCCGAGGAAGAAAAAATTCAAAACTGTGCGATCGCCAGGGAAAGTTATGGCAACAGTTTTCTGGGATACAGAGGGTGTGATTCTGGTTGATTTTTTGGAGCAGGGATGCACAATAAATTCTGTTCAATACGTCACAACCCTCAACAAACTTAAAGCACGTCTTCAGCGAGTTCGCCCAACAAAATCAATGGCAGATGTTCTTCTTTTGCATGACAATGCAAGACCACACACCAGTCGTCACACCTCTGACGAGATTGTCAAAATTGGATGGGAAGTTTTGCCTCATCCCCCATACAGCCCTGACCTGGCACCATCAGACTTCCATCTGTTCGGGCCACTAAAAGAAGCTCATCGTGGGATTCATTTTGAAGATGAGGAGGCCGTCAAAACATCCGTGCGTCAATGGCTTAGGAAGCAGAGCTGTGATTTTTACCGTGCTGGGATACATGCCCTTGTTCAAAGATGGACCAAAACTGTAGAGATGGGCGGAGATTACATTGAAAAATGACAAAATGATCCTCAATGTTGTGGTTTTCAACCTATGTAATTGCATTTAAATTTCCTGACAATTAAACGTAGAAAAAAAAATAGGAGGCATTACTTTTTGACTGACCCTCGTAGATAGTGTCGGAAGTCCCATGCACCTTTACGCGGGTGATGCTGTAGTATACAGAGAAGTTGCAGCATTAGAAAATTGTAGCGAAATGCAGGAAGATCTGCAGCGGATAGGCACTTGGTGCAGGGAGTGGCAACTGACCCTTAACATAGACAAATGTAATGTATTGCGAATACATAGAAAGAAGGATCGTTTATTGTATGATTATATGATAGCGGAACAAACACTGGTAGCAGTTACTTCTGTAAAATATCTGGGAGTATGCGTGCGGAACGATTTGTAGTGGAATGATCATATAAAATTAATTGTTTGTAAGGTTGAGATTCATTGGGAGAGTCCTTAGAAAATGTAGTCCATCAACAAAGGAGGTGGCTTACAAAACACTCGTTCGACCTATTCTTGAGTATTGCTCATCAGTGTGGGATCCGTACCAGATCGGGTTGACGGAGGAGATAGAGAAGATCCAAAGAAGAGCGGCGCGTTTCGTCACAAGGTTATTTGGTAACCATGATAGCGTTACGGAGATGTTTAACAAACTCAAGTGGCAGAATCTGCAAGAGAGGTGCTCTGCATCGCGGTGTGGCTTGCTCGCCAGGTTTCGAGAGGGTGCGTTTCTGGATGAGGTATCGAATATATTGCTTCCCCCTACTTATACCTCCCGAGGAGATCACGAATGTAAAATTAGAGAGATTAGAGCGCGCACGGAGGCTTTCGGACAGTCGTTCTTCCCGCGAACCATACACGACTGGAACAGGAAAGGGAGGTAATGACAGTGGCACGTAAAGTGCCCTCCGCCACACACCGTTGGGTGGCTTGCGGAGTATAAATGTAGATGTAGATGTACTATTTCACTGTTAATGTGAAGTGTAGCCTCCCATATGAACACAGTTACGTTGTAACAGTGGAGAAAATGTGCACCAAGTATGCACTCAGTGATGTCAGAGATCAGGAAAATCTGTTGAAAATTCTGTGAGAATCTAAAATTCACACCTGCCTCTCGATGACTGAATGTAGAAATTCTCGAATTGTTTGCTACTGTGAGCCATGATTTTACAGATGAACAGTTTCTTGATGATGCAGAGAGGTCATTCAAATAAACTATCTCGTTCCACACATCCATGACGAAGAGACAGTGTGACATTGGAACATTGAGACAAATTGAGTGTCCGTCAAATGTGTTTGAGACAGACATGCTGCCAGTATGAGGGAGTACACTGTTATCGCAAGTGGATTATGAGTGGGGGTACATCTTCGTGTAGTTGGGGTAGAACTGTTCATAGTAGTGAGTGGGCAGCGTACAACAGAATGGTCGGTCATGTCTACTTGCAACCAGTGTCCCCATTTGGGTAACTGCGTGGCTGTATGCATTTGTGTGAATCTTGAATGATACCAAAACAGTTTTGCATGATGGCTAACATTACCTAATGTGCTGTGCCATCAGGTAGACTGAGTGCTGTTGGAAGTGGCTGGAGCTCCTCAGGGTTGCCGCTGAAGATTGTCAACTCTGCAATATACAGGGTGATTCAAAAAGGAAACCACAACTTTAAAAATGTGTATTTAATGAAAGAAACATAATGTAACCTTCTGTTATACATCATTACAAAGAGTATTTAAAAAGGTTTTTTTTTCACTCAAAAACAAGTTCAGAGATGTTCAATATGGCCCCCTCCAGACACACGAGCACTATCAACCCGATACTCCAACTCGTTCCACACTCTCTGTAGCATATCAGGCGTAACAGTTTGGATAGCTGCTGTTATTTCTCATTTCAAATCATCAATGGTGGCTGGGAGAGGTGGCCAAAACACCATATCCTTAACATACCCCCATAAGAAAAAATCGCAGGGGGTAAGATCAGGGCTTCTTGGAGGCCAGTGATGAAGTGCTCTGTCACGGGCTGCCTGGCGGCCGATCCATCGCCTCGGGTAGTTGACGTTCAGGTTTCATAACTAACCTTTTTCGTAGGACTCTCCATACAGTTGATTGTGGAATTTGCAGCTCTCTGCTAGCTCTGCGAGTCGATTTTCCTGGGCTGTGAACAAATGCTTGCTGGATGCGTGCTACATTTTCATCACTCGTTCTCAGCCGTCCAGAACTTTTCCCTTTGCACAAACACCCATTCTCTGTAAACTGTTTATACCAACGTTTAATACACCACCTATCAGGAGGTTTAACACCATACTTCGTTAGAAATGCACGCCGAACAACTGTCGTCGATTCACTTCTGCCGTACTCAATAACACAAAAAGCTTTCTGTTGAGCGGTCGCCATCTTAGCAACAACTGATGCTGACGCCTAGTCAACAGCGCCTCAAGCGAACAAATGTACAACTAAATGAAACTTTATAGCTCCCTTAATTCGCCGACAGATGGTGCTTAGCTCTGCCTTTTGTCGTTGCAGAGTTTTAAATTCCTGAAGTTGTGGTATTCTTTTTGAATCACCCTGTAGTTCATTCACTAGTTCTGCAAGTGGACACTGCTGCCCCTTAGTGGCAACGTCTGTAACCGTACCCACAATGTGATGTTGCCCAATTTGTGGGGGCCTCACGTCTGTCACTGAATGATAGAATGTGATAAAGTTGAACTATGATCTGTAATCGTGAGTTGAAAGGTGACGAAGTACAGGAAATAATCACACTTTTCACTTCGAAAGGTAACTGGCTTATCCAAATCTGTTTGAGTGTGGCTCAGAAATCGTGGTTGTGGAAAGCAAAAACACAAAAAATTGGAAGTGATTTTGTCACCAGTAATTTTTAACCTTGTAGTAGTCGTTGAATGCTGATGTCTATAGCATACTGTTCTTTGTGTGTGTATCTCTACCCTCAATAGTCCTGTCGTTCGTAACATCCGATAACAACGATAAAGTTTGCAAGTCCAGTGCTCCAATAGTAAGGATGAATACCATGTTATCGTCTGAGATAGATCGTCTGCCATAGGTCTCAAAGGCATTTTAATCAAGGCTCCAAACTCAGCCTTAGCATACACAGCTCATATTATAGCAGACACAGGTCAGATGACTGAAGGTCCTGTGACAAGCTAGGCTGTGGTTTTGTGGACTTGCATCATAGCTTTGAGAACTGTAGGGTCCCGCTAAATGGGTCAGTTCTCCTCTACACATCAGAGGTAGATATAGCTGACTATAGGTCAGGTGCACTCAAGGTTTTTGTTTTTAGCTTAGGTGACACTCCATCCAGTCCAGATAATGATAGCTGTTGAAAACTTGGAACTGTCAGTGTAAGATCCAAAGAAACTTGTCCCACAGGTGAAAGTATTGTAAGCAGAGTGGTTAACAGCCAAAGCATACACAACAAGATGCCAGAGTTTGAAGGGCTCCTAAAAGATAGTGAAGCTCACTTAGTATGAGGAACAGAAAGATGGTTAAAACCAAAAGTTGACAATAGAGATTTTTGGGGAAAATTTAAGTGTATACTGAAAGGAGAGGCTACTGGGAAATGGAGGCGGTGTATTTGTCACAATAGACAAGAAACTCGGATCCACTGAGGTAGAAATTGAAACTGCATGTGAGATATTTTAAACAAGACTCATTATCAAGGGTGGCATAAAATTATGATTGGATTCCTCTATCGACCACCAGACTCACCTTCTGATGTAAACAAAAACTTTAAAGAAAACCTCAATTTTCTTGTAAGTTCCATAGTCATACAGTAATCATCAGAGGAGACTTTAACCATCCAATAATCAACTGGGATGATTACAGTTTTGTTACTAGTGAGCGTGACAAGACATTCCATGAAACTGATAAATTCCTTATCTTCAAACTACCTAGAGCAAATAGTTCAGAACCCCCCTCATGATGGAAATATATTAGGTCTAATGGCAACAAAATGGACTTGACCTCTTTGAGGATGATGATGTCCGCATCGAAACTGTCATCATTGAACATGAGGCAGTTACAGCAACGATGAATACCAAAATATAAAGGGCAGCGAAAATAATTGGAAATGTCTGTGTTTTCAACAAACTAGACAAAAGCAGTAGTAGTGTCATACCTCAGTGAGAAACTTGAAACATTTAACTCAGTGCAGGAACATGTAGAGGAACTACAGCTCAAGTTTGAAAGAATTGTTTACTGCAGGATGGATACATATCCACTAGAACTGTTTATGATGAGAGGGACTCTTTGAGGTATACAGTCACTTTAAAGAAACTCCTGAAGAAACAGAAGCTACTGCATAATAGGTATAAAACAAGCATAGGGCTATAGATAGATATTGAATGAAATGCATTTGGCTGTCGGGAGAGCAATGCATGAAGCCTTCAGTGTCTGACGCTGAACTCTCTTGCAGATGTTCCTTGCAAAGAGTAACCCAGGAGTTTTTCCCCAATTTAATTCTTGTGCCGTTGAAAAGATGAGTGAAATAGATATTAATTCAAGAAGCTTAGAGAAACAGCTGAAACCATTAAAACTGGACAAGCCTCAGGGCCTGATGGAATCTTTATCAGATTCTGTACCACATTTGCAGCTGAGTAAGCCCCTTATATTGTAGATCACTTGAACAGAAAACCATATTTAGTATTTGGAAGAAATAACATGTCACACTTACCTATAAGAAGAGTAGCAGAAGTGATACACAAAACTACCATTCAATATCCTTGACATCATCGTGTTGTAGAATCATAGAACACCCTCTGAACTGAAACATAATGAGGTGTGTTGAACAGAGTAACCTCCAACATGTCACCCAGCACAGATTTTGAAAACATTGAAAATGTGGAACCCAACTCAGACTGTTCTCACATGAAGTACTGAAAACCATGGATCAAAGCAGATAGGTAGATGCAGTACTTCTTGATTTATGAAGGGAGTTTGATTCTGTGCCACAGCCAAACTTGTTATCAAAAGCATCATCGTAATAAGGTATCAAGAGAAATTTGTGACTGGATTGATGATTTTCAGGTAGGGGGGACACAGCTAGTTATCTTGGATGGAGAGTCATCGACAGATGTGGAAGTAAATGCAGGTGCGCCTCACGGTAGTGTGTTGGGTCCCTTGCTGTTCACACTTTATATTGATGACCTTGTGGACAATATTAATAGTTACCTCAGACGTTTTGATGATGATGCAGTTATCTATAGTGAAGTGTAGTCAAAAAGGAGCTGCACAAATATTCAGTCAGATCTTGATAAGATTGTGGTGCAAAGATTGGCAACTGGCTGTAAATGCTCAGAAATGTAAAATTGTGTGCTTGAAAAAATGAAAAAAACATAGTGTCCTTTGACTATAATTTCAATGAGTCACAATTAGAATATGTAAACTCAAACAAACATGTGGGTTTTGTTTTGTTTTAGGGCACAAAAACAACTAGGGTCATACGCACCCATATCGAAACTGTAGAACGTGAAGACGGAGAGAGAGTTAAAAACGACTACACATTAATCCCAATTGACAGAAGAGAAGACCCCTAAAAACAGGGATGTGGAGAAAGGTCTATAAAATATGCCACCGAGAAACTGAGGTCATGAACTAGGGATTAAATGTCCATTGTCATATTGCTATGATGGATAAAAAATAAGACGTGGTCGACAGCCTGCACGTCATTTGCTAAAACAGCCGATAACTCGGACAACAGACACAAATGAGAACATAAGTGGTTAAAAAAAGGGCATACCATCAGGAAATGGAGGACTGTCAAAGGTTGATGGCAATGAGCACAAAGTAGTGGGGGAACACTACTTAACAAATGGCGAGAGCTAAAAAGATAGTGCCTGATATGCAACCTAGCTAAAACAATCTCCTCACACGAGAGGACCGAGAGGTGGTCATCCAAGCCACTGAGAGAGGCTTAATAACCTAACACTTTGTAGGGATATGAAATGGAACAGTCAAATAGGCTCAGTCAGGGGTAAAGCAGGTAGCAGACTTTGTTTTGTTGGTAGAATACTAGGAAAATGCAGGTGGTCTACAAAAGAGATTGCTTACAAATTGCTTGTGTGACCTATCCTAGAATATTGACCAAGTGTTTGGGACGTGTACCAGATAGGACTGATAGTGGATATTGCGCATGAACAGAGGAAAGCAGCATGAATGGTCAAGGTTTGTTTAACTTATAGGAGACTGTCACAGTGATGCTGAAAGAACTGAATTGGCAGACTCTTGAACGTAAAGTATCCTGAGAAAACTACTTACTGCAGGGGCCCATAGGTCTATACACCTATCAGGGTGTACTACCGTGTCACTTATGAGCTGTTACTTCTTCCAGGGGGCTCACGGCTCTTTTGTGAGGGGTGTCTAACCCGGCCGGCAATTTCACAGGGGGGGGGGGGGGGGGGGGGGGGGGAGTAGTATTCTTGAGAAGAAAAAAAATACCTTATTTCACAAAGCGCCTAACATCCAGTGCACATTGGTCTAGCGAGTATTCATATGATTTCAAAATGCATCCATGTTGATTTTTTAACATTTTTGAACACTTTCCTTGTTGATTTTTGAATAGTAGCATAGTGTATGTGATGTCTCTGCCAGAGGAATCCCGGTCGCATATAGAAATAAACTTTCCTGCAGACAAAAGGGGACGGGGCTGTAAGAGCTGAACGGAGTGAAGCCGAACGGGTGAATGCCAATCGCTGTTTGTTATGTGGTTGACTGGGTTTGCAAATAATCAGCTTTGTTATAATTACTAGCGAAATCCATAGATGTGGAGTACCAGAGTGGAAATAAACGACAAACAGGAATAACAGATAAGAAAGATCACCTTTTATCCTCTCGGTGTCTCCAAGAAAATGAAATTTTGACAGAAATGTTTTGACCAGATTGTTACACTAGTAAGGGCCAGTTGTACAGTCCCCGACTAGCAGCCGATTAAGTTCAATTCTGGGAGTAGCGTGGAAAATGCATTGTACGAACACCTAATAACACCTAACCGGAGAATAAAGGCAGGATAACTAAATAACTAAACTGGTGGTTGTGGGAGGGTTGGTGAAGTTAACCAGAGAATGAGTCTTGACATTTGCAGGAATAGTTACAGAATTAGTAATGACAAGATTGTTTGTTAGAACGAGGAAGGAGAAGAAACAGGGACATCACACAAATTATGGAAGAATGTGGAGATTCCAAATTTATACAAAAATTTCGTACTACTACTTTTCGATCTCATGCTTGAGAAGCTGGAGCGTATGAATGAAATGTGAAACTATTTCCTAACACAAAGTTTTTTGCCTTCATCAGGCCTAACAGGCATTTGATATTGGTACTTCGTGAATTATATTCTGTCATGCTACGAAAATGACCATTTGTGGCAAAACTATCTCATTTATTTAGTGTTCGTTAAAATTGTTGCAATATTAGACAGGCCTATATCATTTCATCTAGCAGACAGTGACAAAACAGAGTTAATCAGATTGAGAAATCACACCAGTCTTGGGTACTATTTCTATTAACAGCTTTTTCAATATTAGATGACGACATTTCCATTTCTTATGTAGCAAAACGTTTGACGAACTTTGATGAGGTTATAGGTTCTTTCGCAGAAAGGAAAACATGCCGTGTAAATCTGTAGCAAGATTATAGAGAGAAAAATTCTAGGTCCTAAGGATTGAAGAAATGGGTACTATCTTGCTTGTCTCTTGTCTTTATGGTTTCATGTATCCCATATTTAATTTTATGTCACACAAAACAGCAAGTTATTAGTGAATAGGCAATAAAGAGTGCAAATTTTCTGAAGAGTTCTTGTTCTTCCGGTTACAAATAATCCCATCCAGTATTAATTGCGAGTTTTTTTTAAAGAGGGGCATGATGTCAAATGGGCCGACTGGGAACAAGAGAGCCTCCACAGGACATTTCAATTTCCACTGTTGTGAATATTATTTGATGGCATCCATTACAAAATATACAAATTTGAATTCCAAGAGCGAAATACAGTGACATGCAATAGAAGAATGCTGTGTGAAGAGGTGTGGCACTGCACTTTGGCACACTTTAAAACTAAATAACATGTCTTACATTTTCTCGGACATTTTTGCAGAAAGACATGCGCTACAAAATGATGAACATTTTTTGCAAAGAGAGGTTTTTTTTTTTTTACCATGCTCTCTCAAACGCTTGTGTTTGGGGGGGGGGGCGAAATTTGTAGATACGTGGCAGATGATGCGCAGTGCAGTCTGAATTGTAGTGGGGAGGTGGGTAGTCTCCACGTGACACGTGTTTACATTTAGTGACTTTGCTGTTTCGTCTTCCTTTACTGCTCTCGTGTCAAATGAAAACAAAACGAATTTCTATGGCCGGGAGTTATCAAGTGAATTAAAATACATTCACATAATTATGAAGGGCTAAAATGTTATTAGTTTCAGATCTTATTTTATTTCCACCTTTCTTACAGTCAAGTATTAATCGCCTTGCAGAAAAATGAAGTTATTTTTGTCAGTTTTCGGAAGAAATTTGGCTTTTATTAATCTTTTCTGCCGAGACAGTCAATTTATTTGAAATGAAGTGTTTAATTCCACACTATTGGCTAGTTTCAACAGTATTGGTACTCCAAGAAAATTTACATCCCAGAAACCACCCTGAAAAGCTTAATATCAGGTTGAGGCCTACTTCAGTGGGAATCTGGACATACGAATGTGCACTATAAACCAAATTATGTATTTTAGTATGGTTCATGAAATTCCAATGCTCTTGGAGTATCCTCTGATGTCTTGTTTCTTATAGGACATAATGTAAGATCTTAATGTATGAACATACGGGCTTCCTACATTGTCGTAGCTGTGCAGGGGTGGTGACGCCTGTTATCTGGAGCTCTCTGCCAACTGCTAAAACGAACCTATTTCTAACAGGCCGTGGGAAAATATTGCAAATGGTGATTTGAACAGCGTTAAGCCTAGTTCATAAGACACCATTGGTTTGCGCCACTTGTTGCGTGGAATGAGAAGCACGCAAATGGTTTCATATATGATTGTAGACCCAGTGACACCAGTATACATTTCAGTTTTGTCATTTTGTAGACTCCTGAGTCATGTCTCAAATGAAAGTTTTGGCAGCTGCACGTCACACGAGCTGTGATGGAGTTAAAGCTTGTGGTGTGGAATCGCTGCATAAGAAAAAAATAAGAAACATGTTTAGATTCGTGACTGGATGAAAAAAAGACGTGAGCTCAGTTACTCAGCAAACTGGCTGCAATAATTTATAATGGAAGATCCAAGAAGTTCCTTTAATTATCCTAGAATGTTACCAGAACTGTTCACATTTCTTCTAAGTAGAGTTAATTATGTGATAAAGAAAAAATACTGTAATACACGAAGCACTGTCGCCGGAACTGAAATTACGTATCACATTGCGTGCATTACAATCGAGAACACTTGGCATGCTAGAAGATGCATTCTTAGTTGGTGATAATTATTAACATTAACAGCAATGACATGTGGAATAATCGGGTCTACTCCCGGATGTTTGTGTCGCCCTGGCACAATATTTCGGCCACGTAACTCGTTGCCTTCTTCAGGTGCTTCCTGAGACTGTCATATTGGAGGATCCTCCAATACGGCAGTCTCAGGTAGCACCTGAAGAAGGCAACGAGTTATGTGGCCGAAATATTGTGCCAGAGCGACACAAACATCCGGCAGTAGACCCGATTACTCCACATGTCAAGATCTCGCCAGGAAAGCCTGAAGAGTTAAATTAACAGCAATAGTTATTCGAAGCAGGCCGCATTAAAATGAGAATGGTTTGCAAACTACGTCTTGGAGATAGAACTGTACAGTGGCAATATTTCAAAATTCAAATGTATGTGAATGGGGAGCACTGCTGTGACATTTTAAATAGATGAATACTGAATAAAGAATGCAGCTTCTTGATTTGTGTACCCTTACCTCCTGTCAACAATACTCCTTAAAAAAGAATCGGCCAACTTGAACGATGGGATTTTAGTCTTGTAGACGAGCATTTCCACAGCCAGAATTGTACTTGATTGTATTTTACTTAGTTCAGTTGTATATGTGCTCCTAATTCAATAAATTTTGCCCTGCAGCTCAGATATTGTCAAACCATTTGTGTTCTGAACGCACATGACGGTCTCAGGAGCAGCAATATGCTGCTTATTTTGCAATCGGCATCATTGAAGCCTAAAAACACCTCTGCAAAGCATAGAGATCCAAAAATTGTTCTCACACCTCATATTTCAGTTTGTCCACACACTATGAACACACGTAACCTCAGAACTCTTGTAACTAGTGTCACCAAAGTTGGAACACGCTGGAAGCATTTAATTTCACCACCAAGTTGGGCAAACACACAGTGGGCATTCGCAGTGGGCGGTAGGGCAGTTGCCTGCGATCTAATGTCGTCATGTAAACTAGGCTTTACTTTCAAAGCAAATTTCCTTTTGCGCAAGATGAACTATGTGCAGTGTATCTTAGATTGTAACACTAGGGAAAAAACACAGCAATATATGTAAAATCTTAGCTTCTCTTGCAGCTTATTAATGTGTAGATAGTGGAGAGCGGGCATGGTAATTACGACGATAAATAATCACTTGTACTTCCGTCAATTACTATGAGTACTTCTACTCTCAGAGCATATACACAATACGTGTAGTATAGAGCACGTGCTGCAGAGAACTGATCTGGCCAAGTTAAGGTTGTTCTCGCTGCTGTAGGGTAGTGACATCATTGGGGGGTGAGCCAGTGGTTCTACATCCCCACAAATCTTGTTGTTGTTGTTGTTGTTGTGGTCTTCAGTCCTGAGACTGGTTTGATGCAGCTCTCCATGCTACTCTATCCTGTGCAAGGTTTTTCATCTCCCAGTACCTACTGCAACCTACATCCTTCTGAATCTGCTTAGTGTATTCATCTCTTGGTCTCCCTCTACGAATTTTACCCTCCACGCTGCCCTCCAATACTAAATTGGTGATCCCTTGATGCCTCAGAACATGTCCTACCAACCGATCCCATCTTCTGGTCAAGTTGTGCCACAAACTTCTCTTCTCCCCAATCCTGTTCAATACTTCCTCATTAGTTATGTGATCTACCCATCTAATGTTCAGCATTCTTCTGTAGCACCGCATTTCGAAAGCTTCTATTCTCTTCTTGTCCAAACTATTTATCGCCCATGTTTCACTTCCATACATGGCTAGAGACCAATATTATATGTGAAAGCGTTGCTTTTCTTGTAACAACACTATGTATATTAATTTAAACCATTAACTTTTCCTATTTGTGTGTTCGCGCTACTTAATAGTGGTTACAATTGGCGGACTACATCACGTATCCTATACTCTGAATATCCGCTGTCATCGGCCGGCTAGATCACGTGACATGAGCTGTGACACTTACAAGAATGCATCGTAATCTCGATTTCAATGCTTCAGAAAGTAACATGCGGTATTTGGTGCAATTCGCAATTATACTTTCATAATACAAAAATATGCAGTGAACATGTTGCTGCACATCAAAGATCTTTCCAAAACGTGTTCCCCCCCCCCTCCCACTTCCGAGTTTCGTTTTCTAAAGTACTGAGAAATTCTATGCCGGTGTATAAAACCATAGCCATTCAAAGGATCAATAGCTTTTACAGTTCTGAGGGAAAGTATACTGTCACTTAACATGGAGAAAGTGTAAGAGGGTAATCCCAAAAGTAAGGTCTCCTATTTTTGTATAACTACAGAACTCTGTTTGTGTGGCAGTAGTTAACACTGTTATTCCTGTGGTCTAGGGGTAGCGTCTTTGATTCATAATCAAAATGTCTTCAGTCCCGGGTTCAATCCCCGCCACTGCCTAAATTTTGATAAATAATCAGCATTGGCGACCGAAGACTTCCGGCATAAGAAGTCAGCCTCATTCTGCCAACGGCCTTTTCAAAGAGGGCGGAGGAGCGGATAGAGGTTCAGGGCCCTCTCTTGTCCTAGGGGTGGGAAATTGCCCCTAAAGGCGGAAGAATCAGCAATGATCAACGACATGAGGATGCAGAAGGCAATGGAAACCACTGCATTAAAGACACGTAACGTGTATCCACAGGACATGTGGCCTGTAATTGAAGAAGTGTCATTGCAAAAGATTCCGGAATAGTCCCCCATTCGGATCTCCAGGAGGGGACTGCCAAGGGGGAGGTTACCATGAGAAAAAGATTGAATAACCAACAAAAGGATAACGTTCTACGAGTCGGGGTGTGGAATGTTAGAAGCTTGAACATGGTAGGGAAACTAGAAAATCTGAAAAGGGAAATGCAAAGGCTCAATCTAGATATAGTAGGGGTCAGTGAAGTGAAGTGGAAGGAAGACAAGGATTTCTGGTCAGATGAGTATCGGGTAATATCAACAGCAGCAGAAAATGGTATAACAGGTGTAGGATTCGTTATGAATAGGAAGGTAGGGCAGAGGGTGTGTTACTGTGAACACTTCAATGACCGGGTTGTTCTAATCAGAATCGACAGCAGACCAACACCGACAACGATAGTTCAGGTATACATGCCGACATCGCAAGCTGAAGATGAACAGATAGAGAAAGTGTATGAGGATATTGAAAGGGTAATGCAGTATGTAAAGAGGGACGAAAATCTAATAGTCATGGGCGACTGGAATGCAGTTGTAGGGGAAGGAGTAGAAGAAAAGGTTACAGGAGAATATGGGCTTGGGACAAGGAATGAAAGAGGAGAAAGACTAATTGAGTTCTTTAACAAGTTTCAGCTAGTAATAGCGAATACCCTGTTCAAGAATAACAAGCGAAGGAGGTATACTTGGAAAAGGCTGGTTGATAAGGAAAGATTTCAATTAGATTACGTCATGGTCAGACAGAGATTCCGAAATCAGATACTGGAGTGTGAGGCATACCCAGGAGCAGATACAGACTCAGATCACAATATAGTAGTGATGATGAGTAGGCTGAAGTTCAAGACATTAAACAGGAAGAATCAATACGCAAAGAAGTGGGATACGGAAGTACTAAGGAATGACGAGATACGTTTGAAGTTCTCTAACGCTATAGATACAGCAATAAGGAATAGCGCAGTAGGCAGTACAGTTGAAGAGGAACGGACATCTCTAAAAAGGGCCATCACAGAAGTTGGGAAGGAAAACATAGGTACAAAGAAGGTAGCTGCGAAGAAACCATGGGTAACAGAAGGAATACTTCAGTTGATTGATGAAAGGAGGAAGTACAAACATGTTCCGGGAAAATCAGGAATACAGAAATACAAGTCGCTGAGGAATGAAATAAATAGGAAGTGCAGGGAAGCTAAGACGAAATGGCTACAGAAAAAATGTGAAGACATCGAAAAAGATATGATTGTCGGAAGGACAGACTCAGCATACAGGAAAGTCAAAATAATCTTTGGTGACATTAAAAGCAACGATGGTAACATTAAGGGTGCAATGGGAATTCCACTGTTAAATGCAGAGGAGAGAGCAGATAGGTGGAAAGAATACATTGAAAGCCTCTATGAGGGTGAAAATTTGTCTGATCTGATAGAAGAAGAAACAGGAGTCGATTTAGAAGAGATAGGGGATCCAGTATTAGAATCGGAATTTAAAAAAGCTTTGGAGGACTTACAGTCAAATAAGGCAGAAGGGATAGATAAAATTCCATCAGAATTTCTAAAATCATTGGGGGAAGTGGCAACAAAACGACTATTCACGTTGGTGTGTAGAATATGAGTCTGGCGACATACCATCTGACTTTCGGAAAGGCATCATCCACACAATTCCGAAGACGGCAAGAGCTGACAAGTGCGAGAATTATCGCACAATCAGCTTAGCAGCTCATGCATCGAAGCTGCTTACAAGAATAATATACAAAAGAATGGAAAAGAAAATTGAGAATGCGCTAGGTGACGATCAGGTTGGCTTTAGGAAAAGTAAAGGGACGAGAGAGGCAATTCTGACGTTAAGGCTAATAATGGAAGCAAGGCTAAAGAAAAATCAAGACATGTTCATAGGATTTGTCGACCTGGAAAAAGTGTTTGACAATATAAAATGGTGCAAGCTGTTTGAGATTCTGAAAAAAGTAGGGGTAAGCTATAGGGAGAGATGGGTCATATACAATATGTACAACAACCAAGAGGGAATAATAAGAGTGGACGATCAAGAACGAAGTGCTCGTATTAAGAAGGGTGTAAGACAAGGCTGTAGCCTTTCGCCCCTACTCTTCAATCTGTACATCGAGGAAGCAATGATGGAAATAAAAGAAAGGTTCAGGAGTGGAATTAAAAGACAAGGTGAAAGGATATCAATGATACGATTCGCTGATAACATTGCTATCCTGAATGAAAGTGAAGAAGAATTAAATGATCTGCTGAACAGAATGAACAGTCTAATGAGTACACAGTATGGTTTGAGAGTAAATCGGAGAAAGACGAAGGTAATGAGAAGTAGTAGAAATGAGAACAGCGAGAAACTTAACATCAGGATTGATGGTCACGTAGTCAATGAAGTTAAGGAATTCTGCTACCTAAGCAGTAAAATAACCAATGACGGACGGAGCAAGGAGGACGTCAAAAGCAGACTCGCTATGGCAAAAAAGGCATTTCTGGCCAAGAGAAGTCTACTAATATCAAATACCGGCATTAATTTGAGGAAGAAATTTCTGAGGATGTACGTCTGGAGTACAGCATTGAATGGTAGTGAAACATGGACTGTGGGAAAACCGGAACAGAAGAGAATCGAAGCATTTGAGATGTGGTGCTATAGACGAATGTTGAAAGTTAGGTGGACTGATAAGGTAACGAATGAGGAGGTTCTACGCAGAATCGGAGAGGAAAGGAATATGTGGAAAACACTGATAAGGAGAAGGGACAGGATGATAGGACATCTGCTAAGACATGAGGGAATGGCTTCCATGGTACTACAGGGAGCTGTAGAGGGCAAGAACTGTAGAGGAAGGCAGAGATTGGAATACGTCAAGCAAATAATTGAGGATGTAGGTTGCAAGTGCTACTCTGAGATGAAGAGGTTAGCACAGGAAAGGAATTCATGGCGGGCCGCATCAAACCAGTCAGTAGACTGATGACAAAAAAAAAAAAAATTGGAGAGTGCTTCACACACTGTGTGTAAACATGAGCATACCGCACCAAGGCACTCAATCTTGGCTTGGCAGCCGTTGAGAATGAAGCCCTTGTTGGATGTTACCGCCAAGTGCGAATTGCTGCAGTTATTCGGTTTTTGAATGCAAAGGGCACTGCTCTGATTGAAATCCATCGCCAATCGGCGGAAGTGTATGGTGAGTCATGCATGGATGTCAAAAATGTTCGTAAGTGGTGTAGTGTTTGCAGCTGGTCGGACCAAAATTCACGACGAACAAGGGAGCGGAAGACTGTCAATTTCTGAGGTGACAGTGTTGAAGGTTGAGCAAAGCATGCGTGAAGATTGGCGGATCATTCTCGATAATCTCTGCACGTTGGTTCTTGAGGTTTCCCAAAGCACTGCTCACAGAATTTTAACAGAAACATTGAACTACCAGAAGGTGTGCGCAAGATGGGTACCAAGCATGCTGACTGAGGACCACATGCGACAACGAGTTGATGCTTCCCTGCGCATTTCTTCACCGCCTTGCAGCCGAACAGGACAACTTTCTTGACTCAATTGTCATGGGTGACAAAACCTGGGCATACCGCTTTACACCTGGTACCAAACAGCAATCACACCAATGGCGGCACCCTTCTTCGCCAAAGCCGTGGAAATTCAAACAAACACAGTCTGCTGGTAAAGTCTTGACAACCATTTTTTGGGATCGGAAAGGGGTACTGTTGGTTGACTTAATGCCCACTGGGACCACAGTTAATGCTGACAAGTACTGTGAGACTTTGAAGAAACTCAGATGGACAATTCAGAACCGGAGAAGAGGAATGTTGAGCAAGGGCGTACACATTCTCCATGACAACACTTGCCCACACATCGCTCAGCAAACCAGTGCTCTCCTGCAACAGTTTCAGTGGAACATAATCACCCACCCGCCCACCCACCCACCTACCCACCCACCCTATACTCCTGACTTCACCTGTTCCCTAGGTTAAAAGAACATTTGACCGGAAAGCGATTCAGCTCTGATGACGAGGTGAAAGAAGAGGTTCATAACTTTCTGAACAGCAAGGCGGCAAGCTGGTATGACTTGGGCATACAAAAACTACGACAGTGTCTACAAAAATGCATCAACAGAAATGTTCCAACTGAAACTGATGTAAACCATTGTAGAAATAAACAGGTCTATGTACTTACAAAAAAAATAGGAGACCTTATTTTCGGGATTACCCTCGTATTTTCACCTGGGAGAAAATGTATTTTTAACCGGGAAAAATCCGGGAATTTTTTTCTTTGTCCACGTATACACCCAGTTTCTGCTGTCCCTTATGTTCCCCCCCCCCCCCCCCCCCTCCTTGTGTGTCTTTTTTTTCACCTTTCCTTTTTAGTGTTTTTGGTCCCACTTAGTGGTTTGACCTCCTCTTCTAAATTTTGTCTCTGTACTGTAAGCCAGCTGGACTAGAACATCTCACTTATTGCCTCATCCATCTTTTCTTTGATGCCATTGTCCTTTAACCCCTGTATAGCCAGCTTGGCAGCCAGTCTGTGTGGTGGTGAGATGTGCTCTTTCGGTTGAGCGCATCTGACAACATGGGGATTACACTTCAGACACCTGATCAGCTATCTCCCCATGTATGCCTAGGAATGGTTACTTGTAATTCCAGAGCATCAGAACTGCCATCCCAGGTGGCTCTTGCTGTGAATGGGTGGTGCTCATGGGAGGAGCCCCTGGCCCCAGATTGGAGTGGGTAGTAGCATAGCGGACACTTCATATCTGAAACATACTAAGCTCCAAATGGCTATTCTTCTACAGCCGTCTCTTTAATTGGGAATGGATTGTTTAATGTTGCTCCTCGTGACTGTGCAGCCTTCCCTTCCGTGACTAACCTCTGGGAAGAGGGCCAGGCTTGGCAGCTTGGGATGGAACCCTTTTCTCCACTACCTGGTCTACACCAAGACTCGTGGAGACACTTTATTTTTATTTTTTTCATGGAAACTATTGAAGACAGGTTTTGTGAAGTGGACTCTCCATAAGATGCAGTAGGATTCACTGTTAACCAAAATTACTTCTGCAGCGCTTCATGCCTGTGACCATCTTGATGATATATCAGTGTCTGTTAATCCTCACCAGTGTTTGAACATGGCTCGAGGTGTCATTTTTCTTAGGGACCTCATCCTTCAGATTGATGAGGAACTCTGTGCCAGTCTGGAATGGTGGGGCATTGATTTTGCTTGGCATGTTCAGAAAGGCCATAATGACAATTGGCTCATGCCATTATTCTGGCATTTGAGAGGGACACCATTCTGGAGAAGATCAAGGCTATGGTTTATAGGCATAATGTGAATCTGTACATCCTGCCACCCATGAGGTATTTGTGTTTATGTTTCGGGTACATGTCTTCCCGCTTTATAGTGGACCCTCTATGCGATGAATGTGAATGCTCATTCTGAGGAGAGTTCTTATGATCTGCCTGCCACCCCTGTGCATTAATTGTTATGACATTCATTCTCGACAGTCAGCAGATTGCTCAATTTATATAAGAAGGCAAAGGAGATACAGGGGTATAAGTTCCTTGATTGTTTATCCTACGTTGAAGCTCCTCAGAAATTTGACCATCCTCTTACTGTGTCTGTGACATCTAACTTTGACTGTGTTATGACCTTTTCCTTTCCCCTTCCTCCTCCCTCCCTAGTCTTCCACTTCTCCTCTCTCTCCCCTCCCTCCCCCCCCCCCCCCCTGTGGTTCTCACAACCTCTCACAACCTCCCCTCCAGATACCACTCCCTCTACCTAGCTGGAGAAGTTTCCCCATTCTTTGGGATCTGCTGGTGATGGGGTCCCACTCCTAGTTCCCTGTCTTGGCATCTTCCAGACCAGATACCTGCTGCCACTCGTCAGCTGCCAGACACACTGTCCTTGCACCCTGGAGTCGATCACTTTCTCAGTTCCAGAGGTCGCTGAAGCTAGCGCTCTCTCTCTCTCTCTCTCTCTCTCTCTCTCTCTCTCTGGCCCTTACCCTCCTTGACGTATGAAAGAGAAGTAGGAGAAACATAAATCCCAGGACAAGTCCTCTCTGGTGCCTCCAGACATGCTGGCTGCCCCAACGTGAGTCTGACCTCTTGTTTATGGATGTTGCCCCCGACATATAGTGACCCAGCAGCGCAATGGGCTTCAGCTCAATTGCCCCCGATCATTTGGATCCCCGTTCCATGCTTATTCAGTGGAATTGTAACAGATACTACAATCACCTCTCATGTATTTTTACTCCACAGCTTGCGTTGTCCTAGGAATCTCACTTTACTGATGCTCACTCACAATCCTTCGTGGATTCTGTGTATTCTGTTGGAACCAGATTGGCCCTTTGAGGGCTTCTGGTGGCATTTGCATGTGCGTACGGACATTGTTAGGACATGTATCATCCTTCACAACACATTGGGAGTGATTGCCATCGAAGTCCACTTAGATTCTGCGGCCATGGTTTGCAATCTGTCTCTTCCCTCCTGACAGGTCACCTATTGCTGCTGCCCTCCTTCAGCAACTCTTGTCCACCTTTCCCCTCCATGGGGATTTTAATGTCGATAACCCCACATGGAGCAATGCTTTTTCATTTAGTTGGGGTCTGCTCATAAACCGGTCTCTTGCGGGCTATGACCTGTCGTCGTCTTAATGTTGGTGCTGCTTATAGCACTTTCTCTGCCAATGATCTTTTGCTCACTCCTCCTCCCTATCTACGTTAATTTTACTGGTTGCTGCGTAGTGACCTCTGTGATAGCGACCACTTCTCGATGATGCTCTCGTTCCCTCCCCACCTCCAGTTGACTACGTTACCCCACTAGGCTTTCCATTTCACTGATTCTCCTCCATATACCTCCCATGTTGTGTTTACATCCTCTTTGTGAGGTAGTATTAATGAAGGCGTCCATGACATGTCTGATACAATTATTTGCGTTGTCGGCATTGCTGTACCTCGCTCAATGGGCCATTTTCCCCCTCTGGCTGGTCTACTATTGGAGCACAGTCATCATCATCCACGATCACTGTTGAGCCTTGCAGTGCCTTTAGGCTCCCGTCCTCTTCCAGTCTTATTACCTTACCCTTTTGTGTCAAGCCTGTTACTTAATGAAACAGAGTGTGCAGGTGTGTTGGGAATGCCGTCTCTCTTCCATAGGTCCTTTTGTTCCTTCATTATGGGTGTGGGCTACGCTCCAAGGTTGCCAATGGCCATCTTCCATCCTGGGCCTTGTCGCCCTGGATGGCCTTTGTACACATCCATCTGCTATCATGGTACACCTTGTGAACCATTTTGCATTGGCGTCAGCCTATCATCTGGCCACTGCCTGCATATCTCCTCCTGAAGCTGCGGATTGAAACTTCCTGCTTAGGTTTACCCCTTGTCAGATGGAATATTACAATGAACCTTTTACTGAATGGAACTTCTTCTGGCTCTCTCTTCTTCTCACAATTCAGCCCCCGGCCCTGATTCCATCCATAACCAGTTACACCACCACCTCATTCCTCCACAACCGTATTTTTATTCACCAATTCTTGTCCCATCAGTTGTTCAGAGTTTGGGTTGGCAACATTCTCAGCTCTCTGCAGACCCAGGAGTGTGGTGTTCTACAGGATTCCATATTAAGTTTCCTCTTTTTCTCATCACTATAATGGATTTGTAGGCTCCATTGGATTGTTGGTTACCCATACTGTGTATGTGGACAATTTCTGTACCCAGGCTAGTTTCCAGTCGGTAGACTCTGCAGAGCAGCAGCTCCAGGGTGCCATCCAGCACACTTTTGCATGCACACTCTCACATGGTTTTCAATTCTCTCCCCTTAAATCACAGGTGGTACATTTGTTTCTGTACTATGGTCCATCTCGACCAAGAGATCTACCTCAATGCCCAGTGCCTGACTGTAGTCTCCCAGTTCTCTCTTTTGGGTCTTCTTTTTGACAACATGCTTACTCATTTACCCCGTGTCCCTCTTCTCAAGGATGGCTGTTTCTGTAAATTCAATATCCTTCGCTTCCTCACCCATGTCTTGGGCTGCAGATCGTTCAGCTCTTCTCTGCCTTTATTGGGCCTTAGTCCTATCCTATGTGGACTGTGATTGTCAAGTTTATGGCTCAGCTCCCCCTTCCTCATTGCTCCTCTTGGACCCAGTCCACCATTGTGGTATCCACGTAGACACCAGTGACTTTAGCACTAGCCTGTCAATAGACTTGTGGTTGGTGCTCGGATACCCCTCCCCCCATTCAGTTAGGTGGTCCCAGCTCCTGGTTTCCTCTGCCATTGCTATCTGCTCTTTCCCTGTTTATCACTTGTATTCTGTTTTTTTTAATGTCTTCTGTTGGCATGGAAAACTATTTCTTGCCTGCCATGTGTGGATTGTTTACTGGGGAACTAATGGCCATTTATCAGGCGCCCTGCTTAATTAAACGATCCTCCATGATCTGAGTTTTGTTAAGGATCGACTCAATGGATGGCCTTCAGACTATTGACTGATGTTTTTCGAACCACCCCTTTGTCTCCGTCATCCACGATCTTCTTGCTGATCTTGGCTATGCTGCTTGTTTAGTTGATTTCCTTTGGGTTCCTGGTCATGTGGTTATCTTGGGTAATGACCTTGCTGATCGTCTGGATGTGAGGCCAGCCGCCTACCCTTCCATTCTTTGTCGCCCTCCAGTGGCAGATTTATGGTGTCACTGAAATTCCTTTCCACTCAGTCGTGGGGTGATTCTTGCTGTGCCCCCCCCCCCCCCTCCCTCCCCATCTAATAAACTATGTGCGATTAAGGGGGCTCCTGCCACATGGTGTTCTTACTTCCACTTCTCCTGGTTGGAATCTACCATCCTCTGCAGTCTTTGTATTGGGCATCCCAGGTTGATCCACAATTTGTTCTCCATAATGAACAACCCCCCCCCCCCCCTCTCCCTTGTAGTTGCAGGGACCCCCTCATGGTGATCCATATTTTGCTGAACTGCCCTGGCCTTATGGCCCTTTGCACTAAATATGCCCCCTGTTTTCCTTGGCTTGGGTGTTAGCGGATGACCTTCATATGGTAATGTCTGTCCTTGGTTTTTTTCATGGAAGTGGTTTGTCATCCCAGATTTAAATACTTTAATTTCCTTCTGGAATTAGTCCCTCAGTTAGCATTGGCATTGATAGCCACCAACCTGGCCTCCAATCCAGCCAGATTCTTCCCCCCCCCCCCCCCCCCCCCCCCCACTTCCTTACTTCTGTCAAGTATTTTGTGCCATTTTGTTTCCCTTTTCTGTTGTTTTTTTCCCCCCTTGGTGGTGTTCTCTTTGTCATGGTCAGGGTATGTGGTGTGGGGAATGGGATGGGTCAATAGCAGTGCTGGCAACCTGTCGCATGTAGTACCTCTGGGGTGCCTCTGCTCTCACCACTTCCCCTCCCCCCCCTTCTCCTCCTCCTGCCCCACACCCACACCCTACTTTCTGCCCCGATATTACTTCTGTCTCTTTGTTTTTCTTTGCCTGTTTTCCTTTCCCATCAATTGGGCCGTGCTGTTGGTGTTGTACCTCCCTTAATTCTGGCCATCTTGGATCATGGGACCAATGACCTCATTGTTTGTCCCCCCCCCCCCCCCCCGCACCCCCCCCACCCCACTCCCCCCCCGACCAGCCAGCGAGATGTTACTGCTGTAATGCTTAACTTCTACAACATCTGCATTACACTGTGTAGTTACAAAGATAAAATTGTTTTGGTGGGAGATGATTGAGGGCTTTAGCTTTTGATCATTAATAGTAGTTGCAATGTTAAAGATTTGTATCTCCCTATCACCATCTTGTTTAAATTTGTTATAGACACAGATGTTAACTTTGTGCGAGCTTGATGCGGTATAGTATCTGTAGTCCGTCAGTATTCAGTTTTAAATTGTATAGACTCGACTTAAAATATAGCCCCTATTAAACTTCATTTCTTATGATTTTAACTTGAAGGCGTTATTTTATCACAGTTTTTTCATAGGCATGACAATTTTCAGCATTAATGTCATGTCTGTTGTAATCTGTAGTACACAGCAGTCTCATTAGTGTTGCTTGTTTAAGCATTGCTTTACTCGCAATTATGTTATTTCGGAACTATCACTTAATGCTTTTTCACAGTAAATTCACCTTTCTTCAGTCCAAAATTGAAATAAAGTCAGTCTAGTCTTGGAAAAGTACCCTTTGTAACAGTTTCACACACATACTGTGAAATAAAATCACCTCAAACTCAGTAGTGTAACTTCAGTAATTCAGAGATGTTGTTATTCAGTATCAGCTCCTGTGATATGTGTTTGAAATGGGATTTCAGCATAGACAACTATTTTTAAACTGAAAAAATTTACACCTAAACCAATGATTGTTGGAAAAGTTCTTGAGGTAGGATTGAAATGTTGCAGATACCTTTTTTCAGTTTCTGAATCATATTGCATAACTTTTACACACACTGGTAACACCACCATGTCTATTAATTATGTGCAGCTGATTGTGATCAAAGCTAAACAGAACACGTAATTTAATTTTACAATTCAAAGTACAATTATTTTTTCTTTTCTTTTCTGTTGTCATCATTATTAATGCTGGTTCAGGCAAGTTGCTTCTGGACGTCTTCTTTGGAAACCAACCGTCGATAAGATACCAATGTAGCCCAACAACAATGACTGCATCTTGACAGAAAGCCTGTTCCTTCCTCTGCGACAATTTCCCACACTCATAACATGAGACCAAATAACACACATATTTACAGCATATAATATTCATATAAAATATAATAAATCTTTCCTTTCATTAATGTTACAAAACTTGCAGCTACTTACTATCCATTATTGTGTGATGGACCATCACAAATGGAGTAGCATACAGACCAGTCTATCATCACATTACAAAGATTCAAGAATCGGCTTGGAATGATGGCTCTAAAAATATACAACAACCCCCTACATATCACTCCCACAGGGATCATGAGGACAAGATCAAATCAATTTCAGCACACTCACCGACACTGAAACAGTCATTCTTCCCACGCTTCAACATTAATGGAATGGGGAAAAGCCCTAGTAACTGCCACAATGGGACGTGCCCTCTGCCATGCACTTCACAGTGGTTTGCAGAGTGTGGATGTAGATTTAGATGTGGAAGATGACTACAAATGGTTCACTGTTTACAGTTAATGTCTCAAGCCGACAGTCACATTACACGATTTCAGAAAGCAATAATCACCCCCCTAGCACTGGAAGTAGACATTAATGATGATGCACTAATTGAAACTCCCTGTGTGAAATTGCTTCTGGTCTGGTTTGAGAACAAGTCAAAACAGGGTCAATGTATAGATAAAATAAGAAAAAAGCTCAGTTCAGCATGTTTTGCTCACGGAAGCATCTCTCATTGCATTTATCTAAAGACAAGTTTGTTGGATGATTCTGCATATTTTCACATCCAATATAAATGAACTGTTTATCTAGCAGAAGTGAATGTAAGAATACTGTAGAGTAGACAGCCTACGTGTTGCAGAAGTCTTTTTCAGGCTCTTGGAATTCTTACACCCCCTTTCCAATACATTTACTCTATGCTGGCTTCTGTTGCTGATAGTCAGTCAGTTTTACCTTGACTGTGATTTACACATCATAATACAAAAGACACAAATAATTTTCATGTAGACTTTGCCTCCTTGTCTGTGGTTCAGAATGGAGTTATGTACTACGGTGGTAAAATAATCAGTGCTTTCCTGTCTAACATAAAGTAGGAAATTTGGGATCCTTTTAAAGTCAAAAGAAAATTAAAAACGTATTATGGTCGTTTCACAAGTTCTGTACATGAACTTACCACAGTCTCTGGCTGCTGAAGCCAGATTGCGAGCAGCATCACATGTTGGGAGAAGCAACCTGGTATTGGGGGGTGAGGAGGAGATTGGGGCGGTAGGGGTAGGGATAGCAGAGTAGGGGTGCAGGATGGTAAGGTGCTGCTTGTGGGAGTGTACAGGGACAAGGTGGAGAGGGGTAGGGCAGCTAAGTGCAGTTGGGAGGTTAAATGGAGGACAGTGGAAACGGAGAGAAGTAAAATACTGTGGGTGCGTTGGTGGAAAAGAGGGTTGCGTAGTCCTGGAATGGGAACAGGGAAGGGGCTAGATAGGTAATAACAATGACTAATGAAGATTGAGACCAGGAGGGATACGGGAATGTAGGGTATATTGCAGGGAGAGTTCCCGCCTGTGCAATTCAGTAATGTTGGTATTGGTGGGAAGGATCCAGATGGCACAGGCTGTGAAGCAGTCACTGAAATGAAGAACATTGTGTTGGGTGACATACTTAGCAACTGGGTGATCCAGCTGGTTCTTGGCCACAGTCTGTGGTGGCCATTCATGCGGACAAACAGCTTGTTAGTTGTCATGCCCGCATAGAATGCAACATAGTGGTTGCAGCTTGGCTTATAGATGACATGGCTGGTTTCACAGGTAGTCCTGCCTTTGATGGCATAGTGACTGGACTGGTGTAGATGGTGGTAGGAGGATGTATCGGACAGGACTTGCATCTATCTCTATTGTGAGGATATGAGGCAAGTGGTTGAGAGTAGGGGTTATGGAGGGATGGGTGAGGATATTTTGTAGGTTTGGTTGGTGGCAGAATACCACTGTGGGAGGGGTAGGAAGGATAGTGGTAGGACATTCCTCATTTCAGGGCACGATGAGAGATAGTTGAAACCCTGACGGAGAATGTGATTCATATCCGTGTAATAGACCTAGATACAAGACCTGTCTCATACATCCTCCCACCACCACCACCTACTCCTGTCCAGTCTCAAGTATCATTTATCCCATCAAAGGCTGGGCTATTTGTGAAACCAGTTGTGTGATCAATAAGTTAAGCTGCAACCTCTGTGCTGCATTGTATGTGGATATGACAACCAACAAGCTGTCCGTCCACATGAATGGCCATTGACAAACTGTGACCAAGAAACAGCTAGACCATCCAGTTGCTGAGCACGCCACCCAACACAATGTTCTTCATTTCAGTGACTGCTTAAAAACCTGTGGGATCTGGATACTTCCCACCAACACCAGCTTTTCTGAAGAATTGTGCATGTGGTAAATATCCTTGCAATATCCCGTATGTTCCTGTAATCCTCCTGGTCTTGACCTTCATTAGCCATTGTCCTTACCCATCTAGCCCCTTCCCTGTTCCCATTCCAGCACTACACAGCCCTCTTTTCCACCAATGCGTCCAGTCTTTCTACTTCTCTCTTTTTCGGTTGTCCTCCGTCTAATCTCCTCTCTGCATCTATCTGCCCTACTCTCCCTCCACTTTGTCCTTGTATGCTCCCACAAGTAACACTTCACTGTCCCCCACTCCTAACATGCTATCCCTCCCCCTTCCCACCCCGCCCTCTGCATTACCTCACCACCTTTTTGCTTCTCCCATCATATGCTGTTGCTCACAGTCTGGCCCCAGCAACCAGACTGTGGTCATGTGTGTGTGAATTGCATTTGCATGAGTTTGTGTTTTGTCTATTTCTGATTGAAGCCTTGTTGACCGAATGCTTACTTTTTGATAGTCATTTTGTTGTGCGTATCTGTGATTCAGCATCTCTGTATGTGGTGAGTAACAACTATCCTTTTAATGATACTGTCATATTCCATTCTGTACACCGAAGATTGAATTGAAAAAAATAATTTGTTGTACAAAATACCTGTACAGGCCCTCATTGTAATCTCCATTGTTGCTTACGACATCTTTCCATTGTTTTAGCAACTTCTGTATTCTGGAGAGTGTATCTTTATTGGTGAGCTGTCCGATTATAAAGGTCACCTCACTGGAAGCTTCATCAGTTATATCAAAAGTTTTTCATAGTGATGACAGATATTTCAGTTCTGGCTTAAAATCTCACATACAGGTTTAATCAAGTGCAACAATCCTTTTCAGAAACTGTTTGATAACATTGAAGCAGTTCTTCTTTTACAACTTGCTTTCTGCTCATCGCTCAGGTCATGCAGAATCCATCTGGCAGCAATGTTTTTCATCTTGAACTTTTTAGTTATGATTCTGTAAACTGAAGTGACAGACATTCTGGCCTCTTGCACAGTTTCCTCGTGTTTTTCGTCAACTACCTCTCAAAATGTCATTAACAAAAACATGAGAGGTGTAGTCGGTTGCAGTTCCATTTCTTAGGTTGTCCTCAGTGTTTACCCAAACTTCATGGAAACAGGCAGACCATTACAATACTGAGCTACAATCCACTGCACTTTTAGCACACACCTCTCTCAAAATGCTAGTTTCAGACTATTTCTTTGCACATAGGGATTTGATCTTGATGTTGGAACACTGAACACTACGTTTGATCTGACTTGATTCAGTTTCTGCTTCCATTTTAAAACAAAGTTACTCAAGACATACCTGCACGAACCAGCAAACATATGTACGACCATAACACCTGAAGTCTCACTCACAACTGACTTGAATTTCACCTTTATCACACCACTGTAACTGTCCCGGCGTGCACAGTGTGCAGGACTTTTCAAATGATCCCTGTACTTTATTAGCCACTCGTCGTCGTCGTCGTCGTCGTCTTCAGTCCTGAGACTGGTTTGATGCAGCTCTCCATGCTACTCTATCCTGTGCAAGCTTTTTCATCTCCCAGTACCTACCTTAGCCAACATCCTTCTTAATCTGCTTAGTGTATTCATCTCTAGGTCTCCCTCTGCAATTTTTACCCTCCACGCTGCCCTCCAACACTAAATTGGTGATCCCCTGATGCCTCAGAACATTTCCTACCAACCGGTCCCTTCTTCTTGTCAAGTTGTGCCACAAACTCCTCTTCTCCCCAAACCTGTTCAATACTTCCTCATTAGTTATGTGATCTACCCACCTAATCTTCAGCATTCTTCTGTAGCACCACATTTCGAAAGCTTCTATTCTCTTCTTGTCCAAACTATTTGACATCCATGTTTCACTTCCATACATGGCTACACTCCATACAAATACTTTCACAAACGACTTCCTGTCACTTAAATCTATATTTGATGTTAACAAATTTCTCTTCTTCAGAAACGCTTTCCTTGCAATTCCAGTCTACATTTTATATCCTCTCTACTTCGACCATCATCAGTTATTTTCCCCCCTGCGGGTTCGGGGGTTAGAATAGGCCCGCGGTATTCCTGTCTGTCGTAAGAGGCAACTAAAAGGAGTCTCAAATGTTTCGGCCTTATGTGATAGTCCCCCCTCGGGTTTGACCTCCATCTTTCTAAATTGTTCCGAAGAGCTAGCCAATTGGGGAAGGGCGCCTTACATGGTGCACTGTATCTGTCGTGCATTGAGACCTTTAGCCGGCTTTCTCGTCGTTGCAATGGTGTCCAGCTCGTTTTCCATCTCTTGGGTGAGGATACGTCCATGGGTGCGATATCCACGCTGCACTGTGCAGTGTTGCTTTTCGCTGCGACGACGACCTCATACATTTTTGCACCTAAGATCCAGCACGGTAGCCAATCTGTTGTGGTGGGGCCGCCATGTACCCTGTTGGTTGTAGCCCCCTGACAACACAGGGATCGCTCTACTGATGCCTGCGCCGTTTACTCCCCATGTATGCCAAGGAGTAGATGCCCATCTCCCTGGAGCATCAGGACTCCCGGCAATGGCCATCCTGCCAGGTGGCCTTTGCTGTGGCTGGGTGGCGCCCATGGGGAGGGCCCTTGGTCGGAGTAGGTGGCATCAGGGTGAATGACACGCAATGAAGCGTTGCACATCATCTCTTGCTGATGGCCAGCCACCAGCAGTCTCTAAGCGTTCAAGGGCTCATTTTAAAGGTAACGTTTATGACCCCAAATCGTTCCCATCCCTGGCCACACCATGGGAGGAACGAAAGGCAATGAATGACAGTGACACATATTCGCCCCGGTATCTCGTCTGTACCAGAGCTGATGGGGAATCCTTTGCCTCCGTAAAGCCTCAGTTCTTTGTAGAGCATTTAGAGGACAAGTTTGGGGAGGTGGAGGGCTTGTCCAAAATGCGCTCTGGGTCAGTTTTGATAAAAACGGCATCGTCTGCCCAGTCACGCAGTTTACTTGCTTGTGACAAGTTGGGGGATGTTAACGTTGCCATCACACCACATAAGAGTTTAAATATGGTCCAGGAAGTTATTTTCCATAGGGACCTACTTTTGCAGTCTGATGACGAGCTGCGCGCCAACATAGAGCGTAGAGGTGTTCATTTTGTCCGGCGCGTTCGTTGAGGGTCCGAGGGACAATCAGGTTGCTACCGGTGCCTTCATCTTGGCCTTTGAGGGTGAAACATTACTGGAGAAAGTCAAGGTGATGGTCTACCGTTGTGACGTCAAGCCCTATATCCCTCCCCCGATGTGGTGCTTTAAGTGCTGGAAGTTCAGCCATATGTCTTCCCGCTGCACTTCCAGCCTCACATGTCGAGATTGCGGACGCCCATCTCATCCTGATACTCCATGTGCTCCGCCTCCCATCTGTGTCAACTGTGGAGAGCCTCATTCACCTTGCTCGCCAGACTGCAGGATCTTACAGAAAGAACGCAAAATCATGGAATATAAGACCCTGGACCGACTGACTTACACTGAGGCTAAGCGGAAATTTAAACGGCTACATCCCGTGCGCATGATGGCATCTTATGCCTCAACTGTCACTCCTGCTCCAGCTCCTTTAGCTGCACCACAAACAGTCAGCTGTCAGAGTCAGAGGACCTCACCTGCCCCCTTGACGATGGGGGCCCCTTCTCTCGCTGTTGCTCCCACACCATCTACCTCGGGAGCAGCACCCACTAAACCACCAGGGACACCAGTCCCCACTTCTAAGCCGGAGAAGCGTAAGTCTTCTTTGGCTTCTCTCGCTCGGAAGGGATCCCTTGGGTCACTCCCTTCCCAGGTTCCTACCAGCGGCACAGCAGACACCAACCAGTGGCTGAAGAAGCCACAAGTCGCTGGTCGTCGAGCTTCGCGATCATCTTCGGTCCCGGAGACTGACTCCAATAAGCCCTCTCAACGACGACAATCAAAGGAACAGCGAGAGAAAACGACATTGAAGACCCGTAAGACCAAGGCACCTGTGGTGGCACCTATTCCACCGCTACCTACAAGCTCTGCATCTGAGGATGCGGTGGAGGTTCTTGCGTCCGCTGAGGACCTCGATCTCGCTGGTCCCTCAGACGCAATGGATAGCACTTGCACAGGTGCTCCATCGGAGGCAGCAGGTGATCCAGAGGCGTAATCTGCCTTCCCAGTCCCGTCACGCCTTTCTCAGCCATGGACAAATCCATCCTCCAGTGGAACTGCAGCGGTTTCTTCCACCATCTAGCTGAGCTCTGACAACTTATCAGTTTTCACCCTTTCTTCTGCATTGCTCTTCAGGAAACTTGGTTTCCAGCAACGTGAACCCCTGCCCTCCGTGGCTATCGGGGTTATTATAAGAACCGGGCAGCTTATGAAAGGGTGTCTGCTGGCGTCTGCATATATGTCCTTGACTCTCTTCACAGCGAGTCTATCCCTGTACAAACAGCTTCAGAGGCTGTCGCTGTTCGGGTGTGGACGCCACAGGCTGTTACCGTCTGCAGTCTTTACCTTCCACCGGATGGTGGTGTCGCGCAGCATGTCCTGGCTGCGCTGATAGCCCAATTGCTGCCACCTTTCTTATTACTGGGCGACTTCAACACCCACAACCCTCTGTGGGGTGGGTCAGTGGCGACAGGTCGAGGTGCCACCATTGAGCATTTATTGGCACAGCTCGATCTTTCGCTGTTAAATGATGGTTCCTTCACACACTTCAGTGTGGCGCATGGCATGTACTCCGCCATTGACCTTTCGATCTGCAGCCCTAGCCTCTTACCTTTTGTCCAATGGAGAGTGCATGACGACCTGTGTGGTAGTGACCACTTTCCGATCTTTCTGTCACTGCCACAGCGTCAGTCTTCTGGGCGCCCTTGCAGGTGGGCAATGAATAAGGCTGACTGGGACTTGTTTTCCTCCATTGCCGCTATTGAGCCTCTCTCTAATCATGGCATTGATGCGGTGGTTCAATCGGTCACCATGGGCATCGTTACTGCCGCCGAATCTTCCATTCCCAGTTCTTCTGGGTCCCCTCGGCGGCGGACTGTGCCTTGGTGGTCGCCTGAGATCGCTGAAGTGATTAAAGATCGCCGGCGGGCGCTCCAGCGTCACAAGCGACATCCCTGCATTGAACACCTCATTACCTTCATACGTCTGCGTGCGCGGGCCCGCCGCCTTATCCGCCAAAGCAAGCAGGAGTGCTGGGAGCGGTATTTGTCCACCATTGGCCTCCATGTGTCTCCATCGCAGGTTTGGGCCAAGATCCGACGCCTCTATGGCTATCGGACCCCTGACAGCGTCCCTGTGCTCTCACTGAATGGAGCAGTTTGTACAGACTCCGACGAAATTGCCAACAGCTTGGCAGAGCATTTTGCTCTGAGTTCTGCTTCTTCAAATTACCACCTGGCCTTCCGCTCCATTAAAGACGGATGGAACGTCGGAGCCTTTCTTTTCGCACCCACCATTCTGAATCCTACAATGCTCCATTCAGTGAGTGGGAATTTCACAGTGCCCTTGCCGCTTGCCCTGATACTGCTCCTGGGCCAAATCGCATCCACTGTCAGATGCTGAAACACCTTTCAGTGGACTGCAAGTGACACCTCGTTGACCTTTACAACCGTCTCTGGGTCGAGGGTGAGTTTCCGTCGCAATGGCGGGAAAGCATTGTCATCCCTGTTTTGAAACCGGGCAAGAGCCCTTTGGAGGTGGACAGCTACCGCCCCATTAGCCTCACCAACGTTCTTTGCAAGCTCCTCAAACGGATGGTGAGCCAGCGCTTGAATTGGGTACTGGAGTCTTGGGGCCTTCTGGCTCCGTCTCAGGGTGGGTTCCGTAAAGGCCGCTCCGCCACCAACAATCTGGTGAGTCTGGAGTCGGCCATCCGTACTGCCTTTGCCCGCCGTCAGCACCTGGTCGTTGTCTTTTTCGACATGCGGAAGGCGTACGATACGACATGGCGTCATCACATACTTTCTACGCTTCATGGATGGGGTCTTCGGGGCCCTCTGCCGATCTTTATCTGAAATTTTCTGTCGTATCGTACCTTCCGCGTGCAAGTCGCGGGCTCCCATAGTTCCTCCCGAGTCCAGGAGAACGGGGTACCACAGGGATCTGTCCTCAGTGTCTGCCTGTTTTTAATCGCAATAAACGGGCTCGCTGCGGCGGTGGGAAATTCTGTCTCCACTTCCCTGTATGCTGACGACTTCTGCCTTTACTACCGCTCTACTGGCATTGCAGCTGTTGAACGTCAGCTACAGGGCGCTATCCGCAAGGCGCAGTCTTGGGCTGTAGCGCATGGTTTTCAGTTTTCGGCTGCCCTGACCCGCGTTATGCATTTCTGCCGGCGCCGGCTCGACTTGGCACAGGGCCCGAAGGACTCAGTCCCTCCAGAGGCCTTCCGCCGCCGCTTTTATTCCATCCTGGCCACGTATCAGGGCTCTGACATTGTTTACACTGACGGTTCGATGGTTGCTGGTCATGTCGGTTATGCGCTAACTCAAGGGGACCATTCCGAACAACGTTCCTTGCCGGCTGGCTGCAGCGTTTACACTACTGAGCTGGTCGCCATGTTTCGAGCCCTAGAGTATATCCGCTCCTGCTCAGGTGAGTCCTTCGTGACCTGTAGCGATTCCCTGAGCGGTTTACGAGCTCTCGGCCAGTATTTCCCTCATTCTCATCTGGTGATGGCTATCCAGGAGTCCCTGCATACTCTTGCCCGTTGCGGCCGCTCTGTGGTCGTTGTGTGGACCCCCGGTCATGTCGGTATCCTGGGCAATGAACATGTTGACAGTCTGGCGAAAGAGGCCACCAGGCAACCATCTCTGGATGTTGGCCTCCCAGAGACTGGTTTGCGAGCGGTCCTCCGCCGAAAAGTTTTTGCGCTTTGGGACGCTGAATGGCGCGATCGGATCACGCCCAATAAACTCCGTGCCATTAGGGAGACGACGACTGTGTGGCGGTCATCCATGCCAGCCAACCGCAGGGACTCAGTCATCCTTTGTCGGCTCCGCATTGGCCACTCCCGGCTGACACACAGTTACTTACTGTGTCGGGAGGACCCTCCTCTGTGTCGCTGCGGGCCGGCTTTGACAGTGGCCCACATTTTGTTGGCCTGCCCCCTTTTAGCTGTGGTCAGGCGGACATTTGCGCTGCCTGATACGGTCCCTGCCCTTTTAACTGATGACCCTGCTATGGCTGGCTTAGTTTTACATTTTATTCGGGCAGGGGGTTTTTATCATTTAATATGAGTGTTTGTTTTATTTTATTGTTTTGTGGTGATTCTGGCCTTTGGCCTACGGTTTTAAACTGAGTTTTTAATGTGTTCTCGGTGGTTGGCTTTTTCTTTTTTATTCTATGATCGGCCAACCACTGCCACACTCCGTTTGATTTTAATTTATGTCTGTTCTTTGTCCGAGTTTTTCTTGTACTGTGTTGTCTGTTGTCTCTCTTATCCATTTTTTACTTTGTGTGGTAGTTTTTAAGTTTTGGAACAAGGGACCGATGACCGTTGCAGTCTGGTCCCTTTAATCCCACAAACCAACCAACCAATCAGTTATTTTGCTCCCCAAATAGCAAAACTCCTTTACTACTTTAAGTGTCTAATTTCCTAATTTAATTCCCTCAGCACCACCCGACTTAATTCGACTACATTCCATTATCCTCGTTTTGCTTTTGTTGATGTTCATCTTATATCCTCCTTTCAAGACACTGTCCATTCCGTTCAACTGCTCTTCCAAGTCCTTTGCTGTCTCTGACAGAATTACAATGTCATCAGCGAACCTCAAAGTTTTTATTTCTTCCCCATGGATTTTAATACCTACTCCGAATTTTTCTTTTGTTTCCTTCATTGCTTGCTCAATGTACAGATTGAATAGCATCGGAGAGAGGCTACAACCCTGTCTCACTCCTTTCCCAACCACTGCTTCCCTTTCATGCCCCTCGACTCTTATAACTGCCATCTGGTTTCTGTACAAATTGTAAATAGCCTTTCGCTCCCTGTATTTTACCCCTGCCACCTTCAGAATTTGAAATAGAGTGTTCCAGTCAGCACTGTCAAAAGCTTTCTCTAAGTCTACAAATGCTAGAAACGTAGGTTTGCCTTTTCTTAATCTAGCTTCTAAGATAAGTCGTAGGGTCAGTATTGCCTCATGTGTTCCAATATTTGTACGGAATCCAAACTGATTTTCCCCAAGGTCGGCTTATACCAGTTTTTCCATTCGTTTGTAAAGAATTTATGTTAGTATTTTGCAGCTGTGACTAAAACTGATAGTTCGGTAATTTTCACATCTGTCAACACCTGCTTTCTTTGGGATTGGAATTATTATATTCTTCTTCAAGTCTGAGGGAATTTCGCCTGTTTCATACATCTTGCTCACCAGATGCCCAAGGCTGTCAGTAGTTCTAATGGAATGTTGTCTACTTCTGGGGCCTTGTTACGACTTAGGTCTTTCAGTGCTCTATCAATCTCTTCATGCAGTATCATATCTCCCATTTCATCTTCATCTACATCCTCTTCCATTTCCATAAAATTGCCCTCAAGTACCTTGCCCTTGTATAGACCCTCTATATACTCCTTCCACCATTCTGCTTTCTCTTCTTTGCCTAGAACTGGGTTTCCATCTGAGCTCCTGATATTCATACAAGTGGTTCTCTTTTCTCCAAAGGTCCCTTTAATTTTCCTGTAGGCAGTATC
The DNA here is from genome assembly GCF_021461395.2 of Schistocerca americana. NCBI lineage: Eukaryota > Metazoa > Arthropoda > Insecta > Orthoptera > Acrididae > Schistocerca > Schistocerca americana. The sequence goes on from NC_060125.1 coordinate 40,565,455, forward strand.
TATCTTACCCCTAGTGACACGTGCCACTACATTCTTATATTGTCCTCTAGCCATGCCTGCTTAGCCATTTTGCACTTCCTGTCGATCTCATTTTTAAGACGTTTTATTCCTTTTTGCTTGCTTCATTTACTGCATTTTTCTATTTTCTTCTTTCATCAATTAAATTCAATATTTCTTCTGTCGCCCAAGGATTTCTACTAGCCCTCGTCTTTTTACCTATTTGATCCTCTGCTGCCTTCACTACTCCATCCCTCAAAGCTACCCATCCTTCTTCTACTGTATTTCTTTCCCCCATTCCTGTCAATTGTTCCCTTATGCTCTCCCTGAAACACTGTACAACCTCTCGTTTAGTCAGTTTATCCAGGTCCCATCGCCTTCAACTCCCACCTTTTTGCAGTTTCTTCAGTTTTAATCTACAGTTCATAACCAATAGATTGTGGTCAGAGTCCACATCTGCTCCTGGAAATGTCTTCCAATTTAAAACCTGGTTCCTAAATCTCTGTCTTACCATTATATAATCTGTCTGAAACCTGTCAGTATCTCCAGGCTTCTTCCATGTATAAAATCTTCTTTTGTGTTTCTTGAACCAAGTGATAGCTATGATTAAGTTGTGCTCTGTGCAAAATTCTACCAGGCAGCTTCCTCTTTCATTTCTTCCCCCAATCGATATTCACCTACTATGTGAATGCATTATTGTGGCCAAGATAGACACAAAGCCCATGCCTACTACAGTAGTACAAGTTTATATGCCAACTAGCTCTGCAGATGATGAAGAAATTGATGAAATGTATGATGAGATAAAAGAAATTATTCAGATAGTGAAGGGAGACAAAAATTTAATCGTCATAGGTGACTGGAATTCGACAGTAGGAAAAGGAAGAGAATTAATAGTAGGTGAATATGGATTGGGGCTAAGAAATGCAAGAGGAAGCCGTCTAGTAGAATTTTGCACAGAGCACAACTTAATCATAGCTAACACTTGGTTCAAGAATAACGAAAGAGGATTGTATACATGGGAGAACCCTGGAGATACTAGAAGGTTTCAGATAGATTATATAATGGTAAGACGGAGATTTAGGAACCAGGTTTTAAATTGGAATACATTTCCAGGGGCAGATGTGGACTCTGACCACAATCTATTGGTTATGAACTGTAGATTAAAACTGAAGAACCTGCAAAAAGATGGGAATTTAAGGAGATGGAACCTGGATAAACTGACTAAACGAGAGGTTGTACAGAGTTTCAGGGAGAGCATAAGGGAACAATTGACAGGAATGGTGGAAAGAAATACAGTAGAAGAAGAATGGGAAGCTCTGAGGGATGAAGTAGTGAAGGCAGCAGAGGATCAAATAGGTAAAAAGACGAGGGCTAGTAGAAATCCTCGGGGAACAGCAGAGATCTGAATTTAATTGATGAAAGGAGAAAATACAAAAATGCTGTAAGTGAAGCAGGCAAAAAGCAATACAAATGTCTCAAAAATGAGATCGACAGAAAGTGCAAAATGGCTATGCAGGGATGGCTAGAGAACAAATGTAAGGATGTAGAGGCTTATCTCATGAGGGGTAGGATAGATACTGCCTACAGGAACATTAGAGGGACCTTTGGAGAAAAGAGAACCACTTGCATGAATATCAAGAGCTCAGATGGAAACCCAGTTCTAAGCAAAGAAGGGAAAGCAGAAAGGTGGACGGAGCATATAGAGGGTCTATACAGGGGCGATGTTCTTGAGGACAATATTATGGAAATGGAAGAGGATGTAGATGAAGATGAAATGGGAGCTATGATAATGCCTGAAGAGTTTGATAGACCACTGAAAGACGTAAGTCGAAACAAGGCCCCGGGAGTAGACAACATTCCATTAAAACTACTGATGGCCTTGGGAGAGCCAGTCCTGACAAAACTGTACCATCTGGTGAGCAAGATGTATGAGACAGGCGAAATTCCCTCAGACTTGAAGAAGAATATAATAATTCCAATCCCAAAGAAAGCAGGTGTTGACAGATGTGAAAATTACCGAACTATCAGTTTAATAAGTCACAGCTGCAAAATACTAACATAAATTCTTTACAAACGAATGGAAAAACTGGTATAGGCCGACCTTTGGGAAGATCAGTTTGGATTCCGTAGAAATATTGGAACACGTGAGGCATTACAGACCCTACGACTTATCTTAGAAGAAAGATTAAGGAATAGCAAACCTACGTTTCTAGCATTTGTAGACTTAGAGAAAGCTTTTGACACTTTTGACTGGAATACTCTCTTTCAAATACTGAAGGTGGCATTGGTAAAACACAGGGTGCGAAAGGCTATTTACGATTTGTACAGAAAGCAAATGGCAGTTACAAGAGTCGAGGGATGTGAAAGGGAAGCAGTGGTTGGGAATGGAGTGAGACAGAGTTGTAACCTTTCCTCGATGTTATTCAATCTGTATATTGAGCAAGCAGTAAAGGAAACAAAAGAAAAGTTCGGAGTAGGTATTAAAATCCATGGAGAAGGAATAAAAACTCTGAGGTTCGCCGATGACATTGTAATTCTGTCAGAGACAGCAAAGGACTTGGAAGAGCATTTGAACGGAATGGACAGTGTCTTGAAAGGAGGGTATAAGATGAACATCAACAAAAGCAAAACAAGGATAATGGAATGTAGTCGAATTAAGTCGGGTGATGCTGAGAAATTAGATTAGGAAATGAGACACTTAAAGTAGTGAAGGAGTTTTGCTTTTTGGGAAACAAAATAACTGATGATGGTTGAAGTAGAGAGGATTATAAAATGTAGACTGGCAATGGCAAGGAAAGAATTTCTGAAGAAGAAAAATTTGTTAACATCGAGTGTAGATTTAAGTGTCAGGAAGTCGTTTCTGAAAGTATTTGTATGGAGTGTAGCCATGTATGGATGTGAAACGTGGACGATAAATAGTTTAGACAAGAAGAGAATAGAAGATTTTGAAATGTGCTGCTACAGAAGAATGCTGAAGATTAGATGGGTAGATCACATAACTAATGAGGAGGTATTGAATAGAATTGAAGAGAAGAGAAATTTGTGGCACCATTTGACTAGAAGAAGCGATCGCTTGATAGGACATATTCTGAGGCATCAAGGGATCACCAATTTAGTATTGGAGGGCAGTGTGGAGGGTAAAAATCGTAGAGGGATACCAAGAGATGAATAGACTAAGCGGATTCAGAAGGATTTAGGCTGCAGTAGGTACTGGGAGATGAAGAAGCTTGCACAGGATAGAGTAGCATGGAGAGCTGCATCAAACCAGTCTCAGGACTGAAGACCACGTCAACAACATGTTTCCTTCTCTTCCTTTTCCTACTATTGAATTCCAGTCACCCATGACTATTAAATTTTCGTCTCCCTTCACTATCTGAATAATTTCTTTTATCTCATCATACATTTCTTCAATTCCTTCCTCATCTGCAGAGCTAGCTGGCATATAAACTTATTCTACTGTAGTAGGTGTGGGGTTCGTGTCTTATCTTGGCCACAATAATGCGTTCACTATGCTGTTTGTAGTAGCTTACCCGCACTCCTATTTTTTTATTCATTTTTTTGTATTTATGACCCTGTACTCACCTGACCAAAAGTCTTGTTTCTCCTGCCACTGAACTTCGCTAATTCCCACTATATCTGACTTTAACCTATCCATTTCCCTTTTTAAATTTTCTAACCTACCTGCCCGATTGAGGGATCTGACATTCCACGCTCCGATCCGTAGAACGCCAGGTTTCTTTCTCCTGATAACGACGTCCTCTTGAGTAGTCCCCGCCTGGAGACCCGAATGGGGGACTATTTTACCTCCAGAATATTTTACCCAAGAGGACGCCATCATCATTTAACCATACAATAAAGCTGCATGCCTCGGGAAAAATTACGACTGTAGTTTCCCCCTTGCTTTCAGTCATTCGCAGTACCAGCATAGCAAGGCCATTTTGGTTAGTGTTACAAGGCCAGATCAGTCAATCATCCAGACTGTTGCCCCTGCAACTACTGAAAAGGCTGCTGCCCCTCTTCAGGAACCACACGTTTGTCTGGCCTCTCAACAGATACCCCTCCGTTGTGGTTGCACCTACTGTACGGCTATCTGTATCGCTGAGGCACGCAAGCCTCCCCACCAACGGCAAGGTCTATGGTTCATGGAGGGTCAGTATTAGCCACTCATTCTGCAAATAATCTGAAGCTCTATATTCATAGATTAAACAGTTCTGTTTACTACGTTTCAAACAGCGGTGTTGGCAATCGACCTGTATGACAAGAAGTAATATCCTGTAAATAGGGCTCAATATTTACAGATATACAGAAATATTTATTTGAAGAACACCATTCTAATCAAGTAAATATTAAGTACTAACAGCAGATAAACAGCAGCAAACTGAGATAGCACTAGTTCTCGAAGTAGCAGTTTTCTTGCTAAATCACTCAATAAATTTTGATGGTATAAGTGTGAATATCATTAAGCAGTATAATGGTAGTTTATTGTTCAGACAGTGTAGTGATTAAACTTCTATGATTTCGTTGTCATTTGTTCATTTATACCTTGACTTGTTCCACATCCCTAAAGGTTCTCCTTGACAGGATCTATGGATAATGATGAATCTATCAACAGATAAGAGCCTGTGTTAAATTTGAAAGTCAAGTTGAGAGGCATTTTTTGTTTGTAGTTTGAGTTGCATTCTGAGAAGTGCTCAGATAGTTTAGATGAGAGTGAATCACCAATGAAAGCTATGGATGGTTCCCTCATTCATAACATTCTGTAACTGTCCTCATGAAGAACAACTTTCAGGTTTTGGAACGAGTTTTTCAATCCCAATGGGGTTGCTGCTGCTAATGTTGATGTAATGTGTGTTGTCATAGACTGAAATTTTGTAATTGCACTATTTTGACCAAAGTATTGTGGCTTAGGCTTATTTTGAGGAGTTCGAAGTCACTTACGTGCATTAAAAATGTTTCAGAGGAAGATTCAAGTCAGTTCGTGGGCAAGGATGGGGACAGTGGTGGAGGACAGTATGTCCTTAATATAAAGGAAGCCTTCACTCAGCTGACTTGGACAACTATTGAAAACACCGTTTTGGAACGCTTTGGTTCAAAAGCAGCAAGGATATTTAGGTATGTGTGTTTGACATAGGTGTTATTGGCTAAGTCACTAATTTTTTTACAAGAAGATCCCCACTTTTGAAGGTGGGGCACAGTGCATAACACAAAGCAAAATTGAGTCCACAAAGCATTCAGTAAATGTTGTCACGCAATTGCTTGTTGAAATTAGCAGTGATAGTTCAGGCCTGACCAGAATGCCCCCCCAACACACACACACACACACACACACACACACACACACACACACACACCTTCCAACCCAACCTAAAAATGCCATGTTGAAATGTCTGCACTAGGGCAATGGACAGCCATCTTGCCTCACATATTCCCAGAACAGCAAGCTGTGGCTGGATTCTTGTCAAGCTATACTGCTCTGCTTTCATCCTGTTTTCCAGTGTACCTGAGCAGTATGAAATTGAATTTAAATTCTTCCTCATTCTCAACTGTGGTAAGCTATGGGTTTCATATGTACTTGCAGGGGCTCCCGTGTAACTCCTGAATCAGAAAGGTGGACAGTGCTTACAACAAAGACAAGTCGCTCATTTTATTGAATTTGTGTATGCTGGAATAAAATTCTCACATTACCAAGGGAGTCTTTACAAATGTATTGATCCTACATTCGTAAGAGGAGGGACATTAGAAAGACAGCAAGACGTTAGAATGAGAAATAAAAAAACAACACACTGAAAATTATTTTAAAAGAAAATGGCACTACTGATGTACTAAAACAAGGTAGTCACCATACAGATTGGCCAACAACGTGCCATGTCACTGACGGTTAGATTATGCTCGTTCACTGGAGATTCTGAACTGAAGATAGCAATTAAACAGGACTTGAACAGCGATATTTTGCTAGTCAAAGTTGATTCCAGTTGAGGGAGGAATAATCTGCTGGTAACATCTATACAGGTCACAGTTCCAAGTTCAACGTGATCAGAGTTCATTTTTTTCTGCTAATCCAAGGTCAACTGCTTTGCAAAAATCACTGCTTTTGAAGAAATTGCACATTAATGCCGTTCAAGGCATGAACAAATTTTTACCCATCAGAGAAGTTGGTTCAGAACATACAAAATGTATTTGGACTGTTTTAGAGATGTGGAAAGACTGACTCTTTGTTAGATGACAGTGCTGATGGAAATGAGTGAGATGGTAGAACAGACGCCTAAAGATACAACTGATGCTCAGAACAAAATCCTCTTCCATTTCATTTCTTCTCAATAGATGAGGAGCATCCTGTGCACGCGGGAGGTGAGTGGTTTGAGGTGACCAAAAAGAAGTTGCATTTTGTGAAATCACTTTCTCATGGTGTACCTCTTTCTACTGTGAAGTGCATGGCAGAGGGTACTTACTATTCTACCACACATTAGGTTTTGTTATTGTTCCATTCATATATGGTGTGCAGATTGGCTGATCATTGAAATGCCTCTCTGCAACCTGTAAATTTAATGTGATCTTGTCTCTGTGATCCCTATGGGAGAAATAATTTTATTGCATGTTCAGAGTGGGTGGCCCATCTAGCTTTTCTTATTATGCTTTACAATGACCCCTCCACTTGACAAAACTTAGCTTCCGCGGTATGCAGCATTGAGAGTATGCAGTTATTTGTCCTTGTGTGATATTGACGTTTGGTGTACATACGATCCAGCTAGAACCATATTACTTAAGTAATACATCTGATGAATAAAATAAATTTAAGTGAGTACGCGTGGACCACAATGTAGCTGATAACAGATAACAACACAGCATGGTAAAGGACAACAAATACAGTTATTTTAGATTCAGCAGGAGAAAGGGAAAGGATAAAGCATATAAAGAAATTCATTTTGGAGCAATATTGTGAAATTACCTTCTGGATGTACAATGGCTTCCAACAGGTTTATTTATTTACATGCCATACCATACTTCACAAAATCAAAGAAAAAAAATAGTACTTAATGTAAAAGCACATCAGTTCTTACACTCACAAACATAAAGGAATTTTAGCTACAGCTTAATTAATTAATTTTTTTACTGTACAATATTTTGCCAGTGGAGAGGACAAGATTGGCCATTGCTTGTACGTTAAACAATAGACCAGAGCACACTTTTTGAGGTAACCTGTTTCTCTGATCTCTCCGACTGTTGTGCTTATTCCGAAAGTCAATAGTTTTCTATTACTTAATAAGATTAAAAATTATTTTGGTAAGATTATCACTCCTAAAGAATAGAGATGTGGAAATGTATTAATAATTGCAAAAATTGATTGGAGAAAATTTTGAAGGTAATTTATGAATCGGTGCACAATCTTGGGCGTATTCTAACTGATGCGAACATAAACAGACCTTGAATATCATTACATTCAAGGTCAACTGCTGCTTCCACTAGTGTGTGGTACCAAATAATCACAACCATTGAAATTGTCAATCTGTCTGTAAGTTCTTAAACACATGAAGCACAATATTTTTAATATATGTAAACAAAGTTCAATAGGTGCCCCTCAAGTCTGAGTCATTACCTTCACATTAATTCCATTGTGTTTTAGTCTTGAGCGTGACAATGTCTATGCAGGAATGCTTCCCAGATACAGCATTAATTATTCTTGTTCGCACTGAACCTCTTGATGCAGTATCTCGGCGGCATGAACAGCTAGGAGTTGAACTTATAACTGTGCAAATAAATATTACTTTTTTAATAACCTTTTATAATACTTTTAATGAACAGTTAAAATACACACTTTTAACAATGCTGGTATGATGGATGCAAGCATACGTCTGTATGCTACCACTTCCCAAAACAGAGGGGTGAAGGTACATGAATTAATAAATTGAAGAGTGTTTTTCTTACTTTGTTTCATACAGATATTTAACAATGTGTCAAAACATTATCCTTGCCACAAAACGACCCGTTAATTTACTTTTGGCGGTGTCTTTGGTTTATAGCTCATTCAGTTTACATATAGCTTATATATTAGAAAAGAAAAGAAAGAAAAATAATATGATTCTATACACCAACTATTTTGGAGAGTTTACTAAATAAGATTCTATGTTGTATTTTGTCATATGCAGCTGTAAGATCAACAAATGCCCCATCTGTTACATTCTTAGTCATACCTGCTCTCTGAACAGAATAAAGGCATTTTTCTCGAAAAAGTATGTTCAATCTTCTTCTTCTTTTGTGATGTGTGTTCTAGGCAACCTGATAAGGGCAACAGATTGATGAACCATACATTGCCTGGAGATTATTGGAAAATGGAGAAAATGACCTCAACTTCAGAATTTCAAATGGACAAAAAAATTACTACAAATGAAAAGATGTCTCAAAATTGAACTTTTTGTCAAAAATTTATTTTTTATTTATTTTACAGTATTTCGATTATATCAGAAAATTTTTCCTGGAGCTGACGATCTGAACAGTGGGTAATGGAAGAAGAATAATGAACGTCCCTTTTCATACTGCAGTGAGGGGAAAATTTTTGTTCACAATTAAGTTTGAATAAAATTAAGAGACCTGAGTATCTCCTGATGTATACAGTGTTCAAATGACTTCGGTAATGCAGCCGGGTGACAACAGTCGATATTTGGACATGAGCACACCCTGTCATTTTCGAGGCATAGCAAGTAAGCAGTGCACAAGGGAATCCAAAACTTTTGCACAGCTCTTGCTTGCTGCAGTTATGCCTAGTAAACTGCAGGATGCCACGAACCTACTATGTCATAGTAGGAGGAGAGGTGATACTCCTACGTGGCGTGTCCCAGGTGGCGGATAGGGAAGTCCTCACCGGTTTCCTGGCGGACTTGAGTGAAATAAAATAGCTCTCGCGGACCAAACACACCCTCTGCGGTTAACAACCGGAGTTGTAAATCGGAGCTTGCTCCAACTAAGGTTGACAACCTTCGACAGTCAAAAATGGAAAGGTCTTTTAGGAAAAAAATTCCACCGTCCTGCTCAAAAAGGCAGGAAAAGGCTACATCGGATTCGGTGGGTAGTCAACTAGAAGACAGCAACGAATCGGAGCATTTGCAACCATCCAAATGCACACCAAAACACAAAAAGAAGATTAAACATGAGCAAATAAATTATATAGCAACACACAACATAAACTCACTACTTCAGACCGGAAAACTCAAGGAGCACAGATGAACTAAATAAACAAAAAATTTTAATAACAGGGATCCAGGAAATGAGAAACACCACAGAGGACCCATTCGAATCACAAGGATACAGAATTTATAATGGGAAACCAGGACCGAGGGCAATGAGACAATGTCCCCAGTTTGGAACAGGGTTTTTAGTAAACATAAAAATAATAGATTCAGTAACGGATTTCCAAGCAGTATCACCAAGAATTGCGACTCTAAGCTTTAACACAATGAATAAAACCTATACAATAATAAATGCTCATGCCCCAACAAATGAAAAAAATTGTCTAACAAAAACAAAGGAAGAGGTAGATAAATTTTGGGACCTTCTGGAACAAACTGTGAACAGAGTAAATAAAAAGAATGTAAAAATCTTATTGGGAGATTTCAATGCTCAGTTGGGAAAAGAAAGGAAATATAAAGATATAATTGGAAAATGGAGTCCACATAAATTTACAAACAAAAACGGTCAAAGACTTGTAGAACTCTGCAGAGAACACAACCTTATATCTAAATCAACATACTTTAAGAGGAAGCCAAGTAAACTTAAAACATGGAAACATCCAGACTGGAGGAAGGGCGAGTGGCAGCTAGACCATGTCTGTATGGACAAAAATTTTCATAAGGAAATCCACAATGTTAAAGTACTGAGAGGAGTAGACACAGGCTCAGACCATTATATGGTTAAAATTAAAATCAAATTCACACCGTTAAAGAAGAGGACCGGAAAAACTAATAAAATAAAAAGGTGGTTTGACCCACATCAGCTAATTAAAAATAATAAGTACCAACAAATAACACAAACCATCAAATTAACAGATCATCTAGAACAACTAGTGCCTAATCTTAAAAAAGAAGCAGAGAATCTAGCTCCCTTGAACCCATGAAGGAAACATGCATGGTGGACATCAGAATGTGACAAATTCCATGAAGATAGACACCAAGCATGGTTAAAGTTTCAAACACATAAAACTGAAGAAAATGCCATCAACCTAAAAAATGAAAGAAAAAAATTCACTCAGAATATTAGAAGAATCAAGAAAGGATTTCATAAAGATATTATGAAGTCTATAGAAGGTAATTATCATAAAACCAACTCCAGGAACTACTACAAAATCTTTGGGAAACAACTACAACAATATGAGGCCCCTACACTAATACTGAAAGATGAAGATGGAAGAATGACACGCTGTAACAAGGAAAATGCAGAAATCATGGCAAAAGCATTTTACAAACTTCTGAATTGCGAGGAACCCAAAGAACCCTTACAAATCAACATAAATACCCCAATAAAAACCAAACCTAACAAACTAGACCCTCCAACTTTCCAAGAAGTAGAAGAAATTCTTAAAGAACAAAAAAATTATAAGGCATGTGGAGAAGATCAGGTTTTTGTTGAAATGTGGAAATATGCAAGTGACACAGTCAAGACCTCCTTACACATGGCTCTAACAAAAATTTGGGTAACAGAACAATTTCCCGAACATTGGACCACAGCTATCATCCACCTACTACACAAAAAGGGAGATAAGAGCAACCCAGACAACTACAGAGGAATCTCTCTCCTAGATTGCACATATAAAATTCTATCCAAGATCCTATATGAAAGAATCAAGGAGCAATTAGAACAGGAGTTAGGGGAATATCAGGGAGGTTTCAGACCATGGAGAAGCTGTGCAGAGCAGTTAATTAGTTTAAAATTGATTATGGCATACTACAAGAAACGGAACAAACCTCTGGCAATAACATTTGTAGATTTTAAGAAGGCATATGACTGTCTCCACAGACCTTCAGTATTAAAAATTTTAAGAAGTCTAGGACTCCATCCAAAACTAATTAAAATAATACAACTCACTCTAACCAACACCAAATCAAAAGTGAAGTTTAGAGGAGAAATTTCGGAACAATTCCTCATAAAAACAGGCTTAAGACAAGGTGACTGCCTATCACCATTACTTTTCAACTGTGCACTGGAATACATAATGAGAGAATGGTACAAGGACAATCCAAATTATAGAACTACATTGAAAATTTTCAAATATATTTGGGTCTGATCACAGATATCACATAGTTCGGTAACAACCCCCCCCCCCCCCCCCCCCCCAAATCCATGTCAGTTTACCAGTTGTCCCTTTTTTTCCACTGTGTGTAATAAGTACACACAGTTGTGATATTGTTGAGCTTCATTTAATCATTTTTGCAGTTTGATTGTATCACATAATGTAAAATAAAGTCATCCTTACATAACGAATAAAAAATTTGCTTGAAATTGTATTGAATTATTTCAGGTTGGTTAGAGCAAAGGAGTTCGTGGAACAAGAACAAATACAACAGTTGGTGATGATCCCAGCAAAAGAAGCTAAACTGTACACATATCGACTGTTGCAAGAAAATTTTATACAAATGCAAGAACTGCGCAAGACAATGTCTACAAATCAGCCAAATAAGACATTTTTTCTGTTTCATATAGATCTAAACCAGGTGAATAAATTGCATCAATTTGATCTTTTTCAAGGTTTGCTGCTGCAACAGGTAACAATTACTTCACATCAAGACAGGTTGAGCACTTGTTTTGTAGAATATCTTAATAGTTAGCAAATTAATATTTTGGAGGTGCTGCAAACAATAAATTTCAATGCTCCAGCTGTCTACACTGCAACAAGATCAGTCAAAATGCAACTTTGTGGGACATGAAATTTAGACTTTTGCGGAATAAGACATTACAAAAGCAAAAACTGTTATAGATTGACATTGAAGGGAAAATATATCTTTAGTGGAACGTAGCGACTGAAGTTTTAAAAATATGGATCAAAACTTAAAATCCATAACCAGCTTGTTGTAAGAATGGAAAATGTCTGTTCACAGAATACAGACTAAAAAAGGCATTAAAGGTTTGAAAGCTCTTTCTGACCTGTTATAAGTGTTTGCAGTGACTGGTTACCCTTAAGCACTTTTGTTCATTATTTATGCTTTTTGTTCTTGAAAAACATAATTAAAATCACACTGAGGGCTAGCAGTCTGTAGTGGTCACTTCCCATCGCTGCATATGCCTTGTCAGCTAACTGCCATTTCTTTCTGTTCTTAACAAATTATCCATTCAGTGTTGTTAACATCATTGGAATATTGCACAGTAGACCTTTCCTGTCTGTGAAGAATCCTATATGTTGCCTTTACCTTACTTTAAATTCTTGAAGAAAGTAAGTAAACATGTGAAACCTCAAGTTGTTAATTATTTTAAAATCAGGCCATATTATTTTTAGAGTTGCTTTTGAGATCTCTATTTTTTAGTGGCTTGTTTTTCCTAAAGGCAAAATTCTATCATGACTAATTGAACATGGTTTAATATTTATTGAAGTCTGGAACCTGATGGTCAATTAGGTGGAGGCTGATGTCCTTAGAGGTGTCAAAAGGTACTGAAAGATTAAATAAATGTTGAACGGGAAATGAAACCATGGTCTAGAGGTATTGGCTTTGACTACTAGTCAAATTGTCTTGGATTTGAACCTTGTTACTGCTTAAATCTTCAGTAAAAAATCATCAGCAATGGTGGCTGAAGACTTCCGCCAGAACATCACCTGCCAGAAGGTCACCCTTGTTCTGAGAATGGTCTTGTCAAAGAGGGTGAAGGAGCGGACAGAGGTTCAGGACACTCTTTTTACCAACGAGTTAAAATTTCATAGAGTGGCTATAGGTCCGCCATGTTTTCTTTAGTCAAGGCAATCGTCTGCTGTGTCCCGCCCCCTTGTAACTGCGCTTGACTTATTTGAAATAGCCCATACTACCTTTATTTTTTCTAAAACAAGCAATAGACAGCAGTGATTTCAGTGTACACTGACGGCAAAAAGGGATGTTTTTGTCGAAACTAAACTTTTCGATGTAGATAACGCTACAAGACAACTCAAATAAGTCTGTCCATCCACTATAACGTTACTTGTTGCCCATAAATTAATGCAATTAGAGCAGGTACCACCAGAATATTACGGTGAAACTTCTAAACATGCTGTGGTTAACTATTAGAAACAGTAACGGGCGCAGAAATGCGATATTTTTGTCGCTATGCCTTGGCACAATAAAAGTGTAGGGTCAGGGCAAATTTCCTTATTTGCTGAGAATAATGGCATACTTTAGCACTGCACTGAAGTTCCAATAGCTCCTTCAACAAACCAACTACATGTTCACTGTTTAACATATCAGAAACTGAACTACATACTTCTTCTCAAACCAGCAACTAAAGTCTGTAACTGCACTATTCTTCTTTTGTGTCGTACACTAAGTTGCTTCATTTGCTTTATCCGCTTCTTTAGTCGCACATTCTCTGCTTGTACTCTGTTATATTGTGTTTTCAACTTCTTAGGGCTTGGTAGACAGTAATTGTGGTCAGCAGAAACAGATGTGGGTCCGACAGGCACTGAAAGAATGCAGTTACATCATAAGTTTATAACAGAGTTACACCATAAGATTATAATAGAAAGTGTGTAATTCAAAGTGATAAGAACACGGAGTAAAATTAAATTATTGACTTACTTTGTGCTAATGATGTCACTGTAACAGCACTATCTTGCAAATTGTCGAAAGATCGCTTTCTGGGTTGTGGTCGTAATACTTTATCTTGCTTTTGTAAATGTGGTGGAAAGTTAAAGATAGTAGGTGATGCTTTTGACAAAAGGCGCCTCTGGACATATATTTCTCTTCAAAATGAGCTGAGCAGAGGTAACTGGCTGTAATAGGAAACCAGTTTTCTCGCTTCATATTTATAACCCATCTTTTTGTAATTTCCTTATCTTTTAAAGGAAATCTGTAATCAACGATAAATAAATTACTTTCCTGCATTTGTCTTAAGCATAATTACAGTTCCAATGCAAATGACTCTTTAATAAACACTAAAAAACGTGTGTCGTATTTCGGTACTAATATACTTACTTATAATATGAAATATTTGTTGTTTTATCGCTGCGATTTGTGCAGTTGAACGCTGAATACACTGCAGGCATGTTGACTTTATATTTTGTAACAAAAAAGTCAACTAGAAAAGTTAAATATTGCAGTAATATCACAACAGCTGACTCACTTCCAACACAAACAACAGTAATGCTTTCCTAATGTTTTGACTAAAGAGAACATGGCGGCCGAGTTAGCGTTGGTTGCCGCTAGGAGCGCTGTAACTAGTATCTCAGCCACTCTATGAAATTTTAACTCGTTGCTTTTTACCATCAGGGTGGAAAACTGTCTCTAAAAGTCAGATTAATGGCATGAGGGTGTAGAAGGCCACAGAAACCACTGCATTAAAGATACAAAATGTATATTCACAGAATGTAGCCTGTAATAAAAAAAAGTGTCATGATCTCTACATTGGCTAAAGATTCCAAACTTGCCTCCCATTCAGATCACCAGGAGGGACTGCCAAGAAGGAGCTGATCAGGAGAAAAAGAGGGAATAATCAACAAAGGAATAACATTCATGACTTGGAGTGTCTGAATTTTGGACATGGTAGGAGCATTAGAGGATCTGAAAATGGAAGTGCTAAGGCTCAGTCTAGATACAGTGGGGGCTCAGTGAAGTTGCTTGGTTGGTTTAAAAGAGGTCATCGGTCCCTCATTCCGAATAAAATAATTCCACAAGGGTGGGAGTAAAATAACCGAGACATACAAAACACAGCTGGAAGAAAGGAGAAAACCACAAGCATGACAGGAGGGCAACAAACACTAAAATGGACAAAATCGGACCAAAAAATCACAGAGAGATGCAAGAAACATGCAGAAGAGATCAAAACAAGAGAGCCGACTACCATGGCTGGCTAACCATGAGAATAAAAAGGAGAAGCCAGCCTCTCTGCAACACATTAAAACGTCCACTGTAAAAGCACTATGTGGAGGACACAGAGGGACAAAGGACATGCGCTAAAACTTAGATCAAATGATAATACCCACCTTCAAGAATAAAAAGTAAAACTACAGTTCAGGCAGTGTTGCCCAACACCGAAGGTAGGGTGCTGGGAAAGTTAGAAGTCCACCGCAGAGTGGCTAAAACTCGATGACCATCATTTGTGAGCCACAGCAACACTGAGGTGGGTCCTCCCAATGGAGGAGATAACCATGCATTAGCCATGTATGGCCAATGCGGAGCCAGCAGAGGACAACTGATTCCCTGTGAGAGGACCGCATGGAAGACTTCCACACTTCCGTAGTCTCCCTTATGATATGCAGTTTTTGTGCGTACTGTTATGCCATTCCATCTCCCAAAACCGAGAAACCCTGAAGCAAAAGACGGAATGCAGGTCAGTTTCAGAGATGCCCATCTCCAGAAACGGTTTCTGCATAGCCTGTCAGCAAGTTCGTTGCCTGTGATTCCGACGTGTCCAGGGTTCACACAAACACCACTGAATGACAGGAGCGTTCCAGGGCATAGGTGGACTCCTGAAAAGACGCTTCCAAAGGATGGCGAGGGTAGCACTGGTCGATAGTTTGTAGGCAGCTCAAGGAGTCAGTACAGAGGAGAAAAAACTCGCCAGGGCATGAGTGGATGTGCTCAGAGCACAAGATATGGCTGCCAGCTCTGGAGTGAAAACACTGCAGCCATCTGACAAGGAGTGCTGTTCAGTATGTCCTCCATGAGCATATGCAAAGCCTACGTGACCATCAGCCATAGAGCCGTCGGTGTAAACGACTTCATGGCCCCGGTATGTGTCGAGAATCAAGAAGAAGTGATAGCGGAGAGCCACAGGTTTAACGGAGTCCTTAGGGCCATGCGAAAGGTCCAGAAGAATCTGCAGCCTAGGTGTACACCATGGAGGTGTATGTGAAGGACCTCGAGGAGAGGTGGTAGTAGTAATGGGAAGGACTCCAGTTCAAACAGAAAGGAACGGACGCAAACCGCAATCGTAAGCCCTGACCTAGGCTGCCGATGTGGGAGATGAACCGCCATGGTTGGAAAAAGAAGACTGTAATTCAGATGCGCAGGAGAACTATGAACGTGAACGTGTGCAACATAACTGGCGAGCAGTTGTGCACACCTGACCTTCAATGGATGGACTCCGGCTTCACCAGGACACTGGTCACTGGACTCATTCTAAAAGGTGCTATCACTAGGTGAATGCCACAGTGGTGCACTGGGTCGAGTAAACGCAATGCTGAGGGCACCGCTGAATCGTAAACCAGACTCCCATAGTCAAGGCATGATTGAACAAGGGCTGTGTAGAGCTGCTGCAGCGTAGAGCGATCTGCATCCCAGTTGGTGTTACTCAGGCAGCAGAAGGCATTGAGGTGCTGCCAGCACTTCAGCTTTAAGCTGACGAAGGTGAGGTAG
The DNA here is from genome assembly GCF_021461395.2 of Schistocerca americana. Classification (NCBI taxonomy): domain Eukaryota; kingdom Metazoa; phylum Arthropoda; class Insecta; order Orthoptera; family Acrididae; genus Schistocerca; species Schistocerca americana. The sequence continues at coordinate 40,581,972 of NC_060125.1, forward strand.
CCAAGTCAATCGGGTGTCAAAAACCAGTCTTAAGAATCGAATGTCTCCACTACAGTGAGTGAATCATCATTAAGGTAAAGTTCTGGTTCTGGATGAATGGTGCGACACCGACAGAAAAGAAAATTAAAGATCTCACCATATAGCGAAGATGCTGAGTCAGAGAGAAGCACAACCAAAACATTGTCACAAATAAAGCTTTCTGCCCATAAGGCCTTCGTCAAAAATATACAACTGACACACCCACATACACTCATGCAAACACAACTCACACACACATGACTGCATTCTCAGGCAACTGTATCCACACTGTGAGCAGCAGCACCAGTGCATGATGGGAGTGGCGACTGGTTGGGGTAAGGAGGAGGCTGGGGCGGGGAAGGCGAGGGATTGTACTGTATGTGTGGTGGACAGTGCAGTGCTGCTGGGGAGCTGAGGTGGAGAGAGTGTAAGGCAGCTATGTGCAGTCGGGAGGGTAGATGGAGAACAAAAGAAAGGTGGGGAGTCCTTATGTTGTGCCTATCTGCGACTCAGCATGTTCGCTATATAGTGAGTGGCAACTTTACTTTCATAATATTGTTACATTCCATCCTGGATTTTCCATTGTTTGGAGATTAAGACTGAAGAAAAAAATCAAGACAGTCATAGGATTTGTGGATCATGGAAAGAGGGGGGACAACAACACTGAGATAAATAAAAAAAATAGGGAGAAGTTGCAGTGAAAATGAGTAATATACAATATGTACAAGAACAAAGAGTGGAAGACCGAGAGCAGTGAAGAAGTATTACAGAATGTGTGGAATAGAATTAACATGCTCACAACTAGAGAGTAGAGACTGAGAGTAAATCGAAGAAAGGTGAAAGTAGTGAGAAGTAGTAAGAAAGAAAACAGCAAGAAAATTATCAGAATTGGTGATCGTGAAGTATGAAGTTGAGGAATTCTGCTACCTAGGTAGCAAAGTAAGACATTGAGCACAGCAAGGAGAACGTAAAAAGCATACTAGCATCCAAAAAAGGCATTCCTGAGAGCTTTACTGTATTCCTTTGTTACATATGTTGTGCTACTGTAATGCTTCCTTCAAGGTTCTTGGATTTTTACTTGCATTGCAGTAAAGTGAATTACAGTCCAGTTTTATAGGTGTAAAAGCTTTCAGTGCATTCATTATATAGCACGATAAGATAATTATTTTTTTTTTTTTTATGTAGTCTTTCTCTTTGTGGTAGAATACAAATAATGAAATCAATAAAGATAATCACTTTCTGTATAGCAAAGGTGTTATGTGGCAGGTTATGCATTTGTAAGCTAAGCTTTTATGTTCCATTTATTGTTCATATGGCTGCCCAAAGCACCAGCTCTATTGTATGAGTTATTACTGATTAGGTTCACTGTTTGATCTGTCTTTATTTTACCACTTGATGAGAGTCAAGATTGTGTCACCACAAAAGAGCTGGACTTCAAACTGACATATGTTCTACCAATGGAGCTACCAAAGCACGACTCACGCCCCGTCCTCACAGCTTTACTTCTGCTAGTACCTCGTCTCCTACCTTCCAAACTTTACAGAAGCTCTCCTGTGAACCTTGCAGAACTAACACTCCTGAAAGAAAGTATATTGTGGAGACATGGTTTAGCCACAGCCTGGGGTGATGTTTTCAGAATGAGATTTTCACTCTGCAGCAGAGTGTGTGCTGACATGAAACTTCCTGGCAGATTAAAACTGTGTGCCGGACTGAGACTCGAACTCAGGACCTTTGCCTTTCACAGACAAGTGCTCTACTGGTAGAGACTCGGTCTGGCACACAGTTTTAATCTGCCAGGAAGTTTCATATCAGCACACACTCTGCTGCAGAGTGAAAATCTCATTCTGGTGACGTGTGTTCATTCAAGTGGAGATGGTTTCTCTTTTTTGGGCCATGCCTTACACAGTGCAGAGGAGAGTATTTGAAATTTCACTTATCGGCATGAAGTGTATTGTAATTCTTAACTGCCTTACAAATTTGTAGTAATCCTTATTTTAGAAAGATTATTCTTTAAATAAGTGTATAATTTTCAGGTGGCAAGAATGATGCTGGAAGTGTGCTACCATGCTACATACAATGCAATGATACGCAGGGAGCATGAAAAGAATGAGAATCGTAGACTTATTGAGAAGCAGCAGCGAATTGCCTCCATAACACAGAACTTGCGTGAGCAGGGAGCAACTCCAGAACAGTTAGCCGAGGTACGTACAAGCCCTTGAATTGTAACAAGTCACACATTCATGCCACATTTTTTTAAAAAAATGCAAGCTCCATTTTCAGTGTTATTCTCCCAACAGCTCAAAGACATAAGTTTCAGTATTATATGTAGGCCTTTTATGATTTAGAGACTAAACAACAGATAATGTAAGAAGGTAAGAAAAGTAGTACGTGCAGCTAAAGTGACAAGTCAATGTTTGTTGAGGGGACAGTAGAAAGCAACCCTTAGAATTGTTAAAGAGTATTATTTCATTTCTTGCTGAGAAACTAGTATTTTAGCATTACTGTTGGGATTTTTTGTTAAATTATAGACTTCACACAAATTAGCAGGTGGATAGGCTTTCATGTCAGCAAAAGGCCAGTTATAACATCACCAACAGGGCCTGCACCTCCCTAACACTATAGTGTTCAAACCAGCTTTAATGTAAAGAACTGATTTATTTACATTAATATACATTGGGATGAATCTTAAAACAATCTGTAGAGATCCAGGCACACAATTAGTTTATAAATAAAAAAGATGGTTTCCATTTAAGTAAGGCTTGGTGTCCAGCCTCTGTGTGCTCAAAGCTCAGTGGCAGCCTGGGTAAATCCAATTATGCAACACCAGCTGAAGAGCTAAGACGACACTGTGTAGACACTCGGCCTCTGCTCCAGCAGTGTCCCGAGGTTGGAGGTAGTGGCATGGTGACTGTGGATTGTGTCCTGACTGTGTGTTTCCATCTCCACTTAACCAGCAGAGCTGCCCCTGTGATCAACAGCGGGAGGGAGGGAACATTAAATAGATGGAAACATTCCACGTGGGAAAAATATATCTAAAAACAAAGATGGTGAGACTTACCAAACGAAAGCGCTGGCACGTCGATAGACACACAAACAAACACAAACATACACACACAATTCTAGCTTTCGCAACCAACGGTTGCTTCGTCAGGAAAGAGGGAAGGAGAGGGTAAGGAGTCATTCCAATCCTGGGAGGGGAAAGACTTACCTTAGGGGGAAAAAAGGACAGGTATACACTCGCACACACGCACATATCCATTCACACATCAGGAAAGAGGGAAGGAGAGGGGAAGACGAAAGGAAGTGGGTTTTAAGGGAGAGGGTAAGGAGTCATTCCAATCCCTGGAGCGGAAAGACTTACCTTAGGGGGGAAAAAAGGACAGGTATACACTCGCACACACGCACATATCCATCCACACATGTGGAATGACTCCTTACCCTCTCCCTTAAAACCCACTTCCTTTCGTCTTCCCCTCTCCTTCCCTCTTTCCTGATGAGGCAACAGTTTGTTGCGAAAGCTTGAATTTTGTGTGTATGCTTGTGTGTCTATCGACCTGCCAGCGCTTTCGTTCGGTAAGACTTACCGAACAAAAGCGCTGGCAGGTCGATAGACACACAAACAAACACACAAAATTCAAGCTTTCGCAACAAACTGTTGCCTCATCAGGAAAGAGGGAAGGAGAGGGGAAGACGAAAGGAAGTGGGTTTTAAGGGAGAGGGTAAGGAGTCATTCCAATCCCGGGAGTGGAAAGACTTACCTTAGGGGGAAAAAAGGACAGGTATACACTCGCACACACGCACATATCCATCCACACATACAGACACAAGCAGGCTGCCCTGAAATGAGATCCATCCTTCATGAAATCCTCCCCACTCCACCAAGAGTGTCTTTCCGCCGTCCACCTAACCTTCGCAACCTCTTAGTTCATCCCTATGAAATCCCCAAACCACCTTCCCTACCCTCTGGCTCCTACCCCTGTAACCGCCCCCGGTGTAAAACCTGTCCCATGCACCCTCCCACCACCACCTATTCCAGTCCTGTAACCCGGAAGGTGTACACGATCAAAGGCAGAGCCACGTGTGAAAGCACCCACGTGATTTACCAACTGACCTGCCTACACTGTGAAGCGTTCTATGTGGGAATGACCAGCAACAAACTGTCCATTCGCATGAATGGACACAGGCAGACAGTGTTTGTTGGTAATGAGGATCACCCTGTGGCTAAACATGCCTTGGTGCACGGCCAGCACATCTTGGCACAGTGTTACACCGTCCGGGTTATCTGGATACTTCCCACTAACACCAACCTGTCAGAACTCCGGATATGGGAACTTGCCCTTCAGCATATCCTTTCTTCTCGCTATCCGCCAGGCCTCAATTTCCGCTAATTTCTAATTTCAATTTGCCGCCGCTCATACCTCACCTGTCTTTCAACTTCATCTTTGCCTCTGTACATCCGCCCCGACTGACATCTCTGCCCAAAAAATGCCCAAACTCTTTGCCTTTACAAATGTCTGCTTGTGTCTGTGTATGTGTGGATGGATATGTGTGTGTGTGCGTGCGAGTGTATACCTGTCCTTTTTTCCCCCTAAGGTGGGTCTTTCCGCTCCCGGGATTGGAGTGACTCCTTGCCCTCTCCCTTAAAACCCATATCCTTTTGTCTTTCCTTCTCCTTCCCTCTTTCCTGACGAGGCAACCATTGGTTGCGAAAGCTAGAATTTTGTGTGTATGTTTGTGTTTGTTTGTGTGTCTATCGACCTGCCAGCGCTTTTGTTTGGCAAGTTTCATCATCTTTCTTTTTAGATATATTTTTCCCATGTGGAATGTTTCCCTCTATTATATATATATATATATATATATATATATATATATATATATATATATATATATATAGTGGTCAACAGAAGCTAGTCGATCTTCAGGATAGCGCATCAAGTCAGCTTGCTGAAGTATCCCACCACCTGGAAGATGCCTTTCTGCTGAATACCTGAGAATAGTTCAAAATCATCCAATGCTGAGAAAATATAACATCACAGTTCTTCAACATTATTTTTGCATTTGCTGTCCAATTGATATAGGTGAACAAATTTAGAAAGTAATTAATTGATGGCAACGTCATTAGAGAGAGAACACAAGCTCAGGTTTGAGGAGGATGGGAAAGGAAATGCAGCCAGGAACTATCTCCGCATTTGCCTTAAACCATTCACAAAAACACACAGATGTGGCAAGTCATGGGATACCTCCTTTTGCCATGCGTAGTGCAACAGCTCGACATGGCATGGACTAAACAAGTCTTTGGAAGCCCCCGACAGAAACTTTGAGTGATGCTGCCTCTATAGCCATTCGTAACTGCGAAAGTGTCGCTGGAGCACGATTTTATCTCTCAATTACGTCCCGTAGTTATTTGATGGGATTCATTTTGGGCGATCTGGGTGGCCAAATCATTTGCTCGAATTGTCCAAAATGTTCTTCAAACCAGTCATGTACAATAGTGGCCCAGTGACATGGCACATTGTCATCCATAAAAGTCTGCAAATGGAGTCCAAGTAGCCAAACATAACTATTTCTAGTCAATGACCAGTTCAGTTGAACCAGAGGACCCATTCTATTCTGTGTAAACACAGCCCACACCATTATGGAGCCATCACCAGCTTGCATAGCCTTGTTGATAACCTGGGTCAATGGCTTATTGGGGTCCGCTCCATTCTTGAGCCCTATCATCAGCTCTTTCTAACTGAAATCAGGACTCATCTGACCAGGCCACAGTTTTTCAGTCATCGAGGGTCGAACTGATGTGATCAGAAACCCAGGAGAGTCACTGCAGGTGATTTTTTGCTGTTAGCAAAGGTACTCGTTTTGGCTGTGTGCTGCCACAACCCATTAATGCCAATTTCACTGCGCTCTCCTAACTGATACATTCATCATACATCTCACATTGATTTCTGTGGTTGTTTAACACAATGTTGCTTGTCTGTTAACACTGACAACTCTGTGCAAATGCCACTGGTGTGTTATCCATGATGATAAGTAATGCATGAAAGTTGGTGTTTTGTTGCGTACTTTTGACACTGTGTATCCCTGAATATTTAATTCCATGATAATTTCTGATATGGAATGTCCCATTCATCCATCCATCCATCCATCCATCCATCTCCAGCTACCACCCTGTGTTGAAAGTCTGCCTCTCATTTAGAGTACTGAACTTTCAAGGACGTAGAATGAGCCAAGGTGTAAATTAAGAAGGATGTAGCTGCCAGAATCTAATTTTCTTTGATTGTATTAACAATTATCATTAATTTGCAGTACTATATTAAACTGATTTTGTTCACAAATATAACTATCCTAATGTTAAAGCATGTAAAATGATAGAGTTAAGAGCACTATATTGTAAATGTATGAGAGACAGCTTAGGAGAATAATTTGTTTTTTTCATGGTATTTGGCTTTAAGATTACCTAAATACAGGAGTGCTCTGACAGTATTTATTTATTTTCAGATTGAAGAAATGTTGACACCACCTGAACGCAGCCTGGTAGAGAAAGTCAGGATGATGCTGAATAAGCTCAGTATGGCCGAACTGAAGCTGGATGAAACAATGTTTATATTGCAAATATTTCTAAATTACTGAAATAAAGTTGTTTTGAATAATATGTCTTCATTATTTTTCACTTCATTACACCACACTCTTAAATTAAATTGTCTTGTTCCTAAATATTTTTCACAACATTTTGGCACGACAGCAGAAATTCAGTAAATGTCTGAAGGTGGCCTTGTAAGCCGAAAACCGGTTAACAATAAAAGTAATATTGTAGAACAAAAGCAAACTGGTGCTTTTCATTTATTACTACATACTGTACATCAAAGTCAATCCCCATTGCTTAATATCACTGTCAACAGGATATTGCTCCTTTACCACGTGTATTTAAAAACCAAAACAGAACTAAGAAGAGTGTTGACACTGAAACATCACAGTTGGCCTCGAGCATGAACAAACGAGAACTTACGACTACGAGAAAGGAGCAGTGCAAGCCCAACCTCCGTCCCTCAGGGCTGACAACCAACATCCATGTTCTGTGCCTGGCAAAAGCAGAACTGACTTGCTGATGCCTTCTGATATTGTAGGGGTTGTATTCAAACACCCTCATAGACCAGGGATAGTCTCCTCCCTTGTTTCAAAATAAGAAAATGAGCAATGCACAACACACAGCATTTGTTAACCGCTCCAGCAAGTTGTTTTCTCAGGTTGACAGTGTCGTAAATATGGTAGTTAGGAACTGACCTCTACTGGTATCTCATTCAACCATAGTTCAAAACAACCCCCCCCCCCCCCCCCAACACATACTTAAAACTGACAGATTAAAGTGTCTGCTTACTAGTTGTGAAACAAATTTTAGTAGTACAGAGTGTTCCAAGAACAATGGTCAATATTCAGGGATATGACAGAACATTAAGTGCTCATATATCTTAAGGTATTCCTGACACCAGGTGGTTGGCCGTGGCCATAGCAGACCCTCACGCCAAATGTGGCATGCCCCGCCTGGCAGTGAAACATCCATAACTAGGTGTGTAACAGTCAGTGGGTTAAAAGCACATGTTCACTATTTTTTTTTCTTCTTCCAATGATTGTTCCTACCACACCACTGAATACTGACCATTCCTCTTGGGACTCCCTGTATATTAATTTTACTTCTTTTAATGTTGAGTATCTTTGGTGGGATTGAGATACTTTTAATTAAAAATAAATGCTAGAAATGTGAAAATATTCTAGAAAAATATTTTAGGCATTTAAATTATAGCTGTGCCCCACTGTTTGTTTGCTGCAATAATTTACCACCCCTTTGTTACACTGGGTCTATTTCTGGTTGCACTCGGAATTATCACTTGTAGACACTTTTTACCAAGAAACCAACTGTATATGCATAAGCCATTATACAAGTTGCAAGTGTTTTTTGGGCACTGAGTATGTTCCAAACCTAAATGGAAAAAGTTGCATGCTTATGTTGTCCTGATTCTGTTTTAATGTGAGACCTGTCTTTAAAACAGATTTTAGTATCTGGAGCATAAACAGCTGACATACAAAATTGACTGAAAAGTTTATTAATAATATTAATAAGAGTTACAGTAGTACCTTAAGACACCAGGACGTACTTGCACCACATCTCCTAGGTAAGGTGTCCTAAAACTGATACAGCAAAAATTTTCCAAAAAATGGTACATCCAGTCTATTCATTAGAAAACTGTACTTATCACAGATGTTCCTACTATCATTTATGCTGCTGTTCTTTGGGAATGGCCAGTTATATTTTGTTTTTCCAGTATAAACTCAGCAGTGACGTAAAAAATAATTTAGTCAGTCACCAGTTTTCAAATCGAAAATAAATGTGACAGTTCTACATCATTTGCCACAATCTTGGAAATATTGATTCTGTACCCACCAAATTTGGATTACATAGACAGAAAGATGTGCTCTGTCTGGTGGATTATTCATTACCTTCACATTTATTATATGGAGTTAGTTAATAAATGGCCAATATTATTCCTAAATGTGATACAGCAGTTTCCCAAAAGTGGTAGTACACTTTTTTTTAAATCATGCCATTCTGTTCACTGAAATGTGTGTTACTTGCTGCAATTGGCAATAATGCAGCAGTTGTGCCGTATTTCTTGCTATTGTTGTTAGGGCAATGATGCAGCAGTAGTTGTTGATATATTTCATGCTATTGTTGACATCAGTGCAGCAAAAGCAGTAGCAGGGATATAGACTGTGCTACAGTTTTGAGTTAGTGGTGTATTGCTATTCCTCTCAGGTCACTTTTAAAGGTAGGCCTAAGTATAGGTTTCATCTAAAATAGGCCCCAACTGTTCTTAAATTGATTTTATGCCAATATTATATAATATTAAATTGGAATATTTTGGGTCATGACAGGAACAGTATGGCACCTTCATATAAGAAAAAAGGAAGGCCATATAGTAAAGAAGATATTTCTTCATCTATAAACGAGGTGAAAGATGGAGCTTCACTCTGGCAGGTAGCATTGAAATATAAAATGGATAAAATGTTCCCGCACAGCAGGGTACATGGTACTCACTCAGGTGTGCAAGGTAGGAAAACAGAGTTGACAGCAGATCAAGAAACAACTTTATCTAATCACTTGAAGACACTTGCTAAATAGGGATTTCCAATGACAAGAGCTGAAGTGTTGCTGGTTGTTCAAGACTTTGTGGAACAAAATGGTTTGACCACTCATTTTAAAGATGGAAAACCTGGTTCAAAGTGGTTCAGACATTTCTGTTTGCCAAATTCATTAACACTGAAGAAGCTGGAAGCTCTTGAAATGAATTGTAGAAAAGCTACAAGTGATCCTTTTATTATTTATGATTTCTATGATAAATTAGAAGCAATATTGGAAGAGCTGGACATCAAAGATAAACCAGCCAATATATGGAATTTGGATGAGACATACTTTTCAGCTGATCCTTCCAGGATACGAGCTGTTGGAGGTATTGGTTCGAAGTTTTTCTGGGATATTCACGGTTCTGGAAAAGACAATACAACAGTGCTTGCTTGTGTGTCAGCTGCAGGCAGGGCTCTTCCACCACTTTCATTTTTGAGGGAGTGCACCTATGGAGCTCCTGGAAGGGAGCATGTGATTTATCTGGCACATTTTATTCAACTGCTGTTAATGGTTTCATGAGGTCATTAATCTTTTCGAGCTACTTCAGTCATTTAGATCCCACAATAATTGAAAAAGCAAGGAATGAGAGAATTGCAATTGTGAAGCTGCTCCCACATACAACTGACCAGCTGCAACCTTTAGACAAGTGTTGCTTCAAGCCTTTTAAGGACACTTGGAATACTGAGTTGATCTAGTGGCGAAAAAAGCAATCAGAGAAAACCACCTAACTCAGATTTTGTGGAGGTTGTGTGTAAAGTATGGACAGATGCTTTGAAACCTAAAAACATAATATCAGGCTTCAAGAACACAGGAATCTGCCCCTATGACAGGTCACAGTATCCTATTCATCGACTGGATCCTGAAAAATTACACAGATATAATATCCAAAACAAAACTGACATAAACAAATCCACAAATATCAGTGAGCCAGACCTCAGCATTTCAGAAAAGAACACCCAGTTGTCTTGCTCTGTTGGCGGTGAAGTTGAAGCTAGTGGTTCTGAAAAAATTTGTGTAGCCCCTGTTTGCAGCAGAGAATCATCAGCAAGTTTTGAAAATTTACTCCTTCAGAGAATAAAAGAAACTGAGAAACATGTGACCAAATGTAGTCGCATCAACCCAACGTCACAAGTAATAACTTCAGAAGAACACAGCAAACTCATTGCTGAAAAAGAAAAGCCTCCAAACAACAAAGGATTAGGCCTAAGCCAAAAGCAGAAGACTAGGAAAGTTATGCCTACAGCCAAAACTACTGCAAATACACAAAAGAGTAGGCCTAAGGAGACCGATTCAGATTCCGACAACTGTTCGAAGAGTGACTACAGCCTTGATGATGATGATGTAAACCTGTTAGAAGAATCCACACCAGATCCGGGTCGACAGAAGCGTCCGATCCCACGCGTCGGCTTAGACCCGTGACGTAAGGGTGTTGTCGTGTGTGACGTCATGACGGCGCGGACTTTGGTTTGAGTGTGGCTGTCTCCAGTTCTGTTTAATCTTATTTTATTTACTTTTCTGATCTGTTCGTTCTATCTCGTGAGATTTTTTTTAAAATTTAAAAACACTTATTACTTATTTTAATTATCTGTTTCCTCCAATTTCTGTTTTAGTTTATTATATTTATCTTTCTGATCTGTTCGTTCTACCCCGTGAGATTTTTTTTCTTTAAAAAGACGAAAAACACTAATCAGCTACTGAAGCATCTTTATCTTCTATAGGTTGCAGGGGTTACGACCCTTGGGGAGGTGGGTGGGTATTCATGCATGGCTGTCTTCACTTACACGTTGTAGCTACGCAAGGCGTCTAAATTTGTTTATATTTAGTTTGCCCCCCCCCCCCCCCACCAAAACACCCCATTTCCCGCGTTTGTACCGTTAGTGTCATTAGGCTTCTTGTGGAAAGTGTGTGTGTGTGTGTGTGTTTTTGTTTCCGCCATATTTGTGACGTCATGGGTCAAAGCAGACGGGCGGGATCGGACACTTCCGTATTTCCCCAGATCCTGTTGTAATGACTAATCCAGCACATGTAGCTGAAGGAGATTATATTTTGGCTACATTTCAAAGAGAGAAGAGAAATTATTACAGCTATAGGTATATGTGCACCATTCAAAAAATTTTAGACAATAATCTTGAAGTTATGGCTCTAGAGTCTGTAGGCAAGGACAAAACAGTTTTTAAATTAAATGAATAAGACATTTCTGATTAGTAAGAGTGATGTGATAGGGAAATTGGCAGTTCTTCATATTGCTGCTGGTTTTGGAAATATCAGACAAGGAATCTGTTTTGTGTTTAACGGTCCTGTTGATGTTCATGAAAAAACAAAAATAAGACAGTGATTCTCTTTTGTGCATTTGTTATTTTTGTATCAGTGTCAATATATCAAGTATAATTGTAAACAGTTTCTACTCATTGTAGCTTAACGTAATGATGTCAAAAATAGAAGAAACAAATAAAGAAGTTTTTGTAGTTGACACCAATGTTCATTTCATGCCATAAATATCCTTAAAAAAATCTGTGAAAGAAAACTCCCAGTTATACTTAGGTAGCCTATCATTTTCTGTACGCTCTATCTCATTTTTAAGACCTCAGTCTCATATCTTCATTGTACTTAGGAATATGTCATGTGCATCATATTTTGAACCAGTCGTATCATATTTAAGATTTTCAGTCCAAAAAAATGACACAGTGTTTTATTTATTTTTGTTTTAGATTTGCAGCTCTAAATAATTAAACACAGTGCCATTTTAAAGCAGCTAACAATGTCTTTCATATACTTCTTTCCCTTCAGGTACTTTTTTTCTTTAAAAAATGAAAACACATTTTGTGTCATATTTAGGACACCTTACCCTACAAAATTCTGTGTGCACCCAGACAGAATGCAGTATGGAGATACAGAACATGCACAAATAAAAAATGTAAATAGTCAATACCAAAAGTTACAAACATTTTCAGTAAAGGATGTTCTGCTGGCCAAAGTAGGTAGATTGTAATAATCTGGAGCTTTAAATAATTACAAACTAAAGGGATTTCAAAACTGAAACGGAAAGTTTGTAGCTGGTGTGCCTCATTAGTTTTAAGTTTTAGTGGTGAGATGTGGTCATTAGATGAGACTATCCAAAACTTGACAGTGAGCACAGAGGGATGTGTGTTGGGAATTACTAGGACAGACAAGGAAACAAGCGAATGTATCTGGGGATTAAATGGTGTAAGATGAGAGCTTGTAGGAGGCGAGTAAATGACAGGGGAAAATGTGCATGAGGCTCATGGGCGTTTTATCAATGAAGGCCATAACGGACGGCAAAGTCTACAGGCAACCTTTACGTAGCAGAGGATGTTGAATGACAGACTTTAGATACTACACAAAAATTATCCATGTTGAGATTTAATGTGTTTCAAGCAGCCCTCAGAAAAATGTGACAAGTTCATTACTTTCGTTGCTGTAAACAATTTAAGGAAAACTACAAATCTGTTAATGAAACAAATGGTCACCTTTGATAGAAAGAACGCCTCGTTTAACTTCATGTGCTAAACACTAAATTACTGCGAATTAAATTCGCAACTGTTTAAAGCGGTTGGCACAGGTGACACTTAATGCTTAAAATCCTTGCTGCGTGCTGTCATTCACTTTATATTGCTTCTAAAAGAAGTCTCCAAATGTGCTTAATATCGGTTACGTCGGCGACAAAATTTTATATTCACATATACGGCGAGGTTAATTTAAGGAAATGAGTTATCAGTTCCAAGGTCTGCAGTTAAGACAATTAATACCACGTACTGAAGCAAACCACGTTAATGTTGTGTACTGACTGCGTCTGCTCTTATCAGATCACACAAATTTCGGCCTATATTCAGAAGAACACACACACACACACACACACACACACGTATCACTGCCACAAAATACTTCTTGTTACACTTATTGACTATTAAAAACTAACAGCTTCACGTTACGCCATGATAACTTGACAATCACAAGTCTCCTGTACATTAACGAGGCACTATCGATGAGCAGTTCGTGGATACAGTACTCTTGCTTGAAAATACAACAAACTGTGTTTGCATACGAACACAATTTCAGACATCACAGGGCATACGCATTTCACAAGATACACACCACTTCCATGCTAGTTGGTGCAGAAAGCAAACTGTATATTGGTCGATAAAGAAAAAGCATAGACTTTACACACTGGCATAAGACGTCTCCTGTGTAAACGCACGACATATAACAGTAAGCTTGTAACACGGGAAGGGTTTGGCTTAATAAAGAACATGTGTATAAGAGCAAAAGTCCCATGCCATGTTCAGATGCTTTGATTTTTCGCTCGCACTTTCAGATTTGAAGTCACGTGACCGCAAACGCCATCTTGGATTTGAGCCACGAGGTTTTGGTGAGAAAAATATATTTACCGGGTTTAGAGAGAAGTTGGAAATGCCTTCAAGTAATCCCTTACCTCCCAAAGAAAATGCTTTATTCAAACGAATTCTGGTAAGTCTGTTTCTCTCCCGTGAATAATGTAGCTTTATACTCGTGTGTGCTGTGGTTCATTTTGTTGTGAGGGTATTAGATTTTTCATTTTAATGTATGTTACAAGATATGTATTACAAAAGCGCCCTTGCAGCACCTTCTATACACTCAGACAAACAAACTAGGCGCGTTTTCATTGATGATTTGCCATTCAGTCCGGCAGTGTTGTGGTATTGTGTATGTGATTATGTACCCTAACCTCAGCACTTTCCATCATAGTCATCCTCTACATCTCGGTTAAATTTTGCATCCAGATATTTGGATACAGCATGATGTCAGTACACGAAAATGCCATGGTAGAGAACCATTTCAAAGAAAAAATATATTGCCCGTATTTGATTCGTAAATGGATAATTGTAAATAGAAATGTACAAATGTAAACACAAGATTATCAGTCACCGTTCTTCGTTGCAAATCAATTTCTAGCATGTGGTGTGTGCTAATTTTGCAATACAGTCAGTAGTTTTAATGACACATGAAATGTTATGCATCCGCAACTGTATTTTTCTTATGTTTACAGAAATGCTATGAACAAAAACAGTACAAAAATGGGTTGAAATTTGCGAAGCAGATTCTTACCAACCCAAAGTTTGCAGAACATGGGGGTGAGTAAAAATAATGAGTGGAATGAATATTTCTACTAAAAGTGAGTGTTGCATTCAAAATGCCTAGGATATTATAAAATATTTTCAAACATTTGTGATATGGTTGTTTGCCCTCACAACACCAGTTCGATTACGGTGATATCGTTTCAGACCAAGACATTCAATATAAAACAATTTTCATTGGTATGTTACCTCCCGTGGGTATCCATAAGCATAGAAAAAGAGTAAATTTGTTTAAGAATGATAAATGGTGTGACCACTTACATTTTGTCAGCTGAAGTAGTATAGGTTTCACATCTAAACGTATGTAAAGGATTTAATTTTCAACTATTACATTAATGAGACTGCGTGGAATATATTGCTAATGGAGATTTGGCTTTTCAGGTAGCTATTGGGAATAGTTGTAAGTCATGATAGTTATTTTAGCAACTTCCATTTCACTCTGTTTTAGTCTCTGTCTGAGTGGTTGGTTATTATATCTATTGTTCCATGGCACCAATTACCATTTTGTGTCATGATTTTGTATTGATTTAATTTTTACCCATTTTTAATAACAATTTTTTATATTCTGCAGAGACTCTTGCTATGAAAGGATTAACATTAAACTGCTTAGGTCGGAAAGAAGAAGCATATGAATATGTTAGAAGAGGTTTACGGAATGACTTAAGATCCCACGTTTGCTGGCACGTTTATGGGCTACTTCAACGTTCAGACAAGAAATACGATGAAGCAATCAAATGTTACAGAAATGCACTTAAGTGGGAGAAAGATAATATTCAAATTCTTCGGGATTTGTCTCTCTTACAGATTCAGATGCGAGACCTTGAAGGTTATCGAGTAGGTTTCATCATTATGAGTAGATATTACTTATATTTAAGAATTTTTTTATTGTTTTCACATAAATTGTCTGTGTATAGGACACCAGATACCAACTTTTTATGCTTCGTCCAACACAACGTGCCTCTTGGATTGGCTTTGGGATGGCGTACCATTTGCTTAAAGATTATGAAATGGCTCAGAACATATTGGAAACATTTCGTAAGACACAACTGGTAAGCATGTAGCTGTAGACTATCACAACAGTTTTCTGTAGGAGAGAGTGGAGTGTAAATTGATTAATTTGTTATAAATAAAAAAGAAGACGTATCATATAATCTCCTTGTTTCTCTATCTAGCAAAAAAGTTCATATGACTACGAGCATAGTGAATTGCTCCTGTATCAGAACATGGTTATCCAAGAGTCAGGAGCACTGGAAGAAGCACTTATCCATCTAAATAAATACTCCGACCAGATATGTGATAAACTTTCTGTTCTGGAAACCTGGGGTAAGTACTAGCTGCCCTTTAATTCTTTGCACTACACTTGCCTTCTTCCCCATCTCTCCACATTTTCTGAGTGCTCTTTATTCCTACATTCTGTAACGCATTTCGATGGCTCACTTCCATCTTTCTCTGATTTGTCCTCCTTGTTTCTCCTCCTCCAGTTTAAAAATGCAGTTACCATATCTGCAGCTCATTTGTTGCATTCTGTTATTGGCTATTGGTTGTTGATTGTTGTTGGTCCTAGCTAATTGAGTGATGATAGCCAATGCAGTAACCAGTCTGTATTGCTCTGGCTAATAATGTTTTTTTCTGGGATATGTTACAATTTCCAAATTTCTAGTTAGGTTGGCACAAAATACACGTTTATAATGTTGGTTGTCATCACAAATATTTTATTCCGAATATGTCACTTTTCCACTTTTATGACTAGAGTGGCAACTAATGGCACAACTTAAATTGCTGCTAGTGAAATTAGTGGTAATGAAATTCATAACTTGTTTGTCACAAATATTTGCAAATGTAAAATACTGCAATTTCTGAGGTTGAGGTTGTGGTTAGGGTGGCACCTAATAGCTCGGCTTAAATTGCTATGAGTGAAAAAAGAAAGCTAACTTTATTTATGAATCATACAAACCTACAAGTCAGCTAGCTGTACTTCCCATCATTCACCACAGTATCCATTATCAACAACAGCACTCAGCAAAAATGCCATGGACACCATAAATGCAGTCCCTCCCCAGGGAGCTCGCCACACTGCCAATGGCTACCACAGGGCCCCAGCCTTTGTAGCATCTTTTCCCTTACATGCTGCATTGCTGTCCCCTTGCTATACTTTTCCCCGCTCCCTTAGGGAATAAGTTTGCGATATTTTTGAGAATGTGTTCTGCATTTCCAGTAACCTGATATCGGAACAGTCCCTCCACTATATTCACGTTCTTTGTTTCTTTCTTCGTTTCCCTTCTCCTGTCATTCCTCCGCTTTGGCGTTTGAGGTTCCCCTTTTTCTTCTTTCTCCCTGTGTGCTCCTGAAGTCTGAGGCACACATCTGATGCGTAACAGGTGACTGGGTAATGTGTAGTTCCCACCCCCTGGTACAGACCAGGCCCAGGGAGGGTGATTGCCTGAGCTGTTGCCTTTCCAAATTGCCAATTGGTCCTTCTGTTCAAGAGTTGTGACCTGAGGTGTGAACAATCACCTAAGGTGTGTGAGCCCCCTATCAGGGGATTCCCCCAGTTGGAAGGAGTGCACCATCAGAGATGCAGGTGATCGTGTAGGATTTTCTTGCAGTGAGCCAAACATCATCTTCTCAGTCTACAGGCCCTCCCAGCTGCACCTTGGTTCCTTGTAGTTTCACATACTGAAGACAGTCAGTCTTTTGGTACGGTTAATCCCTTTATTATTCAGAAAGGTGTTTATGCAGTTGCTGGTGCTGTGAAATCCTACTCTCATTTACACAATGGCTTGTTGCTTTTGGAGACTACCTGTGATTCTCAAGCACAACTACTACTTGCAGCTTCACTCCTCCACGGTTCTTCTGTTCGTTTCCAGTCTCATCGAACACTAAATTCTTTGTGTGATGTTATTTACACTAGGCTGCTCGATGGTATGACTGAGACAGAAATCCAAACTTATCTCCCTGGTCAGGATGTCATAGCGGGCCATTGGGTGATGAATAAGGTAAATGCATCCTTAGTGCCCACATGCACTCTTTTACTGGCACTTGATAGAGTAGTGCTTCTATCAAAGATCAAGACTAAGAAGTTATTACAGTCTGACCGTACATTCTGAACCCAATGCGCTGCTACCCTTGTTGTCATTACAACCACACTCAAATGTCCTGTCAACACCTGGTCAAATGTGTAACCTTTGGTAGGGATGCTCATGAGAGTGATTGTCCCCCTCCTTCTCCCCACCGTATCGATTGCAATGGCAACCATGCAGTTTCCTCCTGAGATTGTCCCATGTATCTTGATGAGCAGGCTGTCCAGGAGATCCAGGTGAAGGAAAAAGTGCTTTACCCTGTCGCTCACAAGTTGTTGGCTAGTCAGAAACCCTGCGTTTTACGAGCCCGCACTTACATTACTGTTCGTACTACATCTCACCCCACAAAGAACATGGCCATGCAGACAAGTGACCTCAAATTCAGCACCATGGTTGTAAAATCGCCCAGTATCATAATAGTATCCCCATATCCTTCTCCTACAGCTGTGCAACAAGCCACCAAATTTTCACATCACATGCCGAAATCACCTGCTACATTATGATCAGGCCGGAAAGAACAGAAGGAATACTCCTGCGAAACTTTTTACATCCCTTCAGACAACAAATATCTGAATAGTCACCCGCCATTCGCAAAGGCTCCAAGAAGTCAAACAAAGCCAACAGTCTCCTCCTTCGCCGACTTGGAGATCCTCTTCAGTGGTGTCACCATGATACTTTCACCAATCTCTGTGTCGCCGGTGCACACCATCAACCATTTTTCTGCCCTGGATCTGCAGACCGACTGAGGGAGAATGGCGACACCTCTGTAGATCTCGTGGAGTAAGATCCTCCAGCCTCTGCGCACTGGAGTAGAGTGTCTTCGAAGGCTGGCACTTGGCAGCCGCGTAGGTGACACCCTTTCATTTTTGCCCTTCTGCCCTTTCCCCATCATGACTCTTCTCCAGTGGAAAGTTTGCGGCCATAGATCCAAGGAAGAGGAATTACGGCTGCTCTTGGAATTGCAGTGTCCACTTGTTCTCTGCCTCCAGGAAACAAAATTGCATCCTCATGACCACTTTGACCTCCCACATTTCTTTCTGATCTACTATGTCCTTCTCCCCGAGGATGGTGTTCCATCTCATGGAGTCATACTGCTCATCCGGGATGCCGTTCATAGTCAAGCGGTCTCCCTGAACATCCGGTTGCAAGCTGTTGCAGTCCACATTTCTGTTCCTCACTTCACCTTTTGCCTTTGTACTGTTTACATCCCTCCATCATTCTGTGTCACCACTGCAGACTTCCTTCAGCTTATTGAACAACTCCCTCATCCCTCTTTGCTGCTTGGTGACTAATGTACACCATACCCTTTGGGCCTCTCCCAGAAAATGTCAGAGAGGTGCCCTCGTGGGTGACCAGCTCCATCAACTCAACGTCGTCTGCCTTAACACTGGAGCACCCACGTTCCTACCAGACTCCATGTACACCTATTCCCATTTGGACCTCTCCTTCTGCACTGCACTGCCCTGCCCTGTTTGCCCATTGTCTGGAGTGGCCATTCTCTCTGATACATACTCGAGCGGCCGTCTCCCGTGTACTGTCCGTTTGCTGACTCCTAACCCACTTACATGCAAACCCAAATGGCAGCTTTCTAAGGCTGACCAGAGGCTTTACTCCTCCCTGGTGACCTTTGATGAACACCTTTTCCCCATTTATGTTGCCCAGGTAATTTGTGCATGGAGACATACTCTCCAAATTTTTAACCATTATCTTATGATGCAAATTGTATTCGTTATAAACAGTTGTGTACACAGTGTCTTCGCATTCTTCGGAATAGCAAAAAAGCTGTCTGGATTTCGCTTACTAGTTATTTAAATAATTCTGCTCCCTCTTCCATTTTGTGGACCAACCTCTTTCTGCTCTCTGGGAACAAGGTCCTTTCCCCAATTCCTGGCCTGACCATAGCAAATGATGTCCTAGTGGACCCCATTGCTATCTCCAACACCTTGGGACTCTATTTTGTGGAGATTTCAAGCTCCAACCACTATCACCCAGTCTTCCTCCATCGGAAACTAGTGGAACCTTCTCTTCTCAGAGATGTGTGAGCTACAATGCCACTTTTACTAAGAGAGAGCTAGATCATGCTCACACTTCATCTTGATCCTCTGCCTCAGGGCCTGATTGATGTGTTCTTTCAAACGTTGCAGCACCTTTCTCTTGGAGGCAATCATTTTCTCTTTCATTCGTACAATTGCATCTGGACAGAGGGCACATTTCTGAGACATTGGCATGAAGCCACTGTCACACCCGTACTCAAGCACAGTAAGGACAAACACCTACCTGTAGCTAATGCCCCATTTATCTCACCATCTTTGTGTGCATGGTGATGGAACGTATGATTTCTGTTTCGCTGGTGTGGTGTCTTGGTGTCTCACAATTTGCTAATCAATGCAAAGTGTTGTTTCGAGCACGCCGTTGTGCAGTTGACCATCTTATCACTTTGGCAATCCATGTCATGAATGGTTTTCTGCAGAAATACCAGACTATGGCCGTGTTTTTTGATTTGTAGAAAGCCTACGACACCTACTGGAGGACCGGTATCATCTGTACTCTGTACAAGTGGGGCATCTGAGGCCACCTGCCCCGTTTCCTTCAGGAATTTGTAAAAGACAGAGTTTTCAAGGTACATGTGCATTCTGCCTTGTCGTACACCTTTATCTACGAAACACTGTGCCTCAGGGTTCTGTCGTACTCTTTCCTATCGCCATTAATCCTATTATGGCCTGTCTTCCAATAGGCATCTCCAGCTCCCTTTTTGTTGATGATTTTGCTGTGTATTGCAGTTCTCCACAGACTCATTTCATTGAGTGGTGCCTTCATTGTTGTCTTGATCGTCTGTATTCATGGAGTGTCAACTGTGACTTTTGCTTTTCCACTGACAAAGCAATTTGTTTGAATTTTTAGCAGTGCACTTGGTTTCTTCCACTGTCTTTGCATCTTGAGCCTGTTGCTCTTCCGTTTATTGAAACTGCGAAATTCCTGGGGCTCCTGCTCAATAGGTGACTTTCTTGGTCCTCCCACATGTCTTACCTGGCCGCCCGCTGTGCCCAGTCCCTCACTGTCCATTTCCTCAGTGGTACATCCTGGGGAGTGGATTGGACACCACCCTGCTTTCGTACCAGTCCCCTGTTCATTCGAAACTAGGCTATGGGTGCTTCGTTTATGCATCTGCATGGTTGTCCGTCTTGTTGTTGTTGTTGTTGTTGTTGTGGTCTTCAGTCCTGAGACTGGTTTGATGCAGCTCTCCATGCTACTCTATCTGTGCTAGCTTCTTCATCTCCCAGTACCCACTGCAGCCTACATCCTTCTGAATCTGGTTAGTGTATTCATCTCCTGGTCTCCCTCTACGATTTTTACCCTCCACGCTGCCCTCCAGTACCAAATTGGTGATCCCTTGATGCCTCAGAACATGTCCTACCAACCGGTCCCTTCTTTTTACCAAGTTGTGCCTCAAACTCCTCTTCTCCCCAATTCTACTCAATACCTCCTCATTAGTTATGTGATCTACCCATCTAATCTTCAGCATTCTTCTGTAGCACCACATTTCGAAAGCTTCTATTCTCTTCTTGTCCAAACTATTTATCGTCCATGTTTCACTTCCATACATGGCTACACTCCATACAAATACTTTCAGAAACGACTTCCTGACACTTAAATCTATACTCGATGTTAACAAATTTCTCTTCTTCAGAAACGCTTTCCTTGCCATTACCAATCTACATTTTATATCTTCTCTACTTCGACTATCGTCAGTTATTTTGCTCCCCAAATAGCAAAACTCCTTTACTATTTTAAGTGCCTCATTTCCTAATCTAATTCCCTCAGCATCACCCAACTTAATTAGCCTACATTCCATTATCCTCGTTTTGCTTTTGTTGATGTTCATCTTATACCCTCCTTTCAAGACACTGTCCATTCTGTTCAACTGCTCTTCCAAGTCCTTTGCTGTCTCTGACAGAATTACAATGTCATTGGCAAATCTCAAAGTTTTTATTTCTTCTCCATGGATTTTAATACTTACTCCGAACTTTTCTTTTGTTTCCCTTCCTGCTTACTCAATATACAGATTGAATAGCATCGGGGAGAGGCTACAACCCTGTCTCACTCCCTTCCCAACCACTGCTTCCCTTTCACGTCCCTCGACTCTTATAATTGCCATCTGGTTTCTGTACAAATTGTAAATAGCCTTTCGCTCCCTGTATTTTACCCCTTCCACCTTTTGAATTTGAAAGAGAGTATTCCAGTCAACATTGTCGAAAGCTTTCTCTAAGTCTACAAATGCTAGAAACGTAGGTTTGCTATTCCTTAATCTTTCTTCTAAGATAAGTTGTAGGGTCAGTAATGCCTCACGTGTTCCAACATTTCTATGGCATCCAAACTGATCTTCCCCAAGGTCGGCTTATACCAGTTCTTCCATTCGTTTGTAAAGAATTTATGTTAGTGTTTTGCAGCTGTGACTAAAACTGATAGTTCGGTAATTTTCACATCTGTCAACACCTGCTTTCTTTGGGATTGGAATTATTATATACTTCTTGAATTCTGAGGGAATTTCGCCTGTCTCATACGTCTTGCTCACCAGATGGTAGAGTTCTGTTAGGTCTGGCTCTTCCAAGGCTGTCAGTAGTTCTAATTGAATGTTGTCTACTCCTGGGTCCTTGTTTCGACTTAGGTCTTCCAGTACTCTGTCAAACTCTTCTCTCATTTCATCTTCATCTGCCTCCTCTCCCATTTCCATAATATTGTCCTCAAGAACATCGCCCTATATAGACCCTCTATATACTCCTTCCACCTTTCTGCTTTTCCTTCTTTCCTTAGAACTGGGTTTCCATCTGAGCTCTTGATATTCATGCAAGTGGTTCTCTTTTCTCCAAAGGTATCTTTAATTTTCCTGTAGGCAGTATCTATCTTACCCCCTAGTGACACGTGCCTCTACATTCTTATATTGTCCTCTAGCCATGCCTGCTTAGCCATTTTGCACTTCCTGTCGATCTCATTTTTAAAACGTTTTATTCCTTTTTGCTTGCTTCATTTACTGCATTTTTCTATTTTCTTCTTTCATCAATTAAATTCAATATTTCTTCTGTCACCCAAGGATTTCTACTAGCCCTCGTCTTTTTACCTATTTGATCCTCTGCTGCCTTCACTACTTCATCCCTCAAAGCTACCCATTCTTCTTCTACTGTATTTCTTTCCCCCATTCCTGTCAATTGTTCCCTTATGCTCTCCCTGAAACTCTGTACAACCTCTGGTTCAGTCAGTTTATCCAGGTCCCATCTACTTAAATTCCCATCTTTTTGCAGTTTCTTCAGTTTTGATCTACAGTTCATAACCAATAGATTGTGGTCAGAGTCGACATCTGCCCCTGGAAATGTCTTACAGTTTAAAATCTGGTTCCTAAATCTCTGTCTTACCATTATATAATCTATCTGAAACCTTTTAGTATCTCCAGGGTTCTTCCATGTACGTCCATCTTATGCCCCTCAATACAACCCACCGTCGTGGCATCTGTTTGGCTGCTGGTGCCTTTTACACTAGCTAGGTTTTGAGTCTGTATACAGAAGCTGCCGAACTACTGCTGTCATACTGCCATGATTTTCTTCTCAGCAGATACATATACTGTTTGTCTGCCATGCCTCGCCACCCATCCTATGCCTCCTTCTTCGATGACTCCTTTGATCACCAGTATGGGGTGCGTCCCTCTTCTGTTACCTCTTGGAGTTTGCCTTCAGCTATTGCTCCAACAGCTTAACTTCACACTACCTGCCACTTTCCCGATAGGCATGAACCCTTCACCACCGTGGCTTCGTGCACCAGCCCACGTTCACCTTGGACATCACTTGATTCTAAGGACACCACTCCAGACTCGCTCTATCGTCGTAAGTTTCTCGACCTTCACACAGAATTTCACGATAGTGTCTTTGTGTACACTGATGGTTCACAGCCTAACCATTGTTTGGTATGCCTTTGTTGTTGGCATCAACACTTTTCAGTATCAGCTTCCAGAATACTGCTCAGTATTTACAGTGGAGGTCTTCGCCATGTATCAGGCCGTACAGTACATCCAGCGACACAGGCTTTTAAATTGTGTCATTTGCCCTGACTTTCTCAGTGTCCTTCAGAGCCCGTGTGCTTTACACCATTCATCCCTTCGTGCAATGGGTCCAGGAAAGCCATCACTTGCTCACTCTCGATGGAGCCACTGTGATGTTTGTGTGCATTACTGATCATGCCGATCTGGTGTGTAACGAGGCCGCTGACACTGCTGCCAAGGCTGCAGTCCTTGAATTTCGGCCCACTAGTTCTTCCATTCTCACAGACGATCTCTGTGTTGCCCTCTGTCAACAGATGGTGTCACTTTGATATCACAATTTTGTCTTCCCTTTATGGGAACAGTATCTGAATTAAACCCTTCCCAGTGGCTTGGCCGACCTCCTCCTGCCGAAAGCAGATCATTTTAGCCAGGTTGAATATTGGGCACTGTCCTTTTAGCCATCGCCATTTGTTAAGTGAAGATCTACTACCACTTTGTTCTCATTGTCCTCAACTGTTGACAGTTCACCATTTCCTGACGGAATACCCGTTCTTTAACCAGTTACATTCTCATTTACGTTTGCCGTCTGAGTTATTGGCCGTTTCAGTGAACGACATGCGGGCTGTCAACCGCATTTAACTTTTTATCCATTACAGCAGTATGGTGAAGGACATTTGGTCTTTAATTCAGGACCTCCATTCTCTCTTGGAGTATTTTATGGAGCTTTCTCCAAGCCCGTGTTTTTAGCTGTCTTTCCTTCCTTCGATTGGGCATAACATGTAGTTGTTTTAACCCCCTTTTTCACCTTCGTGTTCTGTGGTTCTGACGTGGGTGTATATGAGCCTAGTTTTTTTTGCGCCCTAAAATGAAACAGAACAAGAATCAACAGTTAATTTCCTCTTGTTCTGTGATCTGTGTTGCTCTCCAAGAAACACACTTCACTGATGACCATTCCCTACTCCAATCCTTAGACATTACTATGTGTTCTGTTGGAACTGTACTGGCCCGAACATAGCATCTAGAGGAGTCTGTACATTGGTTCCCACAGGTGTCGTTAGAGAGTGAATTAATCTCCGTATCATGTTGGAAGCTATAGCAGTGCAAGTGCACATTACCCCAACGATCATCATTTGTAACATATATTTATCTTTAGGTGGGATTCTTTACTTATCTTGAGATGACCACTTTAATCCAACAAATCACCCCCTTCCCTCCCCATTTTCCCCTTTTAATCTACTTGGGGACGTGCGCCATCTCCAGTGGGGAAGCACCAGTTTGTGTGGGAGAGCCCTCTGACTTACTAGCTTCTTCCCAATTTTGACTGATGTCTCCTCAGTGGCTGTACTCCTACCCACTTTAGTCCCGCCCTAGGCACCTTTTCGCCTATCAATCTTATATTATTTTCCTCTAGTTTTGTGGTTTCACTACAGCGGTCACTGCATGGCGATCTTTGTGACACTGCTGAATTTACTACGATCCTGTCACTTCATTGTCACCACCCAGTGAACCACGTACTTTGTTGGGCTCTTGAAAGAGCCTGCTGGCAGTTGTGTATTTCTGTGTTCAGTTTTACCCTCTTTTCTGTCAGATTGTATTGATGGGATTGTGGGAGACCTCTCCGTCATAGCCACTTGCGCCGCTGGAACTGCCATCGGGCTTTCTTCAGACCAATTCTGGGCCATTGTCATGGTGGACCAGTGACATGGCAACAGCTATTCAGTATTGTCAAAAGGCCCCTGCAATATCTCAAGTGACATCCTTCACTGACCATCTTCATCACTTTTAAGCAGCTCTGTGCAAAGGCTCTCAATCTAATGAAACACAGTAAGAAGATATGCTGGAAATTTTACATCTCCACCTTGAGAATTCACACATATTCGTCCCATAAGCAGTGCAAGCTCCGTAGTATGTTGGGCTCAAAAAATCAACTAGTGTCCCGAGTGTCTTCGATGATAGTGATATGACAGTCCTTGCTAAGCACCTCGTGACCCACTTTGCAGTTGCGTTGGTGTCCTCTTCTTACCTGACTGTCTTGCAAATGCATGAAAATCATGTTAGAGACATCCCCTCTCCTTTACCTCCTATCACGCCAAAGTATATAATGAATGTTTTGCTGACTCTTGACTTGTCAAACAATGTAGACCCAGAGCCTGATGAACGTCGTAATCAAATGATGCAACATCTGAATGTCATTCAAAAACTTGTCCTGTTCAGGTTCTTCAACCATGTTCGGTTAGAAGTGTTTTCCCTTCACAGTGACCAGATGGTATCATTATCCCAATTCCTAAACCAGACAAAAACCCAACATGCATTGCCACCTAATGACTGATTAGCCTCGCCAGTGAGCTAAGCAAACTCTTTGATAAGGCTGAAAGCCTGATAATTATGTTATGTTCTTGAATCCTTTGTCCCACTGTCAGTGTGTTTCCTGGGAGGGACGATCCACAACTGACCATCTGGTGTAGTTGGAAACGGCAATCTGACGCTTTTTCTAAACATCAACTTGTCATTGCAATCGTTATTGACACCATCACATTTTACTTACTTTAAATGACTGAGAATTTGTATTTGTAAGTTTTTGTCCCACCTATTTTTCAGGTTAGAATTGATACTTCTCAGCTCCCCCCACGGGTCCCTCCACCAGGCTCTGTGCTGAGTGTTACACTGTTCCTCTCATTGCCATCAATGGGCTAGTGGCGTCCATTGTGCCAGCAGCCACCTCTGCTCTGTATGTTGATGACTCTCACATTCAGTGTAGCTAAAGGCTAGCTGGATGCATCTGCTTCCTTGCACTCACATTTTGGGTGCAGTTCACAGTACACTCCGCCATATTTGCTACGCCATGGTTGTTGGACTATGGTTGGCAGTTCTGTGGCTCAGCAGTGCCTTCAGCTTGGAAATTGTTGGAACCAGAGTGTTATTATGCAGTAAGACTTGTCACTGATACCATCCAGACTAGTGCTGTAGACAGTCTTCTTGATGTCATTTGCGACAGTACCAACTTTTTCTCACATATGCATTTGATGGTTTCCTAATCATCCAACTTATCAAATTCTTTTTGCATACAAGGATCATTGACCCCCCCCCCCCCCCCAACACTTGCCATTGGATGGCATTACCAGTTCGAGTGATCCTCTGAAGTCCTTCGACGTGACATCCGTCCAACCTCCTTAGAATCTCCATCTCATGTTTTCCCACACACTCATTGCATTGGTTAGTGGTGAGATACGAATTTAGGCCAGTCTGTTTCAAAGACCTAAAGTTTCAGACAGACCCATGACCCTTCAGTGACTCTTCCTCTCACAAGGAAACATCACCAACTTGATCTCATATCTTGAGGAAAGAAAAACATGCTTGTGGGGTACTTGTCCTAGAAATCATTCCTGCATGAACATGTATGCTGTGATTGTGATAATACACACTTACGATTTTCTAAATGTACAGCTTTTAAATATTTGTGTGCTCCCATTGTTTGTCACTCACTCTGCAGCTGCCTAATGCTCAAGTGCTAAATACAGTATAGCAGAATGACAGCAAGAGCCCTACTATTCATGAGATGTTGAAGGTTGAAGGTGAGGGAAGATGAGGGGGGAGGTGGTCACATCTGCGAAACGTAAATTGAAATCTTGTTCGAGAACGTGTTGTTTTATGCAAAAAGAGAATATAACATGTCAACTTCGTGCGCATACATGTTCAGTGTAAAATCAAAATAAATAAACCTAGGCAACAGAAGAATTATTGTAAAATGAAGTAAATATTTCAATTTACTATTTAATCTTGCCAATCGCATTGCAACAGAACCAGCTCCTGAAATGTACTTCACTTTAATCATGTCAGCTTTACAATTCAAAGAAAATAGCACATCTAATTAAATAGCACTTTGCCATGTACACTAATTTTTGAAAGATTGACTTTCAGCAGGTCATAACTTTGTACTGTCAGAATTACAGACCAAATTTTTCTGCAGTATTGATTGTTGGAGCTGGTATCTTGCAAGTGTGCTTTTGTCTTCTCAAAATATGAAGCCAAGTTGGTGATGATTCCTTGTAAGCTCTTCAGTAATATCTGGCTGGTACTGTAAGTGTTCACTGACAGCTCTAAAACTGTCTGTAGGACAGAGTATGCTTTTACGTCTCCCACCTAAGAGGAACAACATTTGTTCGTGGGAATGTGTAGTGTTTTTGCAGTGGAGCTGATAGCCATTGCTAGAGCCCTACATTTTTCTTAAACAGACCTCCCTCTACCACAATTTCATTTGTAGTGATTCAATGTGCAGTCTCCAGACTATAGATCAGTATTAGTCCCGTCACCCTTTGATATCTGTTATTCGTGACTTTCTCCCCGGCCTCAGTCATACTGCCTGCTCAGTTGCCTTCCTCTGGGTCTGAAGTCATGTGAATATCCCAGGGAATGAACCAGCTGGCCATTTGGCTATAAAAGTGATTAATCGCCCAACATTTGCTTTGAGGATCCCAGTTGAGGATTTGTGGGTGCAGATACGACTTCTCCCCATTCTGAATATCTGACGGGCTACTGCCTTCGCTAGTAAACTCCTCACTGTCAAGAAGGCTGCTGCTGCATGGCGCTAGTCCGTCCACTGTCCCGTATTGCCTCAGAGTAGGTCTTACCAGATTAACCGTCCACCCCCGGTAGCTGAGTGGTCAGCGGCGACAGAATATCAATCCTAATCGTCTGGTTTCGATTCCCGGCTGGGTCAGAGATTTTCTTCGCTCAGGGACTGGGTGTCGTGTTGTCCTAATCTTCATTATTTCCTCCCCATCGAAGTGCAAGTCGCCGCAGTGGCGTCAAATCGAAAGACTTGAACCTGGCAAAGTCTACCTGACGGGAGGCCCTAATCACAAGACATTTACCAGATTAACACATAGTTTCAGTTTATGAATGAGCCAATCCCTACTTTTTGTTATGGAGCTTTATAGATAGTATTGGTGTCTAATGTTGACGGACGACTCGCAGACACTGGAACTGGTTCACTGTTCCAGAATTGGGCTTGGTGGTTGGAAGTAGGAACATCTGCCATTTCATGCTTGATCTGGGGGATCCTTGACCATACCTCTTTCGCCAGGAGCCCTCTTTTACTCTATTTTAATTGCTTTTAGATGCAATTAGACAGGGTTGGGCCCCCCTGCAGGTCTGGGGGTTAGAATAGGCCCGAGGTATTCCTGCCTGTCATAAGAGGCGACTAAAAGGAGTTTCACACGTTTCTGCCTTTGTGATGGTCCCCTGTAGAGTTTGACCTCCATTCTTCAAAATTTTCCTGAAGAGCGAGCCAACTGGGGAAGGGCACCTTAAATGGTGCATTGTGTCCATCGTGCATTGAGATCTTTAGCACACTTTCTCATCGTTGCATTACAGTCCCACCCATTCTCCATCTCTTGGTCGAGGACACATTCCTGGGTGCATTTTCCACCGTGCACTGTGCAGTGTCGCTTTCTGCGTCAACGATGACCATGGACTTCTTTGTGCCTGATATCTGGCACGGTAGCCAAGCCGTTGTGGGGGTGGGGGTCCGCCATGTACCCTATTGGTTGTAGCCGCCTGACCACACAGGGATAGCTCTTATGATGCCTGTGCCATTAACTCTCCAAGTATGCCAAGGGGTAGATGCCCATCCCCCTAAGGCATCGGGACTCCTGGCAATGGCCGTCCTGCCAGGTGGCCTTTTTCTGTGGCTGGGTGGCGCCCGTGGGGAGTGCCCCTGGTTGGAGTGGTGGCATCAAGGCAGATGACACATGATGGAGCATAGTACATCATCTCTTGCTGGTGGTCAAACACCAGCAGTCTAAGCATTCACGGGCTCAATTTAATGCACCAAAGTACGACCCCATATCATTCCTCTTCCTGGCCACACCATGGGAGGAACGTTAGGCTAAGGATGGCAGCGGCTCTTACTCAACCCAGTTCCTTCTATGTTCAAGAGCTGATGATGATGAAGCCTCAGTTTTTTGTTGAGCATTTAGAGGACAAGTTTGGGGAGGTGGAGGGCTTGTCCAAAATGAGATATGGGTCAGTCTTGATCAAAACAGCATCCTCTGCCCAGTCACAGGCTTTACTCGCTTGTGACAAGCTGGGGGATGTTTATGTAACCATCACGCCCCATAAGACTTTAAATATGGTCCAGGGTATCATATTTCACAGGGACCTTCTTTTGCAGTGACATCGTCTTATGCTACCGCTACAACATTTCTAGCACCATCAGCTCTGCCAACCCCAGTCAACTCTCAGAGCCAGAAGACTACACCTGCCCCCTTGATGGTGGGGGCCACTTCCCTCCCTGTTGCTCCGGCACCACCAACTTCAAGAGCAACACCCGCCCAACCAAAGGGGACTTCCAGCCCCACTTCTGAGCCGGAGAAGGGTAAGTCTTCTTCGGCTGCTCTCGCTAGGAAGGGGTCCCTTGGGTCACTCCCTTCCCAGATTCCTGCTAGTGGGGAAGATGACACCTGCCAGTGGCTGAAGAGCCACCCCAAAAGCAGCTGGTCGCAGGGCTTCACGCTCATCCTCAGCCCTGAATCAGTGAAGTCATCCCAGACAGGGAAACCCAAGGAACAGTGAGAGAAATCCAAAAAGAATGGCCCCAATACCAAGGTAATTGCGGTGGCACTCACACCAGTTCTACCTCCAAGCTCTGCATCTGTGGATGAGGTGGACATTCTGGCATCCGCGGAGGACCTAGATCTCGCTGGACCCTCAGACAAAATGGATATAGACTGCTCAGGCAAGAAGTCAGTGGCAGCAGGTGACCCTGAGGTGTAAACTGCCTCATTGAATGTTCCATACCTTCCCAGTCCAACGATGACATCATCCTCCAGTGGAATTGCGGCGGTTTTTTCCACCACCTGGCGGAGCTACGGCAACTGTTAAGTTTTACACTTGCTATCTGCGTTGCCCTCCAGGAAACCTGATTGCCAGTTCCTGCATCTACAAAGCCCATCCAGCTTCCTTGTACCTCCCTTCACACCCTTTCAAGCTGTCACGTGCTTTCTTGCACGTGCCCTCAGGCTGTCATGCTTGACTCCGTACTCTTTCAGGCTGTCACGTCCTTGCCTTCATACACTCTGTTAGCCCAGCCCCTGCCTCCACTCCCCCTCGTGCAGCTCAATCCTTTCTTCCACACCCCTTCTTGCTGATCTATCCCTGCCTCCGTGCACCCTTTTGCTTCCCGATCTGCTTGTGCCCAGAATAAATCTCAAGTTTTAAGTGTGGGAAATGTTTCTAATTGTTTGCATAGCTTAAGTTTGACATGGGGTGTGGTTAGGAGCATGGTATTTACATAGTTAAATGTGGGAAACTGTCTTAAAGTCTCTTCGAAGTTTGTCGGTACACCAGCTCGTGTCATGAATCTGCCGGACTCACTTGATACGTAGCTCGCACTCATCTGTGTGTTGGGGAACTGGGTATTTTATTATGTTGAGGTATCCTGACAGGTACTGCTATTTTCTGGATTGTGTGAATGATATTTTTCTGAAATTGTGGTAGTGTGTCTTCACTCTCATAGATCCTACACACCAACTTGAATATTCATTTGGTTACTACTTGCCCCAGCGATGTTAAAAATTACAGGGGATTGTTATATATTTATATATCCCTTCTGTCTTATTTGTTCACAAGTCTTCCGAAGCTCCCTGGTTGTCAGCACTCATTGCCTCAACACCCATATGTCCTTCCTGACTGCTCGTGCTCTGCCTCACCATCATTCTTCCTAGCTGTCTGCTCTCCAACTCGGCACTGCTCTTTCTGGCTGTCTGCTGATGCCTTCCCCCACTGCCTACTGGTTGTGCTCACTGCCTCAACTCCTGTGTCCAGTGGCATCCAGTGTTTCAGTTCCACTTCATCTCCACTCCTCACCTGTCTGCCAATGAGTCTGTACCTCCCAACCCCAACTTTCCATCCTTGTCCAGACACTCTCCCTGCCTGGCAAACCCAATGTCTGAACAACCAACACCCCCCTCCCCCCCCTCCACCCCTCTTACGTTTTTGCATCCAGTTCTTCCCCTGTTGCCTCACTGCCGCTTCAGCCTCCCGTGTGCCTCCTGACCACTGACTGCTATTTGACTCTGATGTTTGACCTGCCCATCACTGCTGTTTCTGCCTCTGATGCTAGTCCTGTCCGTTCACTGCCATTTCTGCATCTTGTCCTTCTCCTGTCCTCTCAGTGCTGTTTCTGCCTCAGCAGTTCATCTTTTCACTCAGTGCTCTTTCTACTCTGAGCATCCTCTCTCCAGTCACTGCTGTTTATGCATTCAGGCTCCACCCTCCACCCCCCCTCCCCCTCCACCCTGCACTCTCTTCCATTGCCTGACATTTCTGCTGCAGTGGTCCTCCCCTGTGCACTAACTGCTTGTATTGCCTGGAGTGCTCTCCCCACCCACCTTGCCACCATTTTTACCTCTGACGTGTCCTCTGTGCATTCACTTCCATTTCTACCTGTGGCATGTCCCCTGTGTATTCGCTGCTATTTCTATCTCAAGTGCTTCCCCTGCACACTCTCAGCCATTTCTGCCTCCTATGCTGTCACTGTCCACTCGCTGCCATTTCAACCTTCATGCCCCCTTCTGTGCACTTACTGCCGTATCTGCCTATAGTCTTCACCTTACTGATTTACTGCCGTTTCTGCTCCAGTGTTCTCATATTGTCTACTGACTGCTGTTTCTGCTCTGGTGTTTCTGCCTGTCAACTCACTGACGTGTTTGCTATAGTGTTCCCCTGTCAACTCGTTGCCATTTTTGCTTCATTGTGCCCCATGTTGATTCACTGCTGGTTGTGCTTCAGTGCTTCTGCTTTCAACTCATTGCTGTTTCTGCCTCTGGTGCTGTCCCGGTCTGCTCACTCCTGTTTCTGCTTCTGGAGTTCCCCTGACCATTTTCTGCAGTTTCTTCCACCGGTGTTTCCTCTGTCCACCCACTGCTGTTTCAGCCACTAAGGCTTGTCTCGTCACTGACTGCCATTTCTGCCTCTGATGCCTGTCCTGTCAACTCACTGCCATTTCTGCCTCTGATGCCTGTCCTGTCAACTCACTGCCATTTCTGCCTCGGATGCCTATCCTGTCCTCTCACTGCCATTTGTGCCTCCAGTGCCTGTCCTGTCCACTCACTGCTGTTTCTATCTCCAAAGCCTTTCCTATCCACTCACTGCTGTTTCTGCCTCCAGTGCTTCCCCTGCCTGCTCACTGCTGTTTCTGCTTGTGGTGCTTGTCCAGTCCACCCACTGATATTTCTCCTTCTGGTGCTTCTGCTGTCCACTCACTTACACTGTGGCTTACACAGTTCACCACTCATTTTTCTGCTTCTAGTGCTCCTTCTGTACACTCTCTCTCATCCAGTTCAGCCACCTTGTATAATTTGCTGATTAGATGCAATTTTACCTTCTGTGGCACTCCTTGTGTACTCAATATTATTTGTTACTTTAAACCTTTCTGATAGTTGGTGTTTCAGCATCCAGGGTGCTCCTGTTCACTAGCTGCCCCCAGGGGGCTAATAGCTCTTTTTGTGAGTTCGTGTGTACTGCACATGGGCCATGACCTTACTGGGCTGCATTTCCTTCCCCACGCCCCTCCCTCCCTGTCCTTGCTTCTTCCCCTCTACCCTCCCTCCTACCCCTATCTTGGTCTTCTTACATATATCAACCTGGCTATCCAACTGGTTTCTTGTATTCCTTCTATTTTTGTTCCTCTTGTCTTTTCTTCTCCACCTTTCATTTTTGGCATTTTTGGTTTCCCTTTGGGGTTTGACCCCCACTTGTAAATCTTGTGTCCCTCTCTCCCCATCTTTCCTATGTACCTTCTCCACCGTAGCCCCCTGCGCTGCTAGGTCGCTAGCTTGCATGTAGCCAGTCCGTGTGGTGGGGCTGAGCTCCCTGACAACAATGGACCACACTTAACGATATCTGAACTCTTGCCTCCCCAAGTAAGCCTAGATGTTGTTGCTTGTCATCCTGGAGCATTGGAACTCCTGGCAACAGCCGTCATACCAGATGGCCATTGCTGTGGCTCGGTGGCGCCCACAGGGAGACCACCTGATCCGAGTCCATGTTATTACGACAGTTGCTTTGCGTGTGAAACGTATTAAGCTCCAAAAAACTGGCCGTTCTTCTATGGCCATCTCTTCAGTTGACAGTGGATCATTTAATGCTGCTTCCTAAGACCCTGGCCTTCCATTCACTGGCTACACCCAGGGAGGAGGGCCAGGCTCACTGGCTTAGGGTGAATCACTTTCACTACCTGGTCTGCACTAGGATTGATGGGGATGTCTTCACACCCACCAAATCATTATCTTTTGTGGAAAATATCCCAGACAAGTTTGGTGAAGTGGAGTCTCTCAGTAAGAAGCAGCTGTGTTTGCTGTTGATCAAAATATCGTCTGCTGCCCAATCAGCAGCCCTTTGATCTTGTGACCACCTAGTCAACGTTCCAGAGTCCATTACTCCTCACCAGTCCCTCGACTGTCTGTCGTACACTGAGGCTGGTCAGAAATATGACAGTCTTTAGCCCATGTTGATGACTTTGCCTCTGTTACGCCATTTCCCCCTCCTCCTTACCCCAGTCTTGCACACCTCTCCCCTTCATCTCCCTGCAGTTCCCACACCCTCCCCTCTTAGTGCCACTGCCTCTCCACAGCCAGAGAAATGTCCCCTTTCTTGAGCACCCACCAGTGGTTCGATTCTCTTCCAAGACCTCTCCCTACGTCCTCAATTATTTGCTTGACGTATTCCAATCTCTGTCTTCCTCTACAGTTCTTGCCCTCTACAGCTCCCTCTAGTACCTTGGAAGTCATTCCCTCATGTCTTAGCAGATGTCCTATCATCCTGTCCCTTCTCCTTATCAGTGTTTTCCACATATTCCTTTCCTCTCCGATTCTGCGTAGAACCTCCTCATTCCTTACCTTATCAGTCCACCACATCTCAAATGCTTCGATTCTCTTCTGTTCCGGTTTTCCCACAGTCCATGTTTCACTACCATACAATGCTGTACTCCAGACGTACATCCTGAGAAATTTCTTCCTCAAATTAAGGCCGGTATTTGATATTAGTAGACTTCTCTTGGCCAGAAATGCCTTTTTTGCCATAGCGAGTCTGCTTGTGATGTCCTCCTTGCTCCGTCCATCATTGGTTATTTTACTGCCTAGGTAGCAGAATTTCTTAACTTCATTGACTTTGTGACCATCAATCTTGATGTTAAGTTTCTCGCTGTTCTCATTTCTACTACTTCTCATTACCTTCGTCTTTCTCCGATTTACTCTCAAACCATACTGTGTACTCATTAGACTGTTCATTCCGTTCAGCAGATCATTTAATTCTTCTTCACTTTCACTCAGGATAGCAATGTCATCAGCGAATCGTATCATTGATATCCTTTCACCTTGTATTTTAATTCCACTCCTGAACCTTTCTTATATCCATCATTGCTTCCTCGATGTACAGATTGAAGAGTAGGGGCGAAAGGCTACAGCCTTGTCTTACACACTTCTTAATACGAGCACTTCGTTCTTGGCCGTCCACTCTTATTACTCCCTCTTGGTTGTTGTACATATTGTATATGACCCGTCTCTCCCTATAGCTTACCCCTACTTTTTTCAGAATCTCGAACAGCTTGCACCATTTTATATTGTCGAACGCTTTTTCCAGGTCGACAAATCCTATGAAAGTGTCTTGATTTTTCTTTAGCCTTGCTTCCATTATTAGCCGTAACGTCAGAATTGCCTCTCTCGTCCCTTTACTTTTCCTAAAGCCAAACTGATCGTCACCTAGCGCATTCTCAATTTTCTTTTCCATTCTTCTGTATATTATTCTTGTTAGCAGCTTCGATGCATGAGCTGTTAAGCTGATTGTGCGATAATTGTCGCACTTGTCAGCTCTTGCCGTCTTCGGAATTGTGTGGATGATGCTTTTCCGAAAGTCAGATGGTATGTCGCCAGACTCATATATTCTACACACAAACGTGAATAGTTGTTTTGTTGCCACTTCCCCCAATGATTTTAGAAATTCTGATGGAATTTTATCTATCCCTTCTGCCTTATTTGACCGTAAGTCCTCCAAAGCTCTTTTAAATTCCGATTCTAATACTGGATCCCCTATCTCTTCTAAATCGACTCCTTTTTTTTCTTCTATCACATCAGACAAATCTTCACCCTCATAGAGGCTTTCAATGTATTCTTTCCACCTATCTGCTCTCTCCTCTGCATTTAACAGTGGAATTCCCATTGCATTCTTAATGTTACCACCGTTGCTTTTAATGTCACCAAAGGTTGTTTTGACTTTCCTGTATGCTGAGTCTGTCCTTCCGACAATCATATCTTTTTCGATGTCTTCACATTTTTTCTGCAGCCATTTCGTCTTAGCTTCCCTGCACTTCCTATTTATTTCATTCCTCAGCGACTTGTATTTCTGTATTCCTGATTTTCCCGGAACATGTTTGTACTTCCTCCTTTCATCAATCAACTGAAGTATTTCTTCTGTCACCCATGGTTTCTTCGCAGCTACCTTCTTTGTACCTATGTTTTCCTTCCCAACTTCTGTGATGGCCCTTTTTAGAGATGTCCATTCCTTTTCAACTGTACTGCCTACTGCGCTATTCCTTATTGCTGTATCTATAGCGTTAGAGAACTTCAAACGTATCTCGTCATTCCTTAGTACTTCCATATCCCACTTCTTTGCTTATTGATTCTTCCTGTTTAATGTCTTGAACTTCAGTGTACTCTTCATCACTACTATATTGTGATCTGAGTCTATATCTGAGTCTTGGAAAAGGCCTGGAGATACGGGAAGATTTCAATTAGATTACATACTGCATTACCCTTTCAATATCCTCATACACTTTGTCTATCTGTTCATCTTCAGCTTGCGATGTCGGCACGTATACCTGAACTATCTTTGTCGGTGTTGGTCTGCTGTCGATTCTGATTAGAACAACCCGGTCATTGAACTGTTCACAGTAACACACCCTCTGCCCTACCTTCCTATTCATAACGAATCCTACACCTGTTATACCATTTTCTGCTGCTGTTGATGTTACCCGATACTCATCTGACCAGAAATCCTTGTCTTCCTTCCACTTCACTTCACTGACCCCTACTATATCTAGATTGAGCCTTTGCATTTCCCTTTTCAGATTTTCTAGTTTCCCTACCACGTTCAAGCTTCTAACATTCCACGCCCCGACTCGTAGAACGTTATCCTTTCATTGATTATTCAATCTTTTTCTCATGGTAACCTCCCCCTTGGCAGTCCCCTCCCGGAGATCTGAATGGGGGACTATTCTGGAATCTTTTGCCAATGGAGAGATCATCATGACACTTCTTCAAATACAGGCCACACGTCCTGTGGATACACATTACGTGTCTTTAATGCAGTGGTTTCCATTGCCTTTTGCATCCTCATGTCATTGATCATTGCTGATTCTTCCGCCTTTAGGGGCAATTTCCCACCCCTAGGACAAGCGAGTGCCCTGAACCTCTATCTGCTCCTCCGCCCTCTTTGACAAGGCCGTTGGCAGAATGAGGCTGACTTCTGACGCCGGCTGATTATTTATCAAAATTTAGGCTGTGGCGGGGATCGAACCTGGGACCGAAGACGTTTTGATTATTAATCAAAGACGCTACCCGTAGACCACGGGTACTAGAACCTTCCCTCATTGACTATAAAAGGGAAGAGGAAGAGATATAAATCCCAAGACATGGTTCTTCCAGTGTCTCTGGAGGCGCCGTCTCCTCTCGCGCAACCTGAGTCTGATGTCGTATTTATGGGTATCAGGCCGTTCTCATTGGGTTGAATGGTTACTCGGTGGCACGATTGGCTCCAGCCAATATGCGTCCCATTTGGATCTCTGTTCCGTGCTTATTCAGTGGAGCTGTAAGAATACTACCGTCCCTTCGCGTAGTTGCAGTCCCTTGTTTCCTTTTACTCTGCAGCTTGTGTCGTTCTCTAGGAATCTCATTTTACTGATGCTCACTCATCAATCCTTCGTAGGTACCATGCTCTCTGCTGGAACCAAGTCAGCCCTTTGATGGCTACTGGTGGCGTTTTCACCTTGGTCTGTACTGACATTAGTACATGAATCCCCCTTCGTACCACAGTGGAAGCAGTTGCCATCTGGGGCTACTTTGACTCTGCGGTCACAGTTTTGTAATTTGTCTCTCCAGTTCTGCAATTTATGTCTCCTTCCTTCCAGGCCAACTACACCCGCTGCCATAACTGCCCTCCTTCTGCAACTTGCCCCTCCCTTTCTCCACCTTGGGTATTTTAATGTCCATCACCCTTTTTGAGGCAGTGCTTTTTGTCTAGTCGGTGGCTCATCATTTACCAATTTCATGTAGACCTGTGCCTTTTTAAGTATGGTTCTCTTACTCATATTAGTGCCTTCCTATGGCACTTGATCTGCCATTGATCCTTTGCTGAGTTCCCCATCCCTTCTTCCTTCCTTATACTGGTTTCCACATGATGACCTCAGCGATAGTTGCCATTGTTTCTCTCGTTCCCTTCCCACCTCTTGAGGCCATATTACTC
Organism: Schistocerca americana; assembly: GCF_021461395.2. NCBI lineage: Eukaryota > Metazoa > Arthropoda > Insecta > Orthoptera > Acrididae > Schistocerca > Schistocerca americana. The sequence goes on from NC_060125.1 coordinate 40,619,922, forward strand.
CACTGGGCTTTCCATCTTGCTTATATTGCCTCTATATACCTCCCAGCTTGTGTTAACACTTTCTTCATTAGGTTGTATTGATGAAATCATTTGTGATCCGTCCAGTAAGATAATTTACGCCAATGACATTACCTTTGTCCACTTTGTGGACCTTGTTTGCTGCTGACCATTTCTGTGGTAGAGCATGCCCATTGCCACTGCCATCTGTGATTGCCATCATGCCATCCAACATCTCAAGCGGCACCTATCCTTCACTGGTTTCATTACCTTTAGACATCTTCAAGCCAAAGCCGATTGCTTAACAAAATGAGCAAGCAAATGTGTTGGGAATGCTTTATCTCCTCCCTAGGTTCTGCTGTCCCTTAGTCACAGGTGTGTGCTACACTTCACACTCCATCCTGTGCCTTGCAATTCTAGATGGCCTTTGTACGGATCCATCAGTGAACTGAAGCTTCCCATTTATGTTTCACCCCTTATCAGGCAGAATCCAACAATGAACCTTTTGCTGAATGGGAACTTCTGCCCACTCTTCTTCCCACAGTTCAGCCCCTGGTCCTGATTCCACCCACAACCAATTGCTTCAACACCTCAATCCTCCATGACGACAGTGTGTCATCCAGGTGTTTAACCATATTTGGCTCCAGAGCATTTTTCCCTTTCAATGGTTCCCAACAAGGATCTGTTGTCCCTTTCAAGTTATTTGAATGGATGGTGCCTCATTGGCTCAGTTGGGTCCTCAAATCTTGTGACCTTTTACCTCCATACCAGTGCGGCTTTCAAGAGGGACCGTCTCCAATCGATCATTTGCTTCAATTCGAAACTGCAGTTTGGCAGGTTTTTACTCAGCTCTGCTATCTTGTCGCAGTTTTCTGTGATATTTGTAAGGCCTATGACACAGCTTGGTGCCATCGCACACTACTTAGTTAGGCTCCATGAGTGGTGTCTTTGAGGCCCCCCTCCTGATTTGTATTCCCAGTTTCTGTCCCACCGCTCATTCAGAGTTTGAATTGGCACCATTCTCAGCTCTCTGCAGATCCAGGAGAATGGCATTCCTCAGGGCTCTGTATTAAGCACCCTTCTCTTTCTTGTCGCTATTAACGACGGACTTGTGGCCTCTGCTGGACCATTGGTCACCCCCTGCTCTGCATGTGGGTGAGTTTTATGTTTGGGCTAGCTTCCACTAGGTGGCCTCTGTGGAGCAACAGGGTGTCATCCTCTGGGGCTCCTGCACGGAAACTCGCATATGGTTTTTAATTCTCTCCCCTTAAGTTGAGGGTGTTGCATTTCTCTTGCCGTACTACAGTCCATCCTGATATGGCACTCTACGTCAACACCCTCTACCTGACAATGATCCCCTAATTCTGTTCCTTGGTTCTTTTTGACAGCAAGTTTACTCAGTTGCCCCACATCTGCCTTCTGAATGTTGGCTGTTTTCTTAAACTCACTGTCCTTCACTTCTTTGCCAACATCTCTTGGGACACGGATCGTGCATCTCTTCTCTGCCTTTATCTGGAATTAGTTCTGTGTCGTCTGGACTAAGTTAAGTCTCCACTGACAAGGGGCTCCAGACATCTTCCCCGAACTGCCCCCATTTCCTAAACCTCACCAATCCTTGTCTTTCACTGTTTTTCCTTTGTGTTCCATCCTTTTGCCAGGAGGAGCCACTGGCTCCAAAAGCTTGTACAGGGCTATTACAAATGATTGAAGGGATTTCATAAATTCACTGTAGCTCCATTCATTGACATATGGTCATGACACACTACAGATACGTAGAAAAACTCATAAAGTTTTGTTCGGCTGAAGCCGCACTACAGGTTTCTGCCGCCAGAGCGCTCGAGAGCGCAGTGAGACAAAATGGCGACAGGAGCCGAGAAAGCGTATGTCGTGCTTGAAATGCACTCACATCAGTCAGTCATAACAGTGCAACGACACTTCAGGACGAAGTTCAACAAAGATCCACCAACTGCTAACTCCATTCGGCGATGGTATGCGCAGTTTAAAGCTTCTGGATGCCTCTGTAAGGGGAAATCAACGGGTCGGCCTGCAGTGAACGAAGAAACGGTTGAACGCGTGCGGGCTAGTTTCACGCGTGGCCCGCGGAAGTCGACGAATAAAGTAAGCAGGGAGCTAAACACACCACAGCCGACGGTTTGAAAAATCTTACGGAAAAGGCCTTACCGTTTACAATGGCTACAAGCCCTGACACTCGATGACAAAGTCAAATGCTTTGAATTTTCGGCGTGGTTGCAACAGCTCATGGAAGAGGATGCTTTCAGTGCGAAACTTGTTTTCAGTGATGAAGCAACATTTTTTCTTAATGGTGAAGTGAACAGACACAATGTGCGGATCTGGGCGGTAGAGAATCCTCACACATTCGTGCACCAAATTCGCAATTCACCAAAAGTTAACGTGTTTTGTGCAATCTCACGGTTTAAAGTTTAGGGCCCCATTTTCTTCTGCGAAAAAAACGTTACAGGACACGTGTATCTGGACATGCTGGAAAATTGGCTCATGCCACAACTGGAGACCGACAGCACCGACTTCATCTTTCAACAGGATGGTGCTCTACCGCACTTCCATCATGATGTTCGGCATTTCTTAAACAGGAGATTGGAAAACCGATGGATCGGTCGTGGTGGAGATCATGATCAGCAATTCATGTCATGGCCTCCACGCTCTCCCTACTTAACCCTATGCGATTTCTTTCTGTGGGGTTATGTGAAAGATTCAGTGTTTAAACCTCCTCTACCAAGAAACGTGCCAGAACTGCGAGCTCGCATCAACGATGCTTTCGAACTCATTGATGGGGACATGCTGCGCCGAGTGTGGGAGGAATTTGATTATCGGCTTGATGTCTGCCGAATCACTAATGGGGCACATATTGAACATTTGTGAATGCCTAGAAAAACTTTTTGAGTTTTTGTATGTGTGTGCAAAGCATTGTGAAAATATCTCAAATAATAAAGTTATTGTTGAGCTGTGAAATCGCTTCAATCATTTGTAATAACCCTGTATATTTCGATACCTTTATATGTGTGTTCCCCTGCCGTCACTTGGTGAGTAAATATATATTTTTTCCCCCATCCAGTTAGATTATATTTTCGAAAATGAAATTATTCAGTTTTTAATATTTATGTAAGTTGTTTTATGAATATTTCACATCAGAGAGTTTAATAATAGCAAGTTACCAGCCAAATCAGTTGGCTGTATGCAACATACAATGTTGGTATTATAGATAGCTATTCGTCAGTGCCTTTTGTCTATATTTGGACATAGTTGTGCATTCGTTCTATCCTTCAGTGATATTAATGGGCTTGGCAATTCTTCTTGTGGTATGGTACAGGTAGTTAAGGAAATATAGGAGACCCATAACTTGTTATTGTCTAAGATATTTATCTTTTGGCATTTTTCTGCTACATTGAATTTTGATCTGTAGTATCTGGTGCCATATTTGTTTTTTACTGCAAATAATATCTTGTTCATTTATGTGTAGATAATTTACATTTCTCCAATTAGTCCAGTGTACATGCACTCTTCCCATGTTATCACTGTGTAGCACTAGGGTAATGGTGAGCTCGCCGATCATTGTAGTTAGCTGGTGAGGATTCTGCAGCTTGCTACCCTTAAGAGTCGTCCATCTTCATGGTGGGTATTATGTCGTAAGGTACTAACCATTGGCTGTTTTGACTTCCACAGCCTACCTTGCTATAAATTTTTTTGTCAGGGACGGAAACACTTGAAACTGTTAATAAATTTTCAGATTCATTTTTCTGCAGTAATATCCTTTGTTTTGTTGTTGTTATCTGAATTGAATTTTTGAGCAGCCTGATGTGGTTGTTTCACATGGTCATTAAGTTCATTTATGTAGTAAACCTATGTACACACTCTTACACCACTGTAGGTAGGCTGTAAATTTGCCTGTAACATGTGTCATAAGGGGGTTATGCTTTGCCACACAGTGTTCATTGATGATGTATGCAGAAATAACTTACGCCACCCCTCAGTCCCTAAAACAACTTCATTCTGTCAAGACAATGTTGTACATGTTCATGCTCCTTCGTAGTGAAGTGTATGCACTCCAAAGAACCTGTATCCTTTGTCTGGAGGTTTGATCCTGTAGCTCTTGCATATCTAATTTAGTGTTGGCAAGGAAGTTGCTTCCTGTATTTCATAGCAAGACTTGGTTCCCATACCTTGGTATGGTCTTCTCTGAAACTGTGGAAATAACAGTTCTCTTTTCTTGCCATGTCTTGTGATTACTGCACACAGTGAATTTTCTTTGAAAATATAAGGTCAGGAATACCTTGAATTCTCAATTATTTGCAGGTAACTCCTGTGTGACTGTAATTACTTAGAGTCGTTAAAGCAAAGGATATGTGCAGATATTTCCTAATGGCTTAAAATTACTTCATTTGGTTCTGGCTGTTATTGCAGTTGCTGTGAACAGACAACTGAAATGTGACATACAAGTATAAACAGTCCAAGCTTTGAGCATTTCACAAGCTATTTCTTTTGTTTCCTGCTACCTGTAAGCTTCATTCATCTTGAAAATGTTGTATGGGAAAAGTCATTATCTTGCTAATGTGATTTATATGCTACCAATAGTTCTGAACTATTCCTGAGAAGAGTTTGACTGTTTTGATGTTGCTGAGCTGTAGGTAACTAGAGATGGCTTCTGGCTTCACCCGGTCTGACTTCAGTCCTTCGTACAAAATTATGTTTTCCAAGTACCTCAAAAACTGCATTTAATATGTTGAGACATTCACTGTTATTCTGGCCAGTTGGTCATTATGCTCAGTTAGGGATGCTTCCAGTATGACTGCCATTGAAGTAAGTAAAGAACTTTTTCTCTTGTAACATTTTGATCCTAGATCTGCTGAGCTTTTGGAGTGTACAGAGCAATTTCTTTAATTACAAGGGCATTCTTTCATTATTACTGTAGATGTTGCACTGGAGACATTTTCCCTTCTTTCTCCTTACCTGGCGATAGCTTTTGCCCATACCTAACATGGATAAATATTTTGCTTGTGCACACTGCAGAGTATTTTGTCTGTTCTGTGTAATTGTTAAATGAATAAAGTCTTTGTGCAATTTTTCAAACAGTTGCCAGTTAGTATATGTCATTTTCACTTAACAGTTTGGTATTGTTTATTAAGTAGTATGATGAGAGGAAATCCTTCGACTAGTACTAGTCATTGATGAACATTTGTTTTATCTCTTTATGCGGCGCGTACTTTGCGATGTGTGTTGTTTAACAGGGCCAAATGCTTACAACCATCCCCTCAACCATGGATAACATTCTCAACTCATGTCTGGTATTGTTATATGTCAGCACATTTCCAGGTAAGTAGAATATATCGCGATAGGTGGTTTACAGCTATACAAAGGACACTCATCACCTTCTCATTTACACACTCTTCTTGAGTAGCACTTCTTAGCTTTACAGTTGTCAATTTCTGAACTCTTACAATGTCTAATAACGGTCATAGCTTCCTGTTACGAGTTGTGTGTCATCACAAGCCCTGGGGGGAGCATCGGTCCTGATTGACCATCGTTTCTTCCTCTGCCATTGGAGTAATTGGTTGTAGTATGTAGAGGCGTTGGGTCAGCTCACTGCTCTCGTGGCTATTGTCAGTTTTCATGACTTGAAGTCACTGCTACTTCATCGAGTAGCTCTTCATTTGGCATCAAGAGGCTGAATGCATCCCGTTCAAGTCCACTCACACTCAGCTACTGGAGCAGACGTCATCAGTCATTACCTTGTTGAATTTTATTACCAAGTTGTCTAGCTCCAGTTCTTCAAGCATTTTACTGGTGTGTTGGGTAAATATAACACAGATACAACCAGTTGTCTCTGCATTTCCCTTTCATTGAAGTTTCTGTCATCTGTGAAATTCCTCATGAATCTCTTTTACTAGGCCATAATAGTGTTTGTAACACAACTTTGGGCGAACTTCCTGTCTGCTGCCACACTGTCTTGTAGTCTTCTCATGCCTGCCCTAATTTTGCGTACAGTCTCTATTCTTCTCATTTTTCTTGTTGTATATTGATTTGTTGTCAAACTTCGACAGATTTTTTAGTTACTCTTTGTTTTACGTGTAAGTTCCTTCATTTAATCTATTCTGTTCTCTTTTTCAATCTGTACAGCCAGCTTCATTATTATTGAAACTTCACAGCAGATTAAAACTGTTTGCTGGAACAAGACTCGAACTCGGAACCTTTACCTTTTTCGAGTGAGTGCTCTAGTGACTGGGCTACCCAACCCCAATTCATGACCTGTCCTCACAGCTTTAGTTTAGTCAGTACCTCATCTGTACCTTCTAAACTTCACAAAAACTCTCCTGTGAAATTTGCAAATCTAGCACTCCTGGAAGAAAGAATACTGCAGAGACATGGCTTAGCCACAGCATTAGGATATTTCCATTATTTTTCCCCATGGTGCATTCCTTTCAGTCTCCAGTTTTGTACTGCTGTATGCAAGTTAACGCAGCTACCACTCTTTGTGTAATTTCTGTGGATATTTTTTCTTTTTCTACCAATTGCTGTGACGTCTAATCAATCATCTTTCTCCATGTGCTTAGCTTTGGACATCTCTGCTGTGTAAATAGAAATGGCATGTAGGCAACCAATAAAATGGCAGGTCTGAGGGATTGCCGCATTATCAGGTGACATTTCTGGTGTTTACCTCATGTGTATTGCTCCTTGGAAACAAACAGTATGTAGACTATTTTGAAGTTTATCATTATGAATATGGAATGCTTATGGTGGATTAGTAGGAAATATTATATTTGGTTTGATGTGGTATGCTTGCAGTCTTTTACATCTTTATTGTTACATGGTGTTTTATTATATTTTAAGTAGACAGTCTTGGAAACTGCATAAGATCTTAAGTCAACCTAAAGCATTCTGCAGTCAGTGTTGATTTGTTCCCTAGAGGAACATTCATCATACAGTATTAGCATAATCCACCACAGTAACGGCTGTGATCGCGAAAGAGCTTCCTGAGAACATCCGAGAAGCTCACCATTTCACCAGAGAAGGCAAGGCTGGAGTTATGGAAGAAGTCAACGCCTCACCTGCAGACGCCAGAAGCTGAAGAACTACCACCTGGACACAAAGAGAGCTGGCTGGTGTGGAAATCTTTAAACAGATTACGATCAGGAGTTGGACGATCCAGAGACAACCTGAAGAGATGGGGCTTCATAACAGAAGATACGTCCTGTAATTGTGGACAAGAACAAACCACAAGCCATGTGCTCCACTGCGTTTTGTGCCCTACATCCTGCACGAAGATTGGTCTCCTGCAAGCCACTCTAAGCGCCTTGGCGGTTGCAAAATATTGGGCACACATAATATAAATACAATTTGTGTGTGTGTGTGTCTATATATATAATAGAAAGAAACATTCCATATGGGAAAAATATATTTAAAAAATGCTGTGACTTACCAAGCGGGAAAGCGCTGGTAGATAGACACAATAAAAAACACACAAACACACACACAAATCTCAAGCTTTCGCAACCCACGGTTGCTTCATCAGGAAAGAGGGAAAGACGAAAGGATGTGGGTTTTAAAGGAGAGGGTAAGGAGTCATTCCAATCCCAGGAGCGGAAAGACTTACCTTAGGGGGCAAAAAAAGGGACAGGTATACACTCGCGCGCGCACACACACACATATCCATCCGCACGTATAGAGACACAAGCAGACATGTGTAAAGGCAATGTGTTTGGGCGGAGATGTCAGTCGAGGCGGAAGTACAGAGGCAAAGATGTTGTTGAATGACAGGTGAGGTATGAGCGGCGGCAACTTGAAATAGCGGAGGTTGAGGCCTGGTGGGTAACGGGAAGAGAGGATATATTGAAGGGCAAGCTCCCATCTCCGGAGTTCTGATAGGTTGGTGTTAGTGGGAAGTATCCAGATAACCCGGACGGTGTAACACTGTGCCAAGATGTGCTGGCCGTGCACCAAGGCATGTTTAGCCACAGGGTGATCCTCATTACCAACAAACACTGTCTGCCTGTGTCCGTTCATGCGAACGGGCAGTTTGTTGCTGGTCATTCCCACATAGAAGGCTTCACAGTGTAGGCAGGTCAGTTGATAAATCATGTGGGTGCTTTCACACGTGGCTGCCTTTGATCGTGTACACCTTCCGGGTTACAGGTCTGCATTAGGTGGTGGTGGGAGGGTGCATGGGACAGTTTTACACCGGGGGCGGTTACAAGGGTAGGAGTGAGAGGGTAGGGAAGGTAGGTTGGGGATTTTATAGGGATGAACCAAGAGGTTACGAAGGTTAGGTGGATGGTGGAAAGACACCCTTGGTGGAGTGGGGAGGATTTCATGAAGGATGGATCTCATTTCACGGCAGGATTTGAGGAAGTCGTATCCCTGCTGAGAGGCACATTCAGAGTCTGATCCAGTCCCAGAAAGTATCCTGTTACAAGTGGGCACTTTTGGGGTTCTTCTGTGGGAGGTTCTGGGTTTGAGGGGGTGAGAAATTGGCTCTGGTTATTTGCTTCTGTACCAGGTCGGGAGGGTAGTTGCGGGATGCGAAAGCTGTTTTCAGGTTGTTGGTGTAATGGTTCAGGGATTCGGGACTGGAGCAGATTCGTTTGCCACAAAGACCTAAACTGAAGGGAAGGGACTGTTTGATATGGAATGGGTGGCAGCTGTCATAATGGAGGTACTGGTGTTTGTTGGTGGGTGTGATGAGGACAGATGTTGACAGATGGAGGTCAATGTCGAGGAAAGTGGCATGGGATTTGGAGTAGGACCAGGTGAATCTGATGGAACCAAAGGAGTTTAGGTTGGAGAGGAAATTCTGGAGTTCTTCTTCACTGTGAGTCCAGATCATGAAAATGTCATCAATAAATCTGTACCAAACTTTGGGTTGGCAGGCCTGGGTAACCAAGAAGGCTTCCCAAAGTTTGGTACAGATTTATTGAAATGAACGGACACAGGCAGACAGTGTTTGTTGGTAATGAGGATCACCCTGTGGCTAAACATGCCTTGGTGCACGGTCAGCACATCTTGGCACAGTGTTACACTGTCCAAGTTATCTGGATACTTCCCACTGACACCAACCTATCAGAACTCTGGAGATGGGAACTTGCCCTTCAATATATCCTCTCTTCTCGTTACCCACCAGGCCTCAACCTCCGCTAATTTCAAGTTGCCGTCCCTCGTACATCACTTGTCACTCAACAACGTCTATGCCTCTGTACTTCCGCCTTGACTGACATCTCTGCCCAAACTCTTTGCCTTTACATATGTCTGCTTGTGTCTGTATATGTGCGGATGGATATGTGTGTGTGTGGGCGAGTGTATACCTGTCCCTTTTTCCCCCTAAGGTAAGTATTTCCGCTCCCGGGATTGGAATGACTCCTTACCCTCTCCCTTAAAACCCACATCCTTTTGTCTTTCCCTCTCCTTCCCTCTTTCCTGATGAAGCAACCGTCGGTTGCGAAAGATTGAGATTTGTGTGTGTGTTTGTGTGTTTTTTATTGTGTCTATCTACCAGCTATGGCTACTGTAAATTTGTATGTTTCTGACTCGAGAATAAAAAAAAGCTGGTGGTTAGGTCCTTCATAAGTATTTTATTCACAGCTGCTCCTGCAATACAACTTTGGTAATTTGGAGTAAATCATGACAGGCTTTCTTTGTTATTTCTTTGCGTAAATTGGTTTTCCAAGAATTCATTTAACTTCTCATGAGCCATGAGATGTAAATGATATTCACTTCATCTGTTCTGTAATATTTACACAGTGACTTGCATCCTCCCCGCACCCCCACCCCTTTTCCCTTCTTTTGGAGCTGCTTCAGTTTTATTCATATAAGCTTGCCTCATTCACGTTATGTTGCTGTTGGTCTGAGAACTCAGGTGTAGATCAGCATACCAGGCATTGAATTTGCTGTATGATGGCTTCTGTCTAGCAGGTAGTTGCCGATGCCAGTTATTTTCTAGAGGGCTTGTTGCATCACTGTGTCACGCACTTCCACTTTTCATTATGTTTGTCTTCAAGGAAAGTTTCAGAAGTTGCTTCTATCCTGTCCTGTTGTAATAACCATCACATATCCCACACTTGGTACCATTTAGGTTTCCCAGTGTCACATTAGCCACTAAATCTTTAAGATGGTACAACACCTCGGTTCAGGTATTTGGTTTTGGTTATTTAGTCATGCTCATACAGCCTGAGCAAATACTCCTAATAGCATATAGTGTTGTTGTTGTTGTTGTTGTTGTTGTTGTTGTGGTCTTCAGTCCTGAGACTGGTTTGATGCAGCTCTCCATGCTACTCTATCCTGTGCAAGCTTCTTCATCTCCCAGTACCTACTGCAACCTACATCCTTCTGAATCTGCTTAGTGTATTGATCTCTTGGTCTCCCTCTACGATTTTTACCCTCCACGCTGCCCTCCAATGCTAAATTTGTGATCCCTTGATGCCTCAAAACATGTCCTACCAACCGATCCCTTCTTCTAGTCAAGTTGTACCACAAACTTCTCTTCTCCCCAATCCTATTCCGTACCTCCTCATTAGTTATGTGATCTACCCACCTTATCTTCAGCATTCTTCTGTAGCACCACATTTTGAAAGCTTCTATTCTCTTCTTGTCCAAACTGGTTATCGTCCATGTTTCACTTCCATACATGGCTACACTCCATACAAATACTTTCAGAAACGACTTCCTGACACTTAAATCTATACTCGATGTTAACAAATTTCTCTTCTTCAGAAACGATTTCCTTGCCATTGCCAGTCTGCATTTTATATCCTCTCAACTTCGACAATCATCAGTTATTTTACTCCCTAAATAGCAAAACTCCTTTACTACTTTAAGTGTCTCATTTCCTAATCTAATCCCCTCAGCATCACCCGATTTAATTTGACTACATTCCATTATCCTCGTTTTGCTTTTGTTGATGTTCATCTTATATCCTCCTTTCAAGACACTGTCCATTCCGTTCAACTGCTCTTCCATGTCCTTTGCTGTCTCTGACAGAATTACAATGTCATCGGCGTACCTCAAAGTTTTTATTTCTTCTCCATGGATTTTAATACCTACTCCGAATTTTTCTTTTGTTTCCTTTACTGCTTGCTCAATATACAGATTGAATAACATCGGGGAGAGGCTACAACCCTGTCTCACTCCTTTCCCAACCACTGCTTCCCTTTCATGCCCCTCGACTCTTATAACTGCCATATGCTTTCTGTACAAATTGTAAATAGCCTTTCAGTCCCTGTATTTTACCCCTGCCACCTTCAGAATTTGAAAGAGAGTATTCCAGTTAACGTTGTCAAAAGCTTTCTCTAAGTCTACAAATGCTAGCATATAGTAGTGTGATGCAATAATCTGTGGGATTTTGTGTGTGTGTGTGTGTGTGTGTGGGGGGGTGGGGGGGGGTGGGAGGCGGGTCGGGGGTTTGAGAGAGAGAGAGAGAGAACTCACTTTCTTAGTAGGTTGCTGTGGTCCAGTTGCTCAAAAATGTTTCACTTGCCTGTTGTGATTTGATGGAGCCGTTGGAGTATAATGATTAATTCTTTCAAGGTTCTTCCTGAAGTGATTTAGTACTTTGACCAGTGTAGTGGGAACATGTTCAGTTATTTGCGGTGTTTCAATCTTAACTGATCATTATTGGTTGTACATTTGTCTACAGGTAAGCTATACCTAGAACTGAAGCGCTACAGGGAAGCAGAGAGTATATACAAACAGCTGCTAATGCGGAATCCAGAAAACACATCATATTATATGAAGTTGCAGGAAGCACAGCAGCTGAAGGATCCTGATGATATTCTGCGTATGTTTGCTGGCTACCAAGAGCTTTTCCCTAGAGCACAGGCACCGAAGCGACTACCACTGAATTATGCTTCAGGTAAGACCTTGTTTTTCTGTTGTGTCCAGACAAGACAGCCTAGACACAATGAGAGGAAGCCGAAAGGCACGCGCTACGCTCACGCAGATGGGCGTGAGGTCCGAAACAGGATATGTAATGAATGCTATAAAGAAAAGTACGTAGCTTCTGGAATACTTAACTTTAATCCATCCTTTTTGGTACATCTGGAGATTGTGGCGATACAAGTGAGACTCTTTAGATACATGCAATGTTACTACTGGCGCCTTGCTAGGTCGTAGCCATTGACTTAGCTGAAGGCTATTCTAACTATCTGCTCTGCAAATGAGCGAGGCTTCGTCAGTGTGCATCGCTAGCTACGTCGTCCGTACAACTGGGGAGAGTGCTAGTCCGTATCTCGAGACCTGCCTTGTGGTGGCGCTCGGTCTGCGATCACACAATGGCGACACGCGGGTCCGACATGTACTAATGGACCGCGGCCGATTTAAAACTACCACCTAGCAAGTGTGGTGTCTGGCGGTGGCACCACATTTCTTCCTTGAACTTCTTTGCAAATGACAGTCCTATAGAAAATATTTGGCAGACTATTTGTACAAACTCAGATTGTACATTTGTATCAGTAGTTGCTGTATGAAACACTTCTGTCATGAATTTACTAAAATAATTTTGTTGTCCCCTATATTTTGTTGGCTAGTAACATCATTGTCCAGTATGTAACATTGTCTACAGGTTTCTTCCCTGGATATCCCAAAATTTGTGTTTGGGGATGAGACTGGAAGATGAAAATAAATAAGTAAATAATAAATTTTTAACAGTCATCAGGTAGGAAGTGGAGGGAGTGGGGAGGAGGGCGGGTGAGGAGATTATGCTAACAGAGGTTAACCCAGGCAGGAGAGCAGTGGATGAATGGATGTGTTGGGGAGCAAGTTCCCATCTCCAAAGTTTAGATGAACTGAAGAAGGAATATCTTGTTCTGTCTCTTTGTCCACTCTGATGATGCAATTTGAGGAGTAGCAAGTGGAATTTGAGCCAGCTGAATAAGGCATATATTCTTTTATAATCGATTGTTAAAGTCTCTAAGTTACAGAAGCAGCAGTCATGCGAACAATTGAGTAGATAGTTGTAGTGCTTTATTCAAAATGGTTCTAGTTAAATGAATCTGGCTTCCTTGGTATATTTCACTTTAGTGTAAGGAAATGTCGGGAAAGGGCAAAGATGTCAGAAACAACAAGAAGAAGTCTAAATAGAATTCACTAGGCAAAATCAAACAATGGAAAATCCAAGGTGAAATAATGACAATATTATGAAAAGGGTAGATTGCTACTCCCCATCCAGTGGAGATGTTGAGTCACAGACAAGTGTGACAAAAAGACTGCTAAATAAGTAAGCTTAAGGCCAAAAGACCTCCTCCTGGAGTAGACAACGGCCAAAAGGCCTTCTTCTGGAGTTGACAACACACACACACACACACACACACACACAAAACTACTGCCGAGGACTGGTTGTTTAGCCTCAGCAGCCAGAGGCAGTGATAATGTGTGTGAGTATGTTGTCTAATTCACAAGAAGGCCTTATGGTTGAAATCTTACTTGGTTAGCAGTCTTTTTGTTCTGCCAGTCTGTGACTCAATTTCTCCACTATATGGTGAGTAGCAGTCTATCCTTTTCATAATAGAAGGAGAAGATTATATCATAATTAAACTTTTCAGGATTTTTTCATGGTGGCTCCATTAAGTTTCCTCAGAAACTAATCAGTAATCCAACATTGTATCTACATGATGGAGGAAATATGATGGAAATTAATGTAATGTTTGTCTCCTGCTACTGTATTTTTGTTGAGATAACATATCTGCTCCCATAATTATACTAGTAAAGGCACCACTGAATTTGTGCTGAACACATCTTGCGTATTTTTCAATCATTGGAACCTGAGTTACTAATAGGAAATAATTAAATGTTCATGCAGTGAAGAGAAAGTTTATAGAGGTGAGCAAATTACATTTTTAGCTTTGTATATTTGTAATAGTGCTGCTAAGTTCACATCTTAAGGAGGATTATCAATTTATGTTGTTATAATTATCAGTTTAAATGGTTATGTAAAAATAGATTGCTCTGCCAAATGTCACCATGTACGTTTCTTTAAATTCTGTTTACAGGTTCAACATTCCGTACCATGGTAGACAAGTACCTAAGGCAAGGTCTGCATAAAGGAGTACCCCCTCTTTTTGTAGACCTTAGGTCACTTTATAAAGATCCAGAAAAGGTTGAGACCATCCATAAACTCGTCCTTCAATATGTGGATGCTTTAAAGGCTTATGGCCGATTCAGTGCACAAGGTACTTCAGTTTGCTTTCAGCTTTTCTAAGTTATTCATAGTTTGTGAAAATATGTGTGAAACAATCACACAGTAGATCTGTTCCCTAAAGTTTTCTAATGGTACAGAAAAATGTAAATTTATTTTAGGAAATAATTGCTATTGTAGAAATATAGTCTTTAATTCATCTTGAAGTCTGTTTGACAGTTTTATAATTCACTGTTCGATGATTGTATATGAGTTCAGTGGCTTCCTACAGCATAACCAGTTATGAAAAATTTCTTGGTAATTTAAGAGATCATTTCATATAAAGAAAGCTTAAACATAACACTATAGTTTTTAATGGAACTTCAGTGATACGGTTTGAGAAACTGATTACTTTGCCACAACTCTGACCACGACGTAGTCAGTATTGTGGTTGTAGGAAATCCATTGGTTTTATCAGACGTGCTTGTGGATTATATTGCATGGATGGTTCTTGCATTTTTCTTAACACTTTGCAAATAATGTAAACCGTGTGTGGGGGGGGGGGGGGGGGCGGGCATGTTCTATTTCCAGTTATAAAACTGTAAAGTATTATTATGTTAATTGTTTAGAATACATACTAATCTTCTCTTTGTCAGTTCTGTAACATGTCTGCATGTTCCACATATTAAGTTCACCATAAGCATATTGTGAACTATGTCTTCTAGAAAAGCAACTGATCGAAGTCTAGCGATGGTTGGGACTATGGACTTTAATTTAGGAAGAGCAGGGTTCAGATCTCAATTTTGTCATCCAGATTTAGGTTTCCTGTTGACTCAGTTGAATGTAGGGATGGTTCCCGTGAAAAGAGTGCGGTTGATTCCTTTTTGCTGTCCATGTCCATCCTAGGCCTGTGTTCTGTTTCCAATGACTTTGTCACTCGTGGGATGTTAAACCATAATTTTTCTCCTGCTATCCTTGCAAAAAGTTTGCTCCCATATATTAGAAAATTTACATTTGTGTGTTAACAGAGGTGCGATTTACAGTTTCTTCTTCTTCTTTTTTTTAAATAAGTTTTGTTCCCTTCTGTGCCAGAGTTAAGTTCACTCAAGTGTACACAAATCTTTAGTCCTTCTAGCATTAAATTTGAATACTGTGGACAGGATAGATTGCTACTCACTGTATAGATGAGATGTTGTGTCACAGACAAGCACAACGAAATGACTACTATACATTTAAGCTTACAGGCAAAACGCCTCCTTCGAAAATGGAAAAATAAAATCTCACACACACACACACACACACACACACACACACACACACACACCATCTGATATCCATTGTTTTAGTATTATATTTGTGTATCTTACTGCGATTCACAAACTGGTATGATTTTAGCAAACAAATTTCATCAGTGATCAAATGTATTGTGAGACCATTTGGGTGAGCATGTGTGAACCGTATAAAAATTGTAATCAGTTTGTTTAATATAGTGAATACCTTTTCCCAAATGCAATGTTGTTCGAAAATAGAATCATATACGACAATAATGAATGAAATCTTTTAATTTAATGATATGTATGCCCTCAAAAGACTCCAAAATTATTCTGGTAACAAAAATAGCTGAACCAAGTAATTTTAACAGATTTTTATTTATTCCCTTTCTTTCACTCGGTTGATAATCATAGCTGAACAACCTTAACCAGTAAGTTAACTTTGCTAATCATTAATATATTACTTAAAAAGTTAACTGTGTTGAACATTAAAGTGTTACTGTACACGAGATTTACTGGAAGCTGAAGTTAATTGGTAACTTGTAATACTAAATTTTATGTTGTGGGTACAGAGAAATGAGCAATGAATGAAACACATTATGTTGCTTAAATAAAAAGTTTTTGGTTGAAAATGTTTAGTTAGGATATCGAAGATAAAGAAAAAATAGTTTAATCATTCAGTTTTATAATTATTTAGGTATCAACGTTAAATCATGGTAGAGTCAACATACAGAAGAGTAAGACAGTATCTGATCATCAGCAATGCGTCTACCCAATGTTCTCGTCAAAACTGAATACCTGGGGTTGCAAGTTTATATCAGCTTCTCAAATGACTTTGATTTGATGGTATGTAAAGGAATCAAGTTCGTAACAACAAAGTTTACTATGCATTGGTCCACACTACCTTGAGACACACCTCTGCCAGTTGCTGCAATGCTGAGAGACTCTCAAATGCTTCTCTGTCATTTTCTTTTAACCAGATTACTGCTACTGGCTCCACAGTCAATATCTGAATGCCCAAGATCGATTTTTCTTTTAGGCTTTCCTCCATGGGATTTTGCCTTTACTGTTTCTTCAGACTGTACATATGGCACCTCATGTGCTCTCCTTAGGTGTAGTTTCAAATTTTTAAGGCTCAAAGGATCAGTCCTAATTGTTGGGTGTTTTTTTTAAAAAAAGGAAAGCACAGTTTGCAGTTGAAAAGTATTCGTTCTCCCGAACTGGATACAAAATTAACATAATCAGTTAAATTCACCCACAGACACCTATAATCTGATTCTGTGATGTAGTTTCCACAGCCAGTCCACTAACGGAAGGTAATGCTTTTTTCCAAACTCGGTAAACTAACAATAATAAATGGCCAACACCTATTGTTTCTTATTCGTACTTCATTTAGTTAGACCAATCGTGTCATCTTGGCACAGCCAGTCATCTGCATGACCGGTACTTGTCAGAACATGATTTATGTGGGTGGCAATGCACTATTTTTCCCACAAATAGCGGGTACGTAACTAACAATTAATGGATTCAATGTTAATGGAAGTTAAAGAGTTCCTTGTCGTTTTTCAAAATTAACTTAAAAGTTAGTCTGTTACTTGAAAAGTTAGCTTTGTTAATTAATGAATAAAGCTTTTGTGACCACTATGTTTTTAGCAATACATGTGCCTCAGAACTTGCAACTGCATATCATAACATATTTGCTGTACCTTTTTCGTACACTAGTTTAGTCAAGCAAGGTTATATTATTAACAGAGCAAATCTGGTTTACCCAAGTTCTTCAGAATTTAAAGAGAGCATGTTCGTGTAAAAGCTCTGTAATAACTGTCACAAAAAATGTAATTTAATATTTGTTTTTTAGAAGCTGCTTTGCATGATTTGATAATTTTTGCTGCACCAGTACCCTCTGTATCAATAAAAAAAGTGAACACACTAACAAATGTTTTGGTTAGCATGAATGGCTTGGATAAGTTGGAAATTTTGTCAGATTTTGGAATGTGTTCATAGGGGACAGACTGACCACAATTTATGAAGAGTACTTTTCACAGAGAGAGCTTGCAATATCATATTTATTCCACATTTTGAAAATTACATCACATTAATAATATATTTACATACATGTACGCACTTTACATTCCATAGGGCCACAACTTTTCAGTACCTTACTGGAAATGGCAGTCCCATATAAACTTAAAGTGCATGACAATGTCAACATACCCTTAGTCCTTACTTTTCGGGACTATTTGCAACACTTTTTCTCTACAACTAGTGTACAGAAAAAAATGTATCTTGCATCTAGGTTTGAGAATCAGTTATCCAGATATAACGCTCGAAAGTAGTTTTAGTATCCCTTTGCTTTGTGCCTGAGCTTTAACAGTGTTTCAGCTATTCCGTATACTTTAAGAGAGAGAATTTCTGAGTATAAATCTGGTAATGTAATGAGTACAGTTCATGACAACCCCTCGCTTGATCTTTTTCCCCAGTGCCAGGCTGGCTGATGGCTGCATAGTACAGTTCTGTTATTACAGCATAATGACTATGCATCAAATACCATGCAAAGTAGTAATGCCATAATTAAGATGTCAATAATGATGTGGTATGGCTAAATTTATCACAGGTATGCAGCCTCCCCCCCCCCAATGAACCATGGACCTTGCCGTTGGTGGGGAGGCTTGCGTGCCTCAGCAATACAGATGGCCGCACCGTAGGTGCAACCACAACGGAGGGGTATCTGTTGAGAGGCCAGACAAACATGTGGTTCCTGAAGAGGGGCAGCAGCCTTTTTAGTAGTTGCAGGGGCAACAGTCTGGATGATTGACTGATCTGGCCTTGTAACATTAACCAAGATGGCCTTGCTGTGCTGGTACTGCGAACGGCTGAAAGCAAGGGGAAACTACAGCCGTAATTTTTCCCGAGGACATGCAGCTTTACTGTACGATTAAATGATGATGGCGTCCTCTTGGGTAAAATATTCCGGAGGTAAAATAGTCCCCCATTCGGATCTCCGGGCGGGGACTACTCAAGAGAACGTCATTATCAGGAGAAAGAAAACTGGCATTCTATGGATCGGAGCGTGGAATGTCAGATCCCTTAATTGGGCAGGTAGGTTAGAAAATTTAAAAAGGGAAATGGATTGGTTAAAGTTAGATATAGTGGGAATTAGTGAAGTTCGGTGGCAGGAGGAACAAGACTTTTGGTCAGGTGATTACAGGGTTATAAATACAAAATCAAATAGGGGTAATGCAGGAGTAGGTTTAATAATGAATAACAAAATAGGAGTGCGGGTTAGCTACTACAAACAGCATAGTGAACGCATTATTGTGGCCAAGATAGACACAAAGCCCATGCCTACTACAGTAGTACAAGTTTATATGCCAACTAGCTCTGCAGATGATGAAGAAATAGATGAAATGTATGACGAGATAAAAGAAATTATTCAGGTAGTGAAGGGAGACGAAAATTTAATAGTCATGGGTGACTGGAATTAGTCAGTAGGAAAAGGGAGAGAAGGAAACATAGTAGGTGAATATGGATTGGGGGGAAGGAATGAGAGAGGAAGCCGCCTTGTAGAATTTTGCACAGAGCATAACTTAATCATAGCTAACACTTGGTTCAAGAATCATAAAAGAAGATTGTACACCTGGAAGAATCCTGGAGATACTAAAAGGTATCAGATAGATTATATAATGGTAAGACAGAGATTTAGGAACCAGGTTTTAAATTGTAAGACATTTCCTGGGGCAGATGTGGATTCTGACCACAATCTATTGGTTATGAACTGCAGATTGAAACTGAAGAAACTGCCAAAAAAGGTGGGAATTTAAGGAGATGGGACCTGGATAAACTGAAAGAACCAGAGGTTGTAGAGAGTTTCAGGGAGAGCATAAGGGAACAATTGACAGGAATGGGGGAAAGAAATACAGTAGAAGAAGAATGGGTAGCTCTGAGGGATGAAGTAGTGAAGGCAGCAGACGATCAAGTAGGTAAAAAGACGAAGGCTAATAGAAATCCTTGGGTAACAGAAGAAATATTGAATTTAATTGATGAAAGGAGAAAATATAAAAATGCAGTAAATGAAGCAGGCAAAAAAGAATACAATTGTCTCAAAAATGATATCGACAGGAAGTGCAAAATGGCTAAGCAGGGATGGCTAGAGGACAAATGTAAGGATGTAGAGGCTTGTCTCACTAGGGGTAAGATAGATACTGCCTACAGGAAAATTAAAGAGACCTTTGGAGAGAAGAGAACCACTTGTATGAGTATCAAGAGCTCAGATGGCAACCCAGTTCTAAGCAAAGAAGGGAAGGCAGAAAGGTGGATGGAGTATATAGAGGGTTTATACGAGGGCGATGTACTTGAGGACAATATTATGGAAATGGAAGAGGATGTAGATGAAGATGAAATGGGAGATAAGATACTGCGTGAAGAGTTTGACAGAGCACTGAAAGACCTGAGTCGAAACAAGGCCCCTGGAGTAGACAACATTCCATTAGAACTACTGATGGCCTCGGGAGAGCCAGTCATGACAAAACTCTACCATCTGGTGAGCACGATATATGAGACAGGTGAAATACCCTCAGACTTCAAGAAGAATATAATAAGTCCAATCCCAAAGAAAGCAGGTGTTGGCAGATGTGAAAATTACCGAACTATTAGTTTAATAAGTCACAGCTGCAAAATACTAAGGCGAATTCTTTACAGACGAATGGAAAAACTGGTAGAAGCCGACCTCGGGGAAGATCAGTTTGGATTCCGTAGAAATGTTGGAACACGTGAGGCAATACTGACCTTACGACTTATCTTAGAAGAAAGATTAAGAAAAGGCAAACCTACGTTTCTAGCATTTGTAGACTTAGAGAAAGCTTTTGACAATGTTAACTGGAATACTCTCTTTCAAATTCTGAAGGTGGCAGGGGTGAAATACAGGGAGCGAAAGGCTATTTACAATTTGTACAGAAACCAGATGGCAGTTATAAGAGTCGAGGGGCATGAAAGGGAAGCAGTGGTTGGGAAAGGAGTGAGACAGTAGCCTTTCCCCGATGTTATTCAATCTTTTTATTGAGCAAGCAGTAAAGGAAACAAAAGAAAAATTCGGAGTAGGTTTTAAAATTCATGGAGAAGAAATAAAAACTTTGAGGTTCGCCGATGACATTGTAATTCTGTCAGAGACAGCAAAGGACTTGGAAGAGCAGTTGAACGGAATGGACAGTGTCGTGAAAGGAGGATATAAGATGAACATCAACAAAAGCAAAACGAGGATACTGGAATGTAGTCAAATTTAGTCGGGTGATGCTGAGGGAATTAGATTAGGAAATGAGACACTTAAAGTAGTAAAGGAGTTTTGCTATTTAGGGAGTAAAATAACTGATGATGGTCGAAGTAGAGAGGATATAAAATGTAGACTGGCAATGGCAAGGAAAGCGTTTCTGAAGAAGAGGAATTTGTTAACATCGAGTATAGATTCAAGTGTCAGGAAGTCGTTTCTGAAAGTATTTGTATGGAGTGTAGCCATGTATGGAAGTGAAACATGGACGATAACTAGTTTGGACAAGAAGAGAATAGAAGCTTTCGAAATGTGGTGGGTGGATCACGTAACTAATGAGGAGGTATTGAACAGGGTTGAGGAGAAGAGAAGTTTGTGGCACAACTTGACTAGAAGAAGGGATCGGTTGGTAGGACATGTTTTGAGGCATCGAGGGATCACAAATTTAGCATTGGAGGGCACCGTGGAGGGTAAAAATCGTAGAGGGAGACCAAGAGATGAATACACTAAGCAGATTCAGAAGGATGTAGGTTGCAGTAGGTACTGGGAGATGAAGAAGCTTGCACAGGATAGAGTAGCATGGAGAGCTGCATCAAACCAGTCTCAGGACTGAAGACCACAACAATAACAACAATGCAGCCTCCTAAGGTGATGAATGTTCACTGTGAGTTCTTCGAGCTGTTCTTAGAACACATGTGATGGTTATGTTCATTGTTATCTTGAAAGATGCCATTCTCATTTGTCAAAAATTGAAACATTGTCTAACAGATACAGTGTGTACAGAGATCATAAAACCAGATGACATCTGATAATCTGTAGGAGCAATAGAAGTGAGTTCTTGCAATATAAACATAATCCAAACTATAAAATGGTACCACGTGCCTGTGGTTTATGCTAGTCAGTGAAATTTCTGGCCACAGAGTGGAATAAAAGCCATGACTTAACCAGTCCAGTTATTTTTGACTACAAGCTGGGCAGTTGAAATACTTGTTTAAGAAGTGGTGGTGTTTTTACAAAGTTTCATGAAGCGTAGATGGTTATAAGTGATTTCTCAGATGTACTTCATCTGTGCATGGTGATATGTAGATTAGCAGGTATAGTACACACATCCAAGGAATTGTTATCATGTTGATTGCTGTTTTATTGGGTGATCATGTGCTTCACAATGTTGTGTTTGTAACTATGCTGCAATCATTAAATCTCATATTCCTGCTGACTGCTAGTCTCTACATCTACATCTACATCCGTACTCCGCAAGCCACCTGACGGTGTGTGGCGGAGGGTACCTTGAGTACCTCTATCGTTTCTCCCTTCTATTCCAGTCTTGTTTTGTTCGTGGAAAGAAGGATTGTCGGTATGCTTCTGTGTGGCCTATAATCTCTCTGATTTTATCCTCATGGTCTCTTCGCGAGATATGCGTAGGAGGGAGCAATATACTGCTTGACTCTTCAGAGAAGGTATGTTCTCGAAACTTTAACAAAAGCTTGTACCGAGCTACTGAGCGTCTCTCCTGCAGAGTCTTCCACTGGAGTTTATCTATCATCTCCGTAACGCTTTCACGATTACTAAATGATCCGGTAACGAAGCGCGCTGCTCTCCGTTGGATCTTCTCTATCTCTTCTATCAACCCTATCTGGTACGGATCCCACACTGCTGAGCAGTATTCAAGCAGTGGGCGAACAAGCGTACTGTAACCTACTTCCTTTGTTTTCGGATTGCATTTCCTTAGGATTCTTCCAATGAATCTCAGTCTGGCATCTGCTTTACCAACGATCAAATTAATATGATCATTCCATTTTAAATCATTCCTAATGCGTACTCCCAGATAATTTATGGAATTAACTGCTTCCAGATGCTGACCTGCTATTCTGTAGCTAAATGATAAGGGATCTATCTTTCTGTGTATTTGCAGCACATTACACTTGTCTACATTGAGATTCAGTTGCCATTCCCTGCACCATTCAATTCGCTGCAGATCCTCCTGCATTTCAGTACAATTTTCCATTGTTACAAACTCTCGATATACCACAGCATCATCCGCAAAAAGCCTCAGCGAACTTCCAATGTCATTTACAAGGTCATTTATGTATATTGTGAATAGCAATGGTCCTGCGACACTCCCCTGCAGCACACCTGAAATCACTCTTACTTCGGAAGACTTCTCTCCATTGAGAATGACATGCTTCGTTCTGTTAACTAGGCCTTTACAAATGTCTGCTTGTGTCTGTGTATGTGCGGATGGATATGTGTGTGTGTGCGCGAGTGTATACCTGTCCTTTTTGCCCCCTAAGGTAAGTCTTTCCGCTCCCGGGATTGGAATGACTCCTTACCCTCTCCCTTAAAACCCATATCCTTTTGTCTTTCCTTCTCCTTCCCTCTTTCCTGACGAGGCAACCATTGGTTGCGAAAGCTAGAATTTTGTGTGTATGTTTGTGTTTGTTTGTGTGTCTATCGACCTGCCAGCGCTTTTGTTTGGTAACTCTCATCATCTTTGTTTTTAGATATACATACATTTTTATATACATATAGATTTTAATGTACATGACGGCTTCAGTTTCGTTTACGAGCAACATTTAAAGCGAGTTTTACTTCCAAGCCTTTCGTCTGCTTTCGTGTAAGTATGACGCGCAATATGTAGTGCCAGCACTGCAACTGGTAGCCGTGCCTTGTCCCCCCCCCCCCCCCCCTCCCCCCGCAACAGCTCCTCTCCCTACGCCAGCCTATGCTTGCTTCCTCCTCTCCCCACACTCCCTTCACAACTCTGCCATCTTACAGTTAACACACTGTACACAAAATGAAGGCAACAAAAGAACACAC
The DNA here is from genome assembly GCF_021461395.2 of Schistocerca americana. Classification (NCBI taxonomy): domain Eukaryota; kingdom Metazoa; phylum Arthropoda; class Insecta; order Orthoptera; family Acrididae; genus Schistocerca; species Schistocerca americana. Next base: position 40,643,398 of record NC_060125.1, read on the forward strand.
ATTGCGCACACACCACAAGCCAGAAACTACTGGATTCTTTCGCCCAAGATGTGATTTGACTTCACATATTGAATTACCATCATCACAGAGATCAGCTTACAGTAGGTAAACTTCATATGACGTGATGTGAAACCGAACTTTTTGAAGGCAGCATAAGGGGTGGTGTTTTTACAAATGAAGTTTTGTGAAGCATGGATGGTGAAGTGATTTCTAAGGTGTATTCCATCTGTCCATGGTGATGTGTAGATTAGGATTTATAATACACACATCCGAGGAAATGCTATCACATTGCAAATGAGTGTTGCAACTTGTTCTAGAGATAAATAAATATAATAGTTTGGTTTAAAGGCTTTCTGGAGCAGTAGCAAAGTTTCAGATTGAGATACAGAAGTTCGTGGATTTGAAACCCGTCGAATGACAATATTTACTTATTTTTAAATCTTTATCAAAATGACTATTATTATTATATATAAAAACAAAGATGAGGTGACTTACCGAACAAAAGCGCTGGCAGGTCGATAGATACACAAACAAACACAAACATACACACAAAATTCAAGCTTTCGCAACAAACTGTTGCCTCATCAGGAAAGAGGGAAGGAGAGGGGAAGACGGAAGGAAGTGGGTTTTAAGGGAGAGGGTAAGGAGTCATTCCAATCCCGGGAGCGGAAAGACTTACCTTAGGGGGAAAAAAGGACAGGTATACACTAGCACACACGCACATATCCATCCACCACTATCCAGACTATTATTATTTTTAGTTAATTAGTTTCAGCATATATTTTTTATTTTTAATCTTTGTCATTTTTAATCTTTGTCATATCGTTTTCATCATTGTGTGACTTTCTTATTCACTCTTACTTTTCTTCGTGTCATACTTTTTTGATTTGGAATCTGTCTGTGTCACATATAACCTGTAAATGAGTTCCAGCCAGGACTGCCATCAGTCAGTATTGCATCAGCGCGCATAGAAAAAGTGACATCTTATAGTTTCCTTTCAGTGCTGGAACTGAATTTTTTCTGTTTTGAGTTTGCTCGCACAGGTCAGCTTTAATTGCTATCAGCAAAGCGAGCATGATTAACAGCTCTGCTACAGGTCACTGATCGCTGCGCACGTCAACAGGTTGTGATTAGGACAGGACTCGAGTGTGAATTCAGGGCTACAGAATTTGTTGTCTGCAGCAGTTCAGTGATTAGTCATTTAAAATCTGCTGCTGACAAAGCACCTCGTGTTCTAATCATACCTAATGGCAGCAGCTTACAACATTGCTCCATATTACATGAACAGCATTTTAGCACTAGTCAAGTGATCCACTGTGCTTGTGTGTCGCCTTCAACCAAGCAGTAACCAGTATGGCAATACTGCAGTGCCAGTTGATAGACATCAGCTATCAAGCAATTTTAAATGGAACATGGGTTTGCACTATATTTTTATTGTTGCTATAGTCTGATAATATTACACATTTTGTGTCTTTCATTGTAGATGTTGCAGAAAATCTTCCTAAGGAGCCTGCTTCAGCCCTTTTATGGGCATACTATTACTTAGCCCAGCATTATGACTTTTTAGGGGATACAGAAAGGGCACTTTATTACATTGATGCTGCCATTGACCATACACCTACTCTTATAGAACTTTTTGTAACAAAAGGTCGGATTTACAAGGTAAGTCTTTGTATATGTATTTGACCCTTTTATGAATAGATGAATGCTTTAGAAACCATGTGACACACTACTTGAAAATCAGCATGAAACATGGGTCTGTTAAAAACAAGTAATAGAAATAAAATTTCTGACAAAATGTAAGATGTGTTCTGTTACTATTGATCATTAGAGATTTGCATAGCTTGTGGAAGTTTCATTTCGGATACATAATTCTAATTTGACTCAAGCAGAAGTAAAATAATTTGTTGGTTTTGTGACACCCTTATTTTATTTCACTTTTCAGTGTTCTACTGGTTTTAGTGTTAATCACGTAACATAATAATGGTAGTGTATGTTCTTTTATACATGTATTGCCCGACGGCTTATTGTGTCTGATTCAGTCAGTTTTCCTCTTGGTGTTACAGTAAAAATATATAAGTTCTCTGAACAGAGAAAGCATCTTTATTTTGACATTAGATTGGGGGGGGGGGGGGGGGGAAGACAGGTAGTGACAGCTTCTACGCCTTGGATTCTCCAATAAAGTTCTTTACTCTATTCTTCTGTGTAAATGTCGTCAGAATAAGAGCAAAACTGTCGATCATCGTTTGATCATTTCTCGCATTAGTTTCTTGAGCAATATATCCTTACAACCCTCCCAATCTCTTTATTTGATTTTTTTCGTACACACACAAATACTTGAGTACAGTTTATTAATTGAACTGCTATTATAGTCGAATAAAGAAATGACATTAAATTAGCAGCTATTTTTATTCTTATGCTACCAGCCACTTCATTTATCTTATGTTTAACACATTGTAGTGCATTTCGAGCATGTTTTACTCAGCATGTGGTATCAGTCACAACAATGGAGCACAGCTTCATGATAGCAGAAGACAACTATAGATTTCTGGCCACATACTACCTGCTGCCTCCCCCCAAATACCCACATAGCCACTCCAGCACAAGGACAGTGAACAAAACACTCCTAGGCTAGTTTCAACTAAGACAGTTTATCTTTAAGTAACATCTTTATACATAAACACAACTGTGATCGCATTTAAGTTGCATTTGAGCAGTGTTCTCCACACCTGCAGAGATATACCTGTTCCACGCCAATGGTTCCTATGGTAATCAAGGCATGTAAGATCTGAAGATAATCTCCTATAAGATCAAAATCAATCATCTAAAAATAAAAACAAACAACTGAAATGTGATGACAACTGTGTGTACTGAAATAAGTTATAACATTGTAAAATCACTGTTGTTCCTGGAACAATGTTCCAAAAAGTTATTAACACCTGATGATGAGAGGAACATGCTTGAAATCCATTGCAGTGTGTTGAATTAAACAAAAAATAAATAAATGTGACTGGTGGCAGAAAAATACAAGTAATTATTCCACACACAGTCACAGTTCCTAAACATAACCAGCATGGCCACAGTTAACACATTCACTAAAAGCTGATGCTTATATGCATCAACATGAGCAACACATCCAGTTCTGTTAATGCTAGCCTGCAGCAAATGTATTAAATAAATTAGTTATTGCTGGCTCTGATTATAAGAAAACATTGTGTGTGCTTGTTTCGTTACGATATTGAAATCTAGGATCACTACTGATGCTTTATGGCTTGAAATGTATATCTAAAGTACTAGGAGTGTATTTAGTTTATGTTTGTCTTGTTAACATTTCACAACATGGCTCATTTAGTAACATACTTCATAAAACATGTTTCTCATATAATGTTTTGTAAAAAAACTTAGTTTGTAATTTTTTTTGTAATGTGTAATTTCTTATCTTAAATATTACTTTCAATAGCATGGTGGAGATGTAATAGAGGCATACAAGTGGCTGGATGAAGCACAAGGGTTGGATACAGCAGATCGATATATAAACTCCAAATGCGCCAAGTACATGTTGAGAGCAAACCTAATCAAAGAAGCAGAGGAAACATGCTCAAAATTCACAAGGGTTTGTAGCAGTTATGTACTAGTTTGTGTTGATTACAAATTTGTAATGATGTTTCTCATGTAGAGCTTATATTGCCTAAAGAAGTACAAATCAAAAGCAAGCAATATTTTGTTGTTTTTTGTGTGTTTTTGATTCTTACGTTGATATTCTGATTCCTCGCTTTATCCAAGTTCTCTTAGACCTTGAAAAGGTGATCTCTCAAATGTTTCTCCCGGTAATATGCAGTTTTGCTTGTAAATGGGTGTTACCACTGTTCTTAGGATGAGTGATTTGTGTTCTAAACACATTTTATGCAGTTTACACTTCCCTTATCAGCAATTTCCAGTGTTAAACACCCCCTCCCCTTTCCATCACCACTCAGGTCCATGTTATTACACTTTCAGAATTTAGTCTATAGTGTAGAAGGAATGGTCAGTTAGATATTATTTCAATTTGAGTTTCATGTGATTTTATTACCTATTACATTATTTATCACTGGATAAGTGGTCAAAGATTTTTATACTGGAATCACTCACTACTCTCTGTGCTACCGTAAGGTTGAATGAAGAACATTGTAAGTCATTTCTCCTTCCAGTATTATATTCATGATTGTTATTGTTGTTTTAAAAGTGTGATTCTTCATTGGCAACAAATTATCCTTATTACACACTTTTGTGCAACAAACACCCTGTTCCTCAGTGATGAGTCACCCCAGAATATGTCTTCGTGAGTGTTTCCTCGAAATCAGTTTGTTAGATCTCTGGATAATGCAGTAAATGAATGCTTGGAATGTCTCATATCCACATGTAAGAAAAGATTACTTCTTACTGGGTGGTCCTTGCAGTTCATGTTTTCTTCCGTAATGCAGTTGCTGTCATCCCATATGGTTTCCAGCAGTGCATTGAAGTATTTCTTCCTACTTTTTCTATTTTGGTGACAGGTGTTGACAAGCAAAACAATTCATTAATAGACCTGTGGAATTTTTTAGGTTAATTTTTCAAAGTACTTGGACTTTATTTATTGGTCACCGTATTTCTAGTACTGAAAGGGTCCTGTTAATCAGTGCCCCTTTAACCATAGATTAACTCTTTCAGTTGACTCCTTCTCCTTAGCATCAAAAGGTGCTGAAAGAGATTTCTGTTGTTCAGTGTATCCTCTGGAATAATACACCAGGTTAGTTTGAACTCGTTGTATTGATTGTAGGATATAATTCTAGATATTGACAGATAGTGCATCTGCATGTATTCCAAGCAGACAAGAGAATGTATGTTTATCAGAGTCCATAATGACAATAACAACTGGTACAAATATATTTCAGTGTCATTTGTTCTCAGGCGAGCATTTCTTTGATTCCATGGAGATCACACTCCCTCCATGCCCTTCACCACAGCACCACAGTGTAGACTATGCCACCCAGCAGATAGAAGAGTACATTTGTGGCCTACCTCACTGAAGCACACGATCGGTACAACTCCAGTCTGCATAAACCATAAAACACCTCCTGAAAGTGAGATTATTACCTACTTACTAACTCCCTCAATGTGCAAACATCTTTTGACAGCCAAAGGAGAGCTTGGAAAAGTGAGACATCCCTTTGTCAGAACAATATGTCACACTCACAGCCCCTAACAAAAATTCTTCATACCACTTGTAAATTTTAGTGCAGGATGAAGTATAGTTCTAAAACTCTCTCTTTTTTTTGTAAATTATACCACTGTACTTTGTACACACAGGGAGGCACTTTTTTAAATGTGTCCTTGTTTGCTTTTGATCGCATAGTATCTCTAGTGGCTGAGATGCAGCTGAGCAATTGGACGTTATTAGAAGATGCTAGGACATATAGCCTATGCCATACGTTGGCTGTTTGATGAGTGTGTGTTCCATAAAGAAACAAAAAATGAAATGATCATACGGCATTGTTGACCAGGAGGCCCTGTCTGGGGAAGTTCGGCCGCCAGGTGCAAGTCATATTGCAGGTGACTCCACAATGGGCAACTTTCGCATCGGTGATGATGAGGACAACACAACACTCAGTCCATGGGCGGAGAAAATCTCCAACCTGGCTGGGAATCGAACCCGGACCCGCTGCATGGGAGGCAAGCACGTTACCTCTCAGCTAAGCAGTCAGACCATAAAAAAATAATTTGTAGTGATCTAAGCATTGTAAACAGAGGGATATCCAAAAGAAGTTATGGACACATGTAGTTGTGCATTTTTCAGAGTTCTAGATAGGCAAGGATGGTATCATATGATTCCATCCAGAGAGTTATGTATGACCAAAAGGCTGGTGGCTGTAATAAGCAGAGTAGTAATGTTTTAAAATCCCATTGGTTTGAGTATGGATGGCATGGACTTTTAGTTCAGATTTTTTCTTGTCAGCGGAATCTCGCTTTTATGCTCTTCAAGGACCTCAAAGGTGTAAAATGTGGAAAATAACTTTATAAGCTATAAAAGTTGTGTATAGGATTACCCCTCCTAAATTTCATAGTTTATGTGTGATATATGTACATATCAGGTATCAAAATATTCACCAGGAACTTGTTTGTTATGTAATAAAGGTTATCTGAATTTTGTACTATGTTTAACTGCTGACGTAACTGGAACTGGTAACTGTCTGCGACTGAGCAAGGTGGCACAGTGGTTAGCGCGCTGGACTCCCATTCAGGAGGATGTCGGTTCAAGCCCACATCCCGCATCAGGCAAATGCTGGGATGGTTCCTTTGAAAGGGCACGCCTGACTTCCTTACCCATTCTTCCCTAATCCAGTGGGACCGATGACCTTGCTGTTTGGTCCCCACCCCAAAACCAAACAAGCAACCAACTAACTGTCTGCCTGTCTGTGAAATAGAAAAATATGACTTAATTTCATTAATCATAATCGATGTTTTTGGAAGGCCTGTACCCGTGTCATTCATTATTTAAATAATGAAACACTGCACCTGTTACATATTTTGACACATTTCAAGAATTTCTTGTCACTGTCAAGTGTAGATATTTACATTTATGTGATGTTTGCATGTGTGTTATTCGGCCTCTCTTGTAATGTAATCATCGTTCGAAATTTGGCATGTGTGATAAAGTTACGTAAACTGCGGGAAAATGTTAATTCCAGGAACATAAAAGCAGGGTTATGCTGTATATTTATATATTTTAATCACATTAGGCCACCCACCCATCCAGCCAGCCATGCATGTTGCAGCACCACTTCCAGATGGGGAGCTGTGCGTGTGCCAGGTTGAATCCGTCCGGTGGATTAACAATGAGGTTCAGTGTGCTGGCTAGCTTGGATGTGATTTTTAGGTCATTTCCTACATCCCATTATGTGAATACTGGGCTGGTACCCAACCCCTGCCTCAGTTACACGATTCACCAATATTTTAGAAAAAAACTTTCATTCACTTTCCTATTAACACACAATCAGTTGGGGTACACACATTCCATTCTGGAGGATAATGTCATGGTCACTAGAAGGACATCTGGCCACCCACAAAAATAAACATGCTGAATCCGTAAATAACCATGCCCACCCTGCGTTGATGTGCGACAAAGGCACAAGGAAGAAATGAGAATCACGCTAGCCTGCCTGATAACCATGCACAGTAAAACCTGCACTTGTGGGATACATGGAGGTGCATTGGCTCCGGATATAATCTACCTTGTGGATTAATGATGGGGCTCTTACACCATCCAACCTGGACATGGTTCTTCGACAGTTTTCCACGTCCACATAGGTAAATACTGGGTTGGTTTCGCTTTAGTTACATGATGTGCAAACACTTTAAAAAACAATATTACATTTACTTGTATGATCCACAATAGACGTAGACAAAAAGGGATATGTGGATTGCTGTTCTCCAGAATGAAGTCCATTAGTTACATTTCGGTCAAAAGATATGTACAAAAAAGACCAAACTAATGGTTATTAATCACCAAGATTTAGATCAGATGTAACTTATAGGTTGCTTAAAGCATCTGGATGTAGTGAATTGTGAATATCCACCATGTCTAATCACACACCCAGGGAAGTATGATAATGGAAATAAAATGATGAATCGTTCTTGGCCGCCTACATGGTTAAACTCATTAAGATCTGGCAGAACAGAGCAATACGGAAAACAGCAAAGATACACCTGATGGAATCATTTGTGTTCACTGTGTTTTTGTATAGCTGAGAGACCTGTACAGTAAAAGCAAGTAACAAGAACCAAATTAATGCCCACGAGAAGTTGTGTTGGCGGAAGAAGGTAACATATATGATTAACAGAAAGGAGAAGCAAATCTTCTACAACAGAAAAGCTTAACATCACAAGAAGTTTTATCTTCCCATATCAGTTAAAGACACTTCCAGTTCTTTGGACACGTTTCGAGAAGAGAATGGGATAATTTAGAATATACCTTCTTGCAGGGCAGAATCAAAGGCAGAAGACCACAAAAAGGAGCAGCAAGAAATGCTTGATACAAGCAAAGAAGATTACCAGACTACCTCTTCACATTATATTAAGATGATCTGAAGATCATTGTGGATTAAGACACATAGTCAAAGATTCAGTTACTTAAGAAATGAATGAGAAATCATGTCATGATACTCATTGATGAGTAAACTGATTAATAATTATGATAGTGGTGGTGGTGATAGCTTCTGTGCGAAATTGGACAACTACCGTACTTGGCCCCGTGTTGGCTGAATGTAGGGCACTGGAGTGTATGAATGAATTTTAATCACATTGATTGCAAAATATTTTAGCACATACAATGATAATCTTGTTGTTGAACATCACCTCCTCCCTCCCCCTCCACCACAACAACAATATAATATTTTCATAAACTTTGACAGGTGAATTAGGTTTTGTATTGTTATGTGATACTGGAAACTTCTGGGAGAAATAAAATTATAGAAGGAGAGGTTGCTGCTAATTAATCATATAACTGATATGATATGTTGAGCAGTTGACATGCTTATAAGCAAGATTGAAAATGGTGCTGTTGTCCATTGGTGTGGAGGCCATGACAGCTAGGGTGATGAGAGGAACAGAGAAGCAGGTAAGAGGAAGAAGGGGTGGTTGATTGTTGTGAGGGAGATAGCAAGGGAATGGGTTAGGAATGTGGCACTGGTCTGTTTGCCCAAGTGCGGACAGAAGGTGCATATAGTGCATGGATAAGTGGGTTGTGAAGTAGAAGGAGACCATGAAATGGAGTGAAGTGGGATGCATGGGGGCAGGATGAGTGTGAAATGGGGCTAGTGGAGTTTAAGACCACAAAATTGTGGGATCACAGGATGTATTTTAAGGACAGTTCTCTTCTATGTAATTCAGAGAAGCATGAATGGAGAAAGGGAGATCAGATGGCATAGGCTGTGAAACAGCCATTGAAGACAAGCGTGTTGTGGTCAGCAGTATGTTGTGACACCAAATGTTTAACCTTGGTATGAGCCACAGTTTGGCAGTGGCCATTCATTCATGTGGACAGAATTATCTCAAAAGTTGGCTGATTCATTTTTCAGTTGGTGCTTTCTTTGTTCAGCAATTCATATTTTTCTTATCTGTTGTTTCTAATTTTCCTACAGGCATAATCCTATATTATCATCATCATCCTGATTATTTTTGTGTTACCTTTATCCTTATGATAAATTGTTTGTAATGTACTGTGTATGCAGTTAACATTGTTCCACAACAAAGAGTCCCAATGTTAATGAATTATTGACATCACTGAATAAAATTTTTAGCATTAACATTTGTTATAATTCGTGTAATGTATTTGCTATCTTTTCTCAGTCATTTCAATTATCTTGTTTCCAGGAAGGTGTTTCAGCAATGGAAAACTTAAATGAAATGCAGTGTATGTGGTTTCAGACTGAGTGTGCTATGGCATACCAGAGATTAGAGAAATGGGGAGAGTCGCTAAAAAAATGTCACGAAGTTGATAGGGTAAGTAATATTTGTGTTCTCTTTGTGTGACTACGCAGTATTCTGAGGTGAAGCCCCAAGTGGCAGATACATAAAAAAAGAAAAGTTGCAAAAACCAGACTATCCAGTTTTCATCCTTTTCCAGAGAAGATTATAGGGCTCACATACTCTTGTTCTGATGGATTACATTATTAGTGGAGATAATTCTGGGCATGGAATAGTGTTTTGAACAACTAATAAAATGCATACAAGTAAGCTCAACATTGAAAGTTAGTTTTCCTTATACTTTGTTATTTAACCACAGTGTCTAAAGTGAAACTACACTGCCTGACAAAAGAGCTGACACACCTAGAAGACATGGTTGGATGTCAACGTTAACTTCGTATACACGCATACTCGGCAGTTATGTAAGTGATTAGCATTGCAATGCTCTGTGACGGGTAGATGGTCATCGGCGTTTGTTGGTTGTTTGTGTTTAGTGTTGTTACCAGGTCCGATAGAGTTAGGGCATGAAGAGCATCAAGTGTTGAGCTATGACAATCGAATCTTGCACATAAATGGTAACGATACCCACATAGCACTAGGGACAGATAGCTGGCTGAAGCCAGATGTTAATAGCCATGAAACATAAACTCGGGCTGGGTAGATTGCTATTCACCACATAGTGCAGAGGCTGAGTCACAGACAGATGCAACAAAAAGACTGCTAAACAAGTAATGTTTTAGCCAGAAGGCTTTCTTCTGAATTTGACGACATGTATACACACACACATTCACGCAAATGCAACTTGCATACACGACAACTGTCTCCAGCTACTGAGGTTAGTCTGGCCTCAACACCCAGAGACAGTGGTTTGTGTGTGTGAAATGTGTTTGCGTGAATGTGTTTGTGTGTGTTGTCTCATTCAGGAGGAGGACTTTTGACAGAAAGCTTACCTGTTTGGCAGTCTTTATTGTCTTGCCTGTCTGCGACTCAACATCTCCACTATATTGTTAGTAGCGACCTATCCTTTTCATAATATTTCATTATTCCCTCCTGGATTTTCCATTGTTTAAACTCTGACTGGAATATTCATCTTTTGGATCTGCAACTAGTGTCCTTTCTTTGCAGTTAAATTGAATCACTGATTGCAGAAACAGCATTAGTCCATGCATGTTGATTTTGAGAAAAACGGAAAAATAAGTTTGTGGGCCTGAGTATTCTATTTTTTTTGACAGCTCTGTTTTACTATGAACGGCACGGTTTCTGGTGATGTCCAGACACTATTTTCAATGATGCAATGATTAGATTATATAATGATTTAAATACGCAAAGTTCGTGGGCATGTGCTGTTTCTGAAATAAATTGGTTGCCAGAAATGCAAGTCTGTGTTATTCAGCAGTTTATTTGTAAATGTATTAAGTTCAATACAAAAATTATTATTATTAGGCTACATAACAGATTCTGAACAACTACTTTTAACTAAAAATTACAATCAGATAAATAGCAGGCTTAGTGAAATATTGCTTGTACCCAAGTCTATTATTCACTGTCAGGCCATCTGCTATCTACTGAAGGCCAGTTGTAGAGAGGTCAGTAAAAGGATAGGTGCTCTTCAGGGATATACGGCTCCAATTTCTTGTGGCTATTTTCTTCTCACTTAGTGATACATATTTTTGTATGCTGCAGCCGTCAATAGGGTTACTGTTGTTTTAAATCAAGAAGTAAACGAAAAGTGTGTGTCACCAGGCTACCAATGTATGGTTTTCCAATTACGTTCCCACTGCACTCACTGTTGTATTCAAATTCCATGAATTCTGAAATGGTGAAGGGTTGTTTCTCATTCCCCGTGAGCACTTTGCTGTTCATTGTTTCCATAGACAAGGCATTGCATTTGTAGTATTTAGGCCACCATTGTTTGAAAGCCAGTACAAACTCTGTTGAAACAACTTTAATCTGGTATTCGTTAAAGGTACTTGCAGCAACAATAAGTTCTACAAACTGCACGATGCTATAAATCTTATTAACAGCTCGAATTTTCCTGTTAATCACTGCAAAGTCCCCGTCACAGGGTAAGAATGAATGGCCTCTGACCGGGCAATAATGATAAATTCTGAGTAAACACTGAGATGCTGCAACTGCCATGAGGAACCTGACCATAATATTATTCTTATTCTGCCCTGGGCAGCCATCTGAAAATATATGCAGGTATTTTATGTTTGGTGGCAACTCGTTTCATATGTAATCGAGCAGACTTCATTGGGACTCTTCTTCGTGATAAACGTAGAATGTTGCATATCCTGTCTTCAGGTTGTGGATATTGAATATATTAACATTGAGTTGCCGAAGGTAGAAAACTTCCTGAACTGGAATGGTAGGAAGGGACAGATTTTACATAAAATCAATGGAAATACCTGCAACATCCTCGTCTTTTTGACACAATACTTGTACTTCACAAATACGAGCAGAAAACTTTGCATCCCTGCGTTTATGAACCATCATTTCTGCAGCGGCAACCCTCTTAGCCTTTTCATTCAATGTTTTGTTTTGTAATTTATTTTGAAGTGCTTCACAAGTACCACGTGTGTCAACTTGTGGTCGACCAAATGTAAGTGAAAAACGTTCTTTGAATATTTTAAAATAAAATTCGTACTTAATATTATTTGCTTGGGGATGTCGTAATCTGAACTACTCATGCATGATTTTGACATTAAGTTGGCTATTTAAATAACACTGTTCTCTTGTGCCATAGTGAATAATTTTTTGAGGATAGGAATTTATGTGATCAATTATCAAACATATTTCTGCACCACCAATTTGATTTCCCAATGCATTTCTACCCCTCTGGTCACTAGGCAACTTTCCACAAGCAAGCAGATTGCTTATCCTCCTTAACCTTTGGTTTGTGGCACAATGGATACTTAAGAAAACTTTCTTGCATACCTCTGATTGTCCAGTGCTGGAATTAATAAAATACTGAAAATTGTTGCATCTTGGTTTGCAGTTGCCTCCTTCTGGTACTCTTCTTCGTCTTCTGGAAATATTACCTACAGTAATCAGCCCTTGGAGATAAAAATCTTGTGTGTCCTTTGATGTCATCTTGTAGAAAAGTGAAAATACTTCATTTCTTTCCTCTTCAGGAATTCTTCCAAAGCAGTTTCAGCGACATCTACAAAATTACACAATTTTTCAGTCACACAATAAATCATTAGTTTACTATTTTACTGACGTATAACCTCCCGTATTAGAACATTACTTACTTGCAGTCCACACCAATGCTTTTCTTTGAAAATAACTTTCCACTGTAGTTTTTGTGCTCTAAACCTTTAATTCGTGACCTTTTTTATGATTTCAAGCTGATACTCAACATTCTTTACGCCTTTTTTCCTCTTCCTACTTTCACCACCATCATGTACATCCATATCTTCCCTGTTCAACATTGCTGTGCTTCACAAAGAAAAACCGTGTGAACACAGAGATGATATTACACAACAGACTAGCCAACGTTGGCTGCAGAAATAGCACTAGTCCTGGACAGGTGTTCTTTCTCCTCTCACTCATAATGTCAAGATCTTGTTTGTCCCATTAAGAATGATTGACAAATGTTGTTTCTACATTCATTCGATAGAGGGAGCGCCATAACATGGAAATCAGCTCTTAACTTAAAAAGTGGACAAGTGTTGTTTCTGCAATCAGCGATTCATTGTAGGCAATAGGTTCCAGCTTTTTGCAAACATACTGTTTTTTATTTTGCCCAAGCTTGTTTCAGCACCCTGTGCCATCATCAGTGGGTTTCTGCTTATTGAAAACTGTAAAAAGTGAGTGTAATTTAAGTTGTAACTGATCTGACATGACGCCTAAAGAAATTTTTTGTTCATTTTGCTTCTTATCATGATTTTACATTATATTGTTTTGCAGAATCAACTTTGTGGTGTCCTGCACTGATAGCTCGTCATCTGCAGATCAAAATGATATAATGTGAAATTCATTGGCAAATTAACACATCCCTTGATTTTTTAAAATGTGATTTTGGCATGTCAAAATGTTTTGTATATATATTTGTTACAAAATTTTGGCATGTCAAAATTTTTTGGTATATATTTGTTTCAAAATATATACGTAAAACAGTGTGTTTGCATAAGGTGGAACCTATATTCTATAATCTGACTGGAATGTTTATCGCAAAGATTGGTTGAACACTAATATGCGGGCTTGTTTATAGCAATAAAATATCGATAATATCTATTGAGATCAGTTCAGATTCAGAATGTGAAATAATTTGGTTGATGGCAAGTGTAAAGGTGAATCAAACGTGGTCGTTGGATGCTTTTATTGTCACTCTGCCTCACCAACAGTATGGCGGAAGACACAGTGGAAACACTGGAAATATTTTTTGCCTAAGTTTCCTGGTAGTGTTTTAGTTTCAGGTGGAGATTTTTAACTTACCCCCTGTAGACTGGGAGACTAAAGTGATTAGGATAGATAGTAGGGACAGAGACTCATGTAAAATTGTTTGAAGTTCCTTCTCTGAAAATTACCTTGAGCAGCTAGTTGGAGAACCAATTCATGAAGTTAACATCTTGGACCTGCTGGTAACAAACGGGCTCTAAAGTTCGACTTAACATAGAACAGAGAATCAGTGATCATAAGACCATTAAAGCATATTGAATATGGTTGTAAGTATGAATACAAAGAAAGGCAAGATGATGATTCTGTTTTGCAAGTGTGTCAAGAGACATATGTCAGATTACCTGACAACCATCATGAAAATTTCATCTCCAGCATCAGCGGACAGAGATAAAGGGCATCGTACAACATGCTTTAGACAAGTATCTACATCTACTGCTATACTCTGTAAATAGCTGTGAAGTGCACGGCAGAGGGTACATCCCATTGAAACAATTATTAAGGTTTCTTCTCATTCTATTCACATATGGAGTGCAGAAAGAATGATTGTTTAAAAGTCTATGTGCGTGCTGAAGTTAAATCTAAAATAGTATCCACAATCCCTATGTGAGATATACATGAGTGTCGTCGATAGACGTCAAAGTATGTCCTGAGTGAGGTTCATCTTTAACTTCTACTCGACCATTTCCAAACAATGTGTACCATTCATAACACTGAGTATGGCTTAATCACTCACCATCTTAGGCTTTCTGCATCAATGCAGATGCATTGCTCCCTTAACTCTGCCATCTCGAAATTCCGAAACTCTGTGACCCAACATTCTACAGTGCTGAACAATAACTAACAGACATTCAACAATGAAACTTCCGACAGCTGCACATTAAACCAGGCATGTGCAAGGATGCCAATCGCCTTTCGCTCCAACACACCATTGGCGCAAAATTATGAATATTGGAAACTTTTTAACAGACTAGCTTTGTGCTACCATCACCTATAGCAGCCTTGTAATTGGAAAAGCATATATTGTCAAAAGGAGAGGGACCTGTGACTATAAACTTACCATGTATCAGCTGTTATGTAAACGCTGTTAGACTTTTCACATTGATATGGCAAACACCAAGTTACCAGTTAGGAAGAATGGACATAAGCAAAGGGTGTATACTGGCGACACACAGTATCCTGTTACAGTATGTTCCGCAACATGACAGTGGTGACCTGGGTCGCTGTTTCACCGCAAATGCCGTCTAGATTCTTCCCCCAGACTCCAGTTTCTCAGAACTCTGCAGGTGTAAACTGGCGTTACACCATGTCCTTTGTTCTCGCCATCCACTTGGCCTTAACTTACATTAATTATTTTGTTAAGTTTCTTCTGTCTCAGTGTTTCTCCCCAGTAACCATTCCTTCCCCTCCCCTTCCTTCTGCTTCAACTCTTTTTCAGAAGAAGGAATCACTGGATCCAAAAGCTTGCAAATTTCAGTAGCTCTGCTTAGTGAGTAGATTTCTTTATCTTCCCAAGTACTTTCTGCTTGAATGAGATTTTCACTCTGCAGCGGAGTGTGCGCTGATATGAAACTTCCTGGCAGATTAAAACTGTGTGCTGGACCGAGACTCGAACTCGAGACCTTTGCCTTTCACGGGCAAGTGCTCTACCAACTGAGCTACCCAAGCATGACTCACACCCCCTCCTCACAGCTTCACTTCTGCCAGTACCTCGTCTCCTACCTTCCAAACTTTACAGAAGCTCTCCTGCGAACCTTGCAAAACCAGCACTGCTGAAAGAAAGGATACTGTGGAGACATGGCTTAGCCACAGCCTAGGGGATGTTTCCAGAATGAGATTTTCACTTTGCAGCGGAGTGTGCGCTGATATGAAACATCCTGGCAGATTAAAATTGTGTGCAGGACCGAGACTCGAACTCGGGACCTTTGCCTTTCATGGGCAAGTGCTGTACCAACTGAGCTACCCAAGCACGACTCACCTTAATTTGGTATTTCTTAGAAGAATCCTTTAGTCAGTGTAGCCAAAGGGCATCGTCAAATATATCAGGCCAACATCGCCTTCGTTAAACTCAGTAAAAACTAGAAATATAAAATATTAAAATCATTACCTTTTCTAGATGGACGCAAGACCCACCAAGATCTGCATAACGCGTTCCCATTCACAGGAGCGAGTAACAGAGTAAGATGGGGGCTTAGGTAGTAAGCATAATGCGCCACAGCGTCGTGTGCCAGTACTGAAGTCTAATACAGAATGACCTCAAGAGGTAGCACTGCGATGCAGCAGTGATAAAAATGATTGTAAACTGGATATAAATACCCACTAAAACTTTATGAATGTAATGCACATAAGACATTGGTAAGATGGAATTACTAGGGGCAACATCCGTGCATAACTTAGCCTAAAAATTTTGCCGAAGTAAAATATAAATGAAGGCGGTAAACTTAAAATGAGAAAACAAGGTGTATAATACAACACACAGAAGCAGTATACAAACAGATTTGTTGTATCATATACCACTAGAACGAGAACATTAAAAACACAGGACTGTAATTTCAGATAAAGAGGCCGCCCATATAAAACTCAATACTGCGTCATTCGGAGCTATAACTTCTAGCAAGAAAACTTTTTTTATAAAATACAAGTAAAATTATTAGGCTTAAAACGTACAAACCAATGTGGAAGACGGACGTTATGCTGGTAAACTACCCCCCCCCCCCTCCCCCCTCTTGTACTCGAGCAGATAAAGGGAACTGAGCCATTTTTATATATCGACAAGTGTGTGTGGATAAGGTTCTTTCATTCTTCGAAGAGAATAACATCCACCGGTTAGACCACGATCCATCAGAGACTTATGCGAGGGAACTTAAAGATTGCCTTGAAGGATGTTTATTTATCATTCCCCCTAAAAGTTTGTCAAGATTACATGTTAAGAATCCTAAAATTTCTGCATTGAAGGCCCAAATTAAGACTCATAAGGAAGGTTTCCCTATCTGCCCATTAATTAATGAAAGACGGAATATAGGTGAACCTGCACAAAGATTTCTCTTGCAGATTTTGAAAAGAGAATTTGTTTTTGAGCAGACTATGACGTTAACGAGTCGGAAAGAACTGGTTACGTTGTTACAGGACCAGGTCTTCTCGACAGGCTGTCGTCTGTTATCCCTTGACATAAAGAATTTGTACACAAATTTGCCGATAGAAGAAACCATTATGATTATACAGGAGAATCTCTTTCATAATAAGCGATTGATAACAGATAAATTATCGAGGTTCTCTCTCTTCTTCGAATTCTTACGGCATATAATTATTTCACATTCAATGACAACATGTACAATCAGAGAGATGGCCTGGTTATGGGCAGCATTTTGTGTGTTTTTTTAGGTTAATGTCTTTGTTAACTACATTGAGCTCCAGGTGTTTAAACGCAATTCCTACTTTTGTCAAAAAAATTTGCTTTATCGGCGTTATGTTGACGACATTCTGGTTGTTTTTAATGGCAATGAATCAGTAATTTTGGATTTGGTCGATGAATTTAATGCCCTTCACCCAAAGATGATTTTCACACATGAGGATATGAATACTGACGGAGTCCTCAGTTACCTAGATCTGTGGTTACAGATACGTGATAACAAAGTATCCATAGATATTTTTAGGAAACCCGTCACCACAGATGCTATTATTCATGCTTCTTCCTGCCATCCTCGCCAGCATAAGATTAGTTTTTTTAAAGCTACGATCACGTGTCCATGCGAATTGCCATTATCTTAAGATGCAGTTAATAGAGAACTTGACAAACTAAAGTATATCGCCCGTAATAAATGGCTACAGTGTTGCTCTTATTGATAAGATATACCAGGACAAAACAACAGTGTCCCTTCGGAGTTCACCCAATGCACCTTCTGTCGCGCAGCACAATTACATTTCTTTGGCATTTATGGGCAGTTTTAGTTATGAACTGGCAAAACTTTTCCGGGGAGTGGGCTCTCGTATAGTATATTCCGCAGCTACCAATCTTCAGTTTATGTACGTACATAATGAATCACCTAAAAAAAAAAACCTTTTGGCATCGGGGGTATATCTGCTGGAGTGTCACAATTGTAATGCAGGATATGTTGGACAAACAGGCAGAACCTTCAAAATCAGATCGCAAGAACATCTTCTTAATAGATGGGGACAGGTAAAACAGAGCTCTGCCTTTGCCCAACACCTTAAAGCCAGTGGCCATAGTGCTCCGCAAGTACAAAATCTTAAGATTTTGCACAAAAGGGTATAGAGTTAAACATTTTGGAAGAAATTGAAATCTTTAGGCATATGGAAGACAAAGATTTGTCTCTCCTTAATGACCAAATATTTGGCGCCAATCAGGCCTTTTTAGAAATTATGAAATTGATGTTATTAAAGTAATCCTGGAGCTCTCGTAATTCTGCCTAAATATGAGCCCTGTTCCTTTCTGGTCTTATGTCGTTTTCTTAGCCAAGCCATTAGGGTTTTTTTGACTCAAATAGGGTACTTGCGAGTTTGTCGCTTTAAATGATGATGCATTTTACACATTTCATTGTAGATATAAAAAAAAAAGAAGGGGAGGAGGGTAGTTTACCCGCATAACGTCCGTATTCCACGTTGGTGTGTATTTTTTAAGCTTAATAATTTTACTTGTATTTTATAAAAAAAGATTTCCTGCTAGAAATTCTAGCTCCGAGTGACGCTGCATTGGGTGTTATTTGGGCAGCCTCTTTATCTGAAATTACAGTCTTGTGTTTTTAATGTTCTCGTTCTAGTGGTATGTGATACAAAAAATATGTTTATGTACTGCATCTGTGTGTTATATTTTACAACTTGTTTTCTCATTTTAAATTTACTGCCTACATTTATATTTTACTTCGTCAAAATGTTTAGGATAAGTTATGCACAGGTGTTGCCTCTAGTAATTCCATCTTATCAATGTCTTACGTGCAACCCCCCTCCCCTGGTCTCCCTCCAATGAACCATGGACCTTGCCGTTGGTGGAGAGGCTTGCGTGCCTCAGGATACAGATGGCCGTACCGTAGGTGCAACCACAGCGGAGGGGTATCTGTTGAGAGGCCAGACAAACGTGTGGTTCCTGAAGAAGTGCAGCAGCCTTTTCAGTAGTTGCAGGGGCAACAGTCCGGATAATTGACTTATCTGGCCTTGTAACACTAACCAAAACGGCCTTGCTGTGCTGGTACTGCGATTGGCTGAAAGCAAGAGGAAACTACAGCTGTAATTTATAACGAGGGCATGCAGCTTCCTGTATGGTTAAATGATGATGGCGTCCTCTTGGGTAAAATATTCCGGAGGTAAAATAGTCCCCCATTCGGATCTCCGTGCGGGGACTACTCAAGAGGACGTCGTT
This sequence comes from Schistocerca americana, assembly GCF_021461395.2. NCBI lineage: Eukaryota > Metazoa > Arthropoda > Insecta > Orthoptera > Acrididae > Schistocerca > Schistocerca americana. The sequence goes on from NC_060125.1 coordinate 40,662,653, forward strand.
ATCAGGAGAAAGAAAACTGGCGTTCTACAGATCGGAGCATGGAATGGCAGATCCCTTAATCGGACAGGTAGGTTAGAAAATTTAAAAAGGGAAATGGATAGGTTAAAGTTAGATATAGTGGGAATTAGTGAAGTTCGGCGGCAGGAGGAACAAGACTTTTGGTCGGGTGAATACAGGGTTATAAATACAAAATCAAATCGGGGTAATGACGGAGTAGGTTTAATAATGAATAAAAAATTGGAGTGCGGGTAAGCTACTACAAACAGCGTAGTGAACACATTATTGTGGCCATGATAGACACGAAGCCCATGCCTACAACAGTAGTACAAGTTTATATGCCAACTAGCTCTGCAGATGATGAAGAAATTGATGAAATGTATGATGAGTTAAAAGTAATTATTCAGGTAGTGAAGGGAGACGAAAATTTAATAGTCATGGGTGACTGGAATTCGAGATTAGGAAAAGGGAGAGAATGAAACATAGGTGAATATGGATTGGGGCTAAGAAGTGAGAGGAAGCAGTCTGGTAGAATTTTGCACAGAGCATAACTTAATCATAGCTAACATTTGGTTCAAGAATCATAAAAGAAGGTTGTATACATAGAAGAATCCTGGAGATACTAGAAGGTATCAGATAGATTATATAATGGTAAGACACAGTTTTAGGAACCAGGTTTTAAATTGTAAGACATTTCCAGGGGCAGATATGGACTCTGACCACAATCTGTTGGTTCTGAACTGTAGATTAAAACTGAAGAAACTGCAAAAAGATGGTAATTTAAGGAGATGGGTCCTGGATAAACTGACTAAACCAGAGGTTGTAGAGAGTTTCAGGGAGAGCGTAAGGGAACAATTGACAGGAATGGGGGAAAGAAATACAGTAGAAGTGGAATGGGTAGCTCTGAGGGATGAAGTAGTGAAGGCAGTAGACGATCAAGTAGGTAAAAAGACGAGGGCTAGTAGAAATTGTTGGGTAACAGAAGAAATATTGAATTTAATTGATGAAAGGAGAAAATATAAAAATGCAGTAAATGAAGCAGGCAAAAAGGAATACAAACATCTCAAAAATGAGATCGACAGGAAGTGCAAAATGGCTAAGCAGGATTGGCTAGAGGACAAATGTAAGGATGTAGAGGCGTATGTCACTAGGGGTAAGACAGATACTGCCTACAGGAAAATTAAAGAGACCTTTGGAGAAAAGAGAACCACTTGCATGAATATCAAGAGCTCAGATGGAAACCCAGTTCTAAGCAAAGAAGGGAAAGCAGAAAGGTGGAAGGAGTATAGAGAGGGTCTATATACGGGCGATGTTCTTGAGGACAGTATTATGGAGAAGAGTTATACTGCGTGAAGAGTTTGACAGAACACTGAAAGACCTGAGTCGAAACAAGGCCCCGGGAGTGGACAACATTCCATTAGAACTACTGACAGCCTTGGGAGAGCCAGTCCTGACAAAACTGTACCATCTGGTGATCAAGATGTATGAGACTGGCGAAATACCCTCCAACTTCAAGAAGTATATAATAATTCCAATCCCAAAGAAAGCAGGTGTTGACAGATGTGAAAATTACTGAACTATCAGTTTAATAAGTCACGGATGCAAAATACGCGAATTCTTTACAGACGAATGGAAAAACTGGTAGAAGCCGACCTCGGGGAAGATCAGTTTGGATTCCATAGAAATGTTGGAACACATGAGGCAATACTGACCTTACGACTTATCATAGAAGAAAGATTAAGGAAAGGCAAACCTACGTTTCTAACATTTGTAGACTTAGAGAAAGCTTTTATCAATGTTGACTGGAATACTCTCTTTCAAATTCTAAAAGTGGCAGGGGTCAAATACAGGGAGCGAAAGGCTATTTACAATTTGTACGGAAACCAGATGGCAGTTTTAAGAGTCGAGGGGCATGAAAGGGAAGCAGTGGATGTAGCCTCTTCCCGATGTTATTCAATCTGTATATTGAGAAAGCAGTAAAGGAAACAAAAGAAAAATTTGTAGTAGGAATTAAAAGCCATGGAGAAGAAATAAAAACTTTGTGGTTCGCCGATTACATTGTAATTCTGTCAGAGATAGCAAAGGACTTGGAAGAGCTGTTGAACGGAATGGACAGGGTCTGGAAAGGAGGATATAAGATGAACACCAACAAAAGCAAAACGAGGATAATGGAATGTAGTCGAATTAAGTCGGGTGAATCTGAGGGAATTAGATTAGGAAATGAGACACTTAAAGTAGTAAAGGAGTTTTGCTGTTTGGGAAACAAAATAACTGATGATGGTCGAAGTAGAGAAGATATAAAATGCAGATTGGCAATAGAAAGGAAAGCATTTCTGAAGAAGAGAAATTTGTTAACATTGAGTATAGATTCAAGTGTCAGGAAGTCGTTTCTCAAAGTATTTGTATGGAGTGTAGCCATGTATGGAAGTGAAACATGGACGATAAATAGTTTAGACAAGAAGAGAATAGAAGCTTTCGAAATGTGGTGCTACAGAAGAATGCTGAAGATTAGATGGGTAGATCACATAACTAATGAGGAGGTATTAAATAGAATTGGGGAGAAGAGGAGTTTGTGGCACAACTTGACAAGAAGAAGGGACCGGTTGGTAGGCATCAAGGGATCACAAATTTAGCATTGGAGGGCAGCGTGGAGGGTAAAAATCGTAGCGGAGACTAAGAAATGAATACACTAAGCAGATTCAGAAGGATGTAGGCTGCAGTAAGTACTGGGAGATGAAGAAGCTTGCACATTATAGAGTAGCATGGAGAGTTGCATCAAACCAGTCTGAAGACCACAACAGCAACAATGTGCATTACATTTATAAAGTTTTAGTGGGTATGTATATCCAGTTTACGATCTCTAATTTTTATCACTGCTGCATCACAGCACCACTTCTTGAGGTCATTCTGTATTAGGCTTCAGTACAGGCACACGAAGCTGTGGCGCGTTATGCTTACTACCTGAGCCCCCATCTTACTCTGTTACTGGCTCCTGTGAACGGGTACGCATTATGCAGATCTTGGCACCTCTCGCATCCATCTAGAAAAGTTAATGATTTTACTATTTTATATTTCTATATTTCTAGTTTTTACTGAGTTTAACGAAGGTGATGATGGCCTGTTATATTTGACGATGCCCTTTGGCTACACTGACTAAAGGATTCTTCTAAGAAATACCAAATTAAGGTATTTGCTCTTTCAATAGTTGACCTGTTTATACATGCTTATAGGTGATCCAAGCCTGCACAACGCGATCGCGATTCTTAAATAGATGTATTTGTTCTCTGTTTTCTATGTAGATAACCTGAAGATGCCTAAATAAGGTGAAATGCCTCGTTGATAATAAAAAACTAAAATTGCAACCAAGACTGTTTTCAACCAATACAAATATTGTCACACATGTTGTAGGACAGGGTCCGTGCCCACAGCTGCCGCGATGTGCTGGCCCATGATGGGAAATGTATCAACTGAGATCTGTGCTGCCTCATTGAAGTATTTCTTTGTTGTATGATGGATTGCGACCCATGGGTAGCTGAAGAAAGGTCTTCATTTGCATGTTTATCCATGATAAGCAAATTAATTTCATCATTGTATGTTCATAAGTAGAGTACCCAATGCTGCAGCTGGTGAGTTTTATCAGGAAGCCATGATGAGTGGCCAAACAGTGAAAAGAGCATCTTTTGGACCGTTATCAGAGAAAACTTCTCCCAATACAAAAAGAGGTGAAATTTCTTGAGTGAATATATATTGGCTAAGGCCTCTTCAATTAGACAGTAATCCTTTGAAATGCCACTAGTGTCTTGAGACAGCAGGTATTGGTTGTGCAGTCCAAACAGAATACCAATGTGTCAGGATAGCTCCAATAGTGCAGTCCAAGACGTCAGCCATCACTATCAACAGTTTGCTAGATTGAAAGGGAGCTAAACACGTGGCTGAGCAAAGGCAAGTTTTCCAAGTTTGAAATGCGGTCTTGCAATACTGTGTCCAAGCAAATGTGGTACCTTTTTTGTAGTGGATTCAATTAGTGAGTGATCTTTGAAGTGTTGGGATGAACGTATTGTAGTATGAAACCTTCCCATGAAAAGATAACAGTTCTTTCACATTCTTCGTCTGAGGTAGTGCCGTGATCATTTCCATGTTAGTGGACGCCTGTTTGATGCCTTCATGTGAAATTGTGTGTCCCAAATATTCAGTTTATGCCTGAAAGACCTGAGATTTGTCAAGGTTGCACTTTAAACCTGCATCGTGGTGTGCGTGGAACAACATATGCAAAATTCCAGACATGCGCCTCTGTGGAAGGTTCAGTTACGGTGATATCATCCAGATAATGTATATAGCATGGAATATTTTGCGTTCATTGCTCAAGAAATAGTTGAAAAAGTGTGGAAACACTGATGACACTAAATTCTAAGTGCTTGCATTTAAAGGTGCCGATAGGTTTGTTGATTACCAGGAGCTGCTGCGACTCTTCATCAAGTGGAAGCTGCAGATAGGCATCAGCCAAGATAGTTTTCAAGAAATATCTCCCTCCAGTGAGTTTGACTATTAAATCATCTGGACGTGTATCGAATATGAATCAATGTGAGTTTGTGAATTTACTGATACTGTGATATACACACTACTGGAATATGTCCTTACATTGCATTTGTGACAAGACACCCAACAATGGGGGCAGTCTTCCCGAGAATATTTCTTAAAACAGACTGAGCAAGCGAACAACACCCTGACTGTTCTCCTGCTGTGCTGCATGCACAGGCTGGGGCCTGTTTGCAGGTGGGCTGCAGTGCTGCTGATTCCCCATCATCCACGTCTACCAATGCACGATGCCTATTATCCGACATGCCAACAGCTGCAGTGGCCAACCAGGTTTCTAATTGTTTCCCTGTTGCTCGGGAAACTTTGAAAGTGTGCGTGAGAGCTAGAACTTGTGATGGGTCATCAGGTTTTAAAGCTTGCTGTCTGACCATTATGTCACCATATGATTCCTTATATTTGGAAGTGACAGAATGACACTTTCTACAAATCCCATGCAGTTCTGCGTCCACGCTCTTAATGTACGATCAGGATGTTTTTTACAATGATAAAATTCTACCCTAGATGCAGTCACATTTCCCACACTGATGGTGGTATGTGGTTAGTTAATTGCACATGTCCTCAAATGGCAAATGAGAGGTTTCAGTCACTGTGACCAGCGTACATAAAAGTCTACAAGTTTGCGGCTTGATCCAAGACAAGAATAGATGTGTTACATTGTTGGCGTTCCTTACCTGGAAAGCTTCACAGTCGAGACAGCCATTTTTTGTATGATTCCCAGTCAGTTGCTGATTCCTTGTATGGCAGTAACAGCAGTAGATGGGCCAGCTGTGGATGTTGCTGGCATTCCTCTTTTGTTGACAAAAACCATACCAACACAGCAGTGTTTCCTTGCAGAATTTGTTCCATCCGTGACTGGCTTTCCAGCTGGTGTTGAGCAGACTTTGAAGTACAGTTTCCACTGAAGGGACATTATTTATGATGCACTGTGAAAAGTCACGACACTGCTTCTGAACTGTGTAACTTCGGAGCACTGTTCGCTGATGGCACTGTTTATCACTTTTTATCTGCCCCTGTCAAACGTACTATTCACCAGTTGGGTAGTAGCGATGACACAGTCAAACAGTCCATAATACAGTGACACTTATTTGTTGACACCGAGGGTAGAAGCACTGGCAAACATTGATCAAAAGACAATAATCCAAACAAAGTTCAGTAGTAGATCCAAGATAGTCGCAGTGCAGAGCCCCCAGAGGGGCGGCTACAGACAGCGTCTGACTCATGGTGAGCGGCTGACTTTAGGCTGGGCATCCTACTGCCTATGTGGAAAGTAACGGAAAACTACCACATTACATTCCCAAGGAGTACATGGTATGTCTCTCCATGTGAAAGATTCCGGAGATAAAACTTTCCCTCATTCGGATCTCCAGGAGGGGAACACATTGAGAGTAGACATATTTGAAAGGAAGAAAGGGACAGTGAAAGGAGGAAAGATATGGATTGGAACATGGAATGTGATGACACTTCTGCAAGCAGAAAGCTAGAGAATGCAAAACAGGAAATGAAAAGGAACAGATTAGATGCCCTCGGTTTGTGTGAAATGAGATGGGGAGATAGAAAGTGAAGATTATAAACTCTTTTACTCAGGGGAAATCAAGAGTGGTGAAAACGGAGTAGGAATATTAATAGGGCGAAAGTTGAAAAATAGGGTATTGAAGGTACAATATATTGATGGAAGACTGATGATGATACGACTGATGGGTAGTTCAAAAGATTTGGTATTAATACAGGTGTATATGCCAGCACAGAGATGAGGAAGTGGAAGAATATTATGAGAAAATACAAGAACTCATCGAGAAAGAAAATAGAAATGCCTGCATCACCATCATGGGGGACTGCTATGCAGTGGTGGGTGAAGGAAGAGATGAAGATACAGTAGGAAAATTTGGATTAGGAATAAGAAATGAGAGAGGTGAATGACTAATTAGTTTCTGTAAAGAAAATTCATTAGCAGTGGGTAACACATTATTTGAACACCACAAAAGGAGGCGTTACACATGGATATCAAATTTGAATAGGGAAAGATATCAGATGGACTACATCCTGATACAAAAAAGGTTTAGGAACTGTATGAAGAATGCTAAAGCTTATCCAGGAGGGGATATAAATTCAGACCACAACCTAGTGATGGGAGAAGTAAAAGTGAAGTTGAAAAAAGTCTGGAGAGTTAAAGCAAGGGAAAGACTAAACATAAGAAAGACTCAAAGAGGTAGGAGAACAGATTTGTGGAAAAATGGCAAAGAGGTAGTGTTGATGAAAGTGTTAATGACAAGTGGATAAAAATGAGGGAAGGACTCATGGAATCTGCCAAAGAAGTACTAGGAATTAGAGTATCCCAAAGCACCAGGAAAGAATGGATAACAGAAAACATGTTGAAAAAGATGGAAGAGCGCAGAAAGTGGAAAAGTGTAGAAACTGATGAAGGCAAAAAGAGGTACAGGAAACTGAATAATGAATTAAGAAGAAAAACTGAAGAAATAAGAGAAAAATGGATGAAACAGAAATGCGATGAAATAGAGAAAAGGGAGAGAGAGGGAAAGTATGAAATGATGTATAGACTGGCTAGTGGGATAGATTTTGAACGTAAAAGAAAGAGGAATAACATGGAAATAGAAAGAGCAGATGGTACTCTAGCAGAAGAACCACAGGAGGTTTTGAACAGGTGGCAAGAATGTATTAAATGTCTGTATAAGGGGGATGAAATGCAAAGCAAAATTAAGGTTGAAGAGGAGCAATATGTGCCGGAAGATGGAAAGGGATTTACCATCTTGGAAGCAGAAGTAGAAAAGGTGCTGAAGGAGATGATGAATAGGAAGGCAAGTGGAATAGATGATTTGCCAGCAGAACTGTTGAAGAGTCTGGGAAACAAGGCAAGAAAAGAAATACTCTACCTCTGTAACAAGATATATGACAAAGGGGAATGGCCTGAGGACCTCGCTGCAACAGTTATGGTACCAATAGAGAAAGAGAGAAGTACTAAAAAACGTGAAGAGCACCGGACCATCAGTCTAATTTCTCATGCAGCTAAAGTCTTGCTGAGAGTGGTGAGTAGAAGGTTATATGGCAAGCTGGATAGAGGGATTGCAGAGGAGCAGTTCGGATTTAGAAGAGGAAAAGGAACAAGAGATGCTATTGGCCTGCTAAGAACTATAGGGGAAAGATATATGAAAAAGAGTAGAGAAATCTTTGCTGTTTTTATAGATTTAGAAAAGGCTTTTGACAGAGTTCAGTGGAACAAGCTGATGGATATCTTGAAGAGGAAAGGAGTAGATTGGAAAGAGAGACAACTGATACAGAATCTATATTTACACCAGAAAGTAAGGATAAGGATTGGAAATGAAATGTCAGAAGGAAGCAGCATTGGACGAGGTGTTAGACAAAGTTGTTGCCTTTCCCCACTGTTGTTTAACGTATACCTCGAAGAGATTATTGCGGAAAGCTTAGATGGGAAAAAAGGAATATGTATTGGTGGAAAGAGAATAGAATGTATAAGATTTGCTGATGACATGGTATTAGTGGCAGAAAGTGAGCGGACAGTGAATAAAATGCTCAAAGATCTGAATGAACCTTGTGTGGAATATGAGATGCAAATAAACACAGTAAAAATGAAGAGTATGGTAATCAGTACAAGATGCAGACTGTCCCATATTAAAATAGGACAATCTACCATTAGCCAAGTAAGTGAATTTAAATACCTCGGAAGCACAATAACTGAAGACTTGAGATGTCACCAGGAGGTGAAAACTCGAATTGCCATAGCGAAGGAGGCATTCAATAGAAAGAGGAGACTCTTATGTGGCAAATTAGATAAAGGACTAAGGAAAAGGCTTGGCAAATGTTTTGTCTGGAGTGTGGCACTATATGGGGCAGAAACATGGACACTGAGACAAGAGGATGAAAAAAGGTTAGAAGCATTTGAGATGTGGATGTGGAGGAGAATGGAGAGAATAAGCTGGATGTAAAGAGTGAGTAATGAAAGAGTATTGGAAAGGGTTGGTGAGAGAAGATGTCTGCTGAAGGTTGTAAGAGAAAGGAAAAAGAACTGGTTGGGACATTCATTGAGAATGGAGTGCTTGCTAGTAGATGCTTTGGAAGGATTGGTTTGTGGGAGAAGACTGAGACGAAGAAGGAGAAACAAGATGATAGACGACATAAAGGGAAGAGGAAATTACGCAGACCTGAAGAGGATGGCAGAAGATCGGAAAGCCTGGAAAACTACCGTGTGAAAACCTGCCTTTAGGCAGAACACTGATGATGACGACGTAATCACTGAAATAACATCATATATTCTCTCAACCTTTGAAGTTTCATTGAGTTTCCTCTACCTCTTCTTGGTGCTTTAGTTGTCAGTGTATTTCAGTGTCAGTAGGAAAATAAATGGAACTTCTACATGTTTGTTAATGGTGAGCTTAGATCCAAATTGTAAAGGTGTGTTCACAGTGGGCTGAGCTGGGCCAGGGTGGTCTGGTGTATCAAACCTGTAGTTACTCTGTGTGCTATTCACGTAAGTGACTGAGCCAGCATGGAACATCGAATAAAGTGAGAGATTACTGAGCTGCACTTGGGCATCATACATAAACATTTCATATCTGATACCTATTTTTAAGAAACATTTCACTGCATATATTAATAAAACTCACTTCATTGTGTCCTTTTTGTCAAGAGCTCTTCAGTGACATTTAAAACCCTTAAAAGCAGAAGTAACAGTAATGAACCACATGGAATTAACAAAAAAAATTACTCTTGTGTGATTAAATTGGTTTGATGGAAGCACATGAAGATGGGTCTCGAACATCTTGGCATATTTCACTTACCATTTCAGTGTACTCCCTTCCTCCCCAAAGAGAAACATTGGTAAAGCATAAACACAAAAGCTTGCATAAAATGAATTTAGACAGTGAATTTGTTGTAAACTTATACATCCGAAACAGTAATTGTACAAGCATCTATAATGAGTCTAATTACTACACAGTTTTTCTTCTGTAGTTACACTCCTGTACAAATTCTTATTTGATCTTGAATTTTTTTAACTTCAGTATTCTACTGCACAAACTAAAAAGTATTGTACTCATTCTGTAATAACAAAATTTTCAGGGCAGGTTTCTTAGGTTTTTGTGTAAATAAAAACTCTTCTAAAAGTCAGCCCATATTTATGGGATATCATAGTCCTATTTCCTCTTGCTTAAAAAAAAATGATACTTGCTAAGTTATCAAAACAATAAAAATAATGAAGTGATTATTCTGTAAATATAGAGTGGCCAAAACTGAATAGCTCTTGACTAGCACTAGCTTCATACGAGAATTCACATTGCCCTGCAGCTAAAAAATACATCAAATTCATTTGCACTTGACATTGGTTTCACATTCATCATTTTTCTTGAATAAATTTCAATCCGAAGCCTGTTCTGTAGCTCATCTGTTAAAAGCAAACTGGAGACACTACATTTTCGATGAACTACAAAAACAAAAATTGAGTGTGATGCTTTTGTCACAGTCTTGTTTTACAACAGCAAATGATTGTTCAATTTAAATGTTTAGCATGGAGGAAAAAGTGTCAGTTATGTTTAACATTTTTATTCATAGATGTACAACAGTCAGTAACAATATATTTGCATGTCTCATGTTTGTTGGGCACTGGCAGAACACCATTGATTAGCAGTTGCAGCCCCCTTTTTTACAGTATAGGGGGCATTTTGCAGGCCACTCTCTTCACCCAAGTATCCTCCAACTTTTCATCTTCATTGTAACAGACGAAGAAAAATTATTCAGTGTGTAGGCATCTCCCATTTCAATAAAATATTTGTTGTTAAATTGGAAGCCTGCAACCACTTCACATAAATATTAGAGAACAGGCACCATTTTGAAATATTACTAATGTTATCTGGGCTAAATTGATGTGGGAACATTTTTTTTTTTTTTTTTTTTTTTTGGTGTGTTCCTTTGCTGCAGAATGTAATACTTATATGGGTTCTTGGAAATTTTTTAATTGTGCTGTAGTGGTTTGTTGAATGTGTGTATTGCACCTCTCTCTTGAAGCATCAGGTTTAGGTGTGTGTGTTTCAGTGTAACATGTTTAATAGCCAGAGAAAGGGGGGGGGGGAATATAAAAAGAATTACGGGTTTGTGTGTTTGGGGGGGGGGGGGGGCAGGCGTGTGTGTGTGTGTGTGTGTGTGTGTGTGTGTGTGTGTGTGTGTGTGTGTGTGGGTGTGGGTGTCAAGCAGTGATTAGTACTTTCGGAATTGAGAGTGATTTGTTTTTTCTGTGCACTTGCTTCTTGCATCAGTTGATCATAATGACTGGGTTGTACTTAAATAAAAAAAAAGTTGCTGTGTTGTTGAAACAATACCACATAACTTGCTTTGTGTCAGTTTGCCATGTAAAACCAAAAGTGCAAGCATCCACAGCCCATTGTTATGGGGGCTCTTACATGCTCATTATTTGTTGTGCAACAATTTTGACCACATGAGATGGACAATTTGCAAAAAAATGTTAATGAAGGACGCAGAGCTTCAAAAATATTGATGATTGTTCATAATATTGTAGTATGAAGGTGGGGTGTTACACAATACATGGCAGTTCCCGTCAATTCTGACAGAAATTCAGTTCACTCCAAATGAATTTCTGCTAAGAGCTAAAAAAAGTAAAATGATGGGAACTCAGGAAGTGGGCTGGAAGATGTATAGTTGAAAGCACCTTGTACTCCTAGAAATGAAATTGCTGACTGGTCAGGAAACACCAGATACTTTGTCCACAATAGCAGAGGAAACTGAAGGACATGATGTCATGAGATTAAGAAGAAATATCTATTTCACCTGTAGTTTTTCTCAGACTTGACGAACAAGATTAGATTAGTTGTTCAGTGAGCACATATGTTCTTTCAACAGTTGCTACAGCATGAGCATAAGGTCATGTGAGCTTTCAATGAGTAATCAGTAAATAATTGTTTATCACAGTTGAACAGTTGTTCCAGTAAATAATATAATACATGTTCATGACAAATTACACAGTTCACTTGTTTAATGTGTAATTATACCCTGTTCATCTAAACCTGATGTAAACCATGTGTTCTTCCACATTTGCTTGAATCTCATTGGATCCCCCCGCCCCGTGTGGAGCGGAAGCTGAGCCGTGTCCAGTACAGTCAAGCACAGTCATAAGGATATATTTTATGCTGTGTTACATGCACATAGCCTGAGCAATAATGAGATAACAGTTTTAGTGATGCATTTAACTTGGACAGCACGGGCCAGCCAGCTGGTCCAACTAGCCTGCAATGATGTGAGAAGTTCCAGTTCAGATGTAAAGAGAAACTAGCAGAGAAACAATATAGATTCGAATATGATTTAATTTTTAAGGAGAATGAAATAATATTTGGCAAAATCCCAGAAATACTGCACGCGTCTTAGGTGACCAGACAAAAAGCATAAAATGCTCTCTTTCTCACCTAACGTAGTATTCTAATTACAAATGAGTGATGAAAATTCCTTACTTAAACACAGGGTAATTTTTCTGAGCGAGCTGTGTGTGATGCAGAAGCATGTTGCAGAGATTTCAAGGTATTGTTGAATACTGAAGCCACTGAAGAAGGTATTATTTATAGTGAGCCATCTGGTAATCTCTTAGCTCCTTCCTTATCCGAATCTGAGAAATATTTTTCAGTTCTGGGGCTGTCATTTGCTATGTTGATAGTGAGTCGATCAACAACAGGATCCATGAAGCCACCCAGGCCCCGCATTTTCTCCTCCTCTTTTATGATGTGGCATTCTATATCCCGCCAGCATTCAGCAATGACATGTGAAAAAGCTGCATGCATTAGTTCCAGTACGTCTGGCAGCTTAACAGGCTTGTTATTTCTCGTGACAAACACGTTAACTTGGCTCTAGACCAGTTCTGCTGGGTTCATATTGTAATGGTACAGTGGCAAATGTAGAAATGCAGCATTTGCATGGTGTGCTCAGTGTTGTGAAAATGATTGCTTTTCATGTTTCTACAACACTTATCACTCTGGTTTGTGAGCAACTACATCTGTGATATAAAACAATGGACTTAGTCCAAATACAGAGTATTTGATTTTTCATTTTTGTCCCAAAAAGTTAAATTGTTATGTTTTCTTAATTCAAGGAACCTTAATTTACAATCTTCCATAAAATATCAAAAATTAAGAATTTATATTTGAAATGAAAACAGAAATTTCATGTGCAGTATTTAATTAGAAAGAGAGATGGGCATCATTCATAAAACAATGATAATAAATTTTTCAATAACGAGATGTAGGTATTTCAGATCGAACGAAAAAATAGAAGACCAATGCAAGACTTGAACCACCGATCCATGAACTGCTCAAAGTTATGAATGTACTACCCTACCAAATCAGCTATATAACCAATGGGTGTTTATATCTCAGCTGTGTGAAATACAGCCCCTCGGAAAACTTTGAAGCCAATTCTATTCTGTAAATTTATGAAAAACGTGAAACCTATTTCTCGGCACTTTTTAACAGTGTTCCACACATGTTTCCCATAGAGCAGGAAGCAGGCTCAGCCGCTTTCATACTGCATATTATCGGCGCAATGATCGGAGCACAACAATACAGAGACTGTGACTGTACACAACTTCAGCAGTAAAAACTACAAAGCTAAAGAGTGATTAAGAAAAACATTGATGGATGTTAATACGTTAGAATATGTTAAAGTTTCATTTAACGTAACTAAATAATAAAATATCTAATACACAAGTAGGACCTACTTCCAAGCGCTTAACACCACCAATGTGCATATGCTATGCCTTCTGAACAATCATCAAGTTTGTTTGTTTGTTTACATCAGGTTTATTCTTATGATGAACAGAGTAGAGTTGTTATGGTTTATGAATCAATGCTGCCATGAATGAGCCCGTGGCCCTCTAAAATGTTCAGTGGAAACTTTCCAGATTTGTTTCATGTGTTCTGCATAATGTCTGCTTGTTTTTACAAGGCAAGCAACTCAATCACAGTACATGAGAGTTCCACGTAATTGAGAACCAACATGTACGCTATGAAGGCGTTGTTATAACTGATGCTATCTGGACATAATTATTTACAATTTTTGCTTAAGAGTAGACACAATGTTATTTATCAATAACATTGAGAATGTAAGGGGCACTTTATTGCATGTTAGATCTCACTCTTTGTTGGAAAGCATGTCATTAGTCAAGGCTTCATTCAGTGGAAATGGGCAGTATTCACAAGACTATCTTATCACTGAGAAAGAAATTGTTGCTGCATGTAAGGTAGCGTATGAAAATGGAGATTTGTTTTTGAGAGTGATGGACAGCTGCTAGCTGCTGCACCAAATATCGATCCTCTGCAGGTTTTCCTTCTTTTTGCAACAGTCTTGTGGCATTGCAGGCTCCTTAGAGGCAACAACATCTCTCATGCAATTCCTCTCGGGGAGCTTTTGGCATTCCACTGAACTCGCATGGCAATCCATGGAGGGATGGACACCCTTTTTTTCTATGAAGCACAATTGAGAAGGTTTAGAGAACAGGCATTTGTGACAGATTGCAGAATTATTCTACATACATCCTCACGCATAGGGACTGCAAAGACAGTATAAACCAGGGCTCATAAGGAAATATATAGGCAGTTGGTTTTCCCTTTCGTCATTTGTGAGTGGGTCAGGAGAGGGTGTGATGTTCGATGTATGTGTGTAGATGTAGGTATTGGATTCTTTTGCAGCTATGCAAAATTTACTCTCATTTTATACCTTATTTGACTTACACGGTATTCTTTCAGCTTTGTTTCCATGGTAAAGAATTGGAAACTTTTCATTCCCATGGCAACAACAGGTGCGTCAAGCAAGTATGCCAGTTATCCGAAACCTGGTAAAAAAATTATTATGTAGTTTTGTTTCTTCAATAACAATATATTTTTCCTGCATATTAATTGTGCTTTATAAGAGTTGTACCTCAGTGATGACACTAATAGTTACCTCATTGCTTTAGCATTTTTCAGAAATTATAGAAGACCAGTTTGACTTCCACACATATTGCATGCGTAAGATGACACTTCGTTCGTATGTGGGGCTGCTGCGGTTAGAGGATGTCCTGCGATCACATCCATTCTACTTTAAGGCTGCTCGGTGTGCGATTGAAGTATACCTGCGTCTCCATGATAAACCACTTCAAGATGAAACTTCCGAACAGGAAATGAACACAGGTAGGAAATGTCATGCTTTACTTTTGTGAAAGAGAATTTAAAAGCTTGCAAGGGGTATACATACAAATTTAAATCCAATTTTGAAAGTTGCAGGTACTATAAAGGGAGGTAAAGTGGTGAGAGTTGTACTTACAGGATATCTGTCGAGTATTGACAGGAAAGGAAGGGCAAACAAAAAGATAGTGACAGTCACATATTGAAATTGCAGAGATTAATGATTCAGGTGAATTACAGGTGTAGCCACCACTGCAGTTAGGATATACAGTACATTACTAGCAATCCTCCCAGCTTCACACACTTAGCATTAAGTATCTTCAGCTGTACGAGTTGTTTGGCATAGCAGCAATTTTGTTTATGTGCCACTGTGTAGAGTAATGAGTAAAATTCAGAGAAAAGCATTAGGTAACTGAATATTATCAATTTTCATAAAATGTGAATGATTTAAGCAATGCTCGCCAGGAAAGTTCTCAGGTGGCACAAATATTATCTGTTCCATATTTAATTGTTGTTCAGAGTGACATCTTGTGGCAATGAAGGGAGTTGCGAGCCATCATCCAACCAAGTGTAGGGCCAGTTGTATACAAGCCATTTTCTGGCCACCTGGCTCCAAGGCCAGTCTGGCTAGAGCTTCATTTTGTGTGAACCATCCCTCATTTCCCTTCACACACCTTTAACATTAACTCTCTACCGAAAAAGTGAGTTCTTACCAGCTTAATATCTGATACGGCCTGCACCACAGGTCATTTAGGAAGTATGCAGTGACCTCCCAGTAGTGGAAGCTTAAGGCAGTCCGGTGCTGCAGTATGGCGACCTTACCCCATCTACTGTGCGTAGAAACCTTCCTTGTGAATCAGTCATATCTGTTACTGAAAGTATGAAAATCCCTGCAGTTGTTCATGAGATTACCTGGAGTGTACTGACAATTAATATAAGTATAGGTGCACAAAGAACAAGGAGAAAAATGAAGGGTAAAGAGAGTTACAATTTTCTGCAGTTCTGTTAGCTCTCCAGTACTACTCAGGAGGGCCACATCATTTGGCTATTGAATTAATTTGGTAATCTTCTGTCGGCAAAAAAAGTGAGATTTTGGGAAAAAATTTGCCTTTTTTCCTCATGTGAACAAGTTTCTCAGTGAATTACAGTTTTAAACATATGATATATTGTAACTAGTCCTTTTGCTGCAGCCAGGATTCTTTTACTGTATATAACAATACGAACATGAAGGGAGGGAAAAAGAATGAGGGATTTTAGAGAGAAGAGCTACTACTGCTGCAGCTATTAATACAGTTATGTCTGCAGGAGGAGCATTATAGATATATTTCTTTTTCATTTTGTGGCTCTTATTCATGTAGATCAGTCGCACTCCAAATTGTGCATTCATTAGGAGGTATCAAGAACTATTTCCAGTTTATTCATGTGTATACCATCCAGACCAAGTATACTGATTATTGAGGCTTCCTTCTGATCAAAGCAAAGCTTTCTGTAATTTTTGGTTCATTCTCATTCTTAGATTCAGTTCAGATCAGATCAGCTAGTTTTCATTCTATTGAAGTCAGGATTTTCATAGCCTTGGTGATAGGTAAATCTTCCAAGCTATTATAAACATTTTGTTGCACTTATCATAAAATATTGTATCTCTTTTAGAAAGATAATGTATTCTTTTTCCACATTGAACATTGCTAAATTTGGAAAGTTTACCTGCCAATTGATTTCGATAATACAGATATTTCATTCCTAGGTCTCCTAACGAGTTGGCAGTTAAAACTTTGTTGTAGTTCTTTTGATTCATTTTTTGTAGGTTAATATTTGCCTACTATTTCAAGAATGATAATTTAACTAAGCTAAATATCTACAGGGTGCTGCAGGAGGAGTGTTCAATATTCAGGGATATGACAGGAATGATCATTTGAAGCAAAATAGTATAGTAAACATGGGCTCTAAAATCCATACATTAAGAGCTGACAGCACTTCTTCGTCTTTGATATTTTGAAACAAATTTATTCTACTGCAAGGTATTCGCTTTCCACATTGTGAGAAGTGATAGTATGGACCAAAACAAGAAAAAAATTCCAGTTCTAAAGTGCATATCTTAAGAGGTTTCAGCTCTTGTTCATCTTCACTATAGAGAAACAAATCTCTTCTACTGAAAAAGTGCTCATAGCCAATATGGTGTGAATTTTAGAGCCAATTATGTGGAATTGCTTCAGATGATCATTTGTGTCATCTGCCTCAATATTGACCATTCCCCCTAGAACATACTGTATATTAATGAGCAACTAGCACAGGGCATGGTAACTGGGTTGCAGTTGCAGTTGCTTCCAGAGGCAACCAACATTTGGTTCTCAATATTTCACATAATTAATAATTGAATTTAAAAATTCAAAATGCTGTTATCATCTACTCTTGTACAATCTTGTTACAGTTTAACACAGTAAGACAAGTATTACAATTAGAAACTGTGTATATATCTTGAGGCAACATAACTTCTGACACAAAGATACCCAGACTACATTCATCCATTATTTGAGAATGAGAGCACTTGGTGCCCTTCAGCAAACTGTAAACACAATGTCAGATCTTTACCAAACTTTTTCTCACTGATAATCCCAGGAAATGATGAGAGAAAAAACTTTTATCATTTACTGCTTTTATTGTTCGTGCAGTCAGACTTCAGCATCTAGCCTGGCATTCTGATTTATTATTTCTTCACTGCTATCTCTATTAGCAACACATTTTGTAGACAGAATCCACATATACCACAGAATGTACCTGTAAAATCATACACTGAAGAGCCAAAGAAACTGGTACACCCGCCTAATATCTAGGGCCCCCACGAGCACACACAAGTGCCGCAGCACAGCATGACGTGGACTTGACTAATGTCAAATAGTGCTGGAGGGAATTGAAACCATGAATCCTGCAGGGCTGTCCATAAATCCATAAGAGTATGAGGGGGTTGAGATCTCTTCTGAACAGCACGTTGCAAGGCATCCCAGATATGCTCAATAATGTTCATGTCAGGGGAGTTTGATGACCAGCAGAAGTGTTTAAACTTAGAACAGTGTTCCTGGAGCCACTTTGCAGCAATTCTGGACATGTGGGATGTCATATTGTCCTGCGGAAATTGCCTAAGTCCATCGGAGTGCCCAAAAAACATAAATGGATGCAGGTGATCAGACAGGATGCTTACGTATGTGTCATGTGTCAGAGTCATATCTAGATGTATCAGGGGCCCCATATCACTCCAACTGCACACGCCCCACACCTTTACAGTCTCCACCAGCATCAACAGTCTCCTGTTGACTTGCAGGGTCCAAGGATCCATGAGATTGTCTCCATACCCATACACATCTATCCGCTCGATACAATTTGAAATGAGACTCATCCGACAAGTTGAACGATTCTCTTCAGTCATTGTTGGTCCTGTTGTTGCAGGATCTTTTTTCTGGCCGCAGCAATGTCGGAGATTGGATGTTTTACTGGATTCCTGATATTCACAGTACACTTGTGAGATGGTCATAAGGGAAAATCCCCACTTCATCAATACCTCGGAGATGTTGTGTCCCGTTGCTCATGTGCCGACTATAACACGACTTTCAAACTCACTAACCACAGTAGCAGCAGTAACCAATCTAGCAACTGCACCAGGCACTTGTCTCTTATAGTCGTTGCCGACTGCAATGCTGTATTCTGCCTGTTTATATATCTCTTTCTTTAAAGACACATGCCTATATCAGTTTCTTTGGAACTTCAGTGTATCATTGTACAACACCTGGCTTGAATGATAAGAAATCTAAACATTGAGATACATGAAACACTAACAAATTATTGAGACTATAAATGTTTGACAATGACAGCATGTAGCGATTTCCAACAAATTTAAAACATAGTTTTCCTTGCTTACATACTTAGCATCAAGTATTTAACACAATAGTCGATCATTTGTAAAGTAATCAGAAGTCTGAAGCTGTTTTACACATGGGAGATTGATTCTTTACAGAATTGGGGATTTATTGGTTGCTCAGGACTGACAGTATAGTCTCTGAATACTTTCGTATTTCTGATTTAACAACTTTTCATTTATTCTAATGTGAGCAATAATTTTTCTATCCTTCTCGCCAACCATGTGTATTTATGTGGGTCACACTTCCTGAAAAAGTTGTTAATTATTTCCTGTTAATTTGAGCAGTGTTTCTTGTTGCTATTAACAGCGTTCTCTCCAAAGATTCCTCCACACACTGAGATAAGTTGAGCTTCTGCCAATTACGGTGATAAAGTCACCTATTAACTTTGTCATCATTTTTATTGCAAGAAGTTAATATCCCCTGCAACAGCTGGTAGAAAATTGGTGTTAGTATTTTTTTCACAGCAGTAGAACTTTTATGAAGCATAAACTCTAATAACTGACAGGACTTATCCATCATGTTTCAGCCAGATACTTATTACTTGGTCATTAAAGGAGCTACAGTGTTTTATGTTTGTGATATATTCAGGATGGATAAACCTGGCTACTCCTGTGATTGCCCTTTCAGACCATCATGCAGTTACAAACTAACGTACTTCCCTTTATCTTTTTTCTGGTCTCTGTTGTAGTAGCCATATCCATCTTATTTTCTTCTGCAATAATAACAAGTTCTCTTTAGCTGGAGCTCTCTCAGCTGGAAGGCTGTTCAAGTTATGGGCTAATTTTGGTACTGCAAGTTTTTATATGGGTAAGGACTTCTTGTGCAACCATTAGACTGCAGGTGCCCAATCCCAAATCTCAAACTTATACTGCGGATGTGATAAGATTAATGAATAGTAGATTTGTTTTAGAGCAGGAGTAGTTATGGTTGGGTGATGTTTCAATAAGTAAATCTTGCAGCTGATATGCCCTTTCCATGCGAGATGCTCATCCATTACACTGACTAGAAATTGACGTTTGTTAGGTTTTTACCTAACAACATATTCGGCACTATAACCACCTGAAGTGTATTATGATTTAACAATCCCTTCTTCATAACTTTCTTATTCTTAGTCAATATTAGTTCAGTCACAATAATGTATTCCATAATCACATTGACATTCTCTTTATTGTTTTGCACTGTTAACTGTCCAGTACAGCCCTACCTTACAGACAGTGTAGCATAAACATAGTTCACTTGCTAGTAGTTTTGTACCTGCATAATATTACTAATAAAGAGACGTACAAGAAAAAAAGCAAACCAAGAAAATGCTTCAGTCCATTACTCCAAAATTGAAAATCTGTTCTTCCTTTTTAAAACATAGTTAGGCACATTGTCTTCTGCGAGCTGAAGAAATCTAATGTTGCTATTTTTGCACAATAAGTTTTTTCATTATTATTAGGCTATTATGGAATTTCCTTTCTTGTAGTTGTTCAGAGCCATTAAAGAAAGTCAAATGTTTTGTGGAATGATTTGTCTAAAAGTAAGAAATAAAATATATTAGAGTAACACTTGACCTCCCCTCCCATGAACCATGGACCTTGCTGTTAGTGGGAAGAAGGCTTGAGTGCCTCAGTGATACAGATAGCCATACCGTAGGTGCAACCACAACGGGGAAGAGTATCTGTTGAGAGGCCAGACAAACAGGTGGTTCCTGAAGAGGAGCAGCAGCCTCTTCAGTAGTTGCAGAGGCAACAGTCTGGATGATTGACTGAACTGGTTTTGTTACATTAACCAAAATGGCCTTGCTGTGCTGGTACTGTGAATGGCGGAAAGCAAGGGGAAACTACAGCCGTAATTTTTCCCGCGGGCTTACAGCTTTACAGTATGGTTAAATGATGATGTCTTCCTCTTCGGTAAAATATTCCGGAGGTAAAATAGTCCTCCATTCGAATCTCCAGGCGGGGACTACTAAGGAGGATGTCATTATCAGGAGAAAGAAAACTGGCGTTCCGCGTATCAAAGCGAGGAATGCCCAATCCCTTAATCGGGGAGACAGTTTAGAAAAAGTAAAAAGAGAAATGGATAGGTTAAAGTTAGATATAGTGGGAGTTAGTGAGGTTGAGTTGCAGGAGGAACAAACTTCTGGTCAGGCGAATGCGGGGTTATAAATACAAAATCAAATAGGGGTAATGCAGGAATAGGTTTAATTATGGAAAAAAAAAGGAGCGCGGGTAAGCTACTACAAACAGCATAGTGATCGCATTATTGTAGCCAAGATAGACATGAAGCCCACACTTACCACAGTAGTACAAGTTTATATGCCAACTTGCTATGCAGGTTACGAAGAGATTGAAGAAATGTGTGGTGAAATAAAAGAAATTATTCAGATAGTGAAGGGAGACGAAAATTTAATAGTCATGGGGGACTGGAATTCGATAGTAGGAAAAGGTAGGAAAGGAAAAGTATTAGGTGAACATGGAATGGGGTTAAGGAAAGAAAGAGGAAGCCGCCTGGTAGAATTTTGCACAGAAAATAACTTATCATAGCAAATACTTGGTTTAAGAATCATGAAAGAAGGTTACATCCGTGTAAGAGGCCTGGAGACACTGGAAGGTTTCAGATACATTGTATAATGGCAAGACAGAGATTTAGGAACCAGGTTTTAAATTGTAAGACACTTCCAGGGGCAGGTGTGGACTCCCTCCATAATCTATTGGTTATCAACTGTAAATTAAAACTGAAGAAACTGCAAAAAGGTGGGAATTTGAGGATATGGGACCTGGATAAACTGAAAGAACCAGAGGTTGTAGAGAGCTTCAGGAAGAGCATTAGGAAGTGATTGACAAAACCGGGGAAAGAAACACAGTAGAAGAAGAAGAATGGGTAGCTATGAGAGATGAAATTTTGAAGACACCAGAAGATCAAATAGGTAAAAAGATGAGGGCTAGTAGAAATCCTTGGGTAACAGAAGATACATTGAATTTAATTGATGAAAGAAGAAAATATAAAAATGCATTAAATGAAGCAGGCAAAAAGGAATACAAACGTCTCAAAAATAAGATTGACAGGAAGTGCAAAATGGCTAAGCAGGGTTGGCTAGAGGACAAAATAAGGATGTAGATGCATATATCACTGGGGGTAAAATACATACTGCCTACAGGAAAATTAGAGAGATCTTTGGAGAAAAAAGAACCACTTGTATTTATATCAAGAGCTCAGGTGGAAAACCAGTTGTAAGCAAAGAAGGGAAAGAAGAAAGTTGGAAGGAGTATATTGTGGGTCTATACAAGTGCAATGTACTTTAGGGCAATGTTATCGAAATGGAAGAGGATGTAGATGAAGATAACATGGGAAATATGATACTGCGTGAAGAATTTGACAGAGCACTGAAAGACCTAAGTCGAAACAAGGCCCTAGGAGTAGACAGAACTGCTGATAACCTTGGGAGAGTGGGCCCTGACACAACTCTACCATCTGGTGAGCAAGATGTATGAGACAGGTGAAATACCCTCCGACTTGAAGAAGAATAATAATTCCAATCCCAAATAAAGCAGGTGTTGACAGGCGTGAAAGTTACCGAACTATCAGTTTAATAAGTCACGGCTGCAAAATACTAACATAAATTCTTTACAGACGAATGGAAAAACTGGTAGAAGCTAACCTTGGGGAAGATCAGTTTGGATTCCATAGAAATGTCAGAACACGTGAGGAAATACTGACCCTATGAATTATCTCTGAAGATAGACTAAGGAAAGGCAAACCTACATTTCTGGCATTTGTAGACTTAGAAAAACCTTTTGGCAATGTTGACTGGAATACTCTCTTTCAAATTCTGAAGGTGATAGGGGTAAAGTACAGGAACAGAAAGGCTATTTACAATTTGTATAGAAACCAGATGGCAGTTACAAGAGTTGAGGGGCATGAAAGGGAAGCAATGGTTGGGAAGAGCGTGAGACAGGGTTGTAGCCTATCCCTGAAGTTATTCAGTCTGTATATTGGGCAAGCAGTAAAGGAACCAAAAGAGAAATTTGGAGTAGGAATTAAAATCCATGGAGAAGAAATAAAAACTT
Organism: Schistocerca americana; assembly: GCF_021461395.2. NCBI lineage: Eukaryota > Metazoa > Arthropoda > Insecta > Orthoptera > Acrididae > Schistocerca > Schistocerca americana. Next base: position 40,685,396 of record NC_060125.1, read on the forward strand.
TGAGGTTTGCCGATGGCATTGTAATTCTGTTGGAAACAGCAAAGGACCTGGAAGAGCAGTTAAACGGCATGGACACTGTCTTGAAAGGAGGATATAAGATGAACATCAACAAAAGCAAAACGAGGATAATGGAATGTAGTCAAATTAAGTCAGGCGATGCTGAGGGAATTAGATTAGGAAATGAGACACTTAAAGTAGTAAAGGAGTTTTGCTATTTGGGGAGCAAAGTAACTGATAATGGTCGAAGTAGAGAGGATATAAAATGTAGACTGGCAATGGCAAGGAAAGCATTTCTGAAGAAGAGAAATTTGTTAACATCGAGTTTTGATTTAAGTGTTAGGAAATCGTTTCTGAAAGTATTTGTATGGAGTGTAGCCATGTATGGAAGTGAAACATGGACGATAAATAGTTCGGACAAGAAGAAAATAGAAGCCTTTGAAATGTGGTGCTACAGAAGAATGCTGAAGATTAGATGGGTAGATCACATAACTAATAAGGAAGTATTGAATAGGATTGGGGAGAAGAGGAGTTTGTGGCGCAACTTGACAGGAAGAAGGGATCGTTTGGTAGGACATGTTCTGAGGCATCAAGGGATCACCAATTTAGTATTGGAGGGCAGCGTGAAGGGTAAAAATCGTAGAGGGAGACCAAGAGATGAATAGACTAAGCAGATTCAGAAGGATGTAGGCTGCAGTACGTATTGGGAGATGAAGAAGGTTGCACAGGATAGAGTAGCATGGAGAGCTGCATCAAACCAGTCTCTGGACTGAAGACCATAACAACAACAATAACAAACAAAATTTGACACACTTTTGAATGATGTTTGAAATCATGTACAGCAATTCGAATTCTGAAGCAAAAATATAGTTGTCATTGCTTTGGAAATTCAGGTATTTAAATATTTAAAATCAAAAACAAAGAACTGTAGCAGTTGGTATGCTCGTACATTATTTACGTAGAAAGAGCACCAAGTTGTTTGATTGGGACATGCTCTCTGATTTAGATTCCAGTTTATTCTACTTTGTACATTACATTCTTTTTTAACAGGGAAAGTGAGTGAGCAAGAACAATGATGTTGACAAAACCTGTAAGAGAAACATTTTTTCGTGTGTAAGAGAAACATTGTTTCTTGTGTCACAAGCAATCACTTTCCTTATATTTGAAGAATTCCATATTGAAAATTTTTTTAGACAGAGAAGTAGTTTAAATTTTTCTACACCTTCAGGCAATGACAAATGTAAAGGCCAAACAACAGTAGACTACGCGGTCTACAATATTTTCTCTACAAATATCCTTTAGTTCTTCTTAAAATTCTTTGATTTTAAGTTAAACATTGAACTTTAAATTTTCAATCAGCACCACATCTGTTGTACATTATTTCAAGCTTCATTCAAATATACTTCAAATATTTCTCTAATCTATTTTATTTCTTACTTTTAGACAAATGATTTGATCCCCCCATATCTCACACCCTCTCCTTCACCCCCTATCCCCTCCAGAAAGCATGAAAGATAGTATGTTTAAATATCACCCATTATTCTAGTATTATTATTATTATTGAAAGTATATAGATCAAGAGAAAGCAAGTCTGCTGTATATTGAGAATTGGAAGTTCAATGTTTACCTTAGAATTTTAGAAAGTACTAGGGACTATTTGACTACTGGATTTTTCTCAGTTATCCTGATTACTTTCAAGCAGTTAAATGTTTTCCAGAATAAATTTCCACTTTGCAGCAAAGTGTGCACTGATTTGAAATTTCCTGGCAGACCAAAACTGTGTGCCGGACCAGGACTCTAACCTTGGACCTTGGCATTTCACAGGCAAGTGCTCCATTGATTGAGCTATCCAAGCACGACTTGTGACTGCCCTTGCAACTTTACTCCCACCACTACCTCATCTCCTGCCTTCTGATTATATCGTTTCTTCCAGAGATGCTAGTTCTGCAAGTTATGCAGGAGAACTTCTGTGAAATTTAGAAAGCAGGAGATGAGGTTCTGGCAGCAGTAAAACTGTCAGGGCAGATCCTGAGTCATGTTTGGGTAATTCAGTTAGTAGAACACTTGGCCATAAAGGGCAAAGGTCCCATGTGAGAGTCCTGATCTGGCACACCAGTTTTAAGCTGTTAGAAAGTTTCAAATTGTTTTTTGCAAAAATAGACTTCAGGCTGATCACTTTGATGCCCCTATTCTCCATTTTCCACTTTTCATTTGGCTATTAAAATTCAGACAAAAATGCAGCATATAATTTATATTGTTTTTGCTGCGCTCAAAAATTTGATCAAAAACATACATGCTTCAAGGCACAAGTGTGCAACTCATGATCTTTGATTTTGTCTTAGATTTGTGGGAGAAAGTAATTCAGATGTTTAAAAGTGTATTTTATGTTCATCTCACATTAAGTTCCATTGGTCACTTGCGTAAGCTCATTAGTGGGCAACAGTGAGAAGTTCTCAGATAGGACCATTGATCCAGCTCAAATTTATTGTCACTTGTGTACAACCTAAGGTGAAAGACACAAAGATATTTTTGCTCAGCGCAACTCCTTCCCCACCCTCTCCCCTCCCTCCCTTTGCCAGTTTTTGAGAAAATCTCCTCTAATATGCATGACATACAATTGGCTCAGATTGATGGGATCAGTAGATAATGGAAAATTGATAATTTTTATTATCCTATATGGGATCTTGTAACGGTTGTTACATGTCCCTGTGTATTGCTTGTCTGCGTCTTTGTATTTAATTGTTTGAGTGTGGAAGTGTGATCGTGCGTCCTGATTCTTCGGCCCACTAAGGTTCTTAATTGAAGATTTATAGAAATCACGGAAAAGAGGACTTCAGCGATAAGAAGTATATGAATGTGGACAGAGGGAAAGATAGATTGGTACTCTTAAGAGAAGTGAGAAAGGAAGTAAAAGAACTGGTTGGTAAGATCGAAGAAAGAAAAGAGGACAGCCCCAAAGACAGAAAAACCTTCCCACCCTCCTTCCCCAGGATCCCCACTTCGCCGGTACTTAAGTGAGAAGCCGGAGGAGGTATCATGTTCGGCGTCTCCTGCAGAACAGACATTTTCACTGTCACCTTTGAAGTCCCCAAAGAAAAGATCTTAGCAACTCCCATGGAACGGCAAATGATGAAGAACCAGTCACACTTGTTTGTGGGAGTTGTGTGAAGGGCGTGGTGTGTAGGTCATGTCTGTGCCTATGCTACCCACCCCTTTCAAAATTAGATATAAACCCTCCCCAATCACATCACACTTTACAAAAAATATAAAACATTCAATAAAAATAGAAATTACATACACTATAATCAAATAGTTATTCAGTTAGTCACTTCACTCTATATTTCATACACATGTTCAGTTTATGCCATCTAGGTATCCTAAACAGTACCATCATATTATATCTTCTCTTTGAATGTTCCCCTGTTAGTTTTAGCTCATGCTTAGAGGTTACTGTTTATTGTGACTCCTTAAATTAGTCATAATTGGTCTCTTTTAATAGTAATATGATAGGATAGCTTAAGGGCTATAAATAGATTGTAGGAAAACTAATGTGGAAGTAACACGGAACCCAACTCAGGAACCGGCGGACGTCACACAGAACGTCAACGTCCCTGGGGGTTTTGTACATATCGTTTTATATCCTTAACATTATACTTTCCGTTTCCCTCTCCCGTCACAGGATCTACTAAATATAGGGTTTTTTGGTGTACTATTGATTGAATACGATAAGGTCCTACGTATTTCAGAAAAAAATTGTGTGTTTCTTTTTTCAGTGCTGAACTTCGAAGGTGTTGTTTTACTAATACTAAGTCATCTATGTGGTATTCTGGGTCAGTTGTAGTTGCATTGTATTTATTTACCCTTTGTTGGGCGCTCCTATGTAAGTTTCTACCAACTCTTTCCTGAATTGCTTTGTGATCAGTAGCTTTTTGCTCTGGCCACATTTACATTTAATTAGAAGTTCTCCTATAAATGGCTTGCCAATGGCTTCTATGGCCGTCATTCCTGTAGGTAAATGCAATAATTCAATTAGAATAAGCCAAAATCTTTAATTCTTTCCGCCCATGAGGTGTGAGTGTCGTGGCAATAAGTACGGCACAACCTACCAATCTCTTTCATTACTCTTTCACAAGGGTTTGAAGAAGGATTATAGTTGGATATTAAAATGTGTCGTATATTTTCCCAGGCTAAAAATTCCTTAACTTCATGGCTGGTAAACTGAGGTCCATTATCAGAAAGAAAACGCCTTGGTTTACTTGTAGCTATAAAATATTCTTGCAAGCTCTTGATCAGGGTTTGCACATTAGCCTTCTTAATAGGATACAGTCTTACATATTTCGACCAACATTCTATAAGTACTAATATATAAGCCACGCCTCCCTTCCATTTGGGTATGGGTCCAAAAAAATCGGCAGCTGTGAGGTCATGTAATGCTTTAGGAATAATCGGATACATCTTATACTTTATATGGGTATTATTCTCGTTAGCTTTCTGACAGATGTCACACGTTTTAATAGTAGTAGTTACCTTACGTCCTAATCGCTTAAAATAATAAAACTTATTCATGTGAGCTATACACTTTTTCACTCCAAAGTGGCCATATCCACTATGAATGTACTGTATTAATTTAGACTGCCGTTTGTGATTTACACAGCCACCAATAGCTTCACTCTTTGCTGTTTCTCCAGAACAAGTTGTGATTTGTTAACTTCCACTGTTCAATTTTGTTTACCGGTAATGACTCTCTTATACACATGGCATAGATCTCTGTAAAATGAGGGTCATGTTTAATATTTTCCGTTATCGTTTGGGCTAACTCGTGTACTTCCCTTGCTGGATATTCTGTTGTTATAAAATTGATCGCGAAAACTAGCCCAGGTCCTTCTGTACGTTGTAGATCTTTCATGTTTTGAGTTAGTCACGACAAAGCATCAGGTACTATATTCTCTGATCCTTTTTTATACTGTATTTTAATATCATATTCCCAGTCTACTGTGTAATAATCTACTACTCATTAGGAATGACAAAGCCTGGTGGTCGGTATAAATGTAGATTTCCGAACTCCATATCAAAGTTTGGAACTTTTGTATATTCCACACTATCGCTAGCAATTTTTTCTCAGTAGCAGTATAATTTCGTTCATGCTTATTTAAGCTTCGACTAATAAATGCTATAGATCTATGATCATAGGTTTCTATCCCCCATTCCCCTTAGAATAATTCTGCTGCAATACCGTAATCTGAGGCATCAGTTGCTATCTTAAAAGGTTCATTCATTACGGTATGTTGTAAGATAGGCTTGTTTTAGTTTGTCAAAGGCTTCTTGGGTCCCTTGGTCCCAATTCTGTGATATACCTTTACGTAATTATCTTAATAGTCTAGGGTCGTTCATTTCTTGGCTTTGCACATAGTGTCGATAATAACCTGCCATTCCCAGAAACCCTTTTAGTTGTTTAATGTTTCGAGGAGATAGACAGTTTTAAATAGCCTCAATTCTCTCGGGGTCTGGTTTAATGCCTTTTACTCCCATGATGTGTGCTAAAAACTTTAATTCCTGTCTCGCAAAGTGAGATTTGCTTAACTTTAAAGTGATATACTTTTCCTTAAATCTCTCCAAAGTTTTTTTCAATGTCCTACAATGTTCTTCCCAAGTAGGTGAAATAATCAAGATGTCATCCACATAAATAACTAGTTGTTTCAATAACTCTCGTCCAATAGCCGTATCAAGTGCTCGTATAAATACCGATACTGATATATTTAGTCCAAAAGGTAGTACATTAAAGTGGTAAGATTTTCCGTCAAACAAAAAAGCAGTATACTTTTTCGAATCGGGATGTAACTGGATTTGCCAGTACCCAGCCGTCAGATCAACGGAGCTAAAATACTGGGCATCCTTAAATTTAGTTAATAATTCATCTATATTAACCAGACGATCTCTTTCGGTTTCAATATGACGGTTGAGAGTGCATGCATCTAGCACCAGTCTCAATCCACCTGTAGCTTTTTTCGCTACTACCAAGGGCTTATTATAGACACTCATACTCCTTTCTATTATATCTTGATCAATCATTTTATTAATCTCCTCCCTAACCGCTTCTTTAAGACTTATAGGTATAGGGTATGGTTTGCAAAAAAAACGGGATCTCGTCCTTAATCTTAAATTTGCAAACATAATCGCTAATGGTACCTGGATTCTCTGAAAATACTGAATGGTATTTAGACAAAATTCTCACTAAATCCATTTGCTGTTCAATATCTAACACTTCAGATTCACTTACTTTTTGTGAAAGTCTTCTTGTGGACATGCAGTATTAGTTAACTCTATCTCTGGAGACAACTGAGCTGACGTGGTTAATTGTAATCTTTGGTGTTCAGATGTTTGTTTATACACATCACTGTCCATCACAAACTTAATGCAGTGTTTATTCTCGGGTTCCCCCACATAAATACAGTTCTCGTCAAAATTTAGTATAACATTAAAATCGCTTAACCAGTCTAAACCAAACAATACGTCTCTATTTATGTCTTCTACTAGTAGCAAAGGTTGTCGAAACGTCATATCACTTATACGGCAGTGTGCCAAGGTTTCGTATTTAACAACTTTATTCTTCTTTCCAGTTATACCAACTATGTATACCCCAGTTACTAGTAAAACAGGTAAATTACTTTTAGTTTTTAATGTATTAAAGTATTCCTTAGAAATAAGTGATACTTCACTACCAGAATCGATGAATATGTCTACTTTGTGGTTTTCCATCTCTCCTGTTATAATAGATTGTGGTGGCGTAGTTATTTTGTTCGTTTCCTCCAGCAGTAGCCATTCCTTGGTAGGTACTTTATGCATGAAGGAAACCTGTACCCTCTTATTTAGGCCTCTCAATGTATTTTGACGACCTGGGCTCCAGCCCTGAGTCCAGATCGCTCCACGTTTTCCTTATGGGTAGCAACCACAGGACGATTTCCAAATGATGGAAGTGTGTTACCCCCTGTTCCACAGCTGTTGCTGGGCACTAATTTCTGCGTAGTTACCAGACTGAGGTTGGACGTTAATGGTCCTCTTGAGCAACCCCCTCTATTTACATCCCTGCTAGGTCGATGGACTCGGGCAAGATTGGATTCATAATGCTTTGACTGATTATTATGATTCATATTATTCCTCCTAAAATTCGGATTTTCTTGCGCATGCAAGTTCTCGTTCCTGTCTTTATTGATTGCATCGAGTGCATCTACAAAGGATAACAGTTCCTCCACCATTTTCCATCCACTGCATAGAATATCTTTTCTAGCATAAGTAGGTAGACGTCTTATTAAAATTCAAACTAATCCCTCTTCTTCCATTGGTCAATCTAAATATTTCGCCCTTGTCAAATGCCAGTCAAAATACTTGCACATTGTACCCCCGGCATTACTATAGTATTTAGGATCCCACAAATCTGAGATCAACTTCTCTTGTGCACTTGAAGACCAATATTTTTCCTTAAACTTTCTCTGAAAATCATCCCAGGATGTGAAGTTTTCAATATTTACTGTGCCCCATTCTGAAGCTTCACCTTCCAAATAACCTACCGCAAACTCTATTTTCTTAGCATCCTCCCAACTTTTAGGTATGGCTTTGTTAAATCGTTTTAAGAAATGGGTGGGGTGTACCTCCCCGTCTGGTTTGAATTTAGGAAACTGTCTCGACAAGGCTGAATTTGATCCCCATTGCAAATCAGTTATCATGTCCTTATTTAATATAATATTTTGGGAAACTGTGTCTTTCTCTAGTTTCTCCTGCATAAGCTTGAATTCTTTCCTCAAAGTTTCTAAGTCTTTCTTGGTGTTATCTAAATCGGAAGTTACTATAGGCGAAAAGGTATCAACACTTAGTTTCTCTTCAACCTTTCGTCCTATTAATTCTTCTACTTGTTCTTCTAAGCCATTCAAATTTATAAGCTCTGCAATCATTAACTTTTCTTTGAAGTTCTGTTCTACAGTTTCCACCCATGATTTGATCCCTGAAATTTGCGCCTTTACTAGGGGGATCAACTTATCTTGTTTCTGGCCATTGGTTTTTAGCGTAGTTATTTCTCGTTCGACCACATCAAATGTAACGTTACATACATTTTTCAAAGAGTCGTATTATTCGTTAAATTGTGTTTCCAAATTACTACATTTACGGTCTACATCATATTCTAATTTTTGAACTAACCCTTTCAGATGAGCTTCAGTTCTTTGTTCTAAATCCTTAAATAAAATATTTGTCTTTTCCCTCAGGGAATCAGACAATTCTTTTTTCCATTCTTGCATCTGATTACTTAGGATATTAACTTGAGCCTCTAGTTTTGTGTTTTGCAAATCTAACTTAGAGTTTAATTCTGCCTTCAGTTCGTCCTGTTTTGTGTTCTGTGATTCAAACTGCGCTTTGATAAACCTCATTAATTCGCCTAAATCTGGCCCCTGCTTTTAAATTCCCATAGCCCCAACAGACTCTACGGATTGATGTTCTTTTTCCATTGTGTTTTGTTTTGCCTTTAATATAGTTATCATTAAAAGTACACTCACTTATTTCCACAACCCCCCACACTTCACAAACAATCAAAGGTTAGTAGTAGCTCAGGCGGCGGCGGCATCGGTGTACGGCGGCATCAGCGTTTAAGGACGGCGGCGTCAGCGTAGGTGGACTACGGCGGCGGCTTTTGTGGATGGCTGCGTCGGCGTTGGTGTGATGAAATGTCGGCGTTGGTGGATGGCGGCATCGGCGTGGGTAGACGGCAGCGTAGGTTTTTGTGGACAGCGGCATCGGCATTGGTGTGATGCGATGTCGGCATTGGTGTACGGCGGCAGCAGTGTTGTTGTGCGGCGACATCAGCATTTGTAGATGGTGGCATCGGCGATTTGAGACTAACAGCAGCGTTGTGCGATTTTTCTTGATTCCCTTAATCATTTCACCATTTATCAACACGATATTTCTGGAATCGCTCTTCAGCCTCGTTGTTATCGGTTGCTATTGCAACTCCCAACTGTTTTTATATTTTTTTATGCTCTCTCTATGCAGCTTAAGTGTTTTTGTGGACTTACTTGTTGAAGAATGCTGGTTCTGCTTTCTTACAGTGCCGATGTCTTCTGCTAGCACCGCACGCTTCTCCGAAGATTTCACTGCTAGGAAGGGGAAATTTTTCACTCTCTCGCTCTCTCTCTTCTTATTTAAAAAATACACTACACTTGCAATATCATTCAATGCACCAGAACATATTTATTTCCACTTTGTACAAAAAAGCAACTAATCTTTATGACGTAAGCCCACACATTACCGGGCACCCAGAATCAGTTAATTACACATTTTTGAACACAATTAATATATAAGATTTTATCATGGCTGACTATCCATGTCCAGTCCACATACTCTCAACAGCAGTTCAACGTCTAATAAAGAGTCACTATTTCGAGTCTCTCCATTTGTTTTTTAACAATACAAAGCTACATTACTCTTTGCAGCTGGCCACGGAGCTTCTGGGCCGTATTTGCTTATTCTTGGCAGGTCGCGCTGAACACTTGCCAGCGCCGACTAATTATCTCCCTTCCAGTTTCGCCTGCACAAACAATAAATGGGTGCAGTATCCCATGCTCATCCTTACACCCTGCTTTAAAATAACGTGTGTTCAAAACGGCTGGAACACAAGTGTCTCCAGACTTTCGTAAAATTGTGGGGCCCTACAATCTGTGAAAGCATATTTTCCTAGAAATCAAGGAAAGAAACTTTTTTGATGTTGTTTATTTACCATTAATGTAAATGGTGTGCAACAAAAGCACCATTGGCATACCAACCAATGTATTTGGCTGGGAGCAGAGAATCTATATTTGATTCCCATGTGCATTCATTTTTTGTATTTGTAATTTTTTTTTAAAATTTGTTTCAACAGTAGGGTTAATAAGGTAAGTAAATCACTAAGGAATAATAAAAGGTAGGCAATTAAATTTCTCTAATGACTTGAATCAGTAAAGTATTAAAAATTTGATCTTGGCAACTTTACAGTGGTTCTTTCACTCAGTGTGTTAAAGTCATTCATTTCTTTCAAACAACTAGATGCGTGGCATTTGCCATACACATGTTCGAAGGACATATGCTTTCAGAATCAAGACCATCTAATGACTTTCGAAGTTTGGCCAGAAAGAAATTTGGTTTACGCTTAACCTCAGCCCCTCCCCCCCTCCCCACCCGTCCCCCGTCCCCCGTGTGAGAGGGAGGGGGAGATTACTTCTCTTACAGACCACAAATACAATAGCATTGCCTAAAATGTTGGTGTTGATAGATGATCATGAATTATGCTGTGGATCGTTGTTGCATCTGTGCCATTGTACAGTTCCTTCTGGGTTTTGAAACGTGGTTTGGAATTTTGAGATCTTGAAACAATGTTTTTAGCCTAATGATAAAAATAAATGTCACATATCTGGCACGTAGTTTAATGGTTCAGTGGAATTACTTTTGCTGTGGTAATTGGTTGACCCTTGTCATCTATAATTATGCTTCCATACGTGATGATATTAGTTTATCTCTTCAGGAATCCAGTATTAGACAAAACTTATCAGCAACATATTGTTTTTAAAATGTTCTCAAGATATGTTTTGGAAACGTAAATCTATAATTTCACGTATTTGGAATAAGTGACAAATTTTTTTCAAAGAGTTGGTTGAAATGTTTGCCTCTCCTATACATGGAGGACCAAATTAATTATTAGTTAGTTACGAACACAGGAAAACTTCAGGCAACATTTTTCAAGATGCAGTGATGGAATATTGTGCTGTGTATAAATGTGTTATTTTATATGTACTACCAGCTGTGACAAGTGTGGCTTTTTTTGTCCCGAATGGCCCTCTTCACAGCAGTCTTATTTGAAATTGTTTTCATGCAACAAAGTTTAAAATTTTATTTCTTCACTAACTCATGTCGTTAAAGAAATTAATTTGCCTACCTTGCTGTTATTCGTTGTTGATTTATTTAGGTTATTGATGTGTGAGAATAAAACATCTACATCTACTTACATACTCTGCAAGCTTCCATATGGTGTGTAGCAGAGAGTACCCTGCACCACTGCTTGTCATTTCCTATCCTGACGGAAAAATGACTGTGTATTTGCCTCTGTATCAGCCCTAATTTTCCGTATATGTTCTTTATGGTCCTTACACGCAATGTATGTTGGCCTCAGCTTCCTCAGCATTTTTCGAATTTCATTATTAAAGCATGTTGGCTCTTTTCCACCCGTTGTCTACTTACTAGGAACATAATTCTCCAGACCACGATTTACAATCTGCTTACACTTTGCCCATAATTCCTCTACATTGATGTTACTGGAACTAAGTGATGCAAATTCACTATCCAAGTGAGATGCTAATAATTACTTATCTGCTCGATCTAGTAGAAACACACTCCTAGTCTTTTTGAGTGTTTTATTAACTTTTATAATTGTAGTTGCTATAATGACATCATGATCACTAATCCCCGTTTGCATATTGACACAGTCGATAAGGGCCAGCCTATTGTAGCTACAAGGTATAAGATAATACAAGCCAGAGAAAAAACAGGTTCTCTGCTTCCCACCCAGATTCCTTGGTCAATACATCAGCAGCACCATCGTTGAACAGAGTGTAACTTATGGATGCATAAGTGGCAGTTGAAAAGTTTCTTTCCACAATTTGTAGGAAAGTATAATTTTCTCAGAAACAGAGGGTGTTGAGCCAGATCAAGTCTTTCATTTTAAATTGTATTCAAGCAACCTGCCAAAAATGATCCACATTGGCTGGCTGTGTCTGTGGCCTTCACCTAGCAATTCATTTATTAAGTGTGCAACTCATATGTAAACTTTGTCGATCTCTTCACTCTTTCATATTCGGATGTGACACATTTAGGAAGTGTTAATAAACTGAGTACTCTATGATTATGGGTGAAATTTGCTTTTCTTCTTAGATAGTAAGTTTTAGAGAGCTGTTTCTACTTGATTCACATGTTGGGCTGTCTTACATCCCTTCGGATATAATTAGTCTGAAGTATTTGATGCTTGCTTGGAGTTTGGTGATTGGTGATTTACCTCAGTCATTTCCATCCAGATAGCATGTAAGGAACACTTACTCATACTGCGTTTCAGGACTTTTGCATATTTTTTATGGTTCATTATGTCACTGGATATAGCTATTTTTAGTAAATAACAGCATTGTTTGAAAATGCTATTAAATATGCTTACATTGATTTTTTTCCCAATTGATGAAAACTGTGTTCAGTACCCAGATTCGTACTGGAACATTGCGCTTCACCAAAAAGTCACCTTGTACTGATGTTTGCAAAGTTATTTGCTATTTCTTGTTAATATTAACTGCGAATGACACGTTCCTAATGCACATATTTCAGATGTTCTCTGTCAGCAGTACCTTAGTCATAAAATCCACGGTGTAGTTGCACATGCAGTATTCATAACAGTAGTCATTAAATGTTTTTGTCTCATCATATTAAACCTACAGTGTTAATATAAAAAGCACAGTCTCCAACTGATACCCTTTTTGTGGCGTCATCTGAAACTCGTGTCTGAAGGAAGCTAACTATATAGCTAACACTATTCCAGTTTCTAAAGCCCCCCCCCCCTCTCCTCCTCTCTCTCTCTCTCTCTCTCTCTCTCTCTCTCTCTCTCTCTCTCTCTCTCTCTCTCTCTTTTCACATTCAAGTGAACAACAAACATACAAGCAGAACACAATCTGAGAAGTGCTGGCTTTGCTGCCTGTATATAGAGATATAGAGGAGGGCCATGATAGCTAGTGCATTGGATGTCGTGTTATGCACACTAGTCTTGTGATCCAATATAGGTAGACAATGGCGGCTGGTGGCCATGACCTGGTGCTGCAGTGCATATCCAGGTGATGCATGCAGGGTTATAGCACCCCTCCACTCGGGGAAAGGGTGCTCCTTTGTTGTGGGTGCTCATCTGCTATGGCCTCAGCAGTTGCTGCAGGTGATATTGGCAGCAGCTGAAGTAGATTCTGGCCCAGAATTGATGAGTAGGGGCAGAAGAGTCCATCCACATATACTCGCAGCACCCACCCTCTGCCCTGCAACCATAAAGGAGGACCAGCAATAAGGCCATTAGGAGCATATCGACATAGTTGAACTGCGCTAACAGTGGAGGCATTGGCAATTCAGCTGGTAGATGCCAGGGACACTGGTTGTGAAGGGCCCGACAGTGCCAGCCCAGGCAGCAGTGGAAGAGTAAGTGGCATTGAAGAATCACGGGAAGGACCAGCAGCATCTGTTGTGGTGTCAGATGCCTGAGGAGAGGCAGGCAGGAGTGAGTGATATCCACAAGGAAGGTGGGTCTGACCCCGCAGCAGGAATGCTCCATGAGGCTGGGACAGACATTGTTGGAGGAGGCAAAAGCAGTGGCAGATGAGCCATGGTCGTCTTTGTGTTGCACGGTTCAGTTCATTGTGGTGACACATCGCTAGCTCCTCAATGGTCCACACCTTACAGAGGCGGCGGCTGGGCCAGCTTTGAACTAAGGCTGGAATCCTCTTAAATTGGTGACCAGCAGCCAAGGTCATGGAGCCAGGACCGAACACCTATGAGGGCTGCACCAACAGACACTAGTGGAGCGGTATGAACAGGTGCAGGAGGGTACATGGCTGACGACTACGGAGCATCTGGGCCAGACCCCGGTCCCTCACCAGTGAACCTGTAGGAACTCGAGGAGGGTGTCAAGACATTGAACGTAGAAAAGTCCATGATATACTTCTTCATTTGAACCTTGAACATGCAGACAAGGCTCAGTCTGATCACCACCAGCACGAGCTACCTCGAAAGATCCAACACTTCAGCCAAAGATGGACAAACCTCTGTGTCAGGAGCCAGCCGAATGATGATGTGACGGACCATAGAATCAGCATAGAAATCATTATGAGCATCAGTAACAGACAGACATTTGTGACTGAGGTCATGGAGTTCGGCCGCCCAAGCCCGGTTTGACTGATGTGGCTGTTTGTAACATTGATAGAACTCTATTATGCTGCAATGATATATGTGCATTAATGGTGATAATTTGACAACAAGCTATATATTTTGTCAAATGAAAGTGACACAGGTTCCTGGAATGGGGCTAAAGGGCACAGCATCCTAGTAGATCTGAGGAGAAATATAAAGAAGTGACAATGTGTTACAGTTGTTCGCATCAGTGACTCCAAAGCCAAAGAGTGTTGCCAAAGCCACTTCTCGTAAGCCTCCTAGTCTTCAGCCACATTTTCGCCACGGGTAAGAGCCATCGAGTATGGCGGCGGTGTTTGATTCTGCGTAGTCAGTGTATTAGAGACGTTAGTGATGGTAACTGTAAGAGCCAGATACTGCTTAAGGAGTGATTTGAGCACTGCCTACATGGACATGAGAGCTGATACAGCAACCACATATACGGAGCACATGGAAGTGAACGCCACACTTGTTGCCAATTGCTAGATACAGACAATAGTGCATCCAAAAAAAACAAGAGTTGATTCATCCACAGTTAAGTAAACAATAGATATAGAAAAAGTAAAATAAGCAGTAGAACACAATTGGAGGAGTATCGTTGGCTGCTCTGTCTTTATACACTGGAGGGCTCCAGCAGGCGGTGCGGCAGATGTCATGCTGTGCGCACCAGTCTTGTGATTTGAAGTGTAGCACGCTGGTGGCAGCGCATATCCAGGTGTTTCACACAGCTTTGTAACAAAGTGTGCACCAGTATTCCAGAAACAGTTGACCTCGTATATGGGTTTGTCATTTGGTGTTTTCTCATAAATAAATCGGTTTGTCTTGCTTTCCATTCCAAAGATGTGTCTTATCTATAGTACATAGCTACTAAGAGGGAGGTGTAAGGAAAATGTGTATTCAGTACAGACACTGCTTCAATGTAGACATGATCTTAATTGTCCTTCAGTATTTCTGCATCTGTCTTCTTTACATCCGTATATCATCTAACACAGAAAATGTTGTGAGACCATTTGTTAATGATGCCCAGGAAAAAAAAATACGCTTTCTTCCGGCGAATTTCAGGGAATAATATATTAGTTACAGTCCCATGAAAGTCTATACCAAATGTATTTTAACGGGACATTCATCAGCACTATTACAGAAAAACTTCCGCCCATCGTGCAATAGTATATTTATATGTAATGGTTTTATGTATCACTTTTCCAGTTACAAGCCTATTCTATTACTCACTTGGCTTTTCAGGATTAAGAATTTAAACTGAAATCTTTGGATATCGCTGTTCTGTTCATCATTTCATTCATTGCTCTATTTGTTGAGCATGTACAAGTCTCCCTTGTTATTATATATTTCTGTTCTCGGCTATTCTGATGAGATTTTGCAGTAGAAAAATATCATCATCTCTCAGTTGGTGTAAGATCAATATGTAACCAACACTAGACAGTAAAAGCCATAACCCAAACAATATTTTCATTGCATTAAGTAACAATAATTACACCACAATTTGTGATCTCTCTCTCTCTCTCTCTCTCTCTCTCTCTCTCTCTCTGTCTGTGTGTGTGTGTGTGTGTGTGTGTGTGTGTGTGTGTGTGTGTGTGTGTGTGATGCTTTCCCCTTCATATTCAGAGCCTCTCATCATCACGACATGTAGCTAAACTTGGGGTCTGGGGGACCTGCTTCTCTCTGGGAAGAAACATAACAAGTCTGAAAACTTGGAATGCTTTTTTTCTGTCAGCAATACTTGGAATTTCACCTTCAAAAAGGAAGTTACTAGCCAGCCATTTTGTCTTCTTGTCAATTAACACAATTTTCATATTTTTTCCATCAGTTTATTTAGCTCATGACCATTTGACATCACAGTTACAAGAATGATAAACATTTGAATACTTATTCCACTTGTTCAAACACATGTAAGATAAAAGTTTGGCAAGAGACAAATTAATTCACAGTGTAAAACTACTAGTTGTTGAATATCATGTTAAGTTATGCCTTGATTGTCTGTCTCATCACTTTACTTCTCTCTGTACATGTATAATAGTTAATTGTTGTTACTGGTCCTCCCTAGTTGCTAATGGTGTTTTTAACTCAAAATATCATGCCTGGCCCACCATGACAGTGGGACTGGTTGTAGCACCGTAAATGATGACTCTTCCATGACGTGTCTGCCAGAGGCAACTCTATGGCTCATCTGCTAGGATGTGCATGGATGTCACTAGAAAAGCCAGGGTTTATCATGATGATGCTGTTGAAGGTCTGACAGAACACTAGTTGTTGTTGTTGGTACTACTGCTGGTGTATGCCGGTCTCAGGCATGTTTTTGCAGTGTAGGATTCAGTACTAAGATCTTCTTTGCATGTATTTTCATATACTTCAGCCCAGTCTTCGATTTTGCATCACCACCCATGTTATTATGTGGCAAGTTTCACCCTGTTACCAATAGAAGTGTTGCAGGATGCTGGGGTTAATTTGAATATATGCTTCTAATTCAGGTATTGGTCACAAATCTGATGCTTGACAGATTGTAGTTCTGCATAAAACACAGCTGTAGGTAATCTGTAGTCTGCTGTTTACGTAGATATGTAAATTACCCTGGCTGCCTTTTATTAGGGGATTCCATGCTGTACGTATTTTACTTGTCTGCAAAGAACATTGATGTTTGGTACACAGTCAAGCCGTTTCACTTTAAGAATTGGCCTGAGGCATCTCACATGGAAGCTGTCCAGAAATTTGATGTCACAAAGACATGAACTTGAATGGCCAAGATCCCCCTGGTAGACAGCTGGTTCATTAAATGTCAACAGCCTCCACTTTAATTTACGGAAAACAGGAGCAACTCTAGCAATACCATTAACAATTTTGATTTCTAAAGTCTGAATTGTGATTCCCAGATATCAGAAAGATTTCTTTTGCCAGCTGACACTGAGTAATTTTTAAAATGAAGTCGGAACACAAATAATTCTGTACCAGCTTACTATAGCACCTGGATTTTGACACATTTAGCATGAAAGCAAATTTTTGATGCAAGATATCTGGTTTGGAATATACTGCTGGAGGCCTTGCATTGTGTTAGACATGTGGCAGGTGTCTGGATAGATTTTAAAAGCCATTTGTTAGTGGAAAAGTGTAAGATCTTCAAGACACTTTTGACAGATCTTATGTTGGAGACAATTTGATCTCTGCAGATCTTGGACACGTTGCTCCATCACAGCATAAAGGAGGAGTCATAACACATACCTGCTTGGTGCCTCTTCCAATGGGAAACTGGTCTTTGAGGATGTTTCATGTTGCATTTGACAAATGTGACTTTATGAAATTGATGCACCAAATTGACGGACTTCTCAGATGATTTTTCCAGAGCAATCCACTGCACAGCCTTCGGCATCCAATCAAATACTTCTACTAAGTCGATAAAACGAATGTAGAGATCATTGTGTTGTTCAAGGTTTTTATTTTGATATTACTTAACTACACAAAGAATACTGAAAATTCCCCTGTTTGATCAGAAGCCACATTGACTTTAAGATATTATTTGCTGTGCAAGAGTATTGAACTACCTATTAATGAAGCCCAAAGGGCTTTATTGGTTGCATGTAGGAGAGAGATGACTGTAAGTTACATCTGGATAGATCACCTTTGCCTTTTGCATATAAAGGCATCTTTTCTGTCCTGATGTCGTAATTTTGTCTCCTAGAGTTGCAGAATGAACCCAAACAGTTGAATCACACAGTACAGTAAACTCCTGATTATCCGAAATGATTGGGGTGGCGACCAGTTCGGATAACGAAAATGTCGGATAAACCGAAGTCCACGTTTTCATGCGTGAAACACCCCGAATTGCATCAGTACCGCAAAATACGATCATAAAACATGTGTGGGGTACGTGGGATGTTATTGATTCAGCTGTGAATAACTCTGCATGTTTTTGACTGAAAAAATTGTGTTGACGTGTTAAAAACACGATAAAGTATGACTGAAAACTCAGTTTTTTAAATGCTGCATAACAAAGCTCTTTTGTGGATAGAGGCTCACCAGTGCTGAGGTGGTATATGATGAGTGTACATATGCCAACCCATCTGGCCAGCTGCCTTGTCATGTTGTCCTCTGCTAACAGTGTGATTGGATGTAGTATGGAGGTATACGTGTTCAGCACTCAGTTCTACCAGCCATTATGAGCTTTCCAACCTCTGGAACTGTGACAATGCATCACTTGAGTAGCTCCTCAGTTGATGTCCTAATGCCAGATATGCCCTGTTCTAGTATTCCCTCTGAAAAAAATATCTGGCAGTACCATGAATTGAACTTGGGTCTTCTGCATGGCAGTCAGACCTTTGCCCGCTGAAATATGGAGGTGACATCATAAAATTATGTGAGCGTATTCTGGTGTGAATGTTTTGCCTTACTCAGCTGATGAAGCAAGAGTCCAGAATTTTAATAGACTGTTGGTCATGTCTTATGTATTTTTCATCACCCACTTTTTAATCAGAAGTCTTTTGTTCCCACAAATATTTTTATATAATGATACGAAATAAATACACTGATCAGTCAAAACATTACAACCACTGCCCGTCATGATGTCGGATGCTGCCTGGTGGCGTTGTGGGCGCGTGATGTGGTAACAAAAGTATGTACACTGAACAGACACGGACGGAGGATCACCCTGGTGAAGATATGGGCTCCAAATGGGGAAATCCATTGAGATAAGCGACTTTGACAAAGAGCAGATGATCGTTATTGTGCACAGCCTGTGAACGAGTATTTCAGAAATGTCAAAAGCTGGTCAAATGTTCATGCACAACTGTCATGAGCATCCGTGGACGGAGGGTCTAGGTGCTAAGTGGTTGTATGTCTGCAGCTCTTCACAGAATGTAGGGTTCAGAGGCTTGTCTGCTCTGTAAAGTAGAATAAATGGTGATCCGTTGCATCTCTGCCAAAAGAGCACAACATCCTAGTGTATCTAATTACAAGCAAAATGCATACAGTTAAAAGCAGTTCTAGCTACAGAGCTGTACTAGAAGTTTTCGGGAATTAATTCGCTTGTCGCTGCTTGTTGCACAACCTACTTCACGTGAGAATAGAAGCTTTTGAACAATTGAATGTCTTTTCCACCTCTCGTATGTGAACCTTATTGTTTATTAACATAGTCATTCTTAGAGAAAAATGCAAGATTGATGGAGGAGTTATTATGTTTATTTTTTGTCTGTCATTCACTCAACAATATTTCTGCAGCTGAGATGAGAAGATGGATCGTGATCAGGATATGGGTGAAACCAGTGAAAATTTTATCACCTGATTGGATTCTGTACAAAGTTTCTTGGGTCTCTTGTTTTGTCTTTGAATGTGTACTGTACTGAGATGTCAGTCTGTCCTTAAGACAAAAGTTCCATAAATTTTCGGTTTCCAGCGAGCTGAAATATTCTGAGTAGAGCCTTTGAGTTTCTTTTATATGTCCTGTGATTTGTACTTAAATCATGTACCACAGTAGAAAATGAAGTTATTGAAAGAAGCAAGAGTGATTATAGGGGGACTGTTGCATATGTCACATTCTCTATTTTGTTTTGTTATCCCCCCAATGTCTGTCAACAGGTGAAGCTGGAAACTCAGTAAATAGTACAAATAAATATTGTACTTTGGTTTCCAGGGATAAATTTCATTCTAGCCATTTCACAGGTGAATTTATTGAGCAGACTTTGAAGTGTAATAAGTAAACCCATATTGTATGATTTATCCTGATGAAGTTTCATATCTCCATGCTCTCAGTGTGTGAATCGTGAATGCCGAAAATCAAAATAACTGTGTGAACTGACGATTCGCAAAGGCAGTATAGTGTCTCATCCGTCCATAGAACCCGTATTGTTTGAATCTAATAGTTGATCCACGCAGTGGTGTGCATAGGCTTCCGCGTGGGGGAAGGGGGTGCGACAAGTCAATCATTTGCCCTTTCTCAGAATTTGTTACGAAATTCTCATGCATAGCTGGCAGTTATTGTCTGCAACTACATTAGACTGTAAGTGTAACATATACAGGAGGCCTTGAGTCATTATTCCTACCTGGACTTTCCATTGTTTGATGAAACTGCAGGTTTAACATTGCTGAGTGAACAGAATTGTTAAGGCTTTCATGGCCACTTGTTGACAAACTGCCTATTGGCTTCTGTCTCGGGTTCTTCGGCAGACATTCGTCTAATGATTTTACTGGCGTTTCGCCAGCATGAGTGGCTGGCATTGTCAGAGCTTCACCCTCCGTTGCCAGTTCACCACCGGCGATGGAGAGTGATTGCCGAGTGTGATTGATGGAAAATCTCATTTGAGATGACTGCACAATAATGTGTCAAACTGGGGAGATGAAGGCACGCTGTTAAATTAGTTCTACCAATAAATTTTAGGGTGGTGTCCAGAGGTTTCCCACCACCAGATCACGCCATCATTCTCGACAATATTAATAACCACATACATAATAAGCACATACTTTGTCGCATACAGTCAAGACATTTTCTTCCGAACACACTGTAACTGAAGAACACATGAGTAAAGTGATTTGATGATCATACTCAATAAATGGATAAAAATGGTCACATGTAATCAATGGAAAATGGCAAAAAAAAGTACCTCACGTATCTTTGGTCATCGTGCCTTTTATTAGAGATGAAATGTGCCAGTTCTGTCACATTTCAGTGAGATTTCCATTTGCGTTTATAATGTACCACATGTATGAGTTATTCCTCTGTTGTTGAGAATTGTTCATTATTGTTTGCTATTTCTTGCTTGTTCCTAATATATAGGAGGAATTGGCTTTTGTTTTTTGGCCACAACTCAAACCTCAACAATACCTTGTATTAATATGCGCCAGGCAACTAAATAGTTGAATGTGTGCTATCACTTATATGTTGGATGTAATTTAGGCTATTGACTGATTTTTGTACAATAATGATTCAGTGGTTAGGTAAAATGATCAGGCTGCCAGGGTTTATGATATGTATCCTCAACATAGTTTGTCAATGCATTATGAGAGGTTCAGACATTAGACTGAGAGTCCTAACAGTGAAAGAACTGCGTGAAATATTATGTAAAACATACAGCTTCTGCATTGAAAAGATGATTGACTAGTCTTTAAAATGTCATAAATTCCAGCAATTTTTTGTCATTCTTGTATTTTGCTTTCTATTTGAATACGATGCACTCTTCTTTTTTTCTTTCTGCACTGAAACTCAGTTATGCCGAGGTGCAAAGTGAACTTGCAAATTGGTTTTGACTGGACGACATTGCTAAATTGCTAATAGTTTAATGGCAGAGTAGATTTACACTACTCTGAGAGTGAAAAATTTGGTTAGCAGAATGCCTGACACTATTTTCTGTGATGATATACTCCTTTGATGGTTTTGTGTGATAATTCTTGAATTATTTGCTTAAGCGTGGAAACTAAATGTATCCAGGAAAAGGTTGCTGTTTTTACGCCTTTGATGGACCTGGCTCTTGAGCACATTTGGTGTAAAAGAATATGAGAATGAGTTAGTGACGTTTGTTGGTCATTGTTCCAAACTTTGAGAAGGGAGGACTGTAGGGATGGTTCATTAATTCCGGGTTATTTTATTTCTGATCTAGATTTGCTCTACTCAAAGCAGAGATACATAATATTTGGCTGGTGTTGCACTATAGGTTAAGCTGAGTTACAACAGTTGCTGCTTTTGCTACAAAAAACTACATGGTACCTTAAGAATAATATGCCTGAGTTTGCTGTCATACATTAACAACATATAAATTTTGTTTATTGAGTTGAATGGCACTGAGAAATGGAACAAAGCTGTTACTAACACTCGTACACATCAGTAGCAGCAGTTATCAAATATATGTGAATGGGAGGATGTTTATTTACAACACAGACTACTCCGTCAACACATTTCCATAAAAACGGCAATAGTGGCATTCACAACAGTTAAAGTAAGTCTGTAGTAGTTTGTAACAACACATAAATATACACTCTCATCACGCTTTGTAAACAGAAATGAGGCAACTGCATCAGTTTGTCGAACACTCACTTGTGGAACAATTCACACATTTTTCTCAAGTATATGAAGCTTAATTCAATTTTTCTAGTTTGTGATTTTGCTTTGGAAGCACTGTTCGAATCAGAAGAGCTTTCCACACTGAGACACTTCCATCATAAAAGGTCACGTCACTTCACTGCCCGTATCCTTTCTACGATACCGTAGTCGCTGGTTTGGTACCGGAGCTGGATACGAGTATCCACCACCGGGTGGGAGGAAGTATGCGTGGGCACCGTCTCCTGGCAATGGGTACGCAATAAACTCACTTTCTGGATTGGCAGCAGGAAGTGGTGGTCTGTAGTTGACCAAGGTATCACCTTCTAGAGACAGTGGAAGAGCTTCTTTTAAATTCTGCTGTTCCTTAGTAATAGGCATCGGTGTTGTGGACGGTATTTCAGATTCCTGTTGTGGCAACTTCTGTCCAAATATTGTGAAGTACCTTTTCGTATTTTCATCGATGAGACTTTCATCCTGTCGTGTGAACAGTGCCGACAACGGATTCTCCGTCGAGTAGCCACTGCTCGATATTTGTTCACCTCCGTATTGCTGTGATCGTGAGGGAGCCGGTGTAGTTACGTGAACCCGAGAGAAGTCACCGGAAGTGTGTCCGGGAGTGAAATAGGATGGGGGTTGCTGAAACTTCTGCTGCTGTCTGTAGTCGAACTCGAAGACCGTGCGCGGTGTCGTCGTCCGGTAAACCGGTGGACTCGTACGCGGTCCGGGTGTCGTATTCGGTACTCGGTGCTGCTCAAAATTGTGCCGGTACACAGGTCTGACAGTAGATGGTCCGATATCGTAATAAGAATGTGTGGACACCTGCAAGTAATAAGGTGCCGGTGTCTGTGTCGTGGGGCCGTAGTACGGTGCCCGGCCAGGTGTCGACTGAGGATAGTGCGGTGACGGCGGCGGCACTGTCGATACCTGTTGCGGAAGACTGTAGTACGGGGGACGTGAAGTGCCGACAGATTGCGACGGCCTCTGTCGTTTTGTGGTGTCCGAATAGTAGTAGAGCTGCGTCGGCTGACGGTACGACTGTCCCAGCAGTGTTTGCAGTGTCGGGCTCGGTAATGGGAACTGGAAGGAAATGCCGCGCCAAGGTTCTTCAAAGAAATAGTAAGACTTTTTTGGCGTACGGTCAGAGACGGGGTCGTAGAAGTAGGTGGGCGGTGTCGGATCTGGTGCCTTGGGCCTCTGTCGATGTTGTTGTCGTTGCTGCTGCTGCTGCTGCTGCTGTTGACTCTGGGATGGCTGTCGCACCACTATATCTGTGACGGGCACGACGACGTACGAAACACTCGCAGGTGGCGGGGCAGCCGTAGTGGAGGACAGGATGACCGTCGGCGGAGCTACCGTCGAGGTAAGCGGGACGGCGGTGGGGACTCGGTAATAGTAGTAACCCGGAGGCCGGAGAGGTGACGCTCCGTCGTGGATCACCTGCACCGAAGGGCTGCGACCGGGCGGTACCGGAGTAGCCGGCGTCGGCTGTGGCGGCGGCGGCGTCGAGACCAGCACGTCGGCGACAGTCTTCGCGGTGGTCGCAGGTGTAGGTTTCTTACGCCGATTCTGAGTCGTCACCGGCACGTATTTGGCGGTGTACCCCTCGCCCGCGGTCGTCTCGGAGGGCGGCGGTGCGACCGTCGTCCCGCCAGAGCCCGCAGTCTCCGTTTCGTTGTCGAGTGGTCCGAAGAAGTTCGGCGGAGGTGGCAGCACTATTCCGGGCACTAGTGGACCCGGTGGCACCTGTGTCGTATTGTCGGTCGGATAGTAGAAGTCGTACGGCGGCGGGTAATAAATGGACATGTCGTCCTCGTCGAAGGTGTCATTGAAGAGTCCCGGCGGCGGCAGCAGCGCCGCCCCCGGTGGCAGCACGGGGAAGCCGGGCGGCAGCGACCCGTTTACTGGAAACGGGAAGGGGAAGGGGAAGGAGCCGTTGCCGGGAGGCGGGAAGGTGGCGTTGCCCGTCGGTGGCGGCCCGTACGGGCCGGGGAAGAAGAAGGGCGGGGGCGGGAAGGGGCCGGCGGGAGGCCCGTACAGCGACCCGTTTCTCGGAGGTGGAAACGGATACGGAGGTGGCGACAACGATCCGTTGCCCGCTGGCGTAGGGACGGCCCCTCCGGGGGGGAAGTTTCCCGGCGGCGGGTAGAGATACGGAGGCGCGGCGCCGTCCCGCGTCGCGTTGGCCGCGCCGGGCCCGGGAAACGGAAAGGGCGGCGCGAAGAACGGCGGCCGCGGCCGCGCCCGGGACTGGTTGCCTAGCAGCCGCGGCGGCTCGCCGTCGGCCAGCTGCACCGGGAAGGGCGGCGGCACGCGCGGGCGCGCCGGCAGCCGCACCTGCGCACACAGGACGGGGGCGGGGTAGAGCAAATGAAGCGGACACGGCTTTCTTCAGACACCGTTTATTTGCAGACAAGTACATCGTAACATATCTCACAACGCACTTAAGCTATACTTAGTTGATAGGAGGGAGGAACTCGGCGGCCCGAGTGCAGAGGAGGTGCACGCTCGGCGAGTCGCAGACTCGTGCTGACCCGCTCTGCACGCGAAGGCTGCCCCTCTTTCTCGAGGTGCGGTATGTCGCGGCACGCGGGAACGTAAAAGGCCATTAGGGAACGGTCGAGTTATAAGCCTTTGAAGGCGAGAGGTGGGGGTGATGCGCAGTGGCGAGAGGCTGTGAACCACGTGACGCTTCAGTAGCGCCATTTCGCCGCGTCTCGGCTATTCGCTTCGGGATGCGTGTAAAATGTTTAGCGGTGATTTCTATGTTAGTTTAGGTACGGTGAAGGTAACAGCCACTGTGTTTTGGATGTGTCGCTCTTGTTAAAGATGTTAACAATGTCAAAAGAGCAAGATTTTAACATGTTCTAAAGCTCAGGTACAGCCTTAATACTGGATACGACTGGATACTGGATACGACTTAATAATGGCTACACAGCCGAAATTGCAATAATGGAAATAAATAACTTTAACAGTCAAAGGCTATTGTGATATCATTTGCAATATTACGGTAACAAGTGGCAATGATAGTGTTTCCAGCATGTCAGTTTATGTAGGGAGCGTCACGTGGAGAAGAGTAACGTAATCAGATGGCTCTGTTATATATATTTTCGTTAAAGCTCCGTTCGAGATCTCAGGATTCCTACTAGTTCATCTCTGAGTGCGACCCTTAGAAGCACTAATACGTAAATGTATTATTTTTAACTTTTTCTTGAAACACCTCTCACGATGTTAGTTAACTCGTCTCGGATACGATATATTTTATATTTTCTAGCAACTTACCTTCACCAACCAGCACACTTTGCTTGTTTCCTCTGTTGTCTGAAGTGGTCTTTTATAAGACACATTACCGTGCAAACCTAATATACTTTTTTTTCTGGAATACGAAACAAGAGTGAAACTAAAAAGGCAGCGTACAGTGTGAACTGTGTGTCGGATACCGTGTCGAACTGAGGCCGTCGAAAACAGTTTGAGCTAATTGTCCACCACCGTACGCATCTAGTGAACTAAAGTATTCTAGTGTTCCTACCGAGCCAGGAAGTAAGAGCTGTCGTACAGTTACACTTATTGTGTGCATAGTGTAACTGGGGAAGTGGCGGTAGAAGATGGACAAATATGCGGTCGTAACATTTCGGCCTTATAATTTAATCTCGTGTTTGTTTGGACCTCACGTATTTTATTAATTTTCTGACACATTTCGCCCACTGGCCTTCTTGCAAATGACATGTAGATAGATACGTAGTATCTCGTCAGTGTTGTCGATACAGATTATAAGTGCAAATTCGCGATTTCGGACTCACTGCGCCCTCGGTTCGTACGTTTCATTTTACAGAATCCAAAAGAAGTGGTGATTGAAAGCGGCATCATTAGTTAGTCGTTAAAGTAACAGAAGGATTCGTTATCTGTTACGTCGGAGTAACAATTATACAGTAATTGCAAGGATTGGAGCATTCTTTTGCTTTCGTACGTAGTGGAGTTTGAAACCTAAGTACGGTCGATGACCTATTTCTTCTCCTCGTTCGCCGACAACAAAAGCGGAGTAAGTGAAATCGTCGAGACCGATATCGGTAGGCGTCGGCGACGTTCCCGCGTGGCGAAACGCGAACACTCGAGGAGGACGCGACCGCACATTGAGAGAGAGGACGGGAGAGGCCGGTGTGGGACGGTCAGTTCCTCTGGAAGAAGTGCCGCAGGAAGCCGAAGAGCGTCCTGCCGCGCGGCCGGGCGGCGGGCGCGACTGCGGCGGCGGTGTAGTTGCGCACCTGTCTGGGCGGCGCGTGGTAGTCGTCGATGGGCGGCCAGGGCGGCTTCTCCGTGCGCTCGGGGGCTGCGAAGGCGCCGCCCCTCAGCACGAGCACGTGGTCTTCGGCCAGCCACACCTCGGACGGCCGCAGGCCACCCA
Source organism: Schistocerca americana (assembly GCF_021461395.2). NCBI lineage: Eukaryota > Metazoa > Arthropoda > Insecta > Orthoptera > Acrididae > Schistocerca > Schistocerca americana. The sequence continues at coordinate 40,711,804 of NC_060125.1, forward strand.
GCGTGCGCGCCGTGTCGCGCGGCACCTCCGGGTTGGCCGCGTAGCTCACGATGCCGGGGCGCGCCGGCGGCTCGCCGTACAGTTCCTTCTGGATCAGGCCGTACTTGCCGTCGGCGATCTGCTGCGACAGCGTCTTGCTGTCCTCGTCGTCCGCGTCGTCGTCGTCCTCCGCGGGCGGCGGCGTGGGCGGCGGCGGTCGCGCCGCGGCGGTGGGCGGCGCCGCCTCCAGGCTGTTGGTGTCGGCCTGCGGCGCGGCCGTGCCCAGGCGTCGCGGCGCCGCGCCCGCCGCCAGCAGCGCCACGGCCACGAGCAGCCACAGCGTCATCTGCCGGCGAGGTCGAGCAGTAAAGGAAACCCAGGAGACAGTACACTGAGGTGACAAAAAAAGTCGTAAGGTAGCTACGTGCACGCATACAGAGGGCGGTAGCATCGCCGTAAAAGGGCAGTGCATAGGCGGAGCTGTCATTTCTACTCAGGTGATTCGTGTGAAAAGCTTTCCGACTCGATTATGGCCGCACGACGGACTTTTAACACAGAATGATAGTTGGAACTACACACACACACACACACACACGACATTCCATTTCGGAAATCGTTAGAAAATTCGATATTCGGAGATCCACAATGTCAAGAGTGCTAGGAGAATACCAAATGACAGGCATTACCTCTCATCACGGCAATGAACTGGCCGACGGCCTTCATTTAACAACCGAGAGCAATGACTTTTGCGTAGACCTGTCAGTGGTAAGAGGCGAGCAACACTGAGTGAAATAATCGCAGAAATCAATATGGGACTAGCGGCGAACGTATCCGTTGGCGTTTATGGGCTGTGGCAGCAGACGACGGACGCGAGTGCCTTTGCTAACGACACGACACCGCCCGCTGTGTGTCGTGGGGGTCGTGACCGTATCGGCTGGGCCTTAGACGATTCGATGAAAACAGTGGGCTGGTCAGATTAGTCCTGGTTTCGTTTGGTAAGAACTGATGGTAGCCTTCGAGTGTGACGCATACCGCTCGATGTACCCAAGTTGTCAACGAGGCACTGTGGAAACTGGTGGTGGCTCCATAATGCTGTTGGCTGTGTTTTCACGTTCCAACCGAACCGATCATTGACTAGAAATGATTATTTCGGCTACTTGGATACCATTTGCAGTCATGTTGCCAAACAACGAGGGAATTTTTACGGATGACAGTGCGCTTTGTCATCAGGCCACAGTTGTTCGCAATTAGTTTAAAGAGCATTATGGACAGTTCCAGCGAATGATTTGGCCACCATCGAACATTTGTGGAACATAATCTAGAAGTCAGTTCGTGCAAAAAATTCCTGCACCGGCAACACTTCCGCAGTTATGGACAGCTGTAGACGCAGCACGACTCAATAGTAGTTCCAACTACTCGAGCCCACACCACTGCACTACACTAAGCCGGCAAAAGGAGCTCCGACACGAGGTTAGGAGGTATCCCGTGGCTTTTGTCACCTCAGTGTCGCTTTGGAAATGAAAATAACAAAAGCAGTAAATCGACGATCGTTTTGTGTATTATCTAATCAGTCGCAGTCCTTAATAAACCGTCAATTAACGACGAAGTATTGGTCAGAGAATTTAGTGACGTTATGGCATAGAGAGTCGAATGGGACGAGAAAGTGAAGGGGTAGTTGAGAAGGAGTGAGATACGGTTGTGATCCATCCCCTATCTTACTGGACTGTTTGGAGGGAGGAGACCAGACAGCGAGGTCATCGGTCTCATCGGATCAGGGAAGGACGGGGAAGGAAGTCGGCCGTGCCTGGAGCCATTTAGGGAAATCACGGAAAACCTAAATCAGGATGGCCGGACGCGGGATTGAGCCATCGTCCTCCCGAATGCGAGTCCAGTGTGCTTAACAACTGCGCCACCTCGATCGATCCATATCTTATTCAACTTGTACATGTAGCAGTAGTAAATGAAACGAAAGAGAAATGTGGAGAAGGAATTAAAATCCAGGAAGAAGAAATGAAAATCTTGGAGGTTTGCCGATGATATTGTGATTCCGTCGGAGACAACAGAGGACTTGCAAGAGCAATTGAACGGAATTATTAGTTTTATCAAAAAGGATTTTATAAAATGACCATCAACGAAAGTGACATAAGGGTAATGGAATGTAGGCGAGTTGAAACAGGTGATGCTGAGGGAGTTAATGAGGCACTGAAAGTCTTACACGAAGTAACTGATGATGACCGAAGTAGAGACGATATAAAATACAGACTGGCAATAGCAATAAAATCATTTCTGAAAAAGAGAAAAATTTTGACATCGAGTACGGATGTGTCAGGAAGTATTTTCTGGAGATATTTGTCTGGAGTATAACCTTGTACAGAAGTGAAATGGCAACGGTAAGAAGTCTCGACAACAAGAGAAGTCATTGAAATGTGGTGCTACAGAAGAATGCTGAAGATTAGACGGTTTGATCGAGTAACTAATGAGGAGCTGCTGCGTCAATTGGAGAGAAATGAAATTTATGGCACACCATGACTAAGAGCACATCCTTAGGTATGAAGATGAGCATGGCGGAGGGATAAGAACCGTAGAGAGTGACGAAGCTTAACTACAGCAGGGAGATGTAGTTTCCATTAGTTACACGGAGACAGTGAGGTTTACACCAGATAGACTAGCGCGAAAGAGCTGCAGCAAATCAATTTGATTGATTTAGAACGTGGTTTTTGCCAAACGAAGCACATATAGTTCAATAAATTGTAGCAATAACAAAAGGAAGACACCGTATGTGTCGTGTCACTCATTATGTTCCATAAAGGCCATTAAAGATGCAAAACATCTCAAGACTTTAGTTAAGATTCCCATGTAACCTACAGGCATTTAGTGAAGATTAACGTTTCCTTCTAAGAGCAAGAAATGGCCAAGAAGCAGTAGAGGACGCGGCTTTGGGCAAAAAGTCATCATTTACCATGACAGTGTGTTCGCTACACTTGGAGCCAGACCATTTGATGAACACACAAAATAGGGAACTAGTATTGAATAATGTATCTACGTTATTGAACTATCAAATAACCCACAAATGTCTCGAAAATAAAACTGACGCGCAGGCATGATAATAAAATATCAAAAGCAATAAAATCATTTCTCGACACAGAAGAAAACAATTCCGTAATCGTTACTAGATCTGAGCTACACAAACCCGCAATCATCAACGCAGACGCCTTTTGAAGATGAAGTAGTTAGATTAAACAAAATTAGTCATGTAGTGGAAAATCGAGTGAAGTGGAATTCATCAGAGTCCGTGCAAAATTATCATTTGACGAGTAAAAGACTTCAGCTGATAAGAATAGACAGTACAGAAGTATCAGAGAACCCAGGTGGAAAAAAAAGACAGGCACATATTAAAAAGTTATTGGAACGAGGTAATAAAAAGAAGCTGTTAATTTTTGTGTTACGCCGTATCATGATGCCATTCAAAGCATAGGATGGGGCAAGATGGAAGCACAAAAATCGCTTAGAAAATATTTCTTGACTAATACATTGTAAGTTATGTCATTCAGTAGTTTTGGTTAACATATATAGACAACAGTTTAAATGAAACAGTGTTCTCGGGGCTCAGTGACTAAGAATACTCTGCGATGGTATATGTTATACAGACAGATCCCGCGTGACGTTGAAACCTCTAATTGGAGTAACTAAGCTCTAAAAGTGTGAAGTGTCACCAGTATTTTTTCAAGCAGACTGTTTGCTACTGGTGGCAGCGTTCAGTAAATAGCAGTAGCCTGTTGGCACCCGATATTCGAACGGTAATTTTATCGTCGGTGCATTGAGAAAATCAAAAGAAAAAATGCGGGTAAATGGGAGACGCGGGTTCATTATGATAGTACTTCCTCGAATTGGAACGATGTTATGGCCTCGTACAATGTCAGAAAATCGATTTGAGAGTACAGAGTGCCTAAATACCCGTGCCGTGGATAGTTCCGTGTTGTAACCCTGCTCCATAGTGAAGGTCCCTAATGTGTGCTAGTGCGGTGGCGCGCGACGGAGAGCTGCTGACCGACTGTTCCCGATCACCCGATGTATTGGATTAAATTTCAGACCGCTCCGTTTTGTCTCGTAAAGGGAGGGCGTGTTACATCGTTTACGATCGTCACTGATCAGTTTGTCGAATAGGGATGTAAAGTCGGGCAGCCTCTTTGGTGATATTCAGATTTGCACCGGCACCGGATTCCGTGATCTCCTTCTCTCCTCTCTCTCTCTCTCTCTCTCTCTCTCTCTCTCTCTCTCTCTCTCTCCTCTCTCTTCACCAAAAGTACGAAGCTAGCACAACTTTACACGCGCTCGGCACTCACACTGAACACGTGCCCTTCGACACTCGGATTTCGCGACGAAAGAAAATGTTTCCGATTAGCCCCTGTGTGGTCTGGCAGCCTTTGTATCGTGTTGTAACGGTCAGGTTGGCAGTTAATACCAGAGCACGGCGGTCTCGCCGCCAGGCCAGACGACCTCGCTCGCCGCTACAGTTCCGCGGCAGCCACGCCCGGCGAACAGTTTCCCAACCTTGCGCGACCGGCGCGGCGGTGGTGGCCCGAGGCGGCCGGTGAAGGGCCCGGCCGGCTGGCTGACCCCGCCGCCGCCGCCGCAGCCGCGGTAGGGGCGCCGCGCCGCTACGCTTTCGCCCCGCCGTGCGCGCACCGCTTCCTCCTCCCGTATCGTCGGCAGTGCCGCAGCAGCTGCCTTCACAAGCAATGTCTTATCTCACTGATAACGTGCACTTCTTGTAGCAGACGGGCGGGATGGTAGTGTCCACGGATTACGTGCACGGTGGGGTGTACACTGTTTTCTTGGAACTGATGTTACTGGGACGGCACACATTGGCACCGTCATCATTCATTAGCGGTGTAGTAGCGTGGTGTACTGCCGAACTGTCGTAACTATTCGCCGTCACGTATTACCGCGATGTGCTGACGAAATATCGAAACGAAATATCGAAACGAAATGCGGCAGTCTGGGAGCCGGCAGCAGGTAAACACGGCAACACCTTAGGGTAGTGGATATCGTTTGTCACACTGAGAGTGGCCGCCTGGCGCCGCCAGAGCTGGTGCTTACCCGCGCGCGATCAGCTGTTGCCCGTCGCTGGTCGCTGCTCGCTGCTGCTCCGCTCCGCTCCTTTCTCTTTCCGTTCCGCCTGCGACCGACGAGCGGGGGCGACTGGCTCGCTTGTCGAGCAGCAGCGCCAGCCAGCAGCCCCGCGTTTCTTTGCTGCAGCGGCGCTGGCGCGCTCTCCCTGCGAGCGCTGCGCTGCGGGCACGCCTACTAGCCTAGAGTCCGGCCGCAGGCTTGCGTGCGTTCGCGTCGTGTGCGTCTCCGAGTTACTGCGCCAGTTCCGCGAACGAAATCACATATTTCGTAGCCAGTACATCAGATGGTAGCTACTGTTGTACTCGTCAGTCCAAAGGCTGGTTGAGTGGAGCTCTCCACGCAAATCTATGCGCGTAGTTTCTGCACAAGTCTGTATCGATTCGAACTTGCTTACATCACTCAAGCCTTCGTCTCCCTCTACAATTTTAACTCCTCCGCTCCCCTCCCTCCCCCCTCCCCACCTACACACACTCCCCGCCGTCACGAACCTATTTCTTCATGCCCCATCCGATCTACCGAGATAACCTTGAGCATTGTTTTGTAACATCACATCTCTTCTAGTTTCAACTGCTTGTCATCCACGTTTCATTTCCGTACGAGGCAACATTTCAGGTAAATACCTTCAGAAAACGTGGATTAAGTGTTAACAAATTTCTCTTTCCCAGAAATGTTTTTACTTACTATAGCCAGCGGGGGCACCTCCTACCTTCTTCGGCCGTCGTCAGTTACTTCGCTGTCCTTCAGTGTCTCATCGGTAACCTCCCCACCCCCGATCCTTTAAAAAAATAGAACTTCAGTGTACGAAACAGCTCCGTTCTAAGAAAAGCTAGTTTTGACGCATCTCCTGAACTGTGAGTCGTACTTTGATATAACTGCGCATTTATATGTGGATAGTATTTGCAAATGTATTGCCAGTGGGTTAGTAGTCTAAAATGTAGTAAGCGATAAACTTTTTCCCTTTTATCATTTGGGGGGGGGGGGGGCTGTCAGCGAAGATAAGTTTCATTGAACTTCGAATTTATGTGCAAAGTTTGTTGGAAGTCGCTAAGTTTTCTCATTCTCAAATACTGGATGAATACAGTCTGGGTGTTGGCGTGCCATAAGTTACGTTGCCTCGTGCGTAGTTTCTGACTTTAATACTTGACATATTTTGCTAAACCATTAACGTAAAATTTTTCTTCTTAATTAGTAGGTTACGACAGGTGCGCAGTTTTAGCCATTTATTTACCTCGTTTTTGAGCGAATGAAGAGCTGATCGAGTAGCTGTCGCGGTTTTATAGGATAATAAAATACTGCTGTACGACGAAGGCGCGCAGTTTATGCTCTGTCTGAAGCAGTTAATAATCTTGTGAATAACGCTCCACCTTCAACCAATGAAATTACAATCAATGCGCTTTTTGAAACGGACTTTAGATCTGTAGAGATTACAGCGTTTGTTATGGAACATCCATCTTGATTTTAATGTACCTGCTTGAGTTTTCTCGTAATGATAGTTTTTTGTTCTCGGGTCTGTACTGTTATAGTGTTCATGCATGTCAATTAAGTAACCAGGCGAAGAAAAGTTTACTGTGACAGTTAATCGGCGTTATACGAAGCTTTCATGTGCAGTGTTTCAAAGTCGACTTGATTTGCGACAAAATCTGCGAGAAAGACCTTTCGTGCTGGTATTGCTGTGTGATATCAATTCAACCGTTAGAACAGCCCTGTGAACAAAGGCGTATCATTGAAGAAAAAAAATCCTTTTTCGCGTGGTATAGAAATGTCGTCTATATGTACAGAAGTTCGGGCTTCTGTTTTTATAATCTTACTGAATACCTGGAGAATTCACGAAAATAGCTTGGGCTATATGGCTTCCTTCTCGTGCTATTCGTTTATACAGTAGCCATATAATCAATGAATACGATTGTGCTAGTGGAACAAGAAGTCAGTATGAATGAACTGATAATTAAATCAATACCCTTAGCTGCACATAGGCGTTGGTATACGTCAACGGGGACACTTGAAAATGTGTGCCCCGACCGGAACTCGAACCCGGTATCTCCTGCTTACATGGCACACGCTCTATCCATTTGAGCCACCGAGGGCACAGAGGATAGTGCGACTGCTGGGATTTATCCCTTGCACGCTCCTCGTAAGACCCACATTCTCATCTTAATGTCCACACACTACATTCGTAGTTCCCCTGCCATTATACCCATTACTCGGGGCAGACAATCCACTGAGTCCCGTAAGAGTTCTGGCAAATCGTGTCCATCCGCACAGGAGGACATGTCCGAAAGAACAGATACCATCTTCATATAGAAGCCAGTATGGCGGATGGCACCCGATACTACTAGTCGGAGCGTTGCCGTTAAGAATGCATGTTTGAATGTTGTACAACGACCAGTCAGTCCGATCGCATGCCCGAGATACTTTCAAGCAACATTGAGGATCCTTGCAAATTCTTATGAATTAAGTGCTGAAGTCGCAAACATTAGTGTATCTTTGCTGGATACCGTGCACAACTTTTTCGAAACGCCCCTGCACACAGGGAAACTTCGAGTATTACCTGCAGATACTTTGGCAATTCTTCTGTATTGGAAAGTGTCTGTTTTTCATTGCTTTAGGCATTTACTACATGGAAGATAATATTGCAATTATCATCTGGAAGTCGCTTTGCGTTAATGTTATCTTTTGTGCATCATCATCATTCCGGTACGCCGTCTCGCGACTACCGACGCCTCGCTGAGCACGGCCATTCAGCCTTCAGGCGCTGGCCCGTGGCCAAGCCACTTTCGAGCCATCGGGGCCTGCGACACTGACCTCTGGCGACAGTAACCTCTGACTCGAAGGCACATCGTCTTCTCGGCTTTCTATGTCGCCCAGAGAAAGCGAACCATTGACTCGGGATGCCACACCCCGCTTTACTGTCTCGTATGAATGCCACGCGTGCCCGGCGAAGTTTCAGAAAGTTCAATGTGTGTGTGTGTGTGTGTGTGTGTGTGTGTGTGTGTGTGTGTGTGTGTGTGTGAGAGAGAGAGAGAGAGAGAGAGAGAGAAGGGGGGGGACTAGAAGCGTTCTGTTGGGCCTGCGCGTTTGCTGCTCGAGGAGCAGTTACGAGTAATGAAAAGAAGAGAATCAATAATCAGATTTGCAAACAATTTCTTCTGAAGAACGCAAGCCACCTTCTCTTCATTTCTTAGCTTTTTTTTGTCTTCTGTATTAATCACTGTCCCAGGAACCTCGTCGGCAGAGGTCGCGAAATCGCTGTGACGATCATCGCTGCGTAGGTAGCTACTTGGTGTCTCTTGAAGGTAACTATATTTTTAGAGGAATCAGCAGTTTTTTGTATATATGTCATGCTTTTCCATCCGGGGTATTCTTTACCGACAAACGATCGCAGTATTATCCGTAAGACTGTAGACTGTGGGCTCCAAACCAGCGAGTTACTGCAGCAGTGTGACGCACATTATAGCAACTAAATGGAATTTGACATGTTGGTTGGACACATTCTGAAGGCCTTTAATATGTAGCTAGTCGCAGTTCTTTCTTATAATTGATCCGATTAAAAATTTAAAATTTAGATGTACTTTCGTCAGTGAGGCTAGGTCTCTCCGAAGCCGACCCATTAGCTTGATTCTTTGGCCCTGCACAGGACTTTCAGAAGTCAGTCCTGCTAGCTCTTTGGTTGATGATGTAAGGTTGCCGATGCAGTCAGCAAGACCAACAATTTTTCCTTTAGTAACAAGGGAAACCACAGTAAATGTCTATTTAAATCAGTAGCAGAACATCTAGACAGTTTAATATTCACAAGAGATATTCGTACTATAACCTTGTTGGAGTTTTGTGTATGGCCGTCGTGTGTTCGCTGTTATTTCAGTCATTACTTCCGTCGCCATGGTAAAGGAGCCCCGTGATATGCTTGCTAGTAAAAGATTTGAGGAATTATCGAATAGGGTGCATAGATTGCTGTGTGATGCATTGTTAAGAGATCGCCGCTAAACAGCCGTGAAAAGGCATTGTATCGTGCGTGCATGTCTGGGCAGCCGATCGCCAGGCGAAAGCAAAAGTGAACCGCAACAGGCCTTTCCCTTTCGGCCGTCAGCCCCTCGCATGCTTCTTGGAAGTCTTTTATCAGCCTGTAAGCCTGTTAGAGAGGGGTAGGACGCTCGTTGCAGTCCGATTTGGATCTACAGTGAGCTAAAACTCTGTGTGTGTGTGTGTGTGTGTGTGTGTGTGTGTGTGTGTGTGTGTGTGTGTGTGTGTCATATCCCAGAGAATCGAACCCAGACTGCGCTGATTCGCCACCTGGAAAAGTTGAAAACGAGTTCTTGTATCCAGTGACTGACAATAGTCGGGATGTAGTAACACCCATTTTGCGCTCAGGCTGATTGGAGTCATTCAGCATTGCATTCATCCAGCCTTCGTATATGTGGTATCAAATCCATAGTAATGTAGAGCAGCTGAAATATGGAGTTTGTTTCGGAACGTATCAATACATACGGAAATAGTAAGCGCACCCCTCCCCCCCGACACACACACACACACACACACACACACACACACACACACACACACACACACACACACCAGACACGAACCAACACAACGTCTGTATCCAGCAAAGTTTGGAATTGGGTTGTACCATCTGCATTCGGATTAGTTACCAGTTTAGATGAGGTAGGTGCAAGTGTGATCCCTTACAGGACCAGAGAAATAGGAGGCGGAAACGTGTATTTTCGTGATTGGTATATGTCCTTTGTTGACATCCACATAATTAGAGACACTAGTTTATTGTTTCAACTTGGGTCAGGAAAGAAACTGACCGCAGAAAAAGCCGTTTTAGTGTTCATCTCTATCCCGCAAATCCTGAAGCTATAGGTTCGCATTACCTCACTACTGTGTAGCCACACCGCTGGTGGCTTGGTTCTGCATTGTTCATCAGTTCTTAGCAACTTGAAATGCATTTTGTTCTTCAGTCTATTATCAGGAAATCATGGAAATTATTTGCACATTTGTTGTTATTCTGGTGAAATTTTTAAGCGTACAGACAATCGTGTCAACAATCTCACAAATGTTTTAAGGCCAAATACGAAGATAGTCTGGAGTTAAGTGTACCAATTATGGAAGCGAGCTGTCTCGTAGGTTTGCAAGATTATAAATTTCTTGAGAAGGAAACAAAACACACTTCGAGAACGTAAAATAAATTGCATATGTTTTAGATAGCAGTCGAAAGTGGCCTATCCATATTTGAAACATTTGTCTTTCATGTTCACGTCTTTGGTGACGTGTGGGACGTGAATGACTTAATGAAGCACCTGCCACGCGCCCATCATCGGTCACAATGCACTGCGCGACTCGCATTCTGTTTGCGAAACAGCAAAAAAGTCGTGAGTCCACGCGGTTGGCGAATTTCATGGTGCCTGTGTAACGAGGACGCTTACGAAACGTGGCTGGCACGAACACTCTCGTGGCATTTTGTATGCGCCAATCGGCGCCAGCCGCCGGGAGTGTGTAGCGCTGAAAGTGAGATGAGATTTTAAGCGTTCGGATTCACTACTGTCTCACGTTACATTTCTGAATCAGAACGCGGACATTTCTTGTGGCCCAGCGTTTTGATCCTTCGACGGAGTATGGTACGGGACAGAACTTTCGTTTAGGAAGAACGACTATTCAGGCTTAGGTTTTACGCCCCCCCCCCCCCCCCCCCCCACCCCCGCCTTGTAATAGATTAGGCTGTATGCTGGGATGGTTGGTTATCTTGCCCCATCCTTGTCGAAATCCAGCTTGTGCTTCGTCATCAATGACAACGCCGTCGACTGGATACTTTTTCGAATATCGCAATTTCTGAAGAACTACCACAAGTTTAGAAGTGCTTCCATTCGTAGGCAGGAACACACGTTTAACGTGCCCCGTTTCCAGGCAGCTGAGAAGTGTTATTACTTTGTCAGGTATTGTAGAAGATAATTTCAGTTGAGTTCGTTTTAAATTAGATTATCAATGTGATGTTTGTTTCTGGCTAGCTTTGATAAATAAATTACGTGATTAATCACTTTAATCGCTCTGTGGCTGTTACTAAAGAGATTTCTATGAAACGTGTTCCCGATGTGTTTAAGAGAGTTATCAGTGCACGCTACGCCATACTGGCTATCCGTTGAACTAGTCAAGAAGAACTGGTTTCAGATCCTGGTGTACAGTCTTGATTTCAGGTTGTCATCGTTCTCTAAGTGACTGAAGAGGGAAAATAAGACGAAGTAATTTATGCAATTTTGACCGGCGACTGCCCCCACATGAACACTATCGTCGCCCTGCTAACAACATTGTTTACATATTTGTTGATGTACTCGTCGTAAGTGTGTTTATTACAGATTGAGGCATTTCACACCACTGGAAAAACCCCTGTTTCCTTACTGACGCTACGCAGAATATGTCTGCTGAAAGTTATTGAATTACATTATTGACTTCTCGTGCTTTGTTGACTGTAGTTAAAAAAGAAACCACATTACTAAGGTGTCTACGTTTGCCCTTGTGTAAAAGGGAAGTCAGCAAGTAAACTGTTCAGAACTTTTTCACGAAATTATAAACGACGGCACGAAGCTGTGGTTGTTAGAGTGAACAATAAACCATTTTTAAGAAACTGGTACTTGAATTCTTCGAGTTCCGCCCTAGGTGAGATTAAGTTTTCTGCATTTTTCTGAATTAATTAGGAGAATGTATCAGTGTTCTTTTGATGTGCGTACCTCTATCGAATGCTCCTTAAATGTGCAGGGCATGTTTAGAGATGCCTTTGACATTCGAAGACTAGAAGGCTTGAGAACCGCTATCGTTATTTATTCCTTGCCTAATTTAGTTCACTGCAGCAGCAGTTCTACCTCGCTGGGTGATATTGGCAAGGCCGTCAATACATTTTCAAGAAAGCGAAAGTTACGGACACAAATAACTCTTTTTACTTTCACCTTTGAAAGTCGAACTTGCGACCACAAAATGTGAGAGTGCTGTGAAGAACCGATCTATAATAGCTGCCACTGGGAATTGTGGTTACAGCATTTATCTGTTCAAGAGCAAGCCAACTGACCTTTCTGTATTTTGTGTAAACAAAGCTGCAGGGGCCAATCTGGGCACGCAATCGCCGTTATATTTGTCTTTTTTTTTTCAGAACTGTATTTTCATCCTAGTTCGAAGCAGTTTGATAATTTTTCGTGTTTTTCCTCTGCAATCGACATGAATGCGAGAAGCGTTGACGTCGGAGAAGCAGCAGCAGCAGTTTTAAAAGAGGCGAGAGTTACATCAAAGTTTAATGATTATTCCGGAGCAGCGAATCGCCTACGCTGAATCCAGATGTGTTTTTCCTTTCTCTGCGAGACATTGGCGGTAAATGTCACGGACACCAGGCTATTAGAACTAGATTACGTGCCAGCTGGCTTTCTAGGCAGCAAGCGCCCCTGCACTGCTTAGGAGAGTTGCAGGGCCGTCTTCCTGCAAGCTGTCGCCTTGTCGTCCACTTCCTTGTGTGGCGCGAGCGCTTGCTCAGATCTTGTCAGTCCGTTGTTACTTTTTTGAGTGACTGGCAACGGTGATGCATGTGGTTGCGTTGTGAAGATTTCTGTATCTAAGGAACTGCACCGTTTGGCGTATCGTGTTCAGATTGCTAAATAATGGAACTCTTCATAAAAAACTATGTTCCTTTCTGGTTGCTAACAAGAAACATCAGGTTTCCTAGTGAAGCGTCAGACTCATGTATCTCGGTGTAAACGAACTTGTATAATTGTTTCTCGATTTGTTGCCATGTCATTTGTTGGTATACTACATCTTTCAATGACTTCCTCTGTTATCATCGTTAAACCTTAAATGTCGTACCAATTGGTCGTGTGGCACTTCCTGAAAGAACTGTTTCCGAAGATAATAAAAAGAGTTATAAACGTGGCCAGCTCGAAAACACGGAGTCACTCAGTCATCGCAACATGATTAACCTTTAACAGTTGTTCCTTTCTTTGGAGCTATGTAAGATAAAATAGGTAAAGTTCTAGCAGACAAGGTAGTCACACTCCATGTATTTTTCCGACCATATTGCGCCTTAGTCTCAATGTTCCTGGAATTTAAAGAAGTACTTTTGAATACGGTGGCAGTTACATCGAACGGTTCAGAACGCTGCACAGAGCGCCAACGCTACATTAAATATCGTGATTTTGACACCTGCCGTTACCGAATATGGCGTCTAAAGTAAACATACCATTATCTTCGATTAAAAGAAAAAATCTTACCTCGTGTATCTACCTACAGAGATTCTGTATTCAAAGAAAAGATCAGGAAGTGCAACAACTACACTAACCGGAACAGCGGTGCGTACAAACGGACGCTCGCTGATGAAAGGCTGCAAAGAAATAACGAGAGTTGCCTACTGTCTAACTGAATAAACAACGCTACTAATGTTTCTCCGTCACAGAAATCACATAATCTTTGCTAGCATATCGAGGTTACATGGCTTTATGATGTGTCCATGACGTAATTTAGCCAGCTACGTGCTAAAGCACCACACAAGCTTTCAGTAAAACAATTACCTCCTGACTTTGCCGACAGAGCAAGTCGTTGAAAGCTAGAGTTTGCAAGAATGTCGGCGTGGGGAACTGTGTTGTCAACAAGATTTCATGTTAGAACTGGACATAATTCTAGGCTGTAGATTGCTATCACGTAGACCCTAGCGAACTAATGCCGCTCTGGATTGAAATACATGTTCAAGGGAGTTTCGTGGCAGATGATTGATAGGCAAATCCGCTACCCGTCCTGACCATAATCCTACAAGAAAAAGTCCACAAGTTTGAAGAACTGATAGTCGATCAGCGAGAGAAGTTGTGTAGAACAGTAGGTTCAAACGGGGTGAACTATCCACAGCTTCTTCTTCTTCTTCCACGAGTTGACACTCTTAAGGAACACCCAAACTCTGTAGTAATGACAAAGTTACGCCGCTTGCCTAGCAATTTCTAATGGCGTTCGTCAAGCAGAAAGTCTGGGAACTGTTTTCTCATATTTAACGTCGTTAACAGGATGTAGATGTTGTCCATAGTGGTTTCGATTACATAGTATTACCCAGGTTCCTCCATTTTTTCGGCAGTTCGGTCCATAAAAGAAGCATATCGGAACTATCATCGCAGTTGCTCATAGTCTGTAGCCGATGGTTAATGAGCGGGTAATGTCGCTAGACCGTTAGTTTTCCCTAGTCCCTTCTTCGAAATTGGTGAATGATGGTGGATTATAAATATCGGCGCTACGGCAACGCGGAAAGACTGCGCGCCGCGGTGTCTGGATAGGGCGGAGTGTGGGGCGTGGCTGGTGGTGGGGTCGCCAGCAGCAAGGCCGGGCCAAGGTCCGTCCGTCCGCCCGCCCGCCCGCGTCTCTCGCCTGCCGTCACGTTACGTGTGCTGTCCTCGCCAGCCGGCGGCCGCCCACCACGGGGAGCGCAGCAGGCGTCTCATATGTGGTGGATCAAGCTTTGCTCGGAAATATGGAAGTCAGAATGCAAGTGCATTGGACAGTGACGCCGGTACATAATTTTCCAGTGTGCTTGACACTGACAGTGGAAGCTTGCGTAGAAAAACGATGAAAGTGGCAGATTACCTGGGTTTAGACTCTGCAAATGATTCGTGTAATTGCCTCTCGAATCGAAATGAACAAGAAACAAGGGCGGAACGCTGACTTTGGAGCGACTGTAGGTTGGTTTATGGGTTTCCAATCTAGTTATTGAGTTAAGCAATTAGAAATCGAGAGTGAAAACTGTGGGCTGATACTGATCCAGCTGAACATTTCAAAAAGCATTATTGATACGGAGGGCTACAAAAAAAAAAAAAAGAACGTCTACAGTGCGTACAAAAGTGGTTTGTACTGGAAGAAAAGTGACAGCAAAATTCCTTGTTTCTGAGAATGAAATGTCAGTGCTGGATTTTAAGACAAAGCAAATGACGCATCACTGCTATGGTATACGTACGGTTTTGTTTTTAACTCAGTGTTTCTTAGTATTTATTATCTGTATTATATTTATCATCAGTTGTGGATGTAATTATCTCGTAATCACAGCCTGGAAGAAAATTCCGTGCACACAGTGCACCCCGGTTTGACTATCGCTCACATTTTTTGTTTAATGTCTGTGTTCGTAGTTGGACTCGCGTGGGTGGTAGACCCTCAGTCATGGGTTTCCCCGGATCCGTCTCCACTATCGGGTCTATCACACTAAAAAACCTTCTGGATGTACTGCCACGTCATCGCGTACGAATACTTTAAATGTCAAAATAGCCGACATTTCTGCCGCATTGCAACGGTCTTGCTTGATGCAAAGGCTAATCCTGCGTATTTATATTGCTAACAGGTCTAATTCTTGAATTATTTCGAAAACCTCCCGGCCCGTATCATCTCTGTATCTGCTCAACCAGACTATACTTTTCGCATTTGTGTTCGTTGTTTAAACAAAATTTTGCCGTGATGAGCGTTGCTATCCGCTTCCCTGAATTTTTTTTTTTTTTTTTTTTTTCCTTTCTGGTGTAAGTACTGTGCGAATATATTTGTAAGGATCCACAAGTGACTTTAGTATCTAAATGCAGTAGAATCAGATTGTTCACTACCCTTTTTTAACTACTTTATTAAAAGCTACATATATCTATATGTATTCTGTAATTTCCTTTCCATCTGCTAACCCAAGAGAGAAGTGAGTGTGGGGAGAAGTGTGTGTGGGGAGAAGTGTGTGTGTTTCCTGTGTCTCATGTATGGCTCCTAGACTCTCCCATTTCTTCAGCTCTTTTTCGATGTTTGTCCAGTGCAAATGAAATTGTCGGAAATTCAATTATTTGCACGTGGGCTCGTACAAGTTCCATATAAACATCGTGTAGATACTGAGGTTACACTAGTTTTGCGTAGACCGACACGGTGTGGCCGAGCGGTTCTAGGCGCTTCAGCGTAGAACCGCGCGACCGCTACGGTCGCAGGTTCGAATCCTGCCTCGGGCATGGATGTGTGTAGTGTCCTTAGGTTAGTTAGGTTTAAGTAGTTCTAAGTTCTAGGGGACTGATGACCTCAGATGTTAAGTCCCATAGTGCTCAGAGCGATTTGAACCATTTTGTTATCTATAGGCAGATTATTTGCCTTCACTGTGAATTTACCCATTCGATAGTGGGGATGGTGATTAATTGCCCCTTGTTATGCCCGAGAATGGTTATCTAAATCGGAGGCGATATTAGTGATTTTTTTCGTACTCTAGTTTATTGAGTTTAATGTTTAAGTCTATATGTTTATACACCTGAGTCAGATAATCTGTGTCTAAGTGTGCTGTAGCGTCTACGTTTTTTAGTGAGGCCAAATTGTTTCGTGTATTACACGATTTCGATTCCTCCTTGTTCATATCGTTAGAATGTAAAGATTATCTATTTGTGTATTACTTAGGCTATATTACCAATGTTATTTCTGTTGTTGTTTCTCTGGGAGATTGTAAAAGTCATGCTTCCAGGTGTGCTTTTCTATCAATTTTCTCTGCAGTCTTTAGTCTGTTAGAAGTCGTTTAGTGTTCATTCTTCAGCATTTCATCTTCCAGTTCGTCACCTCTAGTGCTAGGTTTCGCTTGTACCATCTCACTCAAATACCTGTGCTCTAGTTTCTGAGGCGTAGTTCCACTTGCATTACTGAGTTGTAGAGACAGCCTGACAGGCGTAAGAAATTATCGTTGGTTTTGAGAAGGTTTGTAGGTGAAGCATGTTATACAGTGTGATTCAGCAGCCCCTGACAGATGCCGTTTTATGCAAGCTGCAATGTTATGTCTGGTCTTCATAAGCCACACGTGAGATATCCATATTCTCTCGCTCCTACGCACAAATTATAAGTCCTACAAAAAAAATGAACAGGACCTTTTTTTAAGACATTTAATGTAGTTAAATTTTGTACAGGGATACGTCTTCGCTACAGGCCACGGTTTTCGAGTTATTCAGGAAAAACGCACGAAAGTGATTTCAAACGCACCTCCACTCCCATCCACATTCTTCACTAGTCAGAATTTCTGGTGTCTTGTTCGTGGCATTCTCTCCTGCCACCGCACAAAAATTTCCGACTACACAAAATATTCACAACATTCGACCACGAGCATAGTCAGCCATTTCGTAAACATTATTGGTTTTAAACATGCCGGTGAGAGCAGTGAAAGAAAGACTTTTGCAAACGTTGCGATGAAATTAATTATGTTGACAATACGATCTAAACTCGACCCTTACAAGCACATTAGTTTCCTGGACAGAAGGAATAACTACAAAACTACTGCCTCCAGCGAAAACGTATTCCAGTACAGAATTTAATTACATTAAATTTCCTACAAGAAGGTTCTGTTCATCTTTTCTGTAGAACTAATAGTTTGCGCGCAGCGAGTGAGAGAATATGGAAATCCTACGCATGGCTTATGAAGGTAAGATACATTGAGGGTTGCATAAAACGACGTCGGTAGGGGCAGCTAAATCACCCAGTGTAGTTTCCATTTGATTTGTCGAGAATCGTGATATTGCTCGTCGCCAGTTCCTAAGCTCTGTAGACAGAGTTTTTCTCTTCGGTTTCATGGCACTGCTTCTTTATTTCATATACCAATGTCCATAGGTACAGTATGCTTTTGTAAGTAATGTTATTCGAAAAATCAGTTACCCGAACAGCCCAGTTGTTTTGGATAAACGATGCACTTACTGTATCTCGATCAGAATAACGAAGTGACTTACCGTACTGTAGAGCATGCTAGGGAGAGGGTGGCTGGAGGGAGAGAAGCATTGGGTTCACCACTGCCCGTGCAAAGCCGTGTGGGTGTGATAGATACAGCAGTGTGGTTACCTACTGATGACTACATTCACACGATCCTCTCTTGCGTTCGTAATTAAGTTGCCTTTGCAAGATAAAATTAGCCTTATTACTTTCCCGTAAGCTATCTCGTCTGTGTCAGATGTTGTGTTGCGTAAGTCAAACACGCAGCACAGAGGAACAACGTAGTGAATCACACAAATTAGGTTATCGGTCACAAGCGCCGTCTGCCAACTACTGTGGCGACTGGCACAGCGCTGAAAACAACGAACGGGGCGATTCGTTGTCACTGCGGCAACAGTTGTGCAGACAGTTAACTGTCAAATATATTGTCCTGATCCACGTACAGACCTGACCAGCTACCTTTATTTTCAGTGTGGCCATAGGAATTGCTGAAATTGCAGCCCAATTAATTATGGAACATCCACCATGCTTCACAGTTGCGGTGAAAAAGAGTGAATTGTAATCTCCTCCAGATATTTCCTGTGACTTAACACTTATTGCGCCAACCCACATTACATTTTTCCGTTGCTCAGTAAGCCTGATTTTTGCCTTCTTACGCGACAGAAATCTCTTATTGTAATCACGTGGTTTATCAGAAGCTTGACAATATGATTTTTATACTGTGTGTCTCGTTTATGCAGCTCGCGTTCAATTGTGTACTTTGACATCCTGTTTATGACTATTAATTTCTTGATTCATAATGCTGTTTAATGCCGCGCCGTCTGTATCATTAAGCTTTCCATCACTTTTTTTAGTTTGCTCATAAAGTGTTGTCATGAGGGAAGATACGGCATTATTTGTAGTTTTGCGACTACTGCCATAGGCGTACAAACTACGCTGAAAGCATACACCAGTTGGAGTTGTCGGAAATCTGTAATGCTACGCTTGACAGTAGAGCACAAGTCACAGATAGGCTAGCGGCCCAGATAGCTTCCTTGAGGCGCTGTAGTACAAGGGACAATCTTAAGATGGCGTCATTATGTTACAGATAAGTCGGGCATGAAGCAGAATGTGTTTACACCAGGCTGTTCACAGTGATTTGTGCATTACGAAAGAGTATAACAGTCGTTCGGCCTTACGCCACTTTGGCAACTTGAGTTTCAGTGTGGCTGCGTCTTTCTTTATACATGATTAGTAGCTTATTGTTCTTGAGTAGAGACATTGACACAGCCCCTATTCCATCTCGAGGCGGTGACTGGGAGTCACTGACCTCTGCGTCAGTGAACTTCAGTTATAACTAGTGTGTTGCTAGATTATTTTGCCAGGTTATTTGGCATCAAACATCATATTTTAGAAATCAGCCTTAAACGTTCTTGGCTACAAATTCATGTGGGTATCAAGCACTGCTGAAATTCCGGATCTTGCTGCTGATGCCACTCTGCCCGGAGCGAGAGACTATCTTTTTCAGCCACTCGTTTTATGGAGGTGACTGTAGGTGCAGTACACCACTTGCATAACGTTTCAGTATAAAGCTCCACCGCTCTGACCACGGTACCGAGCGCCTGCCGTTTCATCTTCAGCCAATGGGCCCATGTGGACGCGGTGGGGGCGTGGTGTCAGCACACAACTCTCTCGGCCATTGTGGGCCCCGTACCAGTCTTCCCACAATGGGAAAAATCCCTGGCAGTCCCAGGAATTGAACCCGGGTCCTCCGCAGGGCAGCCATTTACGCTAACCACTCAGTTACGGAAGTGGACTTTCCGCATAAAGGCATGCCACAAAACAGTACCTGGCCACACTTGGATTTCCAGCGAAAAGCGTTTCTTGTCTTGGTAGCAGCTAACGGTACCGCAACGGCAGATCCAGTCGTTCCGTTTTTTACCGATTCCAGTCACGCAGCGACCGTCGGCGCTTTAGTAATGTTTGGCGTATCCGCTTCTGTGACCTTCCACCGCAAACGGTCCCTAGCGGTGGACTGCGTGTGACCTACATCACTGACCGCAAGGTAATGCACGTAAAGACGAATGAGTCGGTTTCAACGGAAGATTGCAAAATAATCTATTGCTGCCGTTGCCTTTGATTTCACGCAGAATTCTTCTTTTGAAGCCGGCCGCGGTGGCCGTGCGGTTCTGGCGCTGCAGTCCGGAGCCGCAAGGCTGCTACGGTCGCAGGTTCGAATCCTGCCTCGGGCATGGGTGTGTGTGATGTCCTTAGGTTAGTTAGGTTTAAGTAGTTCTAAGTTCTAGGGGACTTATGACCTAAGATGTTGAGTCCCATAGTGCTCAGAGCCATTTGAGCCATCTTCTTTTGAAGTGACTTTGAATGTTGTCGATGAAAATGATATACCAATAGACGAACGATGTGAAATACAAAAATTAATAATAAATAATACAATTTTACTGGCGTGTTGAAAGTGTATTCCTTATTGAGAGAAAAATATAAAAATTATAAAATTTGGGTTTGTGTAGGTTTTCCTCCAGGACTCGAGACGTAGTGATTAAAGACGTAGTGATTAAAGACATCGCACCGGAAAGTCACTCGCCGTTTCTGTCCCAAAAAATGCCTGTCCCTTTAATCCGATTTTTTACTTTTTTACAAGAATATATTTACACTGCTTAGCGCAGAGGTTTGTGGTTTCTTGGATTACTTAATGCTGTGTCAGGTATGGATCCTATGAATGACTGAGATTAATGTTTACGAATAGTGTTTTGTTTATGTTGTTGCCGATGAATTTGAAAGGAGAAAGACGGAGAGCAAATGCAGACACCAGTACAGGGTATTTATAAATGAATATCGGGGCTTTAACGCTTCATAATATTTATTACATTAAACTTTAATGATACGTCAAAAGAAAGAGCAACTCAAACAGTTGTTTGGCATTTGCATGGCCTCCACGTTCACCCGATCTAACGCCATGCGATTTTTTCCTTTGGGGCTTCATCAAAGATCGTGGGTACGTGCCTCCGCTACCAGCAGACCTCCCTGAATTAGGAAACCGCATTGAAGCAGCTGTTGCTACAATCACTGAAGACACACTTATCCACGTTTGGGAAGAACTCGGCTATAGACTTGATGTGTGCAGTGTGACAAATTGTGCTCGCATTGAACATTTATAAGGTTCTTGGTAAAACTGTTGGAGTTGCTCTTTCATTTGACATATCATTTATATCTGTAAGTTTAATATTATAAAGCATAAAAACCCCGATATTTATTTATAAATACCCGGTTCATTGGCTGCTTATGTATTGTAGCGTCGAGGAATCCGCTGTGTATAACGAATCGATAATAGTCAAAATTCTGCAAAGGATTACGTTGACGTTTCTGTCGCAATACATTATTTCATTAAAAAAAAAAAAAAAAAAAAGCCAATGTTGGTTGATTTGAGCTCCGAATTGTGAACAAACTTCTATGTTCAGTAACAGAAACTAAAAGCGGTACAGGGGCGTTGAGGAAATAAGCAACGTAAAATTACAATAGTTTTGTGCAGAAGAAAGCAGTGAACATTCTTCAAAATCTTTTCCTATTGATCCTGGGGAGCCGCACTTCGTTGGCTCACCCATTTAAACTTTAAAAATTTGCATCAAGTATTCCACCTCAGTCACTAGCAAACATTAAAAATATCGACAGACTGACACGTGAGAGGAAAGTTCTGGCAACTGCCCTTCCCCGTCCTCACCCCCACCGCCACCCCTATCGCCTCAAATGAGTTATAGGTGTTTTCGGTCCGCATAGTAGGTATAACAACACAGTTTCATTAAATTCGGGCAGGCTGTGCAGATGTGACTAGTATCCTCATTTTTACAAGGAATTTACATCTCCATGCAATTCTAGTGTACCACTTGTAAAAAGTATTTAAAATATCAACATAGCTAGTTTTCTAACAGGATGCCGTAGGGTACTTTGCCGGACAAGTAAACGGCGAAACACGAAGTTGTATCGGAAACGGAAAGACAGCAGTTTTTCGTT
The DNA here is from genome assembly GCF_021461395.2 of Schistocerca americana. Taxonomy (NCBI): domain Eukaryota; kingdom Metazoa; phylum Arthropoda; class Insecta; order Orthoptera; family Acrididae; genus Schistocerca; species Schistocerca americana. Next base: position 40,733,611 of record NC_060125.1, read on the forward strand.
AGTGAAAAGCAATTTAATCTTTTAGTGTTCCATGAGAAACAGCACGTTGAGGTTGTTGTTTACGGGCATTGAAGAAGAATGAATACATAAAGGTTGGTTTCACACATTGATAAAGATGAGTGAACTGACGAAGTGTAGGCTGCGATTGATGATTTTATTCACTGTCCGAAACGCTCGTTCGCTCCACGTACAACTACAAATCCAAATTTGAGCTTGTATTTTTGGTTAATCTTACGATTTTTTCTGTGCACTGAACGTGGTCGATAACGTAAAGTTCGTATTCGTACAACCTCCAACGGCACCACTGCGAATAAACCACTAGATAATTTTCGAATCATCATTATGATCGATGAGTGTTGTATTTTCTAAGTGTTATATAGGTAGTTTATTCAAGAATAATGGTATCAACGCCCACCTGACGAATTCATATTTATAAGTCGTGTTATATTTCCTTTAATTGTGTAATACTCTCCAAATTTATTTTTAGTCGTTCTCAAATATCATTATCATAGTGGCGACAGAATTTGCTTCACATTGTGAGACCAGTTGTCTCCAAATGGTGCCGTATGAAAGTGTTAGGAGTGGAAGCCTTTCCAGATGCATACTGGCAATAGAAGTTACTAATGCAGGATAGCAAGTAGCGTCGCACCAGACGCTAGTTCTGTTGTATGCATTGCTGTTGCCTTAGCAAGTATCAGGTGCAGAGGCATCGTAACCGGGCTTCCCCCGTCTTCCTGTAACGCACGCGGTGACCTATTTATTTGGACGTCGCCTGGTCTGTCAGAAACCCTAGTCCCGTTAGCAGACCCATTGCCGCGCGACCTCGCGCTTAATGATGCGGAAGCGGCGTGTCGACGTCACGTCGAGTCGCGTCTCGTCTCAGGCGTCACAGGGCGTAGCTGGCCACGTCTGCCTGCGCGCCGTTCGTCAGCGCTGCCGATACAGAACGAGGCCGGCGTGCGGTTGGCCTTTGCTTCACTTCTTGCAAGCGCGCCGCATACTGCCAGCGCTCCACCTCGCAGGCCAGCTTTGCCTGTCCACTGGAGATTGAATCGAGGCCGGATGCCCGTCCGGTTGCTCAATTATTGCACCTTTTTTTCCGCGTCATTCTCAGAGGCCCTTACTCCAGATTCGGTGCTGTCCTCGCTAATATCTTTTCAGATCGTAGACAGCTAGTACTCTTTCGACTGCTGAGTTTTCCTGCACTAGACAATGTAAAGATCATTCCGAAGTCCAAATTAGTCAACCCGGCTGCAAAAGCGATCCAGCGGCATAGCTGGCTGTCGGCTTCACGGCCACGGGTGAAAGGAGCTCGCCAAATGGCATCGTGCACAACTCTGAACAGCAGTGATGCATCTCGGAGGGCTGCATTCTGCATAAATGGGGTGCCCTACAAGGCTGACGCTGGTGCCGCCGTGTTGATTCCGTACCTCGCCGGCACCAAAAATGTTTATACCGGAAATTAGCGATCTTTTGAGGAGTCAAAGCGTACCACATTATCTTAAATTGAGAATTTCAGATATAAACAGAGAGAACCTCTGTTCGCCGCATGCTCGATGATAATAGGACTACCAGTGTACGTGTCGACAAGTTGGAGAATGTTGTAACGTTACAAGTTTTACGTACGACACTGCTGCTGGCGGAAGAATGCTATCGGTAGAAAACAACATCGTTTTCCGGTCAGACTTTGAGAGGTCCCGCGGAAAACTGTCTTATTTAAAGTATGCGTATCCTGTGACCTTTGGTAACTTGTTTAATTTCGACCAGTGTGTACAAGTTGGCACTGCAATTGTAAGCACATTATTTTTGTAAATAATCCCATTAACTGTCTGCAGCTGTCAACTCTGGCGTTTACTCTTACAGTTTGTCTACCTTTTTCAGCCTCTTTCCCTATAATGCTATTCTTCTTGTCGCTAAATTTGACACTTTGGGGTTCGGATTTATTGAGCGAGGTGGCATAGTAGTTGAGGGAAAATATACGGATTCGCGAAGTCTCTTTCAAATCTCCCGCCCCGCCATCTGAATTTGTTCTTTCCATTGGCTCCTGAAATACTCGGGGAATGTCGGAATGGTTCCATGGAACAATCCACGGACGAATTCCTTCGCCATACTTATTCATCTGAGTTCATTTAATTATGATAATCGGCTCGGTGCTACCAGATTCGTTAGGTGACTGTTGGCTCGCAGATGACCAAAAGCAAATAATAACTAACAGTCTGAAGGTAGTAAACATTTCGACACTTTCCCTAAATCCGTAATACCGTGCACTACTTTCCTGTCGTTGATATGTTTAACGCAGCCAAGTGCCAATATTAACTGGATCGTGTCTTCTTGCCGCGCATAAACCAGACCATAATTACGACGCTGTGAGATACTTTAGTTCGGAGCACATGAGCACTGATATACAGTGTGGAACTTAGGTTGACGACAGGCAAGTTGAAGGAACTATTCGTGCTCGATGTACCAGATTTGTCAATCCCTGTCTATCAGTAGTTTGTTCTTCGTACTTGAGGCAGTGCTTGAATATGAGACCGCGTCAGTCAGTGTGGTCACAGCGCGTGCTGTCAGTTGACTACCGATCGGCCCTGATAGGTAGTTGCTGCTGAACATTCGGAATGAACGTGGTTGTTGGGTACGTAGCTGATTGCAGCAGCGCGCCTGTGCTGTTACACCAGCTACGACTGAAACAAGACATCTTCCTGTACAAACAAGACAAGTCGTCCTATAGAGCGTGCGAGCTTGCAATGCAACTGGTATAATGTGGTCAAGCCGTATTTATTTCTCTCTTGCTTTTTCGCTTTCTTTCTCCAAACTTGAGAATAAAATTAACTATGCATTGTCATATCTCAATTTTTCCAACAGCTGCGTATCTGATAGTATTATCCAAACTAACTCTTCGACATGTACCCTTTATTTCTTTGGTGTCAGTTTCAAGATCGAAGCCAAGCACTCATGCTCGTTGAAGAGACTTACAAGCTATCATCGTACTTTAACCGGATCAGCACGGTTCAGATTACATGTAACATGCCTCTGCTAACTCTTGACTAACGTAGCCCTGAAAAAGTTCTTTCCGCAACTGAGAAATGTTTTACTAAGTGTAAGTGCTTCATTTGTCATTTGCTCGTTACACAATGAACTTCATCTGTTTCGCCTCCGAAACTCAACTCAGCACTCTGTGGTCCTAATCGGCAGGGAACCTTTCTGCTTGGTCAGCATATGTAATTTCATCTCTTTCGCCATGGTTTTTTAATTAAAAACATCACTTTTGCAGTCCATAGACTGGTTTGGTAGCACTCTGTGGTCCTAATCGGCAGGGAACCTTTCTGCTTGGTCAGAATATATAATTTCATCTCTTTCGCCATGGGTTTTGAATTAAAAACATCACTTTTGCAGTCCATAGACTGGTTTGGTGCAGCTCTCCACGCTGGTGTATCCTGCGCAAGCCCGTTCATAATGAACATCTACTTGAACCCGCTTAATGTAGTGCTGATTTTCGTCTACAACTGTTTGCCTCTCCCCCTCCCCCACCCAATACTTCTTTTAATTACAAAACTGTGATTACTTGATGCGTCAGGGTGTCGTATGCGATTCCCTCCATTAGTCGAAGTGTGCCATAAATAGGATTAAACGCGGAATTTCATGCTGCGAACTAGGGTCTGCAATGGAAATCATGATGTGTTCCACCATCGCATGAGGATTTTTATCTCTGCAAAACCATATTTTGATAACTGCCTTGCATACAGAGCATGTGACCCTGCATTAGCATAGCACGATATATTTTCATGAAAAAATGCATTCGGACTCGTGGTAAATGCTGTTCCTATCAACAAACAGTGGACTAGAGTAGGTAGCACGGAGCTAAAGCTAACTGCTCTTGATTGTTCGTATAAAATGGTAATCTTGCAGCAAAACCGTAGGTAATGTACGGAATGTGATTATTCTGCACACTAAAACAGGATTGACAGGACGGAAGAAGCTCTGTGGAGACTGAAGTATGGTAAATGTTCGCCGGGTTTGTTTTGATTGCGGTAAATACGCCTCTTTGTGAAGAGCGGCGCAACCTGTTGGCGGTGTAGAAGGTGCGTCGCGTCCAGCGTTCCCGTCGGGCACTGCCCACTTCCTGCGGCCAAGAAAGCGTCCTTGGCGATTAGCAATGTGGGAAACGAAACGCTGCTGTCGACACAGCGAAAGCCCCTCGATATTGGGAAGCGAGGCCGACTCGCGCTTTTCCCCTAATCGCGGGAAATGGTGAAACGTGGTTTTCCCGTGCCCCGTCACTCATTTCAGCTTAGGTATGTGATGCTCAATAAGTGAGGCCCCTATCCGCTAACCACAGGGTAGACAGGGGCACTTGCGAAGTCACAAAGTCTAGAAAATACTGCGACGAAACCGCGGAGGAACTGTTCATAAACGAAGCTCGTGCTATTTTCCTTTTTTTATGACATTAGTTATGTTTCAACATCTAAAGGTTACGCCGTCTGTAAAAGATGGCTTCGTGGTCCCAGAAAGGTAATGGAGAAAGAGTCCAGAATACCATTCATGAGAATGATGGGTATGTTTCACCGTTACATGAGAATTCCCCCGTTCCGAATGTGTTCACGCTGGGGACTCTTGAATAAAGTAATCAGTTTTTCAGCAAAATCGTATTTTCATAACTGCTTTGAAAGCCCATACGAAGCTTGTGATCTTGCACTATCTGCCCCTGATATGTTTTCGACCGAAGATAACTATTTAGGACTGTTTCAACCGATATGTTCGCTTTGAAGAAGAAACACAGACAACACCAATTAAAAAAGTTTTATCTTGTATGACCCTCTGTGGAAAATTTCAGGCGAGATTGCCATCACTGTCACGGATAGTTAACGAAATCGTAATGACCTCTACAGTTACGGCCATCGCAAGGCAAAAAAGATCCCTATAGCACCTATTACAAAGTTATGCTCCGATAGATTGTCTATGTGCGATCAACGACTGTGAAGTGCGTGGTAGAAGATACTTCCCATTGTACAAATGATTAAGGCTTCTTCGAGTTCCATTCAGTTGTGGAGTGCTTGAAGAATGATTGCTTAAGTCCCTCTCTGCGTGCTGTAAATTAATCTGATCATGTCTACGTGGTCCCAATGGGAGTGTTACGCAGGGGATTGTAGTATAATAACCCTAGATGCCTTGCGGGAAACTGGTTCTTGAAGCTTTTCAAATAGGTTGTATCGAGATAGGTGGCGTCTGTCTTCAAGCGTCTGCCAGTTCATGTCTTTAAGCATCTTCGTGACGCTCTCCCACGGGTTACACGAATCTGTGAACATCCATACTGTTCTTCGTATACTGGTGTTGATATCGCAGACTGGAGCAATACTCTTGAGTTGCACGAGTATTTTTTAAGTATCCTCCTTCTTCCAGTATCAGTATCTTACCAGTGAACAGAAGTCTGCCATCTTCTGTGTATACTACTGAGCGTACGTCGTATTTCCGTTTCGTATCCGTACAAATTGTCACTCCAACGTATTTTGATTGATTCCATTCGTGACTCACTAATACTGTGTTCATAGGATGCTACGTTATTAGCGCTGTGTGAAGTGCACAACTTTCCGCTTCAGAAAATTTGATGCGACTGTACAGTCAATGCACAAACTTCGAAACCTTATCAAGGTATGAGTGAGTATTTGGGAAGTTTTTTTCAGATAGTACTTCTTTATAGATGACTGCATCATCCGTGAAAGTTTTAAGTTACTATTACTACTGTATGCCAGTTTGCCAATAAACAACATGAAGCGCAAGGGTCGAACACACTTTGCTCGACACGCCCGATGTTAAATCTACATCTGCGCATTCCTGAAGTGCCTGCCAAAGTTGCTGTCAAGATATACTTCCGAAGGCGGGAAGACTTTTAAACAATTGTGTCTTCTTACAGAGCGCAAGGCATGTACGTCTTTCGGGATTTACTCTGCTGCCGAACAGGACGTGAGGTTTGGGAAATCGCCATTGACATTTGCCCGGAGGCGACGCGCGAAGCGGCCGACACGCGGCCGGCACGCTTCCGCTCGGGTGTTTCGCCCGCTTTAGACGCGGAACTCGGGGGGCAAGGCCGCGGCAGGGCCGGGCCGTTCCTATTTTTAGCGCACCGGACTTGTGTGCGGCGCCGGCCGGTTGGTTGACCCGCGGGTGCGTCTGCCGCCAGGGGCCAGGGGGAGGGGGAGTGTCTAGTTCAAGGCGCCACTCAGGTATGCGCCAGCGCCTTGTTAGGCGCGACGCCACGCAGCGCACCGCGGCGCCGTTGCGCAACCCGCACCCGGGGAAGCGACCTTCCGAATCCGGCGTTGCGACAGAAGCCGGTGCGCTCCCCGATAATTCTTCCCTTCCGCTCTCCGTGCTGTGTGATTACGTATTGTGTGCTAAACCCGCGCCATCGTCATCTGCCTGTGTAAAGCCAGTCCCCTGCTCCGAGAAGTACCTAACAGTTAAAGCGTGGCGGTGACCAAAGTTCGGAAAGACTTGACAGGCATCCCTAGTTGCTGCACTGACTGACACTTTGCAACGTAAAATGGAGACGAGACTTCTGGTGTCGACCGAATGGACCGGTAAATCACTGGCCAGTCCAATCACGTTCAGGAAAAAATTGGGCTTCACGACTCTAAGCTATTTGTTATAGAATTCTAGTGTCAATGTTGTAGATTTTAAATTATTGTTGTTGTCTATACACCGAAGAAGCAGTGAGGAAATAAAAGAAAGGTTCAAGAGTGGGATTGAAATGCAATGTGAAAGGCTTTCAGTGGTAACATCCGCAAATGACTTTACTATCCTCAGCGAAAGTGAAGACGAATTACAGCATCTGTTCGATGAAATGAAGAGAATGAGTACAGAATATGGATTGAGAGTAAATCGAAGAAAGACGAAAGTAATGCCAAGTAGCAAACATGACAACAGCGAAAAAGTTTATATCAGAATTTGGGATCACGAAATTAAAGAATTCTGCTCCTAGGAAGCAAAATAACCCACGACGAGCGGACCAAGGACGACATAAGAAGCAGATTACCACTGGCAAAAAGGGCACCCCTGACCAAGAGACATCCACAAGTATCAAACATAGGCCTTAATTTGATGAAGAAATTTCTGAAAATGTACGATTGGAGCACCGCATTGTATGGTAATGAAACATGAATTGTGGGAAAAAAGATAGTCGAAGCATTTGAGATGTGATGATACAGAATATTGAAAAATAGGTGGACTGATAGGGCAAGGAATGAGAATCTCTTCTGAATCGCCGAGGAGAGCAGTATATGGAAAACACTAACAAAAAGAAGAGACAGGATGATACGACACCTGTTAAGACATCAGAGAATAGCTTCCATGGTACTAGTGCGAGCGATAGAGAGTAAAAACTGTATAGTAAAACAGGTATTGGAATACATCCAGCAAACAGTTGAGGACGTAGGCTGCAATTGCTGCATAGAGATGAAAAGGATGGCACCAGAGAGGAGATTTTGGCGGACCGCATCAGACCAGTAAGAAGACCAATGATTCAAAAAAAAGTTGTTGTGGACTTCAGTTGGAAGTCTACGTATGTGCTGGATCATACGTCCATTTGAACCTGCTCGTTATATTCAGTCCTTGGTCTCTCTCTTCACCCCCACCCCCCAGCTCCCTCCACACACACACACACACACACACACACACACACACACACACACACTCCACGCCCAAGTTAAATAATTAAGTTAAAAATTTAAGTAATAATATAATGAAGGATAGCTTGACAGGACACAGTGTGTGTCGCCAAGGAGGTCATTCTGATAATGGCGGGAAGTGTGGGCGTGTGAAGAGGGAGGAGAGGAGTTAAAATGGAAGAGGGAGACGAAGAGTTGACTACGGCAAGCAGGTTCAAATAGCTGTACGTCCCAGTAGTTGGTGACGTGGAGACGTGTATCAAACCACATCAACAACAACAATAATAATTTAAAATTGACTGTGACAACACTATCGTTCCATAATATATACTGTCTATTCAAATTCATGACCAGTAATATTAAATTGGGTAATATATGTTTCAACTGTTCAATAGTAGAACCTTGTTAAATCTAAATTCCGAAAGACATCACCTCCTGAAACCTAGTTCGACATATTTCTGTGGATTTTTGTGGCTCATTTCTGACGGTATTGTGCCTGAGCTCAGATAACTGGATAAAGACAAAGTTGGAAGAAGAAGAATGCCGCAGTCAATAACGCTTTTGAAACTTCCTGCCGGCTAGTGTGGCCAAGCGGTTCTAGGCGCGTCAGTCTGGAACCGCGAGACCGTTACGATCGCAGGTTCGAATCCTGCCTCGGGCATGGATGTGTGTGATGTCCTTAGGTTAGTTAGGTTTAAGTAGTTCTAAGTTCTAGGGGACTGATGACCTCAGATGTTAAGTCCCATAGTGCTCAGAGCCATTTGAGTCACTTGAAACTTTCTGGCACATTAAAGCTGTGTGCCGGACCGGCATCCGAACCGTACCCTTGGCTTTCGCGATCAGTGTAGGCGGAATTAAAGCTGTGACGGCGAGTCGTGATTCGCTCCGAGTATCTCTGTCGGTAGAGCATTGCCTGCGAAAGGCAAAGATTCATGTCACGATCCGGCACTGATTTTGATATACTAGGAAGTATGAAACGGTGTACCCTTCGCTGTAGAGGGAAAGAGTCATTCTGATAACGATTTTGTTCAACCATTACGAGAGCGTGTACCATACAATAACTATAGCGAAATACACTACGAGAAATATCATACAACGCTTGAAGAGCTGCTTTCGATAAGCTGGCCTCAAAAAATGTCGAACAATTTAGTGCTATCGATCTCGCACGTCTCTCGTAAAGTCCACTGAAAATAATATTATAGGAGTTATGTTCCATTTGGAATCGTTATGGTAGTTACTTCGTCCGTGCACAGTAGATGAATAGAACAGACGGCGTGACGTATTAAACTGTAACCTACTACGTTTGCGACATACTATGTTATTGTTTGCAAAATATAAGTATAGGTAAAGAAAATGTATCTCACGTGGGCAAACGTCCCTATTGGGCGCCATTTCGACGGCTTGCGTATGTACTTCCGTGTTTACTTATTCAGACACTTCGGCATTAGGTGTCTTGAAGATAAGTGTATCCATTTTCAGACTTCCCTTGCACATTAAAATACAAGTCGGTTACAGGGAAGCGAACTCTACCTCTCACCATAAGCAGCCGGCTACCCTAAAAACTACACACAGAGGCTGTCATATTACACAATGATGTGAGCCCATTAATCTGCTACGTCAAACTTGAAGATAGTATCCAACTCCGATGCTGATTTGGCCTCTTCATCTAAGCCTTTGCTTTTTGAGAGTCCAGTAGTGCGGAAATCATTCGAGAGCGCAGATGGTGTGAGTGTCAATCGAATGTCAACAAAGCAGACTGAAAGTTATGCATCTTCAGTTAGGATCTGGAGCAGATTAATTTACAAAGGCCCCCATCTTGCCGTTGTGATTTCTCTAACCATGACGCCGTCTAGTAATTTGAAATACGACAGCAAGACATTCCATTGTGGAACGTAATCAATCGCTGTTCCACCAACGATCGTCAATAATGAGGAGTTAAATACTAATTGAGTACAAGCTGACACTTCGGGGTTTTATTTTTTGTAAGCGATAATGCCTTTAAACATGGTAGTGGCATTGAAGAGTTGTTTGTACTTTCTATGGCGTCGTTAACAGTCTGTTTGCAATCACAGGATATTTTTCCGTAGGCGTGTAATGTAGGTTCGTTATTAAGTAGTAAAATGGATGTATGAAAGTTCGTTGGCAGTGGAACTTAAAGGTACGGTAAGAGCCATAAAATATTCAGCGTTGTAAAAGCTATAAGAATATTTTAAACTTGTGTTTTCTCGTGGCGTGTCTTGCTGTTTGAAACGGTAAATGCCAAACTAGAAATTTAGTCTGTCCTAAGGTATTGACCGTCAGTTATAGTTCTTTTCACCCACGGTAAACATTTATGGACGTGAAAAATTTTTGAGTTGGAGAGCCGTTCGGAGTCCATGTTAAACCGCAGGTCCCCCCGAATTGGCTCGGCGAATTAGTTCGGAGGAAGACAAAGGCGTTCTACCTCCATTGGGACCATACTTTCATGTTAAGACCAACCTTAGAGGGAATGAGAGCTTTATATTTTCAGCTGTATTGTGTAGCACATCATGAAACGTCGTGTTATAGATGCACGCATACGATGATATCATGTGGTGCTCCTGTAATTATTTATAAGAGGTAAGATTTTGTTTACGTAACCATTTTACCCGTACGTGGTTTGGTTGGTGCGTAAATAATGGAGTATTATAGTCCATTCTTGGGCGTCCGCAGAAATTTACCCCTTGAAGGGATGGGCGTGGCGGCCTCAAGGCGTTGATATCGCCCCCATTTATGTGCCTGAATTGGTGAACTTAAATATGTCGTTTCACAAGAAACTTTATAAGAGCGACAAAATTGTTATATCCCAGAGAATTAATGGCAACACGGTACATAGTTTTGTAAGTAGATTACTTAGATACTCAAAAGCTACTTTGTCTCTAGTAGCGCAGTCCATACATGAACCGAATACCACTTGTAGAGAATACGTGCAAAAGACCGAGTGAAGGGGCGTGGAGTTTCAATTTATGGCACTAACTAAATAACGGTACGTGGTTAAATAAACAAATATTTTACGTAATACAAATAATGTCATCTTCTCGATTAGAAAATAGCGAGAAAAAAAGGTGCTCTGATGTGTAGCACAGCTTTTATTCTAATATGAGTGGGTCTCTTTCCCAGTATTTGAGTTCACTGCTGTGCTTTGCAGCGGAAAGAGACGGGAGAAATAATTGTATGAGAAGTCTGTAATCAATAAAAAAAAAACTCGCACTCCAGATTCCAGAGGGATTCGAGGGCGGGTAGGGGGGGGGGGGGCGGCCAAGTGCCACCCCTTGCGGACGCTAATCGGTCCAACAGGATCATACTAAAGCACTACACGTGAACAATTCATTAAATTGCTCTTTGACATTCAATGATAAAGGAGGGTCGGTGAAAATAATGGAACAGATAAAAACTTCGTTGCTTGCGCGCTGTTTATAATTTTCGGCGCACATTGCGACCACGGTTTTACCTTTACTCACAGCACACGGCTCTCTCGATTGTAGGTGGCAGCACGGGCTGCTCGAGTATTCCGCCAGCGTGCTCCGATGGCCGTTGCGGACTTACGGTGTGGGTGTAGGTGTCCGGCTAGAGTGCGGCGTGTAGCGGTGGCAGTGGCGCTGTCGGCGCTCCATGCGCGGCGAGTGGCAGAGCCGTCCCACCTGCTGGCTCCCTGGTGACTGACTTGACTCGCGACTCCCCGCGCCGCGCGTCCAGCATGTGCCACGTGGGCGGGAGGGGAAGGGGTACCGGCGCCGCCGCACACGTGTTGTGCAACGTCCGCGCGGGATGACGCCGTCTCAGCTCCAGTTGCGCGCTTCTTCGTTTGGTTTCCGCGGTGGACGCCGTACTAGACAAAAGCACACTGGACAAAAAACTAACCGTGTAACGCCGTCTCTAGACTTAACAGTGGTCTCATTTCCGCGAGGAAGAGTGTACACAAGTTTCTTCTGGTTTGCTACATCCAGCTGAAGCCACTCGTGAAGATACGATCCCGTTGCGCTAAGAAATTACTGGGATGTTGATTGTGATGTTCCACTCGCTGTTCCAGATACTACTAAACACATTTATGAGATTAAAACCGGGTGATTCAGCAGGACAGGCGAGGTGCCATAGGGTGCGCGATTTTATTATACCAGTAGCGAATGTGTGCAGTCGGTGAACATAGTTGTCATGTTATCATCTTGGAAGATGAGATTGTCCACAGCATATTCATCACGAAGATGTTGAGAAAATGGCAACACTGGACACCGAAAATGTTGACACAAACCATCCTGGTCACCTTCATACCATCAGACCGTCACAGAACCATTTCCGGCCAGAACTACGCGCTCCACATTCTTCCGGTTAAACACCTCGTATAATGTCAAGATATCTATTCAGTTAAGCAGTACCATCCCCCCCTTTTTTTTACCTCCGACCGACATTGCCCCCTTCTAATTAGGGATAATATCAGTCACCTGCGATCGCTTGTAAAAATTGTGACGCTGTCCATAAGCATACAGCGGCTTCCGCAGATGGAGAAACACAAATCGGTCGACTCTGTGCGCGGTAATGGCGAACTCTGCGTAAGATTGAGTCATTTTATTTCAATTAGTGGCAGCTCACCTACGTGAGCTGGAGTGTATTATTGTAATCCTCGTCTGTTTTACTGGAGTTTCAAACAGGAAATTAATACAGACGATGTTGACTGCTTTTAATTATTCATTAAATATATTCGCAGTTGCGAATATGAACAACCTCATGCCGTATAAAGGAATGACGACAATGATAATTTGTGCTGGACCGGAACTCGAACCGCCATTTTGCGCTTTGCGCGTGCGGTCAGGTCACTTTAACCGCTTTCACTATCCTTGCACGACTCACGGCCAGACCCTCCATATGTCGCCATTCCTGCGTTACCATATGTACTCGTACGCATTGTGTGATTTCCATGCACGGAAGGACATATTATTTGAAAGTTGCTGCCTGGCGTCTGCGGATAAATACGGCATTGCAGCGCCTGTGTTGCTATGAAGAACGGTGGAATGTACCTTCGGGCATGCATGCATTTTAATTATCCATGTTTGTATGTAACTGTGCGAATATTTTTTATGGAATCGATACGATGATCGGTTTTAACGAAGATTATATACTCGCAGTATCGTATTGAAGGTACGAAGAGAATGATTGCACTGTTAGTCGTCCGTGCCACAAATCGTCATCGTCATCTCTGATTATGACTGTGACGAAGGACAAGTGGTTTTACAGGTTGTCTGGGAATGAGAGTCGAGGAAACTGAGAGAGTCGTTGATGCTGATGTGTTACCGTTACCAGAAACTGTCAAAAGTGAGCAAATGATATTGAAACCGCTAATGGTCGTTGTCGTCAGAGACTCGCCATGCGTGTAACTCAGAATACGCAATGCGTGACGCAGCTGATAGCGAAGTACAACTGTTCGGTAATACACCCATTATCTCACAGTAGTAACGATTGCGGTTCCTATCAAGCATGTCACTTTTTTGCACAACGATTTATGTAAAGACTCGAAAGACACGACAAATTGACGATAGAAATGGCTTACTTGGGCAGATGCATTTTGTTTCCTCGTACATTTCGTCGGGATATGCCACCGAACCAGAATTCCAGCGTTAGTCAAGCACTGTGGGACGTGCATAGATCAGAGTCGTTGGTAGAATATTGCAGTGGCCGTTCATCTGTCTCTTCATGACAGCTGACCTGTGTTATTTATAATACGCCATAGCTGAACATGTACATACTTTCATAGCATCGGCAACGGGTGTAGCATTTTTGAGCAAGATCTCTGCCTTTCAAACAACGTGTTGAATATAAAATAGTGAATTTTGAAGCAGTATGATGAACCTAACCTGATCTGACTCTCAGTTTCGCGGAATATCAACTCTGTCGCACAAGTGTGGGTTTTAAAGAAAACCTATCTCCAACTTACAAACCCGTACCATGTGATCTATAGGATTTACCTACGGATGCAGATTGGTGCACTAATCGGTCGTAGTTAGATGCCTTATCGCTAAGAAAGTAATATTATAGTCTTTTCTCGCGCATTATCTGCAGATTCGCATCTTTGTTTTCACTATCTGCCTAATTAAGTAAAACAAAGTGTAAAATCGTGCAACACAGTTTATGTATGAAATTTTCTGGCAGTTTAAAACATTGTATCCATTCGGTACCCGAACCAGGAACCTTGCGTTTCGCGGGAATTGCGCTTACCTACCAAGTTATCCAGCCACGACTCATAGTTCCAATTTCGCCAGTACCTTCGTCCTGTTTTCCAAACTTCTCTGAAGCTCACCTGCCTTTCTTGCGCAACTAGTACTGCAGGAGAACAGTATTTGGCAGAGAAATGGTTTAGGCATAATCTATGTGTGTGTGTGTGTGTGTGTGTGTGTGTGTGTGTGTGTGTGTGTGTGTGTGTTTTTCAGATTAGAAGATGAGTACGTGGCAGTATTTAAGCTCAGAGGACAAGCCGTGAGTCGGTTAGAGCAGTTCCTGAGAAAGGCAAGATTCTGGTTTCGGTCCCGGTCGGTACACGATTTTAATCCGTCAGGATGTTTAAAGGAAGTCCACACCCCGCTGATCACTAGAGGATTCACTCTAGAAATTTAGTGATTTTCCTATAATAAAAGTAAAGGGATGAATGTGCGTTGTGTTTGTCGAGGTAGCCAAACGATGAGCCATAAGACATCGTAGAGTGAGTAGTGGAGAAATCTTCATGCGATGAGTGGCAACTTGAGTTACGTGCTCTGTAAGCAGCGGACGACCTTGCAGTGCCCGCGGACGTCTTTGCGCAGGGCTTTGACGGAAAAAGAGAGACGTGAGGCTCCGGTTCTTCGCGCTCAAGGGCTGGGAAATACCCACGTTCGCGCTGACCACTCTTGTGGAGACGCCCTGGCTCGCGTCACTAGTTTGATCTGGCACGACAATTCGTTAGAGCATGACGTTGACTTAATATCCGGTGTTCTTGTTTGCTGTTTCCCTCCGTCTGCAGTGGGCAAGACGAGAGGTGAAAAGAATACTGAATGCTCTATAATACCAAGTTAGTTGATCGTGCAGTGATAATATGAAAACATTAAGTAAAATTGTTGTAGTAACTTTATTTTGGTCACATTACGTCAAAACCATTTCTGTGTTATAAACTAACACAACACACTACCATGCCTAATACGCTGTAGGAAAACACTTAGCATTCAAAGCAGCTTCCAGCCGTCTCGGAATTGATAAATGCACGTCCTGTGTGGTTTGCAAGGCAATCTTATACCATTCTTCCTGCAAAGTACTGGCAAGTTCAGTTAACGATGGGGGAGGTAGATATCGACAGGGCGGATGCGGAAATTCATCTTCGCGATCACAGAACCAGACCTGGAAGATCCGAACCGTGTGAAAGAGGGCCCTGTCGTCTTGGAACCCAGCATCACCATTGGGAAGCAAACGTTGCACCATAGGAAAGACCTAGTCAGCCACAGTGGTAACATAATCCTTGGCAGTAATGCAGCCTTGCAGAGTACTCGTGGAGCCCATGGAATACCACGAATCATCCCCGAAGCCGCGCCATGTTTCACTCTTGGGACGCTCTTGTTCGTAAGTGTGAAACAAGACTCCTCCCACCAAATGACACACTTCCGTATCTACGTAGTCCAGGTTTTATGGTTTTCTTGTTACGGCCATTTGCATCATAGGCAAATGATTTTGTAATTCCAGCTCGCCCTTCAATTCCCAACTCGTGTTGATCTATTGCTGACGTGGTTCACGAGTACCACACTCAGTTCTGCAGTCGCTTTTGCAGCTGTCGTCCACTTATTTTTCATCTCAGTTCTCTTAGATCACCGTCTGCCACGATCGGTCAACACACTATTTCATCCGTGTTGTGACTTAGCGGATGATGTTTTTCCGCTTTCATTGTGTGTGGTTTAAATCTTCGACACGGTGCCTCTTGAAACACCAAATACTTCGGATACCTCGGTTACGTTTGCGCACATTATACGAGCACCAAAAATTTGCACGTCTTCGAATTGACTTCTGTCTGACATAGTGCACTCACAAGTGCACAGAACCCTTTTCTGGCCACGACTCACACTTGCGACGATTTGAGAACATTGCACAGGTGCCATTCGTGGTCGGATACAATAGCGTAACCTGCAGGCTTGGCTGACACCTGCATGCATACTTTTGGCAACCCCTGTACAGTACATGTAGTTACTGTGGAGAATGCTCACGCCGACCAACTGGATGTAATCTTCCGAAAAGAGGTCGTATGAACTCGACGGCATTTCTCGCAGTTGACTGGAACTAGCAGTTGAGTGGATGGCAGAAGCCAGCCAGTAGAACCGGCGCTGGACAGTTCGCACCTGACAGAGATGGCATTAGATCGAGTCGAAGAATCTCCAGCAACTAACGCCTCTAACAGTGGTCCCAACGTGGCGGCTTTGGTAGAGTAGTTCGTAGCGCTTGTCAAGAAACCGAAACGACATAGCCAGAAGTATCGCCTGTGGGTATGCAGTTTATCCCCACTATGAAAGGCAAAGCAGTGTCTCCTTCCATCTTGTTCCTCGTTGCTTATTCTACCGCGCTTGAGAGAAATGCGTGTCTGATCATGACACTAGCGGCAAGACACTGTCTGAGCCACATTGCCGAAATAATCTGTAAGAAACTGTGCACTTCACTATTCGGTAAATGTCTTGCAGATCAGTTAAGACGTCAGGAATTAAAACTCTGTACAAAGACAACGCCTCCTGCAATGCGAATAAGCCCTCGCTGCGAACATCGTGAAAAGCAGAATTAGCGTAAGATCAAAGTTTCTCCAGTGTTATGTACCCTCCAAGAAGGTTAAGACTGACTTGACGGCTCAGTGGTGAGGTGCCAGACTAGAAATCCGGAGATCTCGCGTTCGATCCCGGTCAGTCGTAGAATTTTTGTGTGTCACTTATGAGTTCTTTCACCACTGGCAATGTCTGATGGTGTGAAAAAATGCCGAGTTGCACCGTGGTTCGAAATCCATGCTTAGCTGTAGATCTACACTCTGACTGGCTGGGTAAGTCAATTGAAATGTAAAAAGAAGGCTTACGACCGCTAGCAGGACCACGCCTAGTAAAGCGCCGTGGCATTCAAACAGTTTTCGGAATGATGGCAGCCTTACTTAAGAACGAATTTCATTGGCGGATATAACTGCGGAATCTTGAACGTTGCGTTCTGGTTGAAGTGATTTTCGTTTGTTGAATACTGCATTTACACAAAGAATTTGTTTGTTAGGAAATAACTAAAAGCAACTAAATGAACGGGGTTTTGCTGCTTTTGTTCCACGTATGGAGATCGGGAAACTGTTCAGTGAATTAGTGTCCGTCGAAAGAGGTATTATTTCCATGACCTGTCTCTCTTTTTCTGGATAAGGCATAATTCACACCTAAAGGTATAAGTTCGTCACGAAGTTGGATAATGTTAGCAAACTGAGTATTCTAAACAGGCAGGTGTCAGTTTCGATAAATATACATTTTTTCGCCTATTTTTAACTGTAAAGACAGTCAAATGAAAACGAGACATATGAAAAACGTAATTTAACTGCTTATTATTCCAAAAGTAATCGCCATAACGGTTAATCATGTATACAGCTGAGAGACAAGACTGTCAGTGCTATCATGGAAAAGATGTTTGCTGTTGCCTACGGAACCATGATTGTATCCAGGACTACACCTTTTCGTCCTAAGCAAATAGAGGGCGACGAATGTCTATCTTCAGGGCTCCAAAAATATGGCAATAGCTTGGGAAAAGATCGGGACTGTATGGAGGATGTGTAAGGGCTATCCAACGAAACTTCTACCGAGGTTGTTTCAACTATACGTATGGCAAATGGAAAACTGCGTGACTGCTTGCACCGTTGTAAATAATATTTAGAGGAGAAAACGTCGCAGATACTACAGTTAAGGGTTAGTAATCTGCACTCATAACGTCACCTCGATTCACGGGACGAATATTTCCTCCAGAGGTCGTCTTGATTACCGTACCTTCTTGAGAAGTCTCCATGCCCGCTTGCGAGAACTGGCCGCCATTCCACGCGGAGCAACAGTATTTTATCTGATTTCTCGGGAGCTGTCCACGGAAGAGGCCAGAGCTGCGCCGGCGCCGCCGCTGCCGGTCAGCCACTGCCGGAGATGTGACCGATAGCCGGGGCCGCGCGTCACCTGTTTGCGTCCGCAATTCGCGCCGCGCCCTGACGTAACTGCCTCGCCTGCCCGCTCCGGCCGTCGGCGGCTACGCACCGCTGTCCGCGCCGCGCCGCGCACGAGCCTCCTGCCGCCTGCAGCTCTGAGTCGGCGTCGTTACTGGTCATCAGAGGACTGTGTGTCCGATTTTGGCGGGCGCGAGCAGCTTCTTCGTAGGACGGGTGGTTAGAAAATTTTAACAAGTAAAACTACGGTTCCGTAGACCTTTTCGAGTCTAACATCTTTGATGTATACAGTATATGCAAACTGAAGAAACGAATGAAAATTTGTAGCAAGACCGGGAGTCGAACCGGGGTCTCCTGCTCACTAGGCAGATGCGCGAACCACTACGCCACAGTGGCTTTGCACAACTGCACGCACTACCTTATCACGTCTTCCTTCTCATTAGTTCTCTACATATTCACCCTTCAACGCGAAACATTTTTTCGAACGATGGACGACTTGGAGGAGATCTTGTGACCTTGTAGAAGTTTGCCTTTTGGCTCGTCAGGAGACGCTGTATCTCAAAAATACTTTGTTGTCATTCTGGAATTGGTTACTTCATCCGAGGAAATGGGGAGGAGTTACAGAGTGCAATTTCAGAAGAATACGGAGATGGGGCAGAATTAGGTAGCACAAAGAAGCAGCATGTGTGACTGTCATGTACAGAATGAGCTGGGGCGTTGTCACGAAGCGATAACACCTTCTTGGCCTGCTTCCCGCGAGGCTTCGTCTTGACAGTCTCTCGTAACTTTGTCCTGAGATTTCGGTAGCAAGCTTCTGTGACTGTTGGCCCACTACGAGCGTAATATATTAGCACCGAACTGTGGCAGCCCCTAAAACTCACCTTGTCCGATGGTGATAGGAACTTCGTTCTCCCGCCGGCCGCTGTGGCCTAGCGGTTCTAGGCGCTTCAGTCCGGAACCGCGCTGCTGCTACAGTCGCAGGTTCGAATCCTGCCTCTGTATGGATGTCTGTGATGTCCTTAGGTTAGTTGGGTTTAAGTAGTTCTAAGTATAGGGGATTCATGACCTCAGATGTCAAAGTCCCATAGTGCTTGGAGCCATCTGAATCATTTGAATCTTCATTCTCTTGGCCGTGGTGAATGAATCTACAGGTTTTCGTTGCTTGCTTTGATTCTTTGTTTGATTGTAATTAGAATACACTCGTACTCGTCTGTAATTATGCTGCCGAAGGAGTCATCTGGTTTGGCTAGGAACAGCTCCAACATTTCCACTGTTGCTGCGTGGGTTCGGCAGGTCATTTGAATAGGTCTCAACAGTCGCGGAACTCAGCGAACGGCAACCTTTGTTATGTTCAAAAGGTCGTGCAAGATGTTGAAACCTAATCCACGACTGATTTTCATTTTTTTCACTAGAGCCACTGAGCATTAGGGCTTCAATATTCCGTGCGATTTCCGTTTCTTCACAGAGAGGTGGTCTGACACTTGTTCGTCTTTCGGACTAACCACTGTGTCATATGATGGTTATTGTTGCAACATTGTTCCCCCTCAAATAAGAAAACGAATTACCGCACAAAACTCCACTTGACTAATGTGCTGCGCCGTTTTGTTTTGGATCTTCCAGCGGCATGCTTCGATATTACGGCACTGGGTTACCGTATATTCTTGGCAGGACCGTAGACATGTAACATATACATGAAAACAAAACAAAAAATCATGTAACTTAATTTTTTTTATCTGAATATTAAAACTTTGACTACACCACGCATTTGTTGCCTCTCATGTCTTGTGTAAGGTCACCTCAGTTATACATAATAAAGTCTGTTGAAGTTAGAAATGATCCTCCAGAGCAAACAAATTCACAAGAAATTTATGTTCCTGGAGTTAGCACATCATCAGATCCACGTGCGTACAGAACGGTAATTTTTAGTTCCTGGTACTGAAAACAGCTTGTGTAAAATAAAGATTCTGCATTAATGATGTCATCACTTTGCCTTTGTAACGGTCTCCTGTTAAGAACGTGAATTGTTGACATTCCGTTTCTTTCTATTCCTAGTTCTATTTCTGGGGCCCAGGCATTTTTAATTTTAGCTCTTCTACGCCCTGATAAATGTTATGTCTGTTATAAACTCTTTACAATTCCAGAGGACTGATTAATAGTATTATTGTTTGGAGTAGCGAAGGATTTATTCAAAAATTTTTTTGTATAGAGGAAAGAGGTACGATGCCCTGTAAGAACAAGCACAGTGTCATAGTGAATGCTCGTTAGAAAAAACTGCATCGAATGTATAATCTGGATTAAAACTTCTGTGAACGCGCCATTTGGAAACAGTTTATGATTGTTTTATGTTGCCGAGCTGTTCAAAGGCCTTGGAACTAGCTGTGGAATTTGGGGAAAATGGGATTGGCAATGTCGAGACAGTTGTTTAAGAGCTAATTTTCAACTTATATTTGAATCAGATGGTAAAATTACGTCTGAAGTCTTGCGGCCTTAATAATACTAAAACAGGAAGAAGATTGAGACGTGTTTCTTGCGTGCGCCCTAAATTATTCCTCTATGGAAAATATGCGATGACTGTGACACTGACGGAATAGGTGGACGAATTACATTAGCAAGGTGATACAGGGGTTATAGCCAAAACGATACAAGAAGTTGTCTCACAAATGATATTTGAAGCGAATATGACATGAAAATTAATGTATAGAAGACAAAGATCGTGAGAATATATTCCAATCACACGTCCATAGAAATAAGAGTGACGGCAATCGATATGATGAAGCTTAAAGGTTTCAAATAGATGAAAAGTTTCGTAGAAGAGGCTGCTGTTATTCATCAGTGAAAACTGTAGCCATATATTCACAAAAATTAAAATTTGATGAATAGCAATATAAATGTTGCGCAGAAGAAAAAGTAATTAGGCGTTACATGTGAAATGTGACCTCGAGGGATCAAAACGGTGACTTGCGTGGAAAACTGATGTATTGCTTTAAACTTGGAAATATCGTATAGGACAGTGGAAAAGATAAAATCATCATGGAAAATAACAAACAAAAGGATGCTGAAATGTGTCGGAAGAAGGAGACCTATTTTGCCAAGGTGCTTCAAAGAAACTCAAATTCGGTAGGCTATATTCTGCGACATCTTCTACATTATGCTCTAGAAGGAGAGATGCAAAAGGAAACGTGGAGTGAGCAGAAGATAAGTACAGCTGGTGGATGATTTCCAGAACAGCAAAATACATTGACTGTTGAAGACAGAGATATCGAGATAAATGGAAACGAAGAGCTGTAATCTGAACCGAAGAAAACGTCCAAGTTCTCTTGACCAGTGGACCTACCTACAGACAAAACACGGTTGATGAGATGTTGATTGCTTTACCAGTTACATAAGTAGAAAGTAGTTCCATTGTCACGGTATTTTGACTAGTAGGTGATTTAGAACTGAAGAGAAATTGTCACATGATTTTCCTGTAGTTTTGCTCCTAGTAAACGTTGTGCAATATCGATAAGGGCTACTGGGTAGGCGTCCAGTTTATGAATACCGTAGAACAACAAACAGGTTATTTTGATCTGAAACTAACTTTCGTGGGATACATTGGTTTACATACAAACACTGTTTTCGATAATTTAGTGTTCGCACGCTTTAAACATTGTAAGTGCCGGAGACAGCTTTCATTGCGTGGTTAAGCAATGCTAAAAGACTCGCTTCTCTTATGCAACAACCTGCTACTGTCGCAGAGCTGCATTTCACATCGTCGGAGGCCCTTCGGGTATCCAGCTGGAGGCCAAAGATTGATTTAGACGTGCACTTTTTGACCATTAATTTGAGCAACTATTTAAAATAGTTTCCTCAGTATATTAGGTGGGATGAGGTGGAAGGGTGAGGACAAGGTGGACACAGTAGCAAACGAGGCAGAGGTTGACCTTGGAACTCGCCACCTGTGTCTCGTTACTCAACTGCCCTCAGACATGTTTGCAACAGCACTTCCTTATCACAAGACAATCCCCAGGTGCCAGTCCATGGGAAATATTTCTCACATTTTGTATCTGCCTAGAAGTACGTCCTGTTCAGGTAAATGACTGAACAATAAATTGTTTCACCAGTATACAGGCTGCTTCGAGAAGTTCAATTAATGTACATGGTGATTGTGGTAATGACAGTTTAGGCGAAATTTGGGAACGTGGGCGTATGAAGATATCGGATTCAGAAAAGACAGTGCGTTACTGGTGTCCGAACTGTTAATGTATTAGAGACAGCTAGCCTCGCGAATCGTATTACTGTTGTTGTTTGATTGTGAACATGTTTCTGGCAAACACAAGTATTATAAATTACTGTTGGTAACATACTAAAGGCTCTTAAATAAGTAAAAAATTTCAGGCAAACCATTGTATCTGCTTGCAGAACTATAAACTTATCGAAAGATGGGCGCCGTCATAAATATGGTAATAGAGAATTAAACAAGTTGTCATCAAGTGACTAGTAACGGTCAGTTTAACGTAAATCATAATATTTAGATACAGTCAACGACAGTCACGGTAATGTGAATGTTAATAAGATTATAAAGTGCAACTGCGAAAAGTTCGGAAACTTCATTGAAATCAGTAAGTAATGCACTTTCTGTAATTTTTGTTGAAATTGTATAAATATAACTGTTGTAACTCAATATCAATAAAAAGCGTCTCACAAGGAGAAGTGAATTCCGCTGCCTACGAGGTTTAGAATTACATCTGCAACAACGTTTACTGTTCGCCACCCACAATCCCGTTGATAGATCGAAAATGTACACTAAGTGGATAAGAGTGAAGTAATAAGCTGTGCATACATTCCGTCGGTGTACATACATCATTCTAAGTTTGAGAAACTGAAGTCCTTGTAGAAGGTCGCCATTGTGTAATAATGCAGAGTGGAGCTCTCTCACAACACATCTGGAGTAGAACTTCACTGCGAAGCGCGCAAGCTTAGGGTTACGGCTTCCACATTCTACGAGTGTTCGTATCCTCGTCTGTCACCCCGGATTTTGGTTTTCGATGGTTCCCCGTATCATTTACTCAGAGGCCGGAATAATTTTTATGATAGACTACGGCCGATATCCTTGTTCACAGGCGAGTATAAATTTTGCTCTATCCCTAATTATCTTCTCTTATTCTATCCTTCTTGCTTCCTGTCTGTAATGAAGCCCTTTGACGATTCTGGTATTCGATATCTTACAATCTTTTTCTTTCTTGAAAGCAAAAAATACCACGAGAAAGGCGTAAATGTCTTCCACTCTGTGATTTATTGAAGTGATACACCCCGCACATTAGTAGCTTTAAAATCAAGAGCGTGATTATCTGTCGTTGTCCGTGTTGATGAAATACGAGCTCTGAATTGTCTTTCTCTTTACGTCTTTGTCCAGTTAATTAGTATTTGTCGTCGACGTAGATAATTAGAACATTTGGCAGGATCCGCCACATTTGTAGTTACCGTTCCGTGCCTGTTGACAGATCTTCACTCCGCTCTCTTTTGACGTTTCAACCAGAATATGTATATAGTACCAGTAATATGTATACGTCTGTCTTTTCGACCCAGCTATCATCTGTGCTTCGGCTTTCTGCCGTTGATTCAGTGTCGGCGCATCAGTTTGTCAGCCGCATTGCTCGGGACTACAGTGTTTCTAATTACACTCCCGGCTGCAGACAGTGCTTTGTCCTGGTTCAGTCAGCCGCAGCACAAACCTCGCGGCCGGATGCCGCAGGCGGCGCGCCCTTGACATTCCCCGTATCTCTCCCCTTGATCTAGTCGGCCGTAACATGCCCAAGTGTTTGTCTGTATGGCTCCTCCAGATCATCCGCGGCGATAAAAAGGGTATTGCTGGATGTAATATTTCTAGAAACGTACCTAATACGTATGGTGTGTGCGGATGTATCATCAGACATTTCCGATAACTTAACGCAATTAGATTTTTTCCGTGAGTTGTTATTGTTTTCTGTCCGGACACAAATTTGATGTAGCCATTCATGCCAGCCTATTCTGAACACGTCTTTTGAAATCTACGTCACTATTTCATCATAAGATAGTCTCGCAGCATGCTGCGGGTCCATCTCAGAAGCAGCGTTTGAAATAAGTACCAAGATTAATTATGGGGATCATCTTGCAATACTTACTTCTTAAAATTAAATTGGTAAAACATAATATATTGAAAGCACGAAATATAACAAACTAAGCCTCACAAGGAAAGAAATATCCAAATATGTGTCCATAAAAGTGAAAGCAAAAAAATAAGTAAAAATAAAGAAATAAATGAAAGTTACACAGATAAAGGACATACACATTGGAGTTTACGCACATGCCCGCCGTATGTCTCGAACCCGCGACCATTGGGTACGAGCAAGTTTCGCAGGTGCCCAAGGCTAAGTGTCCCACTCGCTAGGTCGTTTTTTCACGATATTCTGTCGCTGATATTTAGCTTGTATCCTCGCCGCGTTCAGCAAATGTACTTTTCAACCGATTCCGCGCTCGATTCACAGCAGTAACACTAGCCGGATGGTGAACAAAGAACATCCAGTGTAATGGCTGGATTCCACATTGCTGAGGTCTTGTATTTCCAAGTGTTAGAATTGTCAACATTTCTTAGTTTAGCATTTCGTGGTACTACAGGACACTTAAACGCGGAGACGAGATGAGTGCGCGACGTGGACAAATCAATTGAGAGTCTCTGAATTTTGCTCCTGTAAGCAACTTCATGTTCGGTTTCAGAGCTGTTTAGTTTGTTGCGATCAATGTTTTAAGATAGTGCTGGGGTGAGTGACCGTACGACGCTACTAAAGACTACACGAAAACGATATTTCGCTGATGTTATGGAGCATGAAGCGCGAGTTTATGGTGATATGAACGCAAATTCAACGAAAGGTTTGTAATGTTCCGTTGCTAGCTCGCCAAACAAGGAACTAACTCGCCTGAGGATCCCGTGACAGTGCGCCATTTAGTATTTACCGGCCAAACCGCGATTTCCTGCGTTATCCGCAGCTACTTACGTCCCCGCCCCCAGCGTCCCTACTTCAAATGATTACTCATTGCTTGCCTCGCGAGTCGTGTGGTTGGCATGTCTTAAGAATACTGGAGAGGAAAAAAAAAAAAGTCGCCTCGACTCCTCCCCCAGGAAACATCACGCTGAGCCCATGTGACACCGCTTCTAGCCTTGAAAATGGCAGCAATTCGGGGAGGAAGTGTGTCCCCAAGTTTCTTCAGGTATGGTATATCCAGCTGAAGCCATGGGTTGGTCATTAGATCCCGTAGACGAAGTAAATTCGGGGATGATAATTGCTGCGCTTTACCCGCTGTTACAAAAAACCCCAAACATTTTCTGTCAGTTTAAGGTCGGGTAATATAGTGGGTCACTCAAGGTGCAGTGGTGTAACTGAGTGAACGTATGTGAAGAAGGCTTCCTCCAAAACCATCACAGACTCACCTGGGGCCAGAACCACAGCTTACGGGGTTGTCGGTGCAGCCCACGCCTTGCATCATTTAAAGAGAGCCAGAGTCGCGCCTCCTCAGCCACACTACAGGCCACGCCAACTGCGCCAGTTTTTTTTTCTTACATGAAGTGCAACTTTGTACATCGCCGAGAGCAAAGGCTTTTTGCAAGGTACGCGATTCAAACGTCAAGTACATGCAGTTCCATTCGCGCTGTTCGCTCGTAAACAGTTTGAAATGCACGTGCATTCACTGACACTACGAATACCTGTCGGGTTTGAAACCGATTGTCATTGACAAGGCGTTTCGGTTAGGATAATCTTACGACCATTGTTTGTACACCATGTTATACGGCTGCGATTGGTATCCCTCCCGTGTGGAAACGTTGGACAGGCCGCATTGATACACAAACAAAAAGGACAGCTTCATTCACTATCACAGTGTGGTCATGGGCGGGCAGGTCCAGACTCGGCAACTGTTTTCTCTCATTCTGTCAGGTCTCCACTTCGACGTATCTATCTGTACTGACTCCATACAACCAACTGGCTCATGTACAACATTTCAACGTCATGACATACGTCAGCGGTGAAAAGTAACATGGCCGCTTGGTGCCAGTTTTACACCATCTGCAGGGCTTCAAACCGACCGTCCCCAGTTTTAAGGGGGGCGACTAATGTTTCATCGGTGAGCATTTGCGTAAATTATGTTAACAGAGACTCTTGAGGTACAATAGAGATATGTTTTCGTGGGCTGAGATAGAATGAAAGTGTCGAGAAGAGTGAAAGTGTGCGTGCAGTCACCACCCACGGCGGGTGCCGAAATTCTACTTCAAAATAGGTGTTACAAATGGACGCTTACACTGCTGCAGAGGATAGTTGGATGAAAGGTGACGATGTTCTGCAAGCAGTAGATACAACGTATAGCTAGGAGAGGATGCTTGAGTGATCTTTTCTCCTGGTCGTTCCCGTTGTGTGAGAGAGAATCGTACAACATGCCTTATGAAAGAAATTAAAATAACTCAGACGGCGCGATTACGATTCTTGTGACAGAACCAGATAAAGCTACGGATACAGCTTGTACTTTTTGACATAAAGTTCAGTTTATTGTTGAATGCCCTGTAAGTGAAGCGATTTTGGAGTATGGCAGTTAAAATGCCTTCTTTATGCAGTACCTTTGTACTGATATGATCTGTGCGTATAATTTGCCCGTATGGGCCATTGTGCCGCATGTTTATTCTTCGTGGAAGACTTTGCAGGTGCAGCAAGCATCGGTGCACCCCTGACCCGTTAAATGGCACGCCGCCCATCTGGCAAGCTACGGAGCGCGCTTTCTCCCATTTACATTGCACGCGTTGTCCACCTGGACTGTTCTTGGCAGATACTGTTCAGATATTGCGACAGATTTAAGAGCGGTTCACCTAGACGTGCTGTTCTGGACTCCATTCCGCCCTCCACCCCCCCCCCCCCCTCCCCCACAGTACTAAGTAGAGCATGTGCTTTAAAGGCAGTTTTATGTTTTGCACTAAATTGCTTCCGTTATTGAGCCGACAAGTGTAATTCTGCGGTACATTTCTTCCTAGTTAAGCAGGAAAAATTTATCGGAATAAGCATAAAAATTGTCGTTGCGCGCTGTTTTCATCCTGGATTACCGCTGTAACTTTATTATCTGTTGTAGAATAACGTTCTCTCGCATATGCCGTGTTTAGAGAACGAAAATGCCATCAAAAAAAAAAAAAAAAGAAAAAAGCATGGGTTCCATAACCAGAGATGTCGAAAAACACAACTCGCATTGTTCATGCATGAAATCCGGAGCGCCGTAGACCAAAGGTCCCGGGTTGTTGATGTGCTCCTCGAATTCAGGAAGGCATTCTACACAGTTCCTCGCTATCCCATGGTGAACAAAATATGACTTACTGAGTATGATACCGTGTTTGCAACTGGGTTCATAACTTCCTAGCAGATACAACCTCAAGGGAATATTATAGGGCGTTAGTGTTAACGATGTATATTATCTACTTCATAACGTTCGAAACTCCATGAGCCTATTCGCAGACATCACCATCGTCTGTAGGAAGGTTGCAACGCCAGAAAACTGTAGCGAAATGCAGAAACACCTGCGGGAGATCCACGATTGTTTCAGAGACTGGTAGTTGATGCTAAACGTACTAAATTTAACGTATTGTACATAAAAAGGCGCCGCGCGGTTTGAGGCGTCATGTCACGGACTGCGCGGCCCCTCCCGCCGGAGGTTAGAGTCCTCCCTCAGGCATGGCTGTGTGTGTTGTCCTTAGTATAAGTAGTGTGTAAGTCTAGGGACCGATGACCTCAGCTGTTTCGTCCCTTAGCAATTCACACACATTTGAACATAAAAAGGTAGACAGATCCTTTGCTGTTCGATCACATTGTCGGCGATAATACACGGGAAATAATAACGACCGTAAAATACCTAGCAATAACCTACAGTAGAGTGACCACATAAAACTAAATTTCGGATAATGAAATAGCTAGCTAAGATTCATTGCAGTAATCTTAAGGAAGTCATCCACGGAAAAAGTGGGTCACAAAGCACTTGTAAGACAAATGCTTGAGCATTGCTCATAAGTCTGGGGCCTTGGTTGGGTTTATAGAAGTTGTAGAGAAGATCCAACGACCCTCGACGCATTTTTCCACGAGACCGTGAGAACATTAGGGAGGTACTGAACAAACTCCAATGACAGACATTATAAGCGAGCCGTTGTCCATCACGGAGAGATTTGCTGTAGAATTCCAAGAGCGTGCGGGTCAAGAACAGTCGGGCATCGTATTACTTCCTCCCGTGTCCTGAAATGGTTTCAGATGTATTTAGATCTCATACGGACGTTTATTCACCGTAATTCGTTTAACACACCATTCACAGTTGATTCAGGGAAGGGAGGAAACAATAGATACTAGAAGTGCCGTAAACCGCACAGCAGAAGGTAACTTGAGGCGCATGTACAGTAGACTAGTTGAGTTACTTAGCGGCAAATTTGCGTATTTTACTCTATCGCATATCGACTGAGTAAGCTGAACATCCCTCCCATGAACCATGGACCTTGCCGTTGGTGGGGAAGCTTGCGTGCCTCAGCGATACAGATGGCCGTACAGTAGGTGCAACCACAACGGAGGGGTATCTGTTGAGAGGCCAGACAAACGTGTGGTTCCTGAGGAGGGGCAGCAGCCTTTTCAATAGTTGCAGGGGCAACAGTCTAGAAGATTGACTGATCTGGCCTTGTAACACTAACCAAACCGGCCTTGCTGTGCTGGTACTGCGAACGGCTGAAAGCAAGGGGAAACTACAGCCATAATTTTTCCCAAGAACATGCAGCTTTACTGTACTGTTAAATGATGATGGCGTCCTCTTGGGTGAAATATTCCGGAGGTAAAATAGCCCCCCATTCGGATCTACGGGCGGGGACTACTCAGGAGGACGTCGTTATCAGGAGAAAGAAAACTGGTATTCTACGGATCGGAGCGTGGAATGTCAGATCCCTTAATCGGGCAGGTAGGTTAGAAAGTTTAAGAAGGGAAATGGATAGGTTAATGTTGGATATAGTGGGAATTAGTGAAGTTCGGTGGCAGGAGGAATCCAGGAGTAGGTTTAATAATGAATAAAAAAAAGTAGTGAACGTATTACGTTGGCCAAGATAGACATGAAGCCCATGCCTACTACAATAGTACAAGTTTATATGCCAACTAGCTCTGCCGATGATGAAGAAATTGATGAAATGTATGATGAGATAAAAGAAATTATTCAGGTAGTGAAGGGAGACGAAAATTTAATAGTTATGCGTGACTGGAATTCGAGAGTAGGAAAAGGGAGAGAAGGAAACATAGTATGTGAATATGAATTGGAGGGTAAGAAATGAAAGAGGAAGCCACCTGGTAGAATTTTGCACAGAGCACAACTTAATCATAGCTAACACTTGGTTCAAGAATCATAAAAGAAGGTTGTATACATGGAAGAGTCCTGGAGATACTAGAAGGTTTCAGATAGATTACATAATGGTAAGACAGAGATTTAGGAACCAGGTTTTAAATTGTAAGACATTTCCAGGGGCAGATGTGGACTCTGACCACAATCTGTTGGTTATGAACTATAGATTAAAATTGAATAAACTGCAAAAAGGTGGGAATTTAAGGAGATGGGACCTGGATAAAGTGACTAAACCAGAGGTTGTACAGAGTTTCAGGGAGAGCATAAGGAAACAATTGACAGGAATGGGGGAAAGAAATACAGTAGAAGAATGGATAGCTCTGAGGGATGAAGTGGTGAAGGCAGCAGAGGATCAAGTAGGTAAAAAGATGAGGGCTAGTAGAAATCCTTGGGTAACAGAAGAGATACTGAATTTAATTGATGAAAGGAGAAAATATAAAAATCCAGTAAATGAAGCAGGCAAAAAGAAATACAAACGTCTCAAAAATGAGATCGGCAGGAAGTGTAAAATGGCTAAGCAGGGCTGACTAGAGGACAAATGTAAGGATGTAGAGGCATATATCTCTAGGGGTAAGATAGATACTGCCTACAGGAAAATTAAAGAGACCTTTGGAGATCAGAGAATCACTTGTATGAATATCAAGAGCTCAGTTGGAAACCCAGTTCTAAGCAAAGAAGGGAAAGCAGAGAGGTGGAAGGAGTATATAGAGGCTCTATACAAGGGAGATGATATAGAAGTGGAAGAGAATGTAGATGAAGATAAAATGGGAGATACGATACTGCGTGAAGAGTTTGACAGAGCACTGAAAGACCAGAGTCGAAACAAGGCCCCGAGAGTAGACAACATTCCATTGGAATTACTGACGGCGTTGGGAGAGCCAGTCCTGACGAAACTCTACCATCTGGTGAGCAAGATGTATGAGACAGGCGAAATACCCCTCAGACTTCAAGAAGAATACAATAATTCCAATCCCAAAGAAAGCAGTTATTGACAGATGTGAAAATTACCGAACTATCAGTTTAATAAGTCACAGCTACAAAATACTAACACGAATTCTTTACAGACGCATGGAAAAACTGATAGAAGCCGACGTCGGGGAAGATCAGTTCGGATTCCGAAGAAATGTTGGAACGCGTGATGCAATACTGTGGTGTGGCCGTGCGGTTCTAGGCGCTACAGTCTGGAACCGAGCGACCGCTACGGTCGCAGGTTCGAATCCTGCCTCGGGCATGGATGTGTGTGATGTTCTTATGTTAGTTAGGTTTAATTTGTTCCAAGTTCTAGGCGACTGATGACCTCAGAAGTTAAGTCGCATAGTGCTCAGAGCCATTTGAACCATTTTTGAGCAATACTGACCCTACGACTTATCTTAGAAAATAGATTCAGGAAAGGCAAACCTACGTTTCTAGCATTTGTAGACATAGAGAAAGCCTTTGACAATGTTGACTGGAATACTCTCTTTCAAATTCTGAAGGTGGCAGGAGTAAAATACAGGGAGCGAAAGGCTATTTACAATTTGCACAGAAACGAGACGTCAGTTATAAGGGTCGAGGGGCATGAAAGGGAAGCAGTGGTTGTGAAGGGAGTGAGACACGGTTGTAGCCTATCCCCAGTGTTATTCAATCTGTATATTGAGGAAACAGTAAAGGAAACAAAAGAAAAATTCGGAGTAGGAATTAAAATCCACGGAGAAGAAATAAAAACTTTGAGGTTCGCCGATGACATTGTAACTCTGTCAGAGACAGCAATGGACTTGGAAGAGCAGTTGAACGGAATGGACAGTGTCTCGAAAGGAGAATATAAGATGAACATCAACAAAAGCAAAACGAGGATAATGGCATGTAGTCGAATTAAATCGGGTGATGCTGAGGGAATTAAATTAGGAAATGAGACACTTAAAGTAGTAAAGGAGTTTCGCTATTTGGGGAGCAAAATAACTGATGATGGTCGAAGTAGAGAGGATATAAAATGTAGACTGGCAATGGCACGGAAAGCGTTTCTGAAGAAGAGAAATTTGTTAACGTCAAGTATAGATTTAAGTGTCAGGGAGTCGTTTCTGAAAGTATTTGTATGGAGTGTAGCCATGTATGGAAGTGAAACATGGACGATAAATAGTTTGGACAAGAAGAGAACAGAAGCTTTCGAAATGTGGTGCTACAAAAGAATGCTGAAGATTAGATGGGTAGATCACATAACTAATGAGGAGGTATTGAGAAGAATTGTGGAGAAGAGGAGTTTGTGGCACAACTTGACAAGAAGAAGGGCCCGGTTGGTAGGACATGTTGTGAGGCATCAAGGGATCACAAATATAGCATTGGAGGGCAGCGTGGAGGGTAAAAATCGTAGAGGGAGACCAAGAGATGAATACACTAAGCAGATTCAGAAGGATGTAGGTTGCAGTAAGTACTGAGAGATGAAGAAGCTTGCACAGGTTAGAGTAGCATGGAGAGCTGCATCAAACCAGTCTCAAGTCTGAAGACCAGAACAACAACAAGCTGAACATAATGTGTATACTTATCCAAGGTCGCTATCCTATTCCTTGTATTGTGGTTTTGAAAACTATTAGTAATAAAATAGTAAAAAGCACGAACTGATGTTGGAAGCGTTGTGCTCTTGTATATATACGCGGAGTAGTCTCGTGTACCTCCACATTTCCGTGCGGAAATTGTGATCAAACTAATGCAGCAATGAAACTACCTGGCTGATTAAAACTGTGTGCAGGACGGAGACTCGAACTCGGGACCTTTGCCTTTCGCGGGCAAGCGCTCTACCATCTGAGCTACCCAAGCACGACTCACGCCCCGTCCTCACAGCTTCACTTCTGCCAGTACCTCGTCTCCTACCTTCCAAACTTTACAGAAGCTCTCCTGCGAACCGTGCAGAACTAGCACTCCTGAAAGAAAGGTTATTGTGGAGACGTGGCTTAGCCACAGCCTGTGGGATGTTTCCAGAATGAGATATTTCACTCTGCACACAGTTTTAATCTGCCAGTAAGCTTCATATTAGCGCACACGCCGCTGCAGAGTGACAAATCTCATTCTGTAATGCATCAGTGTTTGCGACAATTTAGGCGACTTTTCTTGAGGACACCAGAGAAGATCCGCTTCCACGTTTCAGAGCCCTGCCTTAAGCCGTCGGCACACGGACCGTGCATCCGAGCGTTCAGCGTGCCGAGTTTCTGGCGTTATAGCGTGGAATAGCACGTTCGGGAGTCTTTCCAAGCGTGCAGATATCTGGCATGTCAGATATTCTGAGCGTGCGTCTGAGCGTTGACCAATGAGATGGCATAAAGCCACCAACGTCGCACGCACGCCGCCTCCCTTCAGTACAGAGTTGTGAGGCGCCAAATTGGCATTCATTTCAAGCCTATACGTATACATGCCGTTTCTGAGCACTAGCAAATTGAGAATCACTGGAAAACCCGTTGTTAACCGTGTGATCCGTCGCAATAAAATAATGAGAAACATTATATTCGTGACAAAAGAATTATTGTAATTTGCTTATTATGAGAGTATGCTATTTGAAGGCAGCAATACACTGAGGATGCACCCAAAACGCATTGTTCTTGGTACAATTTGTTCTAATTAAATTTCAGTTAGTAACATAGTTACGATTGAAGCTTTCAGTAAGTGCTAAGATTGGTAAGATCCTAGGAATGGCAATTAACTTGAAAATGTTAGTTTAGCGTGGTGAGTAGCGTCACTGATTTGTCAAATTTTTATGTTTGGGCGGTGTTTCGCGACTCGCCAGTATATAAATTCTTTTCCTAACATAGGCGTTTTTATTAGGTTCTGTTACTTTATTATTAGTTTAATATAAGTATATACTATAGTTTTTGATGTTATGTAAATATAATTTCACCTTTCTTTGGGTGTACGATTGGCTTGATCTACAAGACACCTTGCGCTACTTGTATAAAGCTATTTTGCTCCTTTTTCTTTTACGCTTCATAATTCACGCGTTGCAAAGATTCTGCTACTGGGTAGGAACAGTGATCAAGTAAGACTGACCTTAAGAGTTTTACTAAAATGTGGGAATGATAAAATAATGTTTATCTTATGCGGAGAAGTATTCCAAATTTTTACCGCACTGTTTGTAATGGAACTTTTATAAGCCAGTGTCCTTATTGATTGGACATGGTACTTTCTTTTTCGTGGACAATGGAGGAAATGTGCTAACATGGGAATTTTACGCGCGCCCGTTTAGTAAACAGTGTGATTTACGAACTAGAATCTTCCCGCAACTGCCGCCGGAGTGCGTTGCGATCGCGTGTACCACTTTGGGGCCCACGTACCGTATGCACAAGTCGCATCGTTTCTGAGCGTTGACGTCTGTCAGCACGGTTCGTGTGCCGACGGCTTTACTGATCCGTCCTTCAAGCCGGTCCCGCCCCCTCCCCCCCGCATCACCCCCCTTCCCCCACCACACACAAAGTGAGCAGTTCATCTCAGGGCTACCCTGGGTGTCAACCACACTCAGTTGCGTGCTTTAGCGACTCACCTGCTCGGTAGCCTTGACAGCGGTTGTCTCGTTTCAGGTTGCCTGCCCCGGGTATCATTCATTGTGTAAATGTGTCACCTCGCTTATAGCTGTAAGTTAGAGAGATGTTAAAGTGGCAGCACTCGTGGCAGATGATGATTGCGAGAAGTTTACATGCGAATAAAGTGCTAATTGATTATTTAGTAATGCTACTCGCGTCTCACACTCATTTTCCATGCCCCAATGACATTCGAACACAAGTGTCTTGTACTAATATTTATAGGCCGACGCCATACACTGGATTTTTTTCCCCAAAACCTATGTTAAATATATAAAATTTACGCACTGTCTTGTCCCGGCGTTTCAGTATCGTAAGTAATGTGCTGATTAAATTATTGTCATTAGTCCTGCAGGAACAAAATAAAAACGAATCCCACGCTTGCGAACATATTGCTACTGCTGGTATTGTTGCAGCTGTCGATGTCATTAACGACCACAAATATTGATTTCTCTTGCGCATTTATTTTTTCGCTATTGGATCGAATGTTCGAGCTGTTTTGCGAGAGTAAAACTAAATCAACATTGTTTCTTGGATCAGTATTTTGCCAGGGAACCATCCAGCCGGACTCACGCCTGTGTGCAGTTCACGCTTAAAAAGCGTCCTGTACAGTTCGCTCTTAAAAAGCGTACCAGAAATAATGATCTGCTGTTTGGAGATTCCAGTGTCCTAGATTTCTTCATTTTACTGATAACAGCCTATGCCGCCACCATAGCTTCCCCTGATTTTACTGCAAGTACTAACCACGTGCATCGTGTGGCGTGTCTTGTTATTACGACGACTACGAACACTCGTCCCCAAATTTACTGATGTAATTTATCTACGGAGTGTACCATTCATCTTTACTATCTCCAACAAACTCTTTATCGACAAGGAAAAAAAGCAAAAAAAAAGTTTCAAGCAAATGTTTAGCTACCGGGGGAACAGTAACCAGAATTGTTGTTTGTCTTGTAACTTTGTTCGTTATGGAGATATGAACAGCAGTACGACCTT
Source organism: Schistocerca americana (assembly GCF_021461395.2). Lineage (NCBI taxonomy): Eukaryota > Metazoa > Arthropoda > Insecta > Orthoptera > Acrididae > Schistocerca > Schistocerca americana. The sequence continues at coordinate 40,768,380 of NC_060125.1, forward strand.
TACAAATAGTACGTTGAATATTTTTATTCGATAATCCACTTCCTCTCTTCGATCTGTTGAAAAACGTATCACGTGACTTTTATTTCCCGAAATTTTCTTAGACTATCCAGTCATAGCACACAGTGGAGAAACGCAACGAAAATGCACTGTGGTCATTCAGTTAATCGCCTTGTTGCATTTACTTTTCTCTTAACTTACTTTCACCATAAATGAGTAGTTCTTCTACCTTCTCTTCGTAGCTGAGTAGTCAGCAAGGCCGAATGCCGTGCGGAGGACCCGGGTTCGATTCCCATGGACTTTTTGTAGCCATGAAAACTGGGATGGCGTGCACTCAGTCTGCTCGGTACCAATTGAGGGAGCTGCTTGAAAGCGAAGTGGGGGCGCCAGGTCTGCTAACCTGACAACCACCGAGCTGACCCCACGCCCCCTCCATCCTCATCTTGATGACACAGCAGTTCTCTGCTAATCCATCAAGGAAAGTAGTACTGCAGCCAGACACGTAGTACTTGAATTATGATAACAAAACCAGCGGCTGTATTTGAATCCAGCTTCGTTTATTCTTTTTAACACATACTACCCAGTTTAGACACCACATAGTGTGATCTTCGGGTCCCGAAAGTAATCTGCAAGCCACAAACGTCTTCATGTGCAGTGAACTCAGTCTTATGCATCGGGCCAAAGCTAACTGGGTTCCGTAACTTCCGTGACAGTAACAAGCCCCGCATGGTCACAATATTTTTATTCAGGTTTCCGATACACCGTACTATTCCCCAGTGGTTTTGTTACAAAACCCAGTTGGTATGCCCTCACAGTATTACGCTATTGGTCCACGTCGAACCAACGCCTTGTTGCATCAATAACCTCCCCGTCATCCACGTACTGCTTCCCGCGGAGTGCATCGATCATCGGGCCAAACCGATGGAAGTCGGAAGGTGCGAGATTACGCTGTAGGGTGTACGAGAAAGAACAGCCCACTGAAGTTTTGTGAGCTCCTCTCGGGTTCGCAGTTTTGTGTGAGGCCTTGCGTTGTCATGGAGAAGGAGAATTCCACGTGCGGCGGGCCGGCACGGGAGAGATGCGGACACGTTTGCGCGATCTCCATACAGTGATGACAGACGCTTCGCCCAACGACTCACCGTGCTTTTGTTCACTGCAAGGTATCCGTAGACATTATGCAAGCGCCTGTGAATATCTACGATGCTCTGGTTGTCCGCCAGAAGAAACTCAGTGACAGCTCTCTGCTTTGAACGCTCCTTCGTCACAGGAGCCATTTTGAAGGTTACGTATAGAGTAAAAACTTAATGAAACTATAGGAGCTGAATCCGGAATATTTCACGATGTCCCACAACAAATTCCGGATTTTTTTAAATCGAAATTGACTGAGAAAAAATGTGTTGCGTTACTTATTGAGCACCCCTCGCAGTTTGAGATTTTTTTGGCAAATGACTCGGGTTACATTTGCTAATAGTCAATAACCATAGCATGCTCTGTCTTTCGTGAAACTGGTGCTGAATTGATATGTCTAGCTGGCTGAAGGAGCGGAATCCAAGTTCGGGGTTTATTCCAGCTTCCCGCCCCTGCCTCACACTGAGTACGTCCTTGGCAAAAGTGACTTACAGTTGCACAATTGCTCTTCTCCATTTTCTTTTGCATGCGCAATCCCGGTCAAGAAAATTTCGTCAGAGCCGTTGCTCATTATAAAGCGGCGAGAGGCCACCGCTACATGCACGCGACGATCGGCTAGTGGAGTCTTCCGCAGCATTCCGCGCCGCGAGATGAGTAATTAGAAATTGCGCACGTAATAATATCGCACCGGGGCGTGCAGTTCCGCGCGGCAGCCGTGCCCGACTTTCATTGTATAACTCTGCGGGTTGCGCAATCTGCTTTCCTTCTCGTGCGGCCAGCTGTCTGCGCAAAATATTGCCGGCCGCGGTAGCGTCAGCGCGGCGCGATGTGATGTCTTCCAAGTCGTGATGTCGTCCGCGGTCGTCGCGAACCACGCTTCTTCTCCAAGGCTCTCCTTTGATGCACTGTTCCACAGTCGTGTGCAGCATAAACAGGGCTCTGTAATTGGCAGGTCATCAGTTTTCTAGACCATTTCGAGGCAAATCAGAGCTCGATATATCTGGGCATCATATTAGAATGGCAATATAAACATTTTTGCCTCGTCGCCGATATCGTCAGAGACAGAGCACACAAGCTCTATTGAACAGTGCTGGACGAAGAAAGCGGGTTATTTGTCACGCCTACCTGATATCGATTCTTAGTATTACCCTCAAACGCACTATGTGTCATGCTCAACATGTTCACCACTAGCCCTCTAATCACATACTATGCTTCTTACTCTTTGTAACGGTCATTATCTTACATTAATCCACATTTTAAGGGGGCTATCTTTCATTACCTCTCGCGGAAGTGGTGTTAAGTCTTCCTGCAGTTCCTTAGGACCCTCCAGCGGCGATACTCTCCTGTACTCAGCAGCATCGTCATCGAACAATAAACAGTGCTGCTGATCCTATCTGAAAAAAAAATGTCGTGCGTGTATATTGAAAACATTAGAAATCATATTACGCATCCTTCTTGGGGTATACCCGATGTTACTTTCGTGTCGTTGCAACATTCATCGTCCTGCATTACGATCTGAGTTCAGTTAGTCAAATATTCCTCGGTCCACACACACATGTGCGAAGATCTGTCATCGTATCTTGATTAGCGCGCTACGATTCGACTGTGTCGAATGCCTTACTGAAATCTAGGAATACCCGAGTCTTTATCTGTTCAACTGCACCCATTGTATGCAAAAATCGCGCTCCAACCGAATGAGATGTTAGCGTTTATCGCCTGCGTTGAACGGAATACAGTACTGGTGATCCGCTCTGTCGGCTTAAGCACTCTAGAAATATTGTGGATATTTCAAAATAAACTGAAGTAGAAATCGTTCTCCTAGCATAAACGGAGATTTAACGGAAGAATCTTAAAGAAATGTACATCGTCCATCAATAACTTTCAAACCATTTCTTGAATTAACGTAAGGGAGAACGCATTCAGAAGATACTGCGAGGGCATGACAAGAGTACCTAACGAGCTACACGGAGAACTTAACGAGACGTACGCCTTGCATCGTGGCCACTCTTACGCTCAAAATTCCGAGTGTATACGTCACAAGAACACTGACTCCATCCAACATCTCCTGCAATGGGTACCGCGGTAAAATTAGAGATTGGTTGGTTGGTTGGTTTGGGGAAGGAGACCAGACAGCGTGGTCATCGGTCTCATCGGATTAGGGAAGGATGGGGAAGGAAGTCGGCCGTGCCCTTTCAGAGGAACCATCCCGGCATTTGCCTGAAGTGATTTAGGGAAATCACGGAAAACCTAAATCAGGATGGCCGGACGCGGGATTGAACCGTCGTCCTCCCGAATGCGAGTCCAGTGTCTAACCACTGCGCCACCTCGCTCGGTAAAATTAGAGAAAATTCGGACATACACAGAAGTGTACCGACCATTTTTCTCCTCACATAGCGGCCACGAATCCAATAGGAAGGGATGAAAACATTCTGGTACATACTGTACTCTCTTCTGCAAATTACACGGCTTACGAAGTGTAAATATAGCTATCTTACTGTAGCTTGGAACCGAAACACGCAGAGAATAATTCAGTATCGTGCAACTATTCATTATTGTCAATCTGCAATATGCTGCCTTCAGTGCGTGAATGGTGTGATTGGAGATACGCTGGTTATCATACGTATACTATTCTGACTAATGACAATTTGCTCTCTTCCCCTGTGAGTTTCGATTGTTCTCAGAGGACTGTTTTTAATGCAGATGCTTCATTGTTTCTCCATTTACGTCTCATAGTCGGTTATGGTGGTCTAGCGGTAAAGCGGGTGCATAGAAACTGAAAGGTCTGGGGTCGAAACCTCGTTGGACCACGGATTTTTTTTCAGCCTGCCTTCAAGCTACACTTCACTTCTCAGTGACGTGAAGCTTCAGCAGAGACGCACATGGTTTGTACTCCTCGTTAAACTGTAGAATCCCTGTCCCCGGTTGGATAACTGGGGCAGGTTAGGGACATGCAGGTTGCCGAAATGGTGTGAAAGGCTTGCACTCGGTCATTGAAGCGCACGAATTCATTATTATTATTATTTTTATGATTTATCTCTCATAGTGACAACCTGATAACTGTGGAAGTGATGAAGTACATATCGTCTTTGTGATAAAGCAAGGCGACCACAAGGTGAGGGACTCGGTGTAGATTTAAAGCTGCATGTTCTTAGAACAAGCTGTTTCAGACCTCGAACGTCATTGTTCGTATAATTTGGTGTTAGCACACCCACGTATTGTTCAGTAACTTCAGTAATTCATTGCACCGTACGCTCGTGAACGCTACCTTGATGGGAGTACTCGTTTTCCGAGAAAGTCGTGTCGAACTTTTAAAGTTGCAGAATCGTTCATTCAAGCAGAGATATAAAGCTACCCGCCAAAGTGAAAATCGTAGACACACTAGAGGCTTCAAGCGAACATTTCCTTTTTTCCTTTTATCTATCTTTTGTACATGTTAATCAACAAGATGCTTAATAGTGTGTGTGTGTGTGTGTGTGTGTGTGTGTGTGTGTGTGTGTGTTAAAAATCCACATATTTTTTTTGGCTACGATGCATGACTATAACGACGCCTGAATGTCAGTGCCTTGAGTGTACGGTGAATGATTATTTTGACCCACTAAGTGACTGACTTCTTATAAATCGATCAATATGAGGACCAGATGCTGAAGCTTAAACCATGATTCTTCGGCAGGCACATAATACTTATGTGTACTGAAATTAATCGTCTCATATACAGAATGTAGTGCAGCCTCCATCGAAGTCCTCGAAAACTCGAGACCAACTTTAGACATATTTTCAGAGACTAAGTTCTGTGCAAGCGAAATTATTTTATTTGATTGAGTGAATTCTATGTTACCACAGTGTTATGCAACTGGTCAGAACAAAAATGATTCGGAAGCCACTGCACGAAACTGATTGCAATAATTACTCTTATCGAGAGAGTCTTGAGTAAGAATCTTTGGTTTATATATTTAATTATCTCACATATCACAGCGTAGGTAGCAGTTTATGGTTAGTATGAATTGTATGGCGACGGTCTATGTTTAATATATTGTTGCTATTGTTGTGGTCTTCAGTCCGAAGACTGGTTGGATTCAGCTCTCCACGCTGATCTATACTGTGCCAGCCTTCACCGTCTACGCAGAATTACTGTAATCTAAGTACGAGGGTTGGAACTTAAATAGTGGCAACTATTTATTCAAAACCGATACAAAAGAGTTACATGTTTGCACCTGTTACTGCTCTTCAAAGTAGTCACCAGCGTTGTGTAGAACCCGTTGCCAGCGATGTGAGAGACATAGTATACCGTTAGCAGAGCCTGTTCTGTTGATGGTGCGAATGGAGCGGTCTAAAGTTATGGTGATTCTCGTGTACGACTGTGATGGTGATATTCTAACGCATTACGTTCCTCCACGGCAGACCGTGAGTGCACAGCATTAATGTTCGTTTTTGGAGCATCACCTGCGACCATCTTTGGGAAAGAAGCGGCGACACTTGCTTCGCAACCCACCCATCATTTACCACTACAAAGCGCGGGCGCATACAGCGCAAGCTGTGGCTGCTCTGTTCGGTCGATGGGACTGGGAAGTGCTGTACTATCCACCATACTCCCCGGACATAAGTCCTGTGACTTTGATTTGATTCTGAAGATGAGGGAATCACTTCGTGGCATTGGTTTCAGAACTGTTCCAGAGATTCGACAGGCAGTAGACAGCTCCATTCACACCATCAGCAGAACAGGCTCTGCTAACGGTATACTACGCCTTCCACAACCCTGGCAACGGGTTCTACACAACACTGGTGACTACTTAGAAGGACAGTAACATGTACAAACATGTAATTCATTTGTATCGGTTGTGAATAAATAGTTGCTACTATTTAACTTCCAACCCTCGTATATTTGAACCTTTTAGTCGAGTTGTGCCGTACATTTATTTTCTCCCCAGTTTGATTAAGTACCTCCTCGTTAGTCATCCGATCTGTCTTCAGCATTTTCCTCCACCACCACATTCCATAACCCTCGTCGTCATGTCAGAACTGTTTATCGTCCTCATTTCATTTCCGCATGACAGTACACTCCAGACACTTAATATTATATTCGATGTTAATTTAGTTTTCACGCATGCTTTTCATGGTATTTGTAGTCTTCGTTTTACACCTCCCTGCCCCCCCCCTCCCCCCACCACCCCCCAAACTTCTGCTTCGGCCAAATAGGAAAACTTGTCTACTACTTTTGCTGTTTTATTTTCTAATCCGATTCCCTTAGCACCGCCTGATTTAATTCAGTTATATTCCGTCACCATCCTTGTTTTACTTTCGTTAATATTCGTATTGTAACCTCCTTTCTGGGCACTATCCATCCCGTTCAACTGATCTTCAGTGTGTATAGGCTACAAATGGTAAGATATGTTTGTTGGAGTAGTGTCCGTGGTGAGAGAGACCCCACGTCATCTGCTTTTCCCTCCGGCTGACTGTCGGATCCTCTCGCCTGGCGTCTCGTGCTGAGTAATGCACGATTTGCATTGGAAGTGCGGCAGGAAACCGTGCCACGGCGTTCCCTCGCCGGACGGAGCCCGCCTTTTAGTCGGCGTTATGCGTCGCGCGGGCGCAGGGCGTCGCTCTCATTAGCACAGGAGAAACCGGGGGCGCGTTGGCAGCCGCCGAAGGCCGAGTCCGCAGTCCGCGGGCTGCCAACCGGTCGGGCACTGGGAAGCGGGAAGCGGCCTGCGTGCCAGGCCGGCCGCTTCCGGTCCTTTACATTACATTCGCTTCGCAGGCATCGACTGCGTTTAAGAGAGCAGGTATTCAAATTATTTCAGTGGCTGTTCAAACTGACTGTGGCGTTCAGAGTTTGAAAGCATTGTCAATGCCTTGTCAGTAAATCAGAGTGCTACAGCTGCACATCGGTGTTTTATTATTGTACTTCTTTGCAGTAGCTTTCCAGTTGGTTGAGGCTGCGAGATAAATAGCTGAAGTAAAGTTGTCGTCAATCCGAGGATTGGCACAACACCGCAGTATATTAATAGGCATGGCACTGTTGGGTGTGGTGTATCGTAGCGTTCCTCAGGACCTTCGAGCACTTTCCGCAGCCAATTAGTACGAGAACCTACCCTGAGGTGACAAAAGTCACAGCATAGTAATATGCACGTGTACAGATGACGACAGTATCGCGTACACAAGCTACAAAAGCGCAGTGCAATGGCAGAACTGTCGGTTGTACTCAGGTGATTGGTGTGGAAAGGTTTCGATGTGAACATTGCCGCATGATGGAAATCGAGACTGCAAACACGAATGCTAGCTGGAACTAGGCACATTTCGGAAATCGTTAAAGAATTCAATATTACGAATCCACAGTCTCAAGAGTGTGCCAAAAATAACATTTCAGGCTTATCTCTCACCACGCACGACGCAGTAGCCGACTGCCGAAAGCAGCGGCGTTTGCGTAGGCCTGTCAGTGCTAAGAGACAAGCAACATCGCAGAAACCAATGTGGGACGTTCGACGAACGTATCCCTGAGGACAATGCGGCGAACTGTGGCGTTAATGGGCTGTGTCAGGAGACGACCGCCGCGAGTGCCTTTGCTAAAAGCACGACAGCACCTGCGGCGCCTCTCTTGGACTCGTGACCATATCGGTAGAACCATAGACAACTGGAAAACCGTGCCCTGGTCACGTGAGTCCCGATTTCGGTTGGTAAGAGCTGGGTAGCGTCCGTGTGTGGCGCAGATTTCACGAAGCCGTGGACCCAAGTTGTCAACAAGGCACTGTGCAAGCTGGTGGTGGCTCCGTAGTCGTGTCGGCTGTGTTTTCATGGAGTGGACCGCGTCCTCTAGTCCAACTGGACCGATCATTGACTAAAAAGTTGATGTTCGCCGTCTTGGGGCCATTCATCGACTTAATGTTTCCAAACAACGATGTCATGTCACAGGGCCACAGTTGATCACGGTTGGTCTGAAAAACATTCTGGACTATTCGAGCGAATGATGTGCCCACCAGATAGCGCGACATGTATGAAACATAATAGAGATAGCTGTTCGTGTACAACATCCTGCACCGGCAACACTTCCGCAGTATGGTCGGCTGTAGAGGCAGTATAGCTCAGTGTTTCTGCAGGGGAGTTCCAACGACTTGTTGAGATCATGTCACCTCGAGTTGCTGCAAAATGCAGGGCAAAAGGAAGTCCGACACGATATTAGGTGGTGTCCCATAACTTTTGCCACCTCAGTGTACATTTCAACGTGCATTCTGAATCAAGGTTCAAATCAGTACTACTAACGTGAACAAGCGTTGCCACAGATGAAAGAAGTGAATGCATTACCAAATAAGTAGTGTGTGCGAGTTTAATGATGCCGCTAACACTCTGTTTACACTGCAGGTAATTCCAGTAAGTTAAATTGTGCTATAGAGGCATTATTTCACTTGTGATATCGTACGTTGCAGCTTCAACTGGAGCTCTTGATAATGCGTAACGATGCAAGTAACGTTTTTGTCGCCACCAAAGCGGTAACACAAGTGCTTTTCAATAGCTAGCATATACAGACTGATTATAATTAAAATTAAATTTTCAAATCGCAGTAGAAACAACACCACTGGTCAGAATGACGTCAAATTGCACTGCAATATTATCGGACGAGGAGGAGGAAAACGTATGGCAGAAGAAAAATAAATAGTTACAAAATGAAGCAATAGATGGCGCTGTAAGCATCATAATTTAATAGTCGTCGACTAAAAATGACAAATGAGCAAACTGTACTACTCGGTGTGCATGGGTGTACAGGTGTGATACTGTTAGTTACGTGAGCCCATCCACCACGGCAAGATCATATCATATGGAGGGAAAAAATCGGTTTTCAATTGTTTTGAGGCCAAAAACCGCATAAAAGCATCAATCACATCGGTTTTTAACTGTCCTGAGGCCAAAAAACGCACAAAAGGGATCAATCAAAATCAAATTGGTTTATTAATGTCCGTGTGACTGCCGCAAAATGCTGTCCACCGTTTTCTGCAACAAGTTGAAGTCGAGAAACACATCTGATCGAAGTGTTTCCGGGGTTACGTTCAGAATGAGTTACGCAGTTCGTGCCTTCTATACAGCTAAATTTGCAGTCTGAACACATCTTTCAGGTAGCCCCACAGCCAGAAATCACACGGATTAAAGTCAGGTGATCGGGACGGCCAGGCTGAAGGGAAATGGCGGCTGATAATTCTAGCATTTCCGAAATGGCGCTTCAACAGCTGCTTAACTGGATTTGCAATGTGCGGAGGTACGCCATTTTGCATAAAAATTGTCCCATTCACACATCCACGCTGTTGGAGAGCTGAAATGACGTGCTTGCGCAGAGGACTCTCATAGCGCTTTACCAGTGACGACGGTACAGGTAACAGGACCGGAAGCACCTGTCTCTTCGAAAAAATATGACCCTATGATAAATGATGCCGTAAACCCGCACCACACAGTGACCTTTTCAGGTTGAAGTGGTGCTGGTTGATTTGCGTGTGGATTTTCCGTTGCCCATATTCGACAATTCTGTGTATTGACATATCCATATTCGACAATTCTGTGTATTGACATATCCTGTCAGTGGAAGTGGGCTGCGTCTGTCCACAAAATCATCCACGGCCAGTCATTGTCCACTTCGATGCCAGCAAGAAATTCTGAAGCAAAGGTCTCTCTTGCTGGCAGGTCAACAGGAAGCAACACGTGCACATGGTTAATTTTGAATGGATAGCAATGAATGATGTTTGGTAAGCACCGTGCTCGCGGGCATGTCCAGTGTTCGGGCAATTCTCCGTGCACTACACGTTTGCGCACCACCAATCGTGTGCTCTCGCATTGCTGTGGCCACTGATTCTACTGACGTCGAATCAGTTCGTTTCCTCCCTGTACCAGGTTGCGCACCAAACGAGTGACATCATAACTGCCGTCTGTTTCACATCTTCTGTGCAGCAAGCTACGTAAATTTAAGTATTAACTGTGTTTTTCTTACTTGTCACTTCTTCTTGCGTGTGTTTTTGCTTTTAGGAAGCTTTAATTTTCGAGTAATAGTAATAGTGTTCCAAGGGTTTCGTGTTTGTTTTGAATACAGTCCAGAGACAGTTAATGGTTATTTTCATTGTTTCCATGAAGTGTCCAGTAACCACAGTTTAGTCAGCAGTCGCTTTTAGTGAATTAGCAGTCTAGTTAAAAGTTGATTACTTAACTCTCTACAGTAAATTGTTGATTTCTTAGGATGGATAGGATGTGTGACTGCTGTGTACGGACGCACGAGGAGGTGGCCACTGTTCGCGAACAGCTGAACGTGCTGATGGCCGCGGTCAGCCGTCTTCAGGCTGCTGCCTCGGAGTGTAGCGGCAGTGGGGAGTCTGGTGCGTCGCATGCTACGCCCCAGGTGTTACATGCTTCACCCACTGTCCCTGCTGTCGAGACATCTTCGCGGGTACCGGGCGCGGTTGGGCCACCCTCTCCGCAAGGGGAGTGGCGGGTTCGGCGGCGTTCGCGGCGCACCAGGCGGAGGGTCAATGTGGAGGCTGTCCGTGTGGCATCGCCCGCTCTGCCTGAGTGGACATGTGGCCGCTCCTTCAGCGAGGTCCGAGCAGGCACACGGGGGGAGGGGTTTATTAGTTATTGGGAGCTCCAGTGTCAGGCGAGTGGTGGAGCCCCTTAGGGAAATAGCGGAGAGGTCGGGGAAGAAGGCAAGGGTTCACTCTGTCTGCTTGCCGGGGGGTCTCACCCGAGATGTGGAGGAGGCCCTGCCGGTGGCGATAGAAAGCACTGGATGCACCCGACTGCAAATTGTCGCTCATGTCGGCACGAATGACTCTGCCGTCTGGGTTCAGAGGTCATCCTCAGTTCATAGAGGCGGTTGGCGGAGTTGGTGATGGCTGAAAGCCTCGCTCGCCGGGTTGTACTCTGAGCTAACTACAGGGTTATTACAAATGATTGAAGCGATTTCACAGCTCTACAATAACTTTATTATCTGAGATATTTTCACAATGCTTTGCACACACATACAAAAACTCAAAAAGTTTTTTTAGGCATTCACAAATGTTCGATATGTGCCCCTTTAGTGATTCGGCAGACATCAAGCCGATAATCAAGTTCCTCCCACACTCGGCGCAGCATGTTCCCATCAATGAGTTCGAAAGCATTGTTGATGCGAGCTCGCAGTTCTGGCACGTTTCTTGGTAGAGGAGGTTTAAACACTGAATCTTTCACATCACTATGCGTGAAACTTTCCCGCACGCGTTCAACCGTTTCTTCGCTCACTGCAGGCCGACCCGTTGATTTCCCCTTACAGAGGCATCCAGAAGCTTTAAACTGCGCATACTATCGCCGAATGGAGTTAGCAGTTGGTGGATCTTTGTTGAACTTCGTCCTGAAGTGTCGTTGCACTTTTATGAATGACTGATGTGAGTGCATTTCAAGCACGACATACGCTTTCTCGGCTCCTGTCGCCATTTTGTCTCACTGCGCTCTCGAGCGCTCTGGCGGCAGAAACCTGAAGTGCGGCTTCAGCCGAACAAAGCTTTATGAGTCTTTCTACGTATCTGTAGTGTGTCGTGACCATATGTCAATGAATGGAGCTACAGTGAATTTATGAAATCGCTTCAATCATTTGTAATAGCCCTGTATTTGTAGTGTCGTTCCCAGAACCGATCGCGGTCCCCTGGTTTGGAGCCGAGTGGAAGGCTTAAACCAGAGGCTCCGACGATTCTGCGGAGATCTGGGGTGCAAATTTCTCGACCTCAGCTATCGGGTGGAGAAGTGTAGGGTCCCCCTGAATAGGTCAGGCGTGCGACCGCTACGGTCGCAGGTTCGAATCCTACCTCTGGCATGGATGTGTGTGATGTCCTTAGGTTAGTTAGGTTTAAGTAGTTCTACGTTCTAGGGGACTGATGACCTCACAAGTTAAGTCCCATAATGCTCAGAACCATTTGAACCATTTTGGTTTTATAGGTTAGAGAATTCCCTCCCTATGCCCGACAAGATGCCTCCTGAGACGCGACAAGGAAGCAGTAGGCAAAACGCAACAGGGAATGACAATATTAGTGTGGTAATAGTAAACTGCAGTAGAGTCTGCAGAGAGGCCCCAGAACTGCTCTCATTAATAAACAGTCACACTGCTCACATAGTACTAGGGACGGAATGTTGGCTGAAACCAGATGTAAACAGTAATGAAATCCTAAACTCGGAATGTATACCGCAGAGACAGGCTGGACAGTGACAGGGGAGGCGTGTTTATAGCGATATAAAGTGCAATAGTATCGAAGGAAATTGACGGAGATACGAAATGTGAAATAATTTGGGTGAAGGTCACGGCTAAAGCAGGCTCAAAGATGGTAATTGGATGTCTCTATAGGCCCCCTGGCTCAGCAGCTGCTGTGGCAGAACACCTGAAGCAAAATTTGGAAAATATTTCGAGTAGATTTCCCGACCATGGTGTAGTTTTGAGTGGAGATTTTAATTTACCAGATATAGACTGGGACACTCAAACGTTTATAACGGGTGGCAGGGACAAAGAATCCAGTGAAAATTTTTTAAGTGCATTATCTGAAAATTACCTTGAGCAGTTAAACAGAGAACCGACTCGTGGCGATAACATATTAGACGTTCTATTTGAAACAGTTAATGCAGAACAGGAAATCAGCGACCATAAAGCGGGTACACCATCGGGGATTTCAGCCGTAAATAGAAATATTAAGAAAAGGTAGGAAGATTTTTCTGTTCAGCAAAAGTTTTATCTCAAGTCGAAGTAGTGTTGAGGATCAGTGGACAAAGTTCAGAACGATCGTACAATATGCATTAGATGAGTATGTGCCAAACAAGATCGTAAGAGATGGAAAAGAGCCACCGTGGTACAACAACCGAGTTAGAAAACTGCTACGGAAGCAAAGGGAACTTCACAGCAAACATAAACATAGCCAAAGCCGTGCACTCAAACGAAAATTAAACGAAGCGAAATGTAATGTGAGGAGGGCTATGCGAGAGGCGTTCTACGAATTCGAAAGTAAAGCTCTATATACTGACTTGGCAGAAAATCCTAAGAAATTTTGGTCTTATGACAAAGCGGTACGTGGATCAAAACAAAATGTCCAGACACTCTGTGACCAAAATGGTACCGAAACAGAGGATGACAGACTAAAGGCCGAAATACTAAATGTCTTTTTCCAAAGCTGTTTCACAGAAGAAGACTGCACTGTAGTTCCTTCTCTAGATTGTCGCTCAGATGACAAAATTCTAGATATCGAAATAGAGGGATAGAAAAAAATTATAATTGCTCAAAAGAGGAAAGGCCGCTGGACCTGTTAGGATACCAATTCGATTTTACACAGAGTACGCGAAGGGACTTGCCCCCTTCTTGCAGTGGTGTACCGTAGGTCTCTAGAAGAGCGCAGCGTTCCAAAAGATTGGAAAAGGGCACAGGTCATCCCCGTTTTCAAGAAGGGACGTCGAACAGATGTGCAGAACTATAGACCTATATCTCTAACGTCGATTAGTTGCAGAATTTTGGAACACACATTATGTTCGAGTATAATGATTTTTCTGGAGACTAGAAATCTACTCTGTAGGAATCAGCATGGGTTTCGAAAAAGACGATCTTGTGAAACCCAGCTCGCGCTATTCGTCCACTAGACTCAGAGGGCCATAGACACGGGTTCCCAGGTAGATGCCGTGTTTCTTGACTTCCGCAAGGCGTTTGATACAGTTCCCCACTGTCGTTTAATGAACAGAGTAAGAGCATATGGACTTTCAGACCAATTGTGTGATTGGATTGAAGAGTTCCTAGTTAACAGAACGCAGCATGTCATTCTCAATGCAGAGAAGTCTTCCGAAGTAAGAGTGATTTCAGGTGTGCCGCAGGGAGTGTCGTAGGACCGTTGCTATTCACAATATATATAAACGACCTAGTGGATAACAAGTGTTTCTACCAACTTAAATGGGCCGCGCATCGCAGTTGTTTTCATTTACGTATTCTGACACACTTCCCCACATGAACAATGCACCTTGCCGTTGGTGGGGAGGCTTGGGTGCCTGAGCGATACAGATAGCCGTACCGTAGGTGCAACCACAATGGAGGGGTATACGTTGAGAGGCCAGACATACGTGTGATTCCTGAAGAGGGGCAGCAGCCTTTTCAATGGTTGCAGGGGCAACAGTCTGGATGATTGACTGATCTGGCCTTGTAACACTAACCAGAACACTCTTTGTGTGCTGGTACTGCGAACGGCTGAAAACATGGGGAAACTACTGCCGTAATTTTTCCCGAGGGCATGCAGCTTTACTGTATGGTTAAATGATGATGGCGTCCTCTTGGGTAAAATATTCCAGAGGTAAAATAGTCCTCCATTCGGATCTCCCGGCGGGGACTACTCAAGAGGACATCGGTATCAGGAGAAAGAAAACTGGCGTTCAACGGATCGGGACGTGGAATGTCAGATCCCTTAATCGGGCAGGTAGGTTAGAAAATTTTAAAAGGGAAATGGGTAGGTTAAAGTTAGATATAGTGGGAATTAGTGAAATTCGGTGGCAGGAGGAACAAGACTTCTGGTCAGGTGAATACAAGGCTATAAATACAAAATCAAATAGGGGTAATGCAGGAGTAGGTATCATATCGAATTAAAAAAATATGAATGCAGGTAAGCTACTACAAACAGCATAGTGAACGCATTATTATGGCCAAGATAGACACGAAGCCACGTCTACCACAGTAGTACAAGTTTATATGCCAACTAGCTCCGCAGATGTCGAAGAGATTGATAAAATGTATGATGAGATAAAAGAAATTATTCAGATAGTGAAGGTAGACGAAAAATGTTGCACAGAGCATAACTTAATCATAGCTAACACTTCGTTCAAGAATCATAAAAGAAGGTTGCATACATGGAAGAGGTCTGGAGATACTCGAAGGCTTCAGATAGATTATATAATGGTAAGACAGTGATTTAGGAACCAGGTTTTAAATTGTAAGACATTCCAGGGGCAGATGTGGACTCTGACCACAATCTATTGGTTATGAGCTGTAGATTAAAACTGAAGCAACCGCAAAAAGGTGGGAATTTGAGGAGATGGTATCCGAATAAATTGACAGAACCAGAGGATGTAGAGTGTTTCAGGGAGAGCATTAGGGAATGATTGAGAGGAATGGGGGAAAGAAGTACAGGAGAAGACGAATGGGTAGCTTTGAGGGAAGAAATAGTGAAGGCAACAGACGATGAAGTAGGTAAAAGACGAGGGCTAGTAGAAATCCTTGAGTAACAAAAGATATATTTAATTGGTGAAAAGAGAAAATATAAAAATGCAATAAATGAAGTAGGCAAAAAGGAATACAAACGTCTCAAAAATGAGATCGACAGGAAGTGCAAAATGGCTAAGCAGGGATGGCTAGAGGACAAATGTGAGGATGTAGAAGCATATCTCACTAGGGGTAAGATAGATATTGCCTTCAGGAAACTTAAACAGATTTTTGGAGAAAAGAGAACCACTTGTGTGAATATCAAGAACTCAGATGGAAACCCGGTTCTAAGCAAAAAAGAGAAAGCAGAAAGGTGGGAGGAGTGTATGGAGGGTATGTACAAGGGTGATGTACTTGAGGACAATGTTATGGAAATTGAAGAGGATGTAGATAAAGATGAAATGGGAGATATGTTACTGCGTGAAGATTTTGACAGAGCACTGAAAGACCTAAGTCGAAACAAGGTCCCGGGAGTAGACAACATTCCATTAGAACTACCGATAGCCTTTGCAGAGCCAGGCCTAACAAAACTCTACCATCTGGTGAGCGAAATGTGTGAGACAGGCGAAATACCCTCAGACTTCAAGAAGAATACAATAATTCCAATCCCAAAGAAAGCAGTTGTTGACAGATGTGAAAATTACCGAACTATCAGTTTAATAAGCCACGGCTGCAAAATACTAACACGAATTCTTTACAGACGAATGGAAAAACTGGTAGAAGCCGACGTCTGGGAAGATCAGTTTGGATTCCGTAGAAATGTTGGAACACGTGAGGCAATACTGACCCTACGACTTATCTTAGAAAATAGATTCAGGAAAGGTAAACCTACGTTTCTAGCATATGTAGACTTAGACAAAACTTTTGACAATGTTGACTGGAATACTCTCTTTCAAATTCTGAAGGTGACAGGAGTAAAATAAAGGGAGCAAAAGGCTATTTACAATTTTCACAGAAACCAGACGGCAGTCATAAGGGTCGAGGGGCATGAAAGGGAAACAGTGGTTGGGAAGGGAATGACACGGTTGTAGCCTAGCCCCGATGTTATTCAATCTGTATATCGAGCAAACAGTAAAGGAAACAAAAGAAAAATTCGGAGTAGGAATTAAAATCCACGGAGAAGAAATAAAATCTTTGAGGTTCGTTGATGACATCGTAATTCTGTCAGAGACAGCAAAGGACTTGGAAGAGAAGTTGAACGGAATGGACAGTGTCTGGAAAGGAGGATATAACATGAACACCAACAAAAGCAAAACGAGGATAATGGTATGTAGTCGAATTAAATCAAGTGATACTGAGGGAATCAGATTAGGAAATGAGACACTTTAAGTAGTAAATGACTTTTTCTATTTGGGAAGCAAAATTACTGATGATGGTCGAAGTAGAGAGGATATAAAATGTAGACTGGCAATGGCAAGGAAAGCGTTACTGAAGAAGAGCGATTAGTTAACATCGAGTATAGATTTAAGTGTCAAGGAGTCGTTTCTGAAAGTATTTGTATGGAGTGTAGCCATGTATGGAAGTGAAACATGGACGATAAATAGTTTGGACAAGAAGAGGATAGAAGCTTTCGAAATGTGGTGTTACAGAAGAATGCTGAAGATTAGATGGGTAGATCACATAACTAATGAGGAGGTATTGAATAGAATTGGGGAGAAGAGGAGTTTGTGACACAACTTGACAAGAAGAAGGGACCGGTTGGTATGACGTCTTCTGAGGCATCAAAGGATCACAAATTTAGCATTGGAGGGCAGCGTGGAGGGTGAAAATCGTAGAGGGAGACCAAGAGATGAATACACTAAGCAGATTCAGAAGGATGTAGGTTGCAGTAGGTACTGGGAGATGAAGCTTGCACAGGATAAAGTAGCATGGAGAGTTGCGTCAAACCAGTCTCTGGACTGAAGACGACAGAAACAACAACAACTTTTTGACACATACAGTGCCATCTGTTGATCAATTTTCACGCTAGGTTTTTTCTTCTGGCATACGTTTTCCCCCTTCTTCTGTAATATTCCGTTGCAGTTTGACGTCATTGCTGTTATTTCTACAGCGTTTTAAAATGTTGTTTATAATCAGCCTGTAGTTCAGAAACAGCAGTTTTTTGTGCATTATTCACAGCTCTCAGACAAAATCACTATTCTCTACCGATTAACAAGCAGTTCATGCTTCGTTTTAAGCGGTATAAAAATTGCCGTACAACCGCTGTCATGTTTTTAGTAGCATGTTTCAAAGCTGGTTCATTACCCTCACCCAAACCCATTTGCAGATTGCCTGTCTTATGGCTTCGAGGTACAACAAAAATATTTTCAGTATTAAGTATAATGATTGATCGACTGTAAAAATTAAAAATGCTGTTATAATGTTCTTATTAAGAGAGATATATTTACGTTAAAGCGTTGCAATAAGACAAATATTAAAGTTAGAAAGTCTGTATGTATCTTGGCAGCTTAATTCACAGCGCGCAAATTACCCATTTTTTTCTCATCCAATACTACACGATGTAGCAAGTAGCGACTTCCAACAAACATAACACGTAATTTCAAAACTATACGGAACACTTTCTCGCTGACAACCCCTCCAAAATAGTGAAAGGATAAAAGTTTTGTCTCTTACTACATTTTCGTGCTCGCACAGCAAAACTTCAGTTTCATTCGTGATGTTTTAATTTATTACTTGTCCATCAGTAAAATTCTCAGATACTTTCCACTCATTGTTTTTTTTTGTGCTCCTTGTATGTGCAGCCGCGATGCTCCGTTGGTACACGGTGGGTGTGTTGTGTGTTAGGTATTATCTCAGTGGACTCCCATGCACGGTATAAATTCAAATAGTCACAGCTTTTTAGAGAACGCCGTAGACTACAGAAGTGTTTATTCATAAAATCCACTTTTAAAAATCCGGCCGTGTGGACATTTATCAATTATTGGAGTACTGTTTCAGCATATGCTAAACCTTTTTATTAACATGATGCAGATCATTTTGAGTGAGCCACGGTTACTGCTGTGAGGCTACCGGTCGTTTGCGCGCAGGCAGCGTGGCCCACGGCCATTCGTCTTGGGTGGCAGTGCTCGTGCCCCTCACTCCCCCCCCCCCCCCCCCCCTCCCTACACAACCCCTCCAATCGACGCGTCCTCAGCCCAGCGCCAACTAGCCGGTCACGATGTGTGACGTTAGGCCGCTTGGCAGTACGCGGAAGCGCGGGATTCCTGCCTGTATATGCTGCCACTGCAGACCAGGATTTCGTAAAAGCGCTTGTGGCAACCGAAGCGCGTTATGATTCATCCACCCTTTTTTAGCGTCATGAAATCTGTTTTACACTGAAAGCTGACGAAAAGATTTTGCTCTCTCTCTCTTTCTCTCTGTCGCGCGCGCGCCTCCTTCAAGGAAAAATGCGCCAGCCCGCAGCTTGCACGGTAACATACTGCTGCCGCGCCGTCTCTCACAGCGACTGCAATAAAGACGCCCCCCCCCCCCCCCCCCACACACACACACTCTGTGTGCTCATTTTGGTAGACATTAAAAAATAGGTTGCGCCGGTATCCGAAGACGTAACTGTAAAAAAAATTACTCTCGCGGCGTTTCATATGGCGCAGTTGTAACGGAACTCCCTATAAATATACAGGCCACATTGACATTGAAGCATACATATATCACTCCTCGAAACAACCTAGCTTCCCAGATTTTTCATTGTTTTCCACCACTGCTTAATACATCACGACACAACTTAAATCTTTTAATAACAAGTTATCTATCAGAGTTTCTGTATTTAAAATGGGTATATATTCCCGCCTTGCGCTGCAACGCAGTTGTCATCTTTGTTCAACAGCTTCTCGGCTGCTGACAAGATCACTCTGTCAATGTTATAACTATGCATCATTAATTATTGTTGGTTCAATAATATTGCCAACACTTTTTGGTCAAAATAAGTGCCTTTTCTTCCACTACCGCGTCGAAAGCGTCGTGACCTCGACTGCATCACACAATTTTGGTACCAATCCTGTAGTTTTAGGGAATTAAAGGATTTTCATTGCTAATATACTTTGATATGGGATCGCTTCAAAGCCACGATAATCTGCCTGGTTATCAAGTAGAGGTGCAACAGTAAGCCCGTTGCTATTTATACACCTTAGGTGTCTGCGAAGCAAAATCAAAACTTACATCCTAACTACATTTAGCTTAATTCAGTCGGCTGTTGACGCATGCGGGCTCCCTTCACCGTCGGATTCGCAGATACCACGTTGACTGGGTCGACTCGCTGCTTGCCTGAGTCCGCAATGCTTCGCCAGCGTCGCTGACGTTCTTCCTACAAAACAAAAGCTAAAAGCCCATTGAATGAGTTAAATGGTGCTTCTGGACATGTATTTTTCGTGGTTGTAAGTCTGAAACTTCTCTGATGTCACATAAGGTAGTAAGGGACTGACTTACTGTTTATGTTGTATGTGGTACCCGGACAGCCGTGTAGGACATCAGCAAATGAAAATACGGAAAATGTATTAACTCAGCTGATGCCTATGTCCACAAACTGGGCAGTTATTACGTTAGACGTAGCCGAACCTAAACGTTTTACCAGATATATTTTTTTCCTATTTACGTTTTCATCAGTATCATCCAAGAACATTTTTTGGTAGGTGGGGCATTTTTGACAGTACAAGACTGGATAATCCGGAGTTTTCCAAAGTTTAAAGCAAGTTCATTTAATCAGTAGCAGTTTATAATTTTAACAAAAATATTTACTACTTGCCTCACGACAGTGATTCTATCACCTTCGAAAAACACTACTTTGGCAGCCTGATGGAAATACTAGCTTTGTGCATAAGTTCGTAGCGTCCTTCTTTTGTACGCTGCTATTCTGGTTGCTATGGGTTTATTTATCGCTTGTAATTTTTTATTTATAGTTCACTGTTGCCATTTTAGTTTCCATATTGTCATTTGGAGCCAGAAATATTTGGACCGTGTATTAGGACAATGCCATTGTACAAAGCACGGCAAGAAAATGGTTTTCTCGTTTTAAAGAGGATCGTTTTGACATTATGGATTCTCCACATTCAGGAAGACAGTCATAGTTTTAAGAAGATCGCTTAAACGCATTACTCCACAATAACCCACGTCATCGTACTCTAGAACTGGGATGAACTGTGCTCATCCCACCATCGTGCGACATCTGCGTGCAGTGGGGAATGTTAAAGGATCGGCTGTATGGCTACCGGGTCCTCTAAGCCAAAATCACAAAAAAATCAGCAGATGGCCGTATCAGCATTTCGAACAACACCAGTTATTCCTATTCTGTACCGTTACTGGTGACGAGAAATGGTGTCGTTTTGCTAATACAATGAAAATAAAGAACGGCTGAGCCCAAACAAAGCAGCAGTTCCCCGTGCAAAGACCTGCGCGCATCCAAAGAAGGTAGTGTTATACTGTAGATCTGGTGGAACAGCAACGTTTCGGTGTACTGTGAATTGCTTCCCAAGATATAACCATCACTGCTAAGATTTATTATCAACAACTGAGGTGTCTTGCAGATGCAATCCAAGAACAGCGGCCACGAAGACTGCATGAAGTGATGCTGCTCTACAATAATGCCCGCCCGCATTCTGCTAGACTGACAAAAACAGTACATAGGAGTTCAGTTGGGAATTCATTTCGCATCCACCTTATTCACCTGATCTTGCGTCCTCAAAGATTCACCTTTTACGCTATCTATCGAACAACCTTCAAGGAATTTCTCTAAGAATTTTTCGCCTCATAACCACGTGCCTTCTACAGTCGCGGAATCGAAAAGTAGTAAATAGTGAAGGAGCATATGTTACTTACGAGTAAAGTCTCTGTTGTGTGTATCTGCTGTGTTTATTAAACTTGTGGAATAACGCTACGAACTTAGATACCAATACCAAGGAACGCATTTTTGGTGTGCTGTCCTTTCAGCGAAGGACAGGGCTCGTAACTCCGGAACTATCGCCCTTTATTGCAGTCGCTGTGAGAGACGGCTCGGCCGCAGTATGTTACAGTGGCGAGGTGCGGGCTGGCGCTTTTTTCCTTGAAGGCGGCGTCCTTGTGAGCGCGAGGTAGGGCACTGCCGGAGCTGTCGTCATAGTTTTGTTGCATTGGCGGTAGCTGGCATACATGAAGGAAGGAGAACATGCGTGGCTGCGTGTGTGAGGCTCATCTCTCGGTCTCGAGATGTACATAGACGGGCGTGAAGGCTGTAAATGCAGTATCACTGTGCACACTAAAACTCTTTATGTGACCCGAAAGATGTCACTTGGTAGCAAAGTATTTTCAAAAACGCTAAGTAAATAACCAATTTTAGACATTTTCAATAGAAGAAAAAAAGCTGTACTAGAAACTCAACTTCATAACTGAACACTGGTAATTTGGGCTTTGTTACAGTGTCCTCCAAGCTAGAGTCTAGTACATGCCTGCGGTCGACCTGCATCGACGTCAGAACCGGTGAACAATGTGTTTGTTACCCAACCTTCGATTGTGCTCGCTTTCGCCGTTTGTTTTTTCATACTCCCTGGTACTTCAATTGTAAGGAATTCGATTTCTCCTGGCTCCCAGTTGCTGTTTCGTCTCGTTTGCACGTAGTTACCGGTTCTCGACAACTGTTTGCGTTCAGTGGGCGACAGCTTCAGGAGATGATATATGTGTAATTGATTAGCCTAGAGGTTTTTTCACGCGAGAACTGAGCCTTCATAATCAGCCTTAATTATAAAGTTTCAGTTACTTAAAGTTTTATGTATTTATATGCTTAATCTTTGTCCTGATGGAACCCTTTATTGTAGACTTCGCTTGGGCATTAGCATGTAGGGTGTCTGAACAGTAGCTTCTACGTATTGGTGGCTATAAACAGTACGTGTATTATGTGCTGATGGTTTTTATGTTTTTAATTATGAGAGAAGGGAAATGTTGGAAGTTCCGATACCGGAACATCGACCCCTACTCAATAATAGCACACACATGGCGTTTTGCGTCACCATCTGATTATGAATGTAAGTTAAATGACGAGTATTTTAAAGGGACAACAAAATAACGTAAAGTGTCACGTTTCCCACTCCAGAATACGCCCCAGGAAGGTTTAGAATTTTGCAACACCACCTGTACTCCCCTTCCTACCGGATATAATTGTCGGTGAAACTTCTTCGCCAACAAGTTAAAATGGCTCTGAGTACTATGGGACTCAACTTCTGAGGTCATGAGTCCCCTAGAACTTAGAACTACTTAAACGTAACTAACCTACGGACATCACACACATCCATGCCCGAGGCAGGATTCGAACCTGCGACGTAGCGGTCGAGCGGTTCCAGACTGTAGCGCCTAGAACCGCAAGGCCACTCCGGCCGGCTCGCCAACAAGTATTCGAACTGACTAATCAGGGTGAAAGCACAAGCTTTCGTTTGTGGCCTCGAGAGGATGTAATGAAGGTAGTGCATCGATTTAATTTCGGATAAGTTTTTAAGGCACTATTTAATTACGTATTTTGTCGGGTCTGTCGCAGGAAGATCATAATACCAATAGGTTATCAATAATTTTATTATACCACAATCTCAGTTCTATTTCCGTTACCGATACACGACAAATCCAGTTCGCATCTGTTTCATCTTATAGCAGCCTGTATACAGATGTCTATCTCCGTTTATCTTGTGAAATATTTGTCCTCAGCCTGGTATATAAAAAATATTTAAAAAAACTATTCAGTATAAGCAGTCGCTGTGGCTTTACCGTTACTTTTTTTCTACTTTAGATACATTGTTACTGTGAAGGCAGAACCTCATCTGAGACCCCAGTCTTGCCTACCTATCACCACTCCCCTGAATATAGGCAGAACATACGTACAGTTAAGTTTCTCAGTAATTATTTTTTTTGTGCATGGATGTTCGGTGAACAGTAATGCATAGGGCCGGACGCTGGAGTAGTTACGTGGGAAAGAACAATGAAAGTAAAAGTGTGCTGAAATAAGTCTATAAATCCTCTTCGTCTTCTGCTAAGCACGCTCTTCATTGCCGTCGCAGCTTTGAGCGTAATTTTGAAGTATGTTTGTAAGTATGTTTGCCTTGTATGCACTTCCTTCATCAAAGTACCAGTTTCGTTGTTCGCCTTTATCATTCCCGGTTCAGTCCATAGTATATCACCGTATGAACTGTAACAGGTCATTTGGCTGGCAAATGCTGTTATAATTGGCTTGCTCCAGTAGAGACTATTCATGTATCCCGCGCATCGGACGCCCTTTACGGATTTGTCTCGTTACTTCGTCTTCTAGAGATTTACCCATGCATTTGCACCGTCGTAAGAATACATGTTTGCAAAGCGGAGCAACTTGAGCAGTGGAGGCCTGCTCCAGGGGCGCGCGGGTCCCAGCCGAGGCTACACACATTTGCACACTTAGAAGCAGCGCTGTAAGAGTTCCGGCATCGAGAGCAATGCGCCGACTGAACCATGAGTGGTTTCTTAGTGTGTGCAAAAACGCGGAGCGCCGTGGCATCCGTTCTAGAGAAACGCAGTGTAGCCAGTCACTTGATGAGATGGAAATTTGTTAGAGAGATGTGGATCTCATCTGCTGATGTTCTCCCAGATAACAATACGATTCACTCTGTCATAGATTTCAGAAATGATCGACTGTTGGAGGCTATGAAGCGGCCTATATACAGAGCGATTATAATTAAACTTTCAAACCGCTCTAGAAGTAACACCGCTGGTCGAAATGACGTCTGTTTGCAACGGAATATTATCGGAGGAGGAGGAAAACACATAGCAGAAGAAAAATAAATAGTTACAAAAATGAAGCAATAGATGGCGCTGTAAGCATCATAATTCAATAGTGGTCGATTACAAATGACAAATGAATCATACAACAAGCTGAGCTGAAACTGTCTGAGATTGCAGATGTGTGTGCAAGTTGCGCTAGCGCGCGCGCGCCTGTGTGTGTGTGTGTGTGTGTGTGTGTGTGTGTGTGTGTCTACTGCTGACAAAGGCCTTAATGGCCGAAAGCTATGACTGTGTCAATCTTTTTATTGTGCCTATCGCGGTTGAGCATCTCCGCTATATGGTGAGTAGGAACTTTCCTTCTCTCGTATTGTTATATAATTTTATTGTAATGTTATCCGAATTTTTTTGTTAATTTTAGAAAGTAATGCAAAACTGTCATCTTGCCACACTACTGGCGCAAGATGACTTTGACCACGGGGCAAGATGACACTTAATAAAACTGCAATACATTTCTATTGTTATAAATATTAATACAGTGCTGTACATACATTAACAAAACTCACATACAAATTTCCCTCCTTCACTTTTTGAGCAGTCTTCGTGCCACCATCTAAAGCACTTACAGCACTGTATCCAGTCTTCTGATGGAGGTTCTTCTCATATCTCATCACATCCAGGACACTGAACTAAACTTTCTTGGGAAGCATTGGCTCATTTTATCGAAACTCTGGATTTTTTCTTTACATCTGAAAAGGAAGACGTTAGTTTCTTCGTAAAACTTCTATTTCTTGCATCCCGAGCCTGTCCTCTTTGTTGCTTTAGAAGTTCTTGTTCCATATTCTGTGCTTTTTTCTGCTCTAAACTGCCTTTCATAGGCGTGCTTGTTAAAACATTTGCACATTGAAACTTCCTGGCAGATTAAAACTGTGTGCCCGACCGAGACTCGAACTCAGGACCTTTGCCTTTGGCGGGCAAGTGCTCTACCAACGTAGCTACCCAAGCACGAGTCACGCCCCGTCCTCACAGCTTTACCTCTGCCAGTACCTCCGCTGCAGAGTGAAAATCTCATTCTGGAAACATCCCCCAGACTGTAGCTAAGCCATGTCTCCACAATATCCTTTCTTTCAGGAGTGCTAGTTCTGCATGGTTCGCAGGAGAGCTTCTGTAAAGTTTGGAAGGTAGGAGACGAGATACTGGCAGAAGTAAAGCTGTGAGTACCGGGCTTGAGTCGTGCTTCGGTAGCTCAGTTGGTAGAGCACTTGCCCGCGAAAGGCAAAGGTCCTGAGTTCGAGTCTCGGTCGGGCACACAGTTTTAGTCTCCCAGGAAGTTCCATATCAGCGCACACTCCGCTGCAGAGTGAAAATCTCATTCTGGCATTTGCACATTGTTTATGAGTTCTACGTTTCCTCAAGCTTGGTTTTTCTTTTGGCACTGCTTTTAAGTCAAAAATACTTCTGCATAATTTTGGTTTATCCGGATGGGCGCTACTTGAAGGTCTTGCTTCTTCATTCAGCTTTTTTGAGGACTGGACATTAGATTCTTCACTCAGAACTGCAGGCTTTTGATGTTCAGTAGAACTGTCTGAAGCAAGAGCATGGTCTGTGACATCTGCTGTAGAAAAATTGTCCTCATCAAACACAAGAGGATCATAAGGCTCGATTCCACATTTTCTGAATCCCTTAACGGCATTTCCAACGGTGGGTGCTTTGGAATAGCCAGTGCCCAGTAGAGCACCGACATTTTTGTCAGTAATGGCCTACCCTGGATGAGTGACCACAAAATTATCACAATCTTGGCTATAATAGCTCTTTAAAGGTCCAAAACAGTGGTTGTAGGCGATGGGTAGTGAGAGAGGTGGAAATCCATCCATAATTATATGATGTTCCCTGCAAAATTTGATAGCCTCCAGCGTTATGTGAGATTTATGGTTGTCAGCCAGCAACAAAACTGGTGATTCAGAAGTCGGATTAACATGAGAATTAAAATGCTTCAAAAACATCACAAATGTATCTCCATTGTTCCATCCATTGTCACTACAGTGTGCAATTGTTCCTGGTGGTGCTCTTTCCTCAAGCTCAGGTCGCATCCGTTTTCTTGCAGAAATCAAAAATGGTGGCAGGTAATATCCAGTAGCACTGATGCAACAAATTGTGGTAACATTCCTTCCTCTCTCCGCTGACACAATTTTGGAAACTCTCTTAGTTCTTCTGGGTGAAATGACGTTTGGTGGCTTATTAGGCACAGCGGAGAGTCCAGATTAATCTGCATTGTAAATGGCAGAAGCAGTAATTCTATATTTCTCTCACACTTCTTTAAATATTGAGAAGAACTTATCAACACTTGGCTTGTTAAAACCCATTCCTCTTGCCTCTGGTTTCCGTACACTGATGTTAAATTTTTTTCATGATTTCTGATAACCTATCATCACCTCCCGTCCTGGCAACAGGGTTCAGTGGATGGGATATCCCACACTGATCTGCGTAATCAAAGACAAGCCTGCTACTTTGCTGCTTCGTTATCCCCAGGTACAACATAACTATTATGTTGTGGTAGGCCTATTTATTATAGGATCTAGGCCCTATATAGGCTAAATATCACACACACACACACACACACACACACACACACACAAAGTTATACGAATATTTTTGCCTATGAAACAAACATTCAGTTCTTACGTCATCCCTTTTCTTCAAATAACGGCGTAGTGTTGTTCAAGGATATTGTTTGCTGCACACAAGCAGGTCTTTCTTCCTTCTTTGACATCTCTTATTGCAGCAGCCATAGCATTTCGGTCGCACTCGCCTCTGGAGGACCTTTTTTTTATTGTTTTTAATTTTTTTTTTATAAGTTCTCACCCGTCTGGTTCATAATGTGCCATAAATTAGTAAAGTAGCCCACTTTCAGCATGTTAAGAGATACTTTGTGAGTCATGAAAGTCAAGACTGTTACTGTTGACGAGGTCAACGTGCCCCAGCCAACTTGCCCCGAACGACAATGTTACAAACTTTGCATTATTGAGGCAGTTTAAAGAAGAATGAGGTATAAATACATAGTCTTTATGAAAAGCACATTGTTTAAGTTACTCATGTATGGCAAAGTATAAAACAATATCTTACCTGTTAGTCTGCGAAGTTTTAATTCAGAGATGTAGAAAATTACATCACGTCACAGAAAATTCTCGATCAGAATAT
This sequence comes from Schistocerca americana, assembly GCF_021461395.2. NCBI lineage: Eukaryota > Metazoa > Arthropoda > Insecta > Orthoptera > Acrididae > Schistocerca > Schistocerca americana. The sequence continues at coordinate 40,795,612 of NC_060125.1, forward strand.
AGCAAGGAACGATACAGCATGAGCGGCGTCGCGCCAGTGCTCTATATTTTACTTCCTAGTCGTGTGGAGCGCTAGTAGTATGCATACGGTGCTGCTACCTACATATGGGAATTTAAACTAAATCATTTTTCATCTTGCCCCGCTCGTCTAAGTTGCCCCCCTATATATATATACAGGGTGAAAAGTATTTAAACCGACAAACTCTGGGAGGCTGTAGGGGACATCAAAACAAATATTTTTTCCCTAATGTCATTTTTTCCTATGAGGATTATTTAAACCGGTGGAGGCCGTATTACGATCTTCAGTTGTTTGAGGGCGTATTACGCTATTCAGTTGTAGGCAACTGCTGTCCACCAGTGCAGTAGTGCATTCTCTCTGTTTACTAATGGAGCGATACACCTGGAGTGAGTACACTGATGCGGTTGGTGCGTACTACGTAGCGCACCACAACAGACGAGCTGCACAGCGGGTTTATCAACAACAATATCCTAATGGCCGTATCCCGCATCACACGACCTTTGCTGCTGTGTACCAGCGTCTGCGTGAGACCGGGTCATTTAGCAGATTACCTGGACAGGGACGCCGTCGCACGGTAAGAACGCTGCAATTTGAGGAAGCTGTCTTGCAGCATATGGAGCAGGATCCTTCAATCAGCACTCGTGGAATTGCACGTAACATGGGGACGAATTAGACGAATGTAAGAACAGTCCTTCGAGAGCAGTTGTTACCTCCATTTCACTTACAGCGTGTCCACAACCTGGAACCAGTTGATTATCCACCTCGAGCACAGTTTTCGCAGTGGTACCTGGAACAGTGTGAAATGCATCCTACATTTCCACCCTCTGTCTTGTTTACCGATGAAGCAACGTTCGGGCGTGATGGAGTCTTCAACATGCACAATTCGCATGTTTGGAGTGAGGATAACCCACAAGCTACAGTTAACTAGCGCTCATCAAGTGTGGTTCTTTGTTAATGTTTGGGACTGTTTAATTGGGCCGTATCTGCTACCTAGGCCATTAAATGGCAGTCACTATTACAAGTTTCTCGCCAGAGCATTGCCAGAATTGCTGGAAGACGTCCCGCTCCATACAAGACAACGTATGTGGTTCCAACATGACGGGGCGCAGGCATATTTCAATCGTCGTGTGCCTCGATTCCTGGACCGACGGTTCCCAGGAACGTGGATTGGCAGAGGTGGTCCCGTACCATGGCCTGCTCGATCCCCAGATATGTCCCCTCTGGACTTCTTTGTGTGGGGAGAGATGTGCAACCTTGTTTACGCAACTCCTGTTGCATCAGAAGAGGATCTGGTTCCCCGGATAGTAGCAGCGGCAGGAACAATTCAGGATACTCCTGGGGTTTTTGCCCGTGTCAGACAGAACATGATCTGAGTGTGTAAACTTTGTTTACTTGTCAATGGAGGCATTTTTGAAAATCTTGTGTAACTGAAATTTGGTTGTGTTAATGTGTTGTCTCTTGGTCATAAAAAAATGGAGAAGTGTTTGTTGGTTTAATTAATTTGCCGCCAGAGAAATCTTCCTCTGCCGGTTTAAATACTCCTCATAGGAACAAATGACATTAGGGGAAAATATTTGTTTTGATGTCCCCTACAACCTCCCAGAGTTAGTCGGTTTAAATACTTTTCACCCTTTATTTCAAGGTGAGCGGAGAAATGAACGTTGTGAATTCCTTGATTCAGAAAATTGATATGACTAGCTTCTACATGGAAACTTTACAAATATTTTACCTAGCTCCCCGTTTGAGGGTCATTTATAGCTGCGAAATATGGTGCTAAGATTTACCTAATAATTCATGCTAAAAGTGCACGTTAACGTTGATATATATGGAGTACCGATTTTCTGGCAGCTGTACTCTACTAGTGGAATTTGACAGGGTACACGAGAGGAAATGAATTATCAGAATACATGCCAGAAACGTAACAACAGAATATGATAATTTCCATAAGTGAAACACTTCTACTACGACGTCTATTGACGATATTACTTAACCGTAAATAAATTGGTAGGGAGTCTACAACCGGATATCGACGTTGAAAAACGGAAACGAGTTTTGAGTAACGCATCTTTTATTATCATCTCTCACAGAGATGTTTTCGAGCAAGCATATTAAAAAAAAAGTATGAAAGGTATGTAACAAATAAAATTAGATTAGGTGTTGCGAAGCAGAATTCAACAGGTCCACTTCACTGTGAAGTCCATGCCGCCTGAGATGATAGTTGGAATTGTGAAACCGCGCTGCGTCTATGGGAGGGTACAGCTTAACAAGAGGTGACGTCCAAGTCATGTTAGCGTCGCTGTTACCTCATACTCTTCGTTTTTAGTTTTGAGTATTCTATGTTTGCCTTTATCTTCTCACTGTAATTATAATGCTCGTCGTAACTGAGCACTGTAAATCGGTGTAATGAAGCAAGGCATGATCCCTACGTCGTCGCAAAAAGCATGCTCCGCAACTAGAAAACGTGGATCTTCGACCATAATATCATGTTTTGTGCATATCTCTAGTAAATTAGACAAGGGGCCTACTCCACTGCGGCAGATAGAAAACTCCATCTCATCGGCGAATAACGTATTTAAGTATTAGTGCCAGGTTAATCGGAAATAAGAATATCTCAGACAACGATAGTATTTGAAGAAAGAAAAAGAAAAAAAGACACGGTCCGGAAGCCGTAATAAAACTTTATGGAACAACTAATTACGGTAGCTATATCATCTAGTCAGCGTAATAATGTGGCAAACCGCTGCCATCATCTGTGTCACGGATAATTAATTATTATAAGCAACTGGGTAAGTACTTTTGTAAGGCATAGGGTGTCCGGTCTAGAAAACAAAGTCTTATAACGAAAAAACTCGACATTGTATGTTGATGGGTAAAAGAGATTTGAGTCTCATCATTTCATGAACACCGCTAAGTTGCATGGCGCATGCGCTCCAGTTACATGACACAACTGTCCCGAACTGTACTATTCCACAGATGCTTCCCGACATTATTTTCCCGCAGGATGCCATCCCACCCAACTATCATGGGGATGTTACCACGTTCCTCCATGAGACGAGTCTTGGATCGGAACAGGAAATCCCATTGCCTGGACTCCTCGGGCGTCCGATGCTGCCTCAGATGGATTTTGGTGCAGTGGTTTCTGAAGGACATTGTTTATAGAACAAGGGTTCGAGATCGGGTAGATTTGAGACAACGGATCTGCGCCGCAGTAGAGGCCACGCTTATGAACATGTGGCGAGAAGTGGAGTACCGTTTCGATCTCTGTCGAGCTACAAGCGTTGCCCACACTGAAATGTTCCAACATGCATAAAAACGTTTGAGCTCCTGCCTACAATGTTGGACATATAAAGTTACAAACCTTAATAGGCACTGAAACATAAATAAATGTTTTTGTATACCTCTAATCCGGACACCCAGTATTGAGTGGAGCACCACCCGCATAAAATATACAGACAGTAAGCTGATGAGCCAAAACGTTATCACCACTGCTTACCTCGAAATTTAACGCCGCCTCGTGGCTTTGCGACACTGTAACGAAAGCATGTATATAAGCGGAGCAGAGGAGAACGGAATCATTGCAGCGATGATTGGGACCGCATATGCGGGAACTGACTTTGGCAAAAGGCAGCTTCCCAGAATGGCGAACACAGTTCCTGTGATCGCGTGCTGCTGTTGTGAGAAACTGTGAAAAGTGATTGGAGGACAGTCAAACCAAGAGTAAGCGACAAGGTGAACGTCCAGGCCTCATCACGGAACGTGGATGTCGGAGGTTGGCGTGCCCTGTACAGCAGGGTAGGAGGCGACTTGTGGCAGATCCGATGACAGGCTACAATGCTGGTCAAGCACACCTGTTCCGAAACACACCTTTCACCGCACGTTGTTGAACATACGACCAACAGCAGACTAGCCCGACTTGTTTCAATTTTGAACCAGTTGCGTCGTCTATTGCGATTACAGTGGGCACGGGATCATCGAGATTGGAACGTGAATCAATGGAAACATATCGCCTGATGCGATGAATCACGTTTCTTGTTACATCGGGTAGATGGTCGTGTTCGGATACTCCACCATCCAGGCAAACGTCTTCTTGAAACATGCATTGCACCACGGGTGGAAACCTTTAGGGTCAGTATTATGCTATGAGTGATATTCGCCTGGGATTCCGTGGGACCTATCGTAGTAATCGAAGGCACCGTGACAGCTGCGGACTATTTGCATCCCTTGGTATCTTCCGCGACGCCGTTGGCATCTTCCGCAAGGATAACAGTCCGTGTCACAAGGACAGAACCGTACGACGTTGGCTGAGGAGTAGAGCAAGATAAAGTTGATGTCTTGGCCACGAAATCACCTAAACTGGACACATTCGGGACGCAATCGGTCGCCAGCTCCGCGCCCACAGCCACCGGCACGTAATTTACAGGAATTAAGTGACCTGTGCGTAGACACCTGGTGCGACGTACCTCGTGTAACCTGCCGAGGACTCGCCGAATCGAGGTGGGTAACACGCTATTAAGCAGGTGGTTCTAATGTTCAGGCTCATCAGTGCGTCTCCTCCACCACCCTCGTTATTGATGCTCCAACCGGAAAAATTATTTGCAGGATGTTGCCACGTCAAATATATTGATACTTACAGTACTTCCTTTGTTACCTTTTGTTCGTGAAGGCATGCTCCTGAAGCGTCACGTTGATAATACATGCAGATATTGGTGTGATATACCTGAACGACACACCGTATGAACTACATGTGCTGCATATGTGCTAAGATATTCCGGTTTTCCTTTTTGCTGGAACTTGTCGAGTTAACTGAATCGCTAAACCATACAGTCGTGTTGGCACATGGAAAGACTGGAGAGAGTGGACGGCGCTGGGAAAGCTTTACTGTCACTGCTCTCCAGGGCAGCAGTCCAAAACGCATTTATTGCTGTCGGTTACAGATAGCCCACAGAAACTATAAGCGACACTTGTTTCCGCCGACCTGTTGGAAGTTGAACTTCTACCTATGAGTGTTCATAGCGACTCCACAGGAATTGCAGCGTTACCTAATTTATAAACTGTGGGTGAAAAATCAAAAGGTACAGGAAGTGGAAGGTGGAGAGCACGGGAGGCGTGCGTATGTGTAGACGGTAGGACGGAATTCCCCTGGATGTATCACACAGTTCACTAGCAGTTGTGACGGGCGACGAACGGTAAGCGACAAAATATGCTCTGTAACAAATGTGTAAAGGTGTATACACGTCGCTCAATATCCTTTGCACCAGGAATATACTGTATTGATTTAATTCAGTACTGTAATTTCTTTAGCCTATTTTAGTACTGTATATATTTGAATCGTGCCTGTTTTGTCGGACATGTCCGACAGAACAGGCACCACAGTAATATATACATTTCTGTAACGGCGCGACGGCTCCTTGACGTTTGTTTCAGTGCAGATGCACTAATATCGTCCGAACTCCTACGGGAATCAGTCATTTGCGAGGAGGGTTGTTAACAGCTGCATAGCTGCGTGCGAGAAGTTGGAAATTTAGCGCGTGGAGGGACCGCGTCCGGATGGCCGTAGCGGTTCAGGCAAACGCTCACGAGAAGCGGTAAATCCGAGTTTTGACTCCCGGTCCGGCACAGATTTTCAGTTTTCGCCATTGCTTAACCACAGTGCTCATTGCAGATGGAAGTCATGAATTTCCACATATGTCTTCCGTTTCTTTCTTCATTCTCTATTTCATAAAAATGTGGTAAAGTCACGGGATTTATGGCATCAAGAAGCTTTTTCACTTTTATACACAGATTGCGCGTGCTCAACCGGAAGTTCAGTAGAAATAAAGTAGACGCGAGTGAAATTAACTTTCCTATTTTATTTAATGTTATACTCCGCTTGGAGGTAGGCCACATGAGTGACATACATTATAATGGTTAGCTATATTGTGCGATTAGCTTTCCCTTTTCATCTTTACCCATGTTCCGTACTATGTGACAATTAGTTCACATACGATAGTTACACACCGACAACTTGGTTTAAGATTTTACTTTACAGCAGCGTGGCGTCTAAGCTGTTACCGCGGCCCATTGTCTTCACGCGATGTGAGTTGCGAAGATTGGGACCCAGATTGGCGGGCATGCTTAGTCAGTAACTTTCAAGTTCACTGCTAATTGTTGGCGCTAAGTGTAAATTCACTTATCGCCTCGGTGTAAGAATGAGTAATTTGCTAAGAGTATCGACTCTTACAGCCACTTGGCGCTGTGACTTATCATTAAAACACAAATTTTTGGAGTTCGTAGTCTGCATTCCATGTAGCGCACTGTCATTGTGTTTGGTTTCCTCTTGTAGTATGAAGTCTGCAGAAGTGTGAGGTGAGGTGTCAGCACGTCGATAGTCGTTGTTTTTATGAGTTGATAAACCTTCATACCCATATGTAATCGCAAACCTAGCAGGGGCATTTGACACTCCAGTAATTAGTATGGCATAATCCTTATCACTTCAGGCAGGAGGATTACCTTCATAGTCTCGGATGTTATTCAATTTAGCATATGTTAAAATACAGGAGTAAGTAAGAAACACGTGTTTTTTTGTTTTCTCCAAAAAAATTCCTGTCCTGAGGTACAGGCCTCCGAAGATGACACTGCGAACACCATTTTGAAGATGTGAATTTCGGAAAATTTAAAAAAAAAACTATCTCTCTAACACTTCTAGTTATTTTGTTAGAGTTCTTTTTCATTTGAAAGATAATTGCTTTGTGATTATCATGATATGCTCCGTTCGGACATATCTGTCAAAGTTCTTTTACTGCCGCCTTTTGAGTTTTTTGTAATTTACAGAAAAAATATTTTTCAAAAATGCCGATCCAGAAAAGTTTTCTGCAGATTAGTACCACCACTTTTAACTTGGATGGGTTTTATTTTTAAAAAATATTTTTTTAACTTCCAAGGGTAATGTATGTCTTCATGGAAGTTGTTTCTTACTAATTTCTTTGTTACAATGTTTATTTCTATTGTCTTTGTTGCAGCTATTTCGTATCACTTTCTTTGTTGCAGATATTTCTAACACTCTTGTCAGTTTCCTTGTCCTGGTTCTTCTTTGCAGATTTCTGTATTGTAGTTGTTCAGTGCTAATTTGTTTACTGAAGAGGCTTCTAAAAAATCTGAGACCATTCAGTGAGTTCTGTATTTTCGTGAGGAATTTGCCAGTTGACACAGTTGCTGTGTGTTTTGTGGAAAGGACTGTTTGAAATGTCTTCTGACTGGGGCCACGAGAGATTGAAAGCTGATTATTTGCATATGCATTAAAGAGTGATATATAAATCTAACAAAGAAACAGTCTTTGTTCGGTTTGGGAATAAGTGTTCTCATTTGAAGACTCTGTTTCAAAGTGAAGATGTTTTCAGTGACGACTTTTTGTCTTCTAGATGTTTTGACAAAATAACAACAATGATGGTATCTGGATAAAGTGAAGCCTCCCACGGTGCTGATGATGCCGATTTTAGTCCTGTTAAGAAACCGAGGTCAGTGAAGTTGAGTCATAAGCTCTATGCATCAAGAAAGCTCATAGAAATTACTAAAACTATGGATGAATTCATTACAGCAAAACTGGCCACACTCTACAAAGTAGAAATTCCATCTGCAGAAGAAAATTAACCAAAGCGATCTTGCACCTCTTGCCAGGCATTTTTCACAAATATCAATTCAGCTGTTGAATATTGTGCATTCTACAGTGAAAATGTGCTAGTTTTAACTATTATTCCAGAGTCATTTTCAAAGAAAGCAATTTTGAGCCACGCTCCGTCAGTACCAAAGGACATGGTAAACAAATAAAAAAGTGTGGGGCCTGTAAAAGGAGTCTTTGGAAGACCAGTTCCCTATTATGGTCATCCTGTAGAAGCAGCTGAAGTTCAAATAGTGCAGTCATTTTATCTGGAAGATAAATGGGACTGTTCTCGCCAGAGTGCCAACAAAAAAGACACTATAACCCTAACAGTTGAAGGTCAAAAAGTTGTGACAGTAAAGAGGTACATGGCTCGCAGTATTAAAGAAACTTCTGCAATTTATAAGAGCAACTATACAACTTCACATGTTGGAAGATCGAAATTTTATGGGTGGTTCCGCCGCGCGGGGTAGCCGCGAGTTCTAGGGCGTCTTTTCACGGTCCGGGCGGCTCCCCCCGGCGGAGGTTCGAGTTCTCCATAGGGCATGGGTGCGTGTATTGTCCTTAGCGTAAGTTAGTCTAAGTTAGATTAAGTAGTGCGTAAGCTTAGGGACTGATGACCTTAGCAGTTTGCTCCCATAAGATTCTACCACAAATTTCCAAATTTCGGTAGTTCCACACTCACCTAGAGATGTCTGTTTTTGTGTGTACTGCGCAAATTTTGAACTTTGTGTGATAACTTTGAAGAACTTACTGGAGCACGTGACATACAACACTTTGTTTGGGCGTGTGAAGTCTGTGACGTAAAGCGAGATACTTGTTTGTTTCAAGAATGTGGTGAGTGCCATGGAAAGGATGGACTGTCTTTAAAGACACTTGGCCTGGAAGACGTAGCAGATAACTCTGCAGAAGTTACATATGCGACATGGGAGGAAAATAAACTAAGAAAACTGTTGCCTTTAACAGTTTCATTGATGAACGTGGTAAGTGGTCAGTGAAAGCAGTAACACACCAGCATCTGAAGAAATTGCAACAACACATTGCAGAAGTGAAAGGGTGTGTACAGGCTGAAGAACTATGTTTAATTCTTCACTGTGATTTTGCTGAGAACTGGTCTATAATTCTCCCACACGAAATACAAGGGTTTCATTGCAGTAATAACCAGGTTTCGATTTTTACAGGAGTGACATATTTTCAAAACAAGACCACAAGTGTTGCAGTTATAAGTGATGACACAGGAGATGACTCAGCGTGTGCTTTGCTAGCCGTGCGCAAAATTCTTCAACCGCAAAGAAGGGCAGAGATGAGGATCATTATTTCTGATGGTGCTCCTAGACATTTCAAAAATCGTTATCTGCTCTCTGAATTAAGTCGCTTGTGCCAACTTCCTGGGTGTAAAGTGCTACTGGTCGCGGTAAGGGGCCTTGTGATAGTGTAGGAGCAGCTGAAGCACCATGCTACAAAAGCAGAATCTTTCAAGACCAAAAACAACTGCGATTCAGAAAGCTGAGGATTTTACGAGAGTCGTGAAATCTTACACATCCACAGCCCCCATTCTTTTGTCCAAAGAGGAAATCGAAGAATTCCGTGAGTAGAAAAAAGAATGGTCCAAACAAACTACTCCTGTGGAAGGAATTCAAGAACTTACATTTTTGGACTCAAAGTGATGGGCGAACTCATATTGCACGCACTTGAAAGATCAAGAAAGAAGAAATTTCGTTCGGCCAGCACCTCAGAAACAGCAGGATAATATTCACAATCTGAGAAGGGGGATGTTTGTATCGTGTGTATGACTGTGACTGGTGGATTGCAGAGATTATAGACACCAGTTATGAGTTAAACGAAATTGTAGTGAAATTTATGCTACCACATGGACCAGCTGCTGGATAATAGGTTTCCAGCTGAAGGACAGCAACACCACTACCAGTGCTCACTTCCTGTTGACAATGTTTTGAAGATTGTAAGTGCTCCGCCGGCCCGGGTGGCCGAGCGGTTCTAGGCGCTACAATCTGGAACCGCGCGACCGCTACGGTCGCAGGTTCGAATCCTGCCTCGGGCATGGATGTGTGTGATGTCCTTAAGTTAGTTAGGTGTAAGTAGTTCTAAGTTCTAGGTGACTGATGACCTTAGAAGTTAAGTCCCATTGTGCTCAGAGCCATTTGAGCCATTTTTGTAAGTGCTCCAGTTCCTGTCGGTTCAACATGAAACCAGTACGTTCTCCTCGATGGTGAGTATTCATCGGAGGTCAGGGTATCATCTGGAGTGCCCCAGGGAAGTATGGTAGGTCCGCTGTTGTTTTCTATCTACATAAATGATCTTTTGGATAAGGTGGATAGCAATGTGCGGCTGTTTGCTGATGATGCTGTGGTGTAATGGAAGGTGTCGTCGTTGAGTGACTGTAGCAGGATACAAGATGACTTGGACAGGATTTGTGATTAGTGTAAAGAATGGCAGCTAACTCTAAATACAGATAAATGTAAATTAATGCAGATGAATAGGAAAAAGAATCCTGTAATGTTTGAATACTCCATTAGTAGTGCAGCGCTTGACGCAGTCACGTCGATTAAATATTTGGGCGTAACATTGCAGAGCGATATGAGGTGGGACAGCAGGTGTCGTGTTTCTCGACCCTTTTGCACAACAAACTGTACCAAAAAGACATATTCCGGACAGGTCATTAACGCTGCGCATTAATTAAAATTCATGTTTTGGTAGTACGCGAGTATTAAAGCGAAAGCCACTAATGAAGGCACTAAAGCTTTGCGGACACGAAAATCGACATTTCTCAGCTGGGAGAAAAGGCCACTATGCAATATCACTGTTAAATAACCGTTAGTTACCAATATTAATAGACTGCAGCCTTCAATTTTATAATATTTTTGCACGGAAAGTGGGGAAATGAATTTTGTGACATTTTGTTAAAACCGCGTTGTTTGCTGCATTATCGTTTACGGGTAATTTTCGTATACCAAATTATGAGACAACGTGAGCAGCAGATGGAAACAGCACATCACCTCTCCATGCTTTAAATGCGGACGCTATATTGTGGCAAGCATTGGGGAAGGTCATGCGCAGCGTTGTCCACTGGCGACAACTGCCTGCCCCGCACTGCGCAGGCAGTTTTGCGTGGGAAAGTTAGAAAGCCCGCCCTGGGCCAGTCGCTTTCCAGCGCAGCGCGTTGCCGGACTCTGCAGGCAGTGCTTTACTGTCAATAGCGCGTTTCTTTGTTGCGCCACTCGCAGTCCGCCGGCACATCCTCCTCCTATACGATCGCTGGACAAACCCGTCATTGACATAACTCTGACAGTTGCGCCGCCGTGCGTTGCGAATGTAGCACCAGGCGCATTTAAAGAGGTAGCTGCGTACGGTGGCAGAAGCGGCCTACGTTTGGGAAAGAGAAATCTGCATTACAAAAGCGAGGCAGCACGCACCTTCCCTGTAATGTGAGACCATGTACATCGCCAGACCCTTATTACTATCCTGCGTTTTACCATAGTATGTCACCAACCTTCGTCTAGGGATTACATCTACATGTACAGGATAGGCTGATAGTTTCTCCCTCAAGTTTTTTAGAATATTTTTACGAAGCAGATTTTTTTGTAGTAACACATCTCTACATTTGAATAAATGACTTGGGCAGTCATCTGTTCACTTTTCAGTATTTCGTGTTGCGTCCCTGATTATAAAGACATTCTTCAACTCCAATTCCTCCTGAACACGTGCAGTAAGCTGATCTCGGTAGCGTGGGCGAGTGCCTTTGAACACTGCGTCCTATAGTCTTGCCCACAAGTCCTGCATATGGCTTAGGTTTTTTTAGTGTTTCCAGGTCAGTCAGTTTGATAAATTCTGGTTTTAACATTCCACTGGCAAGAAGGCCTTGAATCTGGGTACGAACTTGTTCACGTTCTTGACCCATTTTTAATGACACCCCTAGAAATGACGAAAAGCGCAAATAACCAAAGAGCAATATGCAGACAAAGCTAAAAATTAATGTAAATAAGGAATGTCTAAATCCATGAAATTGAAAAAATATAAACTTTTTAATCAGTTTTTTTACCTCCTTAATTAAAACTTAGACATAACATTAATTATTTTCTGTTCTTTCAGTAGATGGATACACAAGAATTCGTAAAAAAAATACTGAATGACTAATTTTCATTAACTTACCAAGCACAGATGTCTTACAATTATAAAAGTGATTTGCTTACGAATACTGCGCGACCACACCACCACTTGCCAGCAACATCCAAACAACTGTTTGACTGTGATACATAAAAAAAAGTTCAAATGGCTCTGCGCACTATGGGACTTAACTGCTGAGGTCAATCGTCCCCGAGAACTTAGAACTACTTAAACATAACTGACTTCAGGACATCACACACATCCATGCCCGAGGCAGGATCCAAACCTGCAACCGTTGCGGTCGCGCGGTTCCAGACAAGCGTCTAGAACCGTTCGGCCACACCGGCTGGCCGTGATGCATGAAGCCGAAAGCTCGTAGAGCCAGCACCATTTGTTGATGTAAAACGGTAATATCTCTGTAAAGCATCAAACGTCGCTGGAGTGCAGTAATTCTAAAGAGCCGTAACTGTACGGTTGTTTGTATGATGCTCTGAAGCCCCAGCGTGTGGACCAGTCAAAGTTTACCAAACAAAATGTTAGTCCCCCGCACACAAAAGCCTACAATGGTCGCTTTGGAGCGCTGTTGGTGTTGTGGAACTGCTACCGGACGGTAATGTGACACTCCACCGCTCATGTAAGTACTTGCTGTGAAGTAGTGTGTATGTACTAGTCGGTTGTGTGGCATCAGCGCGGAATGATGGGTCGGTGTGGATACGTCACGTGATGGCAGAAAGGAGCTATCGTGTTTGGAAATACCCATGACTGCACTTTGATTGTTGATGTATCGGCGCGGGCTGTCCAACATGTCTACGACTAATGATACATCAGTCGCAGACATGTAATACGGTTTCAGGAAGTTGTAAAAATATCCTGACGGACATGGAGCGGAGACGAGTGTATCAGCCCTTGACAGTGACGATTGGTTTCATACCCGACAGGAATTTCTGCTGTCAGAGAATGTGGGTCCTTCTCATCAATTCTCGAATGAACATTGCGAAGGAACCAGCGTGATATGGACACTTGAATTTGTATACCTCTCAAAAGGCCACAAATGTAGGTTTCCTCAGTGGGCCAGACATCAACGGAAACTGTAACTGACTCGAAGCGTCTAATGTGGTCTGACGAGCGGCTATTTCATTTTTGAGGTGATGCAAGGCTTCTTTGCACGGCGGCCCAATGAAGCGTTTAACCCGATCTGTGCAGAGGGTGTAGTTGAAGGCGGAGGCGATTCTTTGATGTTTTGGGTTCTCTCTCTCTCTTTTTTTTTTTTTTTTTTTTTTTTTTTTTTTTTTTTTTTTTTTTTTTTTTTTTTTTCTTTCTTACCCTGATGTGGGCACATTCATTCAGGTTACCGCGAACATGAACCAGGATGCTCATTTGAATAATCTCGGTGGCCAAATGTTGCCCTTTCTTGAACATCTTCCTCATAAGTATCCCGTCTTCCAAGATGACGACAATCGTATTCACAGGGCGGGATGGATACGTTCCTTATTTGACAAACATTAACGCACCTTGCCTGGGTAAGTTGCCCTATCTTAATCCCATAGGAAATGCCATGGAATATTTGGAACAGCTGGTGAAGTGTAGCAGTTAATATCTCCGCGATTTCTTAGCTCTGCGGGACCCTATCTTCAATTAGCAACTTCAGCTGGATGGCATCAGAAACTTGAGGACACTCTTCCTCGCCGAACTGAGGTCATACGACATACTCTTACTATTCCAAGCATTCAGCCACACTCACTGATTTCTCATAAACTCTAGCTTAGTGATGAGCGCTCTGCTCCGCACACAATTGATTTTAAACTGAGCTTGATGTCGTTAGCAATCCTGAATTAATAATTTCAGCTTTCAGGACGTTTTACATATGTTCATACCAATATTGACCATAGTTCTTACGATGACTGAGTCATGGCTGCAAAGGAACGTTAAATTCTCACGAAGTAGCAGTTGTAACTCAACGAAAGGTGTAGAAGTAGCAAATTATTGCTTTTTTTGTTATAACAGTAAGGTTTGACTCAAACTATATGGTTTGCCTTCCTAGTGGGTTGTTTGCTTAAGGCCAAAATGCGAGCCGGCCGCTGTGGCCGAGCGGTTCTAGGAGCTTCAGTCTGGAATCACGCGATCGCTACGGTCGCAGGTTCGAATCCTGCCTCGGGCATGGATGTGTGTGATAAGTCCCATAGTGCTCAGAGCCATTTTGAACCAAAGCGCGAAGTATTTCCTCCTGTACACGTTTCCGTTCGTTCACCAATACCCGTCGTCTTTCAATCGAAAGAATCATTTCTATAGGATGACTGTGTACGTTCTATGCATTTCCGGAACATTTCATTTCTTTCATAATTAACCAATTGATAAGGCACGCAACATTATTGACTCATTCATATTTGCCATGTTATTGGCAGAGAGCTCTTCAAGAGGTAAACTTTACTGTGAAATCACGTAAATGTTGTAAACTAAACTTACTCGACTGATGAGTGAGTTTCAGTAACCAGTAAATACTTCTTGGCCGATCGCTGCATCCTGTGGTTGGAGACTCAAGTAATTTACTGCCATACACGCCTTTGAGGTACAGAATTGAAACTGATACGAGCAATAATATCGCAGTGCTCATTCACTTACGCTAATCATCCGTCGCCGTTTGCTTATGTGGCGTTAAACTCTACTACAGATTTAAACTGCATGCCGTCCTGGGACTAGAAGCTGGATCTTTGGCAGTCGTGGACAGCACTGTACAGTCTAAACCATCGTACTATCTCTTGGTGGCAGAGTCATTCTGCAGTACCCCTACTACTCCACGCTGTCGTTCTTGTGTGATATGTTGGGTATCGCTGTCCGAATTAGAGATACGCCGAATGTTTTAGCCATAGCCTTAGGGTTGATTTCCCAATGAAGCTTTCACTCTGGCAGCTTTGCGCTTTCGCCTATATTGATGATAAAAAGCTGCTTCAAGGTCAGAGAGTGGCTATCTGAAAACTGTGAGATAGTTTCGTGACAGCACCGTCAGCTCCTTCAACGTTCCTTTCGGCAAGGCCGTGGCGCTCTTGCGGGCACCTTTCACGTCGGATGTAGGTAATAAGTTTGTAGAAATTCCTTCCAGCGCTAATGACGCAAGACAAAAGCCACGGCCGACGGCTGACCTCTGCACAAGAATCTTGGGAACAGTAGAGCCCGTTAGGGTAGGCACTAGCCATTGCTCTCGTTCGAAATTGGTGGTATCGCAACAGGCCTCACCCGTTAGTTCAAGTCCCGTCGTGCCAGAATTATTGCTTTTCTTGAATATGCATCCAGATCTCTTAGCAAAGTTGAAATAAGTACATATTTTCGAAATTTCGGGAAAACAATATAGCACCAGAGACCTACTACATTTACAAAATGTGAATGTCCAATTTAATAATAATAACAACTATAACAGCTGATGCGAGCAAGTGTCAAGAAAACCAGATGCTGAAGATTCCAGAACATGTGATCTGGAAGTACAGTTACGACTACGTAATAACTCTTTCACGATTTATCTTTTAAATTAGGTATCTTGTTTCCTTGCTTTGACCAGAATTAGATTTCAGTTTCGAGCTCCCTACTTCGTTTCCTGCTCCACTGTAAATTTGTCAGATACCAGCACAGTTTTTAAGTCTTCGTCCGAGGAAATTGCTGTTTTCCCAAGCGATGTGCAGTTTCTGTTTAACCACAACCAAAAGGAAAATCCCTGGGATTGCTTTAGAAAAATCTACGGATCTGACGTCGCAGCCGGCCTCCAAGCACCTAGTCACATTCTGTTTTCGATCTACGTGCGCAACTGCGTCATGTTTCTCCCATGTATGTTGTTGTTCAACCAGTCGTCCTGCTCTTTTATAATTTCCTCGTCGTCTCTAAAATTTACACCCACCTGAGACTTTGTCGAGGTGATACAGCAAATAGTAATGGGGTCCACCCAGGCCTGGTGTTAAGTCATCACAAACAAAGGTTTCTTTAGTGGTTCGCATTTTGGTCGGGTAGTGAAGACCCCAGTATGAGTTCTTAGCAGTTTTTTTTAATAATTTTATCCACGTTTCGCTGTGTCATTTTATATTGTATCACGCATCGCACATTATTCTCCTAGATACTAGATCCAGTCAAACGCCTCAATCTGTTCAGTTTAAGTTTAGAGTCGTGAAAACGTGCCTTTTTTACTGTGCATTTTATTGACGAACTAGTAGAGCCTCGAAAAGGACTCTCAAATTCTTCATTTTTATCTATCAATGTAGTTTGCTCAGTGGCCTTAGTTTCGTCCAAACCGGTACTACTCTGTTAGGCTCATATTTTGAGCGTCTCTGTAAGGATGCAGCCGCCGTACTTCAATTTCTGATATCACAATTCCCACAAGGCTGGTTTTTGATTATTTTTTGCGGGAGTAGAGTTTCCTTTGTTCTCTCCCGCACTGTACCATTCCTGGTTCTTTCGTACATGTAGGCAAGTTATGTGCGAAGTATAACGTGTAAGATGATATACACAGCATCGACCACAGAGCAGACCGAGCACTGTGTAGTAACAGTATCGCGGAAACCTTTGAAGCCGAGCTCACGTAACGCTCGTGCTTCATATTTAATGGGGCGCACTCGAGACGAGACGGCGGAACCCACGCCCTGTGCTGCGGCTGAGGCGAGGCCTTGAGCCCCGGACACGGGACAGCTGAATGCTCGTCGCGGTAACCGCCGGGGGCTGCGGTGCCGGCCTTGGAACTGGAAGCCAGCTGTAGGTCTCGATGCTCAACGCGGCTAATGGGAGCCCAGCCTCCGCTGGACACCTCCTTTCCTGGCGCAGTCAATACGAAATTGCACTTTTAACCTACATCTCCTTACACACTCTGCAGACCACTGTGGATTGCACAGAATAGGGTACAGTAGGATCTACTTACAGTAGTATCGCTTGTTAGCATTTCTTTCTCTTCAGTCGCGTATGGAGCACGACTACTTAAAAGCCACTGAGCGTGTTGTAATTAATCTAAATCTCGTCTTGTATGATCTTTGCGGAAGCGACACATTGGGGCCTGAGTAGTATCTTCACTTAATACTTGTTCTTGAGAAAATAAGCTTTCGCGGGATAATATTGGCGTCTGACTTCAAGAACCTGCCAATTCCGGGTTTTCAGCATTTCTGTAGCGGTCTACCGTTAATTAAGAAACCTGTGACGATTCGTGCTGCCATTTTTTTGTACACTTTGAATATTCCCCGTCTGCTCTTTTTGTTATGGATCCAAAACATTTGAACGATACTCTAAGATTGGCTGCACAAGTTATTCGTAACCAAATTTCTTTGTAGAGTATCTGCCAAGTAACCGAAGTCCGCCACCTGCTTGACCTACGACTAAGCCTATGTTATCATACCATGAAATACCACTACAAATTGTTTTACCCAGGTGTTTTTATGAGTTACCTGATTGAAAAAGTAATTTATGGATGTTATAGTCGTAGGATACTAAGTTTATTTTTGTTCTGTGAAGCGCGCAGTTTTACATTTACGAACAAGTTGCTAATCTTTCCACCACTCTGAAATCTTATCGAGGTATGACTGGATATATATGCCGCTTCTTTCACAGAGTACTTCATTATTACATTCGGTAGTTTTGGTTGAGAGTTAATTGGCGACTGACTCCGTGTTGTGAGTGACCCTGCCTACCCAGTGTTACAGTCCACGATAGCCGTCAGCGACCACTGTCATACTACTTCGTTGCGCACCACAGTCGACTCTGGCAGCGCCACAGTCGACTCTGGCAGCGACTGTTTCCACGAGTCGAGACAGTCACAATTCGAGGGGTGGACGTTGAGTTGTAACTATCACCTCGAAAAATTCGAGCTGCAATCTCGAAACTTGGTCTTTTGTGCGTCCACATCTTCATCTTCAGTACAATACATTTTTGCCGGCGCTGGATAACTTGGTGGAGATCGTTTTTGTAGAAATCGACATTCTGAATATTCAGTAAGCGTGCACCACGGGGTGAAATGTCTGCCGTGCAATAGTTTCTACATCTGAGGAAAGAGAACGTAGTCACAGGGTGCCATGTCACGAGAATATGGGCTGAAGCAAAATGTGGTAAGAAGCAGTACGTATGGCTGTGATCAACATATTAGCATCACACCATCGCAGTCCCAAAAACCGCTCAGCAACATTTTGCCCTTAATCAGGTGATCTGTGAAAAGACTGGTGTCTGCACAACCGCAAATGTGGAACGCCTCATGCGTGAGGTACCCACGATCTGACCGCGATTAGATGTGATGATATTCCGAGTCTGTCATGCTGCGCTCCACTGTTGTCTGAGGATATTCTGGTCACGTCACACGCCGAACCTCTCCAGTCGCCGTATGCTGAATCTGCAGAGTGACTCTCAGCCACCGAGCGACGTACAGTTTTGTCGCACGCCGTATATACGTTTTCAAACACGTCTTCAGGTCGCACTGTATGTCGCAAGTCGCACGAAATTGATGTCCTTTCTTTCGCACACTGTGCGCTCATTAAGGGCATGCAGTGGCCAAACAATGGATAAGTGAAACTGCACTTCGATGGGAATATTCCGAGTAAGGTGGCGCCGGTGGTGAGACAATGGAGTCATATTCGGGAGACGGCGGTTCAGATCCTCGTCCATTCATTCTGATGCAGGTATCCGTTAATTTCCCCAAATAGCGAATATCTGGATGGATCCTTTTTCTCTGAAAGGGCACAGCCATTTGTTTCCTTCCCTTCCCAATTACGAGTTTGTGAACAGTCTTTAATGACCTCGTCGTCGACGGGACTATACACGACCCTAATCGTAATTCCTTATTTTTGGTTCGATGGTGCACCTCATGACACAGCTCCGTAAACCAGCAAGCGCAGAAAAGCTTGCAGGCGACTCGCCGTGGTCCTTGGCCCCATTTGCTTTCGCTGTGCTGCGACGCCTGCGTGTTCCACGCGATACACGACACGCATTAAACGTGCACGAGTACATAAAGTACCGCCGCGTTCGACTTTGCTCTGATGATGCTACCTGAGTGCGCCAGTTACGCAACTTGTATTGCCTTTCAGAGAGAGAGAGAGAGCTCTTGCATTAGACTCTGCTGTTAACGGATGCATGTTGCACCTGTAACTCGTCAGACGCACACTCTCCTCCCCACCCCGGTATCCTCCTCTCTTCTTTCTGCTGGAGGCCTCAGGTATTTTTCTTTATTTTTTATCGATCCTGGTACAACAACGATTATAACACAATGTAATAGGAAAATTTAGCTTGTTGCAGAACTTTCTTATCGAACTGTGAGAGTGTAGACTTCGTGCATTAGTTGCAGATTACCTGTTTGTAAAATTTCTCGATAAATTGCTGTTTAGATAGAAACTTTGTATTAAAAATGGGGAAAAAATGGCGGAAAGGTTTCAGATATCTTCCAAAGTTTACTACTTTCTACGAGTATTGTTATATGCGTTTGAAAAACTGTCACATATTCCTACACAAGGTAGTAGTGATCAAAATTAGAAGAAAAGTTCATATAACAATAAGTCCGGAAACCAATACCCGTTGGAGATATGGGCCAATCAGTCCTCTCACTGTACACTCTGTTACGTAGACGTAGACACTACAGGCAGCGGTGCATGTGGGTACCATGCTTCCTGACATCTTTCAGCCCTTCTTTGCAATCAATCAGGCACGTTCTCAGGTGCACCTGGCTCAGTTAGGATTGCGTCACATGCATTGCCCACGCGGTGCTATAACGTCTGCACATTGTCGGCGGGGCATACACCAATTTGCTCATAGCCACAAATCCAAGGGATTGAGGTCAGGTGAACGTGGAGGCCATGCTACGGACCCGTTCGGGCCATTCATCGTCGCTCGAATGTTGCAGTTAGGAACAGCCAAACGATCCGTACAAAATGGGATGTTTAACATGCTCCAATAGCGCTGATAATCCATAGTGCAGAAACCGGCGATACACAGCACTTGTTAATGCTTGATAAATTGACACGCCATGAGTGCGTCACCAACAGTTTCTGCCCATATGTTTATACTGACGCCTCACCTCCATGATTGCCGAAGATTTGATTCTGCCAACACGAACATATTGTGGTAATTAACTGTGCCATCTCTTTTCTGTCCTGTCTCATATGTAATAAAATGCAGACTGTGAACTGCGGATTTCCTATCTCGACATATATTGGGTTCGGGACGTTTAATTATAGGAACTCTTCCTCGAGCTTTGACCAACACTGCTTTATATAGGAATATGTTACGTTTTATTAAACGCCCTGTAAGTCCGTGGCTCATGAAATTTCCGTTTCATCCACGTTAGTCTTCTGCATTGTCTTGTTATGCTTACTTGGTAAACAGTTCGGACTGAACTGCAAAGAGAGGTCGGGAGAATACCAGCCAAACTGTTTCACCAGAAAGACCGCCACGCACTCGATGCAAGTATTCGGGGAGCTTTCCTTTACGAAAACTGCCTTGGAAGCATCTGGCGACAACATATGGTGTCCTCCGAGGAAAGGAGACCTGGCTTGTCGGCACGTCAAGGTCCACTCTGCTTCACCGTCAGGCGCGAGGTTGGCTGATACAGATGCGCGACGTACGCTTTCGTTGTCCCGTTGCTGTACGTGGTAGGCTGTCCCGCAGCGCCACATCAATACATTACGTTTGCTAACCCACCCTTCCATCTCCTACGCTTCCCACCAACTCTCAGTCGCTACGGTCCTGTCATTCTGATACCTCCTTACACTTCTTTTAATCACTCGGCCATTTCCCTTCCATCTCCATCTCGTATAACTCGTAGGCACCCGCTTCTCACCCATTCTCTTCACATGCCCATCCCATTTTAATCGTTCTTACGTTATCTTACCTTTTCTTGTTGGGGCTACTCATGTACATGTCGTCCTTTCTTAGGCCTTTTTTCCGCAGTCGCAGTTGCACAGGTTATATTATATCGTCTTTTGCGACTGTAATAAAAGTATTGTTCAGGCAATGCACGATTAGATTTATTTCAGAGCATCTTCTGTGGTCAAATTTTTTGTTTCCTATTTAATTCCTAATCATATTTTTTGTTTGCTTCATTCCTAATGTTCTTCTGCATTGCACTTCATTGACACTGGATATATTTTCATGTTGTGTAGTTCCACCTACGCCTTGTGTCGATAGTGGATCTACACAACAAGCAAACGGAAATTATATTCAGTGTCAGTGAACTGCATTGTACTAGAAATCGGTCTTCCATATCATTAGGAATGAAGCAGGAAACAAAAATTTGACCACTGAAGATGATTTCAAATAAAGCTAAACGTGTATGGTCTAAATAATACTTTCATTACAGTCGCAAAAACAGTCTATAGGCTATATTGTTCCTCGTGTGATATCCCACCAACACTTTCATTTCTCATCTTTTCCATTTCTGTTACACTTACCCGACGTCTCTAGCTACATATGATTTCTCGCATATTCCTCGTAGACTTCTGATACTCTCTTGCGAGTTCACTTATCTTTCTGTCATTTCTTCAATTTTTTTTTCTTGTTATGACCACCAGCTCACACACCTTTCCATTAAATTTTAGGGCATACTCTTCAACAACTTCTTCCCAAACATCTAATTTGTGTACTTTCTCCTATTTGTTTCCCCACACCATCAGATTACCTTTTTGCCGCTTCACATTTCATTCTCTATTCCAACTACGGTATATCAGTCTGCTCTTCAATCGTCAACATGTTGGAAATAGTTGTTGCTGCATACATGCTCGGTAACGAAAGAAAATGTTTTGTAGCATGCAACAAGAACAGGGACTGATGCCTTGTGCGACATTTACTTTTTTTTCTGACAACACATTTTCACATATTTGTTTGCCGTTTAGCATCTTTATAACTTTGATTTCTAAACATGTACACGCACTTCTTCACAACAGTACAGTAATACTGTAGTGCAAAGTTTGGAATCAAACTTTACTGTAATGATGTCCATTTCATATCTTCGTATACTAAGGTCTCCTCGCACACAAATTTGCATAATAGGATTTCATATTATCTTCTTTGTGTTTTAGGCCCAGAAAATCACCTCTAGAACATTTCTGTATTCAAAGTCCTTTGACCTCTTGCTTCAGATTCTCTGCTGTGTTTGTCTTACCGGTCCCAATTAAACATGCCTTGAAGAGTAGGTGACTGATATGTGCGGGAATGTTTGTTTCTCCACATTTCATCTGCAAAATCAGAGGAAACCCAGATCAGAATAGTCGGTCTGCAGGCAGAATACATCCCCTTATGGATACAAAAATATTTGTTCTTCGCGTACTATTTTACCGTGTAAAATATGTAGTTTTACTCTGTAAAATGCGCAGAGACAAAGCTAGCGGGATCGCAGACGCTGCTTGTAAACCGTTGTCAGATAGAACAGATCTCTAAATTAAGTTTCTGAACTCGGAATTTGTCAGTTGCTGTCCCGTTGTGGCTGGTTAAGGTGGTCATGAAGTTTCATCAGAATGTTGAATATCTTGCGAGTCTACAACAATTTGTTACACTGGGTGGATAAATTCGACTCCTCGAATGTTCTCTCCCCGTTTTTATTTAAATTCTGATAATAGCTACCAGCACCAAGAAGTCAGGTCGCATGGCTTCAGTAAGTTAGTTACATGTTCCACAGGTCATACCACTATCTCTATCGAATTGATGTGGAACGTGTTAGTCTACAGGTAATGTATACATGACTTGTTTTGTGTATAGCTGCATTGTAGCCCTTTACAGAAAGCTAAATTCTCACGGACGATGGGATTTAGTTTGCAGGCGGTTCTGTCTCGCATATTTGCTTATCTTTCATTGTACGGGACCACAGAAATTTTTCTTCACGATCTTGGTACATGTCGCTGCATTACAGAAATAAAAATTAAATGCTATGAATAATAATGTTTATTATATTAAGAATTTCATTACAGTATGCTTATTTCAAATTACCGACAGAGTGTGACGATTGTGGAAGGTAGCATTATTTTATCTCAAAAGGTGGGTCAGCCCTGGAAAAGCCGTGTACACATTGGACGTTGTTGAGGAACAGGATGTGGGGCAGGTGTCCTTTCTGAAGGAACACATGGTTCTGGCTCGGCCTTTAACACTTGTGTCGCAGACTGGCTGGTAGGCAGCCTGATGACGTCAAGGCCGCACCGTGGACACAAGCCACGTGGGAGCAGACTGGCCGTCACTTGAATTGTTGGCGCCTTTCGCGAAGTGTTCGCCTCCAACGCGAAGACCGGATCTCTGACCACACGCTAGTGACCTTCGTAGCGTGCGATTACCAGACCAGCCGTCATTGCGTGCTCTACCGTTTCTCTTGTCCCTCCCTTTCCACGCCCAACAGTATGGATTGTCTTTATTTGCTGCTTTACGGGAAAAAGAACTTTCAAACTATTTTACTCCGTGAAATCCTTGCTGGTTCCGAACAAAATTTTAATTAATTTCGTCTTCTAGTGCAAAATTTATTCATCTCGCCCAGTACACAAGCATAATTTTGTAGATCTGAGATTTTTTATTTTTTTTATACTCTCGGTAAGTCATTCGGGTAGTACTGGTCAGCCCTCGGTTTTCTCGAAGTCAGCATTCACTTTGAATCATTATTCTCGATTTTGTATTTGTTGTTTTACTTGCGCCAGCAGTCATGATTGACACACAGCTTTTTTGTGTATACGACTAATAAGGTACGGTATGCTCCTTCTGTTGTGCGATCTTCGTGAACTGTGTATTGTGCCATCGCCGTGAATTTGTCAGAGACCCAACACACAATCTGGCGGTCGGGAATTCACATTGATAACTCTCCTACCGCAGATGGCAAATATTGGCAATGGAAATATTTTTCACGCCAGTTGCATTCGAACGAGGTGGTGGTGTTAGGCTAAACGCATATGCGGTCTAGTTTTGAAGGTACTATTTCAACTTGCGGAAGCTTCACCAAATAAAGGTGTTCGCTCGTTTCTTTATACCTTTGTAAACGTCGTATTGTCATCTATCTTAGGTCGTCCACTTCCGTGCCATGAGTTTTTATCTCGTAGTTTGCTTGGATCAACCACTGTCAGGACGAGTAAAAAGCAAATCCGGCCTTCCTTTATTTTTTCCGTGATGGGAGATAGACCAGCTCTTTGTCAAAATTGTAGGAAAATGCCTATTTTGCCACGGAACATGTCATTTCACAGCCTTTCAGTGCCCACCATTATTGTCGAGCACTCAGTCCTGCACAGTGCTAGAAGGCGAACGTCCGTCTTCTCTATCTTGGCCTTCAGATACCCTGTATGTTGGGCCGGCGTCTCTCTCTCAGAACCTACGTGAGCTCCCTCCATTGCGTCTACGTTGCCGCGATTCTAGCTCTTACATCACAACTGGTGCCGCCATCACTTCGCAAATGGCCCAAGATGAAGCTAGTTTCTTTAGAGGTAGTCTTTCGATCTGGAGGTTTCAGATAGTAGGCACTGTCTCAAAGTACTCCGTGTTATTCAAACGAAGAGTAATGTGCTGGGACTCATCGTGGTAACTCCTGTTAGTGCAAGTAGCAGTTGCGGTGCCAGCGTAGAGCATAGTCCAGCGGTCCATGAGTAAGATTTACGACAGTACTGACAGTTCTGGCCCTTGGGGGACCCCAACTGTCACTGGAAAGCTGTTGGCTAAGTGAGCTATCCAGTACACACTAATTTTCATGTTCTGTACAGCAGTCGCAGAGGTGTTCACACACATTTTGACCTCGGGAAGTATACCAAATTTCACAGCCTAGTCATACTGCTGAGGACAACAAAATGGCCGTCGTATAAACGAAAGTCTCTTTATTGTGTTTTTCAGATTAGACGGAGGCTAAAAAATACGAGGTGTTTCTAAGACATTCCTCCGATTTCACAAGACTATATCGTATAGATAAAGGAAGATAGAAACTGTGGGTAAATTTTAACTTACGCATAGGACTACATTCTTTATTTTCAAAAGAACCACCCGATTTTACAAAGGTGTATTTTTTACGTAAATAGGCTTCGTTTACAGTTAGGTTTAGGCTCAAAGTTCCATTTATGTTTCGCAAATGTTCAGTGTGCCCGCCAGAGGACCTAAGACAAACAGGTAAACCATTGACAAACTCGTCCCATGCTTTCACGAGCAAATACACCAACATTCACTGCTGTTGCTAGGCGACGTCGCAGTTCGCTCAAAGCTGTTGAAAGGGGAGCCACGTGAATCTTTCACAAACCCCTCGCCCTCACTCACCACTGCCTCCCACCCTCGAACCCTCCGACCCCACACATCACCTACCCCTTCCCCGACGACACACACACACACACACACACACACACACGCACGCACACACACACACACACACACACACACACACACACACACACACACACACAATGCTGTGAGATCAGGAGACCTAGGAGGCCAATTTTGTAGCGCGACATCCGTTGTGCCGTTGCGGCCGACCCACTGTCGAAGCAGTTCATACAATGTAGTAATTTTTCGTTCTGTTGAAAAATGAAATTTTCGCCTTGTTCTCGCACTTTTGGAAAAAGCTGGACGAAGGAACGAGTTAATTGCGCCAGGGAGATCCCTGCCGGCAACCACACGAACCGGCAGTTTATAACTGGCGGCAAGGTAAACTTTCAGTTCGATGCGTAAGACAAAAATTCTGTCCACATTCATGCTGAAGATACTCTGGTGAAATCGAATGAATCATTTTGAAATTGCCGTGAACAATAAAAGAATTTCGTATTCCAGATTAGCTGATGTACAATTGTGCCTGTAGCCGTGTTGGCGCGTGCGTGTAATTGTTGTTTACTTGTTCTATTCACCGCGGTGTTCCCCCAGTGCATTCAGAATGTACCGCGACGCGCTCACTGGTAGCTGTTCCCCACCAGCTGACCTGTGCGGCTGACCGATCAGTTGGCATTCTGCGACGCCCTCGGCCGCTATCAGCCGCGTCGCGTCTCGACTACGTGGGGCGGCTCCGTAATGGATCGGGACGCAGGGCGTGGTTACCCAACAGGATGCATGCTAGTGCTGGCCCGGTGAAAGGCGCGAGTAATGACCTAGCCGGACGCGAACGCCAACTGCGCTCTGCGGTTCACGACACACAAACTGTAACATCTGTGGCGTAAAGTCAGGCGGTCTTTCTTGAAACGCTTGCAGATCAGCAGATATTGGCACGATTTGGAAATTACGGGATACTGGTGCTGCCAAAATTAGAACTCTTGACAGTCCTGCAGTAACAGTCCGCAGGCTTCGCTGTAGATCCGCACCTCAAAAATCTTTTCTGAAATTTCGATAGTAACATAGGGAGAAACCACTGTGCGAGGCTGGGTGCGACAAAAAAACTGATTTGATGTGATCCACGATTGTTATTAGTGTAATGTATTCATCGCGGTTTTTTGCAGTAGACAAGAGACAGTTCATTTTGCTTTTGTAGATTTCGAATATGTTTTGATAAGTTAATTTCTTTAGCTGGTAACAGCAAGGTACAACATACAGTAAAGTAGTCTTCCCTGAAGACATCACATTAATACCATTAATCACCGCCTCTACCCTTGATAACGGCCTCCATCCGCCAAGGAAGAATCCAAATATCTTCAGCTATGCCATAGCTTGACGATTACATCCTGTTGCTGGGTTTCACCCCGTTTTCCAAATGGTCCTTGACGCTTCGTGTGGGATTAAGATCGGATGATTTTAAGGAGTGAGGCTTCGTCAAACTAGAAACGTATGCGTGCAGCTCTGTGAACACGGTTATTGTAATCTGGGAGAACACGCATCGTGAAGATGTAGAAGGAAAGGCAACACTTGGCCATCGAGAATGTTGAAATAAACATTCTGGTTAATGTTCACGGTAACCTGAATGAATGGACCCGAGTCAGGGTACGAAAAACAGCCCCAAAATATATCAAATCCACCTCCGTCCTGAACTGCAGCTTCCACGTACTGCAGATTAAACGCCTTATTAAGCCGTCGGTGCACTCGGCGCCTTGCGCTATTTGGAAAAAAGGTAAAATCGCGTTCCATTCTGTCATGCCTCCACGTCGATCCGTTTTAATGCGCCGATTCAGCACAACCGACTGGCACACATGGAAAGATGATAAGCCAGCCGTGGAGAGCCACAGGCCTCCCGCTACCAGTTCTGCCCCATATACGACGCCCCCAAATCCGCCAGGATGCGTTTATAAGGCGGTGACTAACATTTTCTTCCGTGAGTTTATTTTCCATTGCGGGACCAGCACAACCAGTAGCTTAATGTCAGTATATCCGAATTTACCGACAGAACTTAGACTTTCCTCAACATTACCTGTCACAGAGCTCACAGTGAAATTCATTATTCTAAGGTGGCCGCTGTGGCCAAGCGGTTCTAGGCGCTTCAGTCCGGAACCGCGCGACTGCTCCGTCGCAGGTTCGAATCCTGCCTCGGACATGGATGTGTGTGATGTCCTTAGGTTTAAGTAGTTCTAAGTCTAGGGGACTGATGACCGCAGATGTTAAGTCCCATAGTGCTTAAGCCTTATTCTAAATTAAAAATAATGAAAAATCACTCAACGTTGGCTTTGTCGCAAGGTAGGCTAAGAATTTATCTGTTATCAGTATGTCCATACTGACATTATTCAAATAGTCAAGGATTTTTGCAAATGCTAAAGCTTGGCAAGCAAATTTTTTTGTTACTTCTTAAATTTTAACGACTAATGACTTAGTGTTGGGAAGTGCGATAATAAATGAAGTTTCTTCAAAATACGTTGTGTAAACGCAAAAAAAAATTAATGCCCCGATAAATTTTTGAATACCAGGATTGGATTAGCTAGTCAATATAACTTCAACATCTGATGGACGCGCCAAGGTAACTCTCCCAAGCCAGCGACGGATAGGCAAGAGCCGTTTGTGCTGGCTTCGCCAAAGCAGCAATTTTTCCGATTTCGCTGCGGAGCGGGGCCACTCCTGCACCAAAAGACTGCGGGAAGCGGCCTTGTGTCGAGGCAATGGCTGAACGTTAGTCCGGCCTTGAACTGGCCTACTTGTCGATTTGGTGGTCCAGGATACTGGCGCGAAATGGAGCAGCGAGTTCCTGTGGTGGCCGAGGGAAGCGATCGTTCTTGTGCTTGCACAGCCGCGTGATCAGACCTATAATCGGTTTCAGCAGAAGGAGAGACACCCAAACACTGGAAGAGTTTTTGCTCTCCCTCACTCTCACTGTTTCAAAGAAAAGAGTACAATTGCATGGAATCAACATCCATACTGCTCTCTAAGAGATTTCTGCAGTGGTAACGTGTGGACTACGACAGATATCATCGTCTTAGAACATGTTTATCCCATTAAATCGTTAGTATATTTAGGCTTGTGGTCGATACTTGCATACGGTGCCCGATAATTCCATCATTCAAGTGAAGCTGATATATTTATAGCGACCTAACTCGACGGCGTGTCAAACCATTGACCTAACGGCAGTAAAGAAATTTTTGTCCAATGTGTTATGTAGGGTTGGATTGAGAACATTGCGTTAATGTTGCTGCTACAACTATGGGTTGTTCTCTGTTGGCATTTATCTTGAAATTGTTGTAGAATTTACGCAACTGTATTACACCTCTCTCTGTCTCCGAACCTTAAATAGGAGAAAGTTAGAAGATAACGACTTAACATTTAATCGAAAACGAAGTTATTAAAGAGTGAGGATGAGTTGGGATTGAGGAATAACAGGAAAGAAAATCGCCATTATCATTTAAAAGGAAGCAGTCCGGCATTCACTTTAAGCCATTTAGGGAAATTACGGAAGTCCTAATCTGGATATATGACGGGCGTTCAAAGAAACGAGCCGGAGGCAAAATTACAGAAACCAGTACTTGTACGTTAGAAGTATTGATCCTGGCTGTTGAGACACTTGTCCCACTGTCACAAGGCGGTGAACGGCTGTTTCATAAAATTCCCGGGACTGCGATGTTAACCAGTTCCGCACGTACAGCTGGACGTCATAGTCAGAGGTGAATCGTTTGTCCCTCAGAGCGTTTTAAGGGCCCCCCTTCTGATTCACTTCCTGCAGCGCGGGACAATGGTGAATGCCCAACGCTACTCGCAAACTTTGACCACCCTTCGTCAAGCGATCAAATCAAAACGACCAGGCAATCTCACCTGTGGGATAATTCTGTTGCAAGATAATGCAAACCCTCATACGACCAACACAGTCGCGGCACTCTTGCAGAAATTCAAACGGGAGGTTCTCGGCCACCCTCCATACAGTCCGGACCTCTCTCCCTGTGATTATGCCATTTTTGGTCCCGTTAGAAAAGCTCTAGGGGGAAACGATTCACCTCGGACGACGGCGTCCAGCTGTACGTGCGGAACTGATTAACATTGCAGCCCCGGGAATTTTATGAGACAGCCATTCACCGCCTTCTGTCACAGTGGGACAAGTTTCTCAACAGCCAGGGTCAATACTTCTAACATACAGTTACTGTTTTCTGTAATTATGCCTCCGGCTCGTTTCTTTTTGAACGCTCCTTATATTAGCTTACGGGTACTGATGGCAAAGGCAGCGCCCTCGTGCCCTCTGTTAAATCTCATACCTCTTCGCAGTGTCCCCTGTAGCAAGGGCATGTAGCGCTGTTGTCGTACGAGCGTCAGGACATTGTGTCAAACTTTCGCGTTTGAAGTAATGGCAAGGCAAAACATGTACCATTTTAAAGAACATAGTTCTTATATAAGAAAACAGTGATCTGTGATTATTATGAATAAACTGGAAACGGTCTTGATCGCTTAACTTTTTTTAATGGTGACCGGTTTCGATCTTTTTATCAGATCATCTTCGGACCATACGCTATTGTCGTATTAACAATCTTATCGAATGGTGCTATAAAACTGGAATCGTAAATTCGGTGGTTATGCAACAGATTCCTGTGAGCCGGTGACACTGACAGTAGCGTATGGTCCGAAGATGATCTGATAAAAAGATCGAAACCGGTCACCATTAAAAAAGTTAAGCAATCAAGACTGCTTCCAGTTTATTTATTCAAAACATTTACACTGGGTAACATGGTTTTGTGTCTAACGTGCCTTTGAAAAACAGTAATCTGTTGTCTACACTTGTTCAGTTTCTTATATTTCCAATGCTTCCTTTGATGTCATTGGTCAGCGTGTAAGATAAATCACAAGTAACACTGCTGTCGAAGACGGTATTATTTTTTTCTGTTTAAATGCATTCTTTCTTTTATTATAAGTGAGCGGAAAGGTCTTGATGAATCGGGTATATTGAAAAACTGAGGGATAGTTGAATATCGAGAGCAACTGACAACGCAGATTAAACTGTCCGTGCCTCATGGCTTTGAAGTTACAGTAAACCAGCTGCGGTATTTTCCTCGCGCTGGTTCAGTCTGTGTAAGTATTACAATTGCTACTAAGTAGTACAGAAATTAACAAGCTCGTCTTAGCGAAATCGGATCATGATTGCATCTGTAAACACAAGAGGGACGGTATGTTTAGATATTCTTACTGTATCTGACTTTGTGCGTGAATTCAACGTGGGAGAAAAGCCACAAATAGCGGTCTTTTACTAGATTTAAAGGAAGAGTTCTTCAGAGTGGGTTCAGAAAAATGAAGAAAAGCTTTGGGTGCTGAATTGTCCGGCACTAACATATGCCAGAAATGACTGGAGCACACGCTCTTCTGTATCTTGCTAAACCTACAAACCAGATGGGCCAGTCGCAACGGAAAAGAGTGCGACTTTGCTTGGAACTCAAAACAGCGTATGTTTGGAATATTTCCATTAGTAAACATTTTACTATCTGACTTTTGACCAACGCGTTTCGAAGCTACAACTCTGTTCTCAAGGGTTAATCGACGTTTTTTGGCTTTAGATCTCCTTCGGTTTATCACCTAACAGTGAGTGAACAATAAAGTTGTTAATTTTACGCGACAACATAAACGAAATAAGTAAATTATTATTAGTCGTTATCTTCATTTGGCTCAAGAAATATTCACCTTCTGCATCTGTGAAAAACCTCATTTTATATAGCATTTTAAATGTTATGTTGTAACGTGCTTATGGCTTTACCACATTAGTCATATATCACACTTTATTTTGTGACGTACACTATTTTATCTGAAGCATCCGGACGCTTATTCGTGTAGATTAATATGAGGTATGCCCACCTTTCGCCTTTATGACGGCTTGTACTCCGAGGGTACACTTTCGATGAGAAGTCTGAATATCTGTGGAGGATTGGCACTCCATTCTTCCTGAAGAGTCGAAACCAGTGAAAGTAGTGATGCCGGACGTTTGGGTGTGGAGCGAAGTCGACGTTCTGACGCTTCCCGAAAGTGTTCCACTGGACTAAGGTTGGGACTCTGGGCGGGCCAGTCCATTTGAGCAATATTATTGTTCACACCATTGCCTCACTTTATAACAGGGTGCGCTGTCATGCTGTTACAGTGATCGTCTCGGAACTGTTTCTCTACTGTACGCAGTTCACAATGCTGTAAAGTGTATTCGTATCCTTCTGCATTTAGCTTTACCTTAAACACAGTGAGAAGAAGCAACCTTAACCACGAAAAAACCCCTATACCACCCGCTGCGTACTTCACTGTTGGCCCTACACATGATGCAGGTAACGTTCTCCAGGGATCCGCAAAACCCAAACTCTTCCGTCGATTGCCACAGGGTGTATGTAGCACGATTCATCACTCCAGCTGACTCGTTTCCAGACATCCAGTGCCCAGGAAGCTGCTCGATCATGGTAGCTTATTCTTTTTTAACTACCTGAGCACGGTCACTGCGTCTGCTAGGTTGCTGGTAGCTCTTTGGAAGTCACGAGTGGCTCCCTTCTCTGAATGAATTCATGTTTTTTGCAGCCACCCTCAGCAATGCTCGACTGTCTGTCCGTCAGTACGTGAGGTCTTCCTGAATTTAGTTTAGCTGTGGTTGTTACTTCGTCCTTCCACTCCACAGTCGACGTCATCAGCGGTCGACTTGGACAGCTTCAAAGAAGTTGAAGTGTCCCTGGTGGATTTGTTACTCAGGTGACATCCAGTGTCTCGCCCACGCTCCAAGTCCCTGAGCTGTCTGCTGTTATTGCTTCTCCACTGACAACACATTACTTCCTGCAGCCTTTTATGCTGGCGGGTCGACCTCTCGTGACGTGTCGTCGGTAGTTCCGCGTTAGATGGTGCATTAAAGCAGTAAAGGTCAAATTACTATGTTTTATGAAACAGATGAAATAAAATTATTCGGAGGAGTTGCAGTTAAATATTATTTTTAAAATCTTGCATACACTGTACATAATTTGGCATGCTTATTAGCGTACTGTGAGACTCATCTTACTCGTTGCAGTTATGGTACTTGTGTTGACAAGTATATAATTTATACACCTGAATATCTTTGGCAGCAATGTTCTGTTATTTTTTCTATATGAAAACAAATGAAGCGATATCAAAACGGCGTATCATCGACAACATTTCCAACCTACAAGTTGAAGTCGCTGACAGCCTGTGGCGAAATGCTCGTTCATAACAGTGTCATCTTAGAGTAATTCCTGATGACGGTTATATGCAGTTTTATTTCCTGGACACTCGGATATTTAGAAAGAATTCAGACGATGGAAACTTCGATAGAATAGTACCACCGTAGAAATTTGGAAATATAGTTTTTTCTACACTAGCATAAGTATTTGCAGCCAAATGGCAATTGTGTACTTATACGGATATGGTGTCTGTTCTTCCGGACATCTCCGAAAGAAGCCGGCTGGGGTGGCCGAGCGGTTCTAGGCGCTTCAGTCTGGAACTGCGAGACCGCTACGGTCGCAGGTTCGAATCCGAGGTCGGGCATGGATGTGTGCGATGTCCTTAGGTTGGGTTTAAGTAGTTCTATGTTCTAGGGGACTGATGACCTCAGAAGTTAAGTCCCATAGTGCTCAGAGCCATTTGAACAATTTGTCCGAAAGAACAGACACAATATCCATATAATTATATAGTTCTGGCAATACCGGCCACGACCTTCCTCTTCTGTGCGGATGCACACATATTACCGGAACTCTTACGGGACTTGGTAAGAATGTCTTCCACGAGTAATGAGTGTGTAGGGTAGGGACACTACGAATGTAGTGTGTGGACATGTAAGGTGAGAATGTGGGTCTGGCGGGAGGCGTGCGCGAGATAGTCCCTGCAGTCGCACCATCCTCTGTGCTCTCGGTGGCTCATATGGACAGAGCGTCTGCCATCTTACACGGAGGTGCTGGGCTCGAGTCCCGAGCGAGGCACACATTTTCACCTGTCCCCGTTGATATGTATCAACGCCCGTCAGCAGTTGAAGGTATTAATATATAATTCTAAATGGCAACTGTGTTGAATAATTTGCATGTTAAAAACCACTAAGTAGTATACTTTTTGCTTTGGCTTACATACAGGCATACGGAACGACTTTTATTAGGCGAGTACAGCTTATCGATCTGTAATCCGCTGCGGAGCTTCCAAAAAAGGTGTTCTACTTTTCGAAATGGGTAGGTAAAAGCGAGTCGTGTGCAAAGGCTTTTCGAGATAATATAAGATACGACAACGAAACGCGGAGAACGATGTTGTAGACCGAATTGTTAACCCTTTATTTGGATGTTCTGTATTATTCGTAGTGCTTGTAATGGCGCTGGTTATGTGAGAGGTGCATAGATGCCAGTTTGGAATGTGATGGTATTACAGAGGCATCTAATATGAAGAATTACTCTTGTTTAAATTATAGAATCAACAACGCACTCGGTCGAATAAAGGCAACTTGATCAATCAATTTGCGCCATATGTCTAGAATACCTTCAAAGGAATCCCTTTTAGCACGGGAGAGTATGAAGTCACATCGACAGCTTTTTTTGAAACAATATCTTTGGCATTTTTAAGAAGTTATCACGTTGGGATTGGTTAGTCTTGTGATTGGTGTGGGACTAACGTCTCAGGTGAACTGAATCTCGGTACGGCGAAAAAGTAATAGGGACGTATAACGCGCCCTTAGGAAACTTCGTAATTGTGAACGTTGGACATCGCGTTGTGATTGTGGTCCATTAGATTAACGGTAACCGATACGAGCTGCTCCGAGACGACCGTGACACGGAGATCGCGGCAGCGGTGACAACATGGGTATACCGCGGTTGCGGATGTCCAGAGCCGCTGCTCCGGGCGACGGATGCCCGCGTCACTTCCGGCGCAGCTGCGCGAAAGTCGCTTTCTTCTCTGTCGGGCACGAACCCGAGACTGGCACGGGCTCGTAATTGGCTTCCCTGGCAACACGTCGTTCCGCAGTAATGCACAGCCGAAATTTTCAAAACTCACCCTTGGCTCTCTGGTTAACAGAATGCAGATATGGCTCACAGTCAGTTACAAAGACGTGCAACGGGAAGAAAACGTGGCAGCGTGATCGACAGTTAGTACTGCAAGATCACCCAAGCCCCTCCCCTCCCCTCCTCGTACATTTTCAACCGTGTCAGCTTTCGAAGGTAATTGTGGTACGCATTGTATACAGATCTTGCCCTTTTGGCGCCCGTCTCAGCTTGGATCCCCAAGCGGTCGCTACTAATTGTGATACGTCATGTACCCGCTTGGGCCATAAACCGGCCATGCGTGAGGCGGACAGTAGCAGAGACTCTGACGCTGTGCTGTGGATACCTTTACGTATGTACTCCGCAAGCAAAATACACTACAGAAGTTACTTCATACCAATATTATCGATTTTCTTTCTTTTTCCACTTGCTTATTGATCGAAAGAAAAAGTCTATATTCCTTTGTACTAGTCCTGATGTGTCCCGTCTTGTTCTTATGATCGCTACGAGAGATATATGGCGGTGCCAGTTTAATTGTTGCACCTCCTTCGAATACACGTTCTCTAAATTAACCCAAAAAGGTTTCCCAAGAACTACATCGTCTTTCTTTCTAGCATTCACATTTAAGTTTCCGGAGCATTCCCGTTAACTTTCGTATGGGCTATCGATTGTTACGACCTTAGCAGAATGTCTCTGAATTGTTCGATGTCTTACCATGCCAGATTAACAAGGACGCCAGACACTGGAACGACACTCGAGAATGGGTCACTCTAGCATTTTATACGCTATTTCATTTACCGATGCACTCCACTTCCATTCGGGAGGACGACGCTTCAAATCCGGGCCCGACCGTCCTGGTTTACACAGAATGTGTTGGAAATCGCTAATACGGAGTACCATCAAGTGTACAGTGGCGTGACGACAGTAAAAATCTGTGCCGCACCGGGACTCGAACCCGGATTTCCCGTTTATCGCGAGCGGCCGCCTTTTCATTAGGATTACGCTTTCCGAGCACTACCCATGGCTATCCCCAAACTTGCGTAAGTCGTAAACCCTGTGCATGCTTGTCCAAAGGAACATTGCATCGTACTTCTGAACAATACACATCCTGATTTACATTTACCGCGATGTCCCTAAATCACTCCATCCAAATGCCAGGATGGTTCCTTCGAAAGGGCACAGCCGATTCCGTTCCCGGTCCTTAAAGCAATCCGAGCTTGTGCTGCGTCTCTAATGACCTCGCTATCGATGGGACTTTAAACCCTAATCATCCATCCGTCCTTTTCCAACAAATCTTGTCTTTTACTCGCCTATTCTAATACTGATTTTAAGTGATCGTCCCATTTCTTATGGCTTCCATCGCTACATACTTGGGCGATTTGAAGTGCTAAGGATATTCACCTCTAAGCATATCCACATTTAAATGGAGCCGCCATTCATTAGGCAAAGTAGAAATTTTGACAGAGGTCTTTAGAATAACGTATAATCTTCCAAAGGCGTTACTTTCTTCCATTCAACAGCATCGTCAATGAACAGTCTTACAGCGATTATGGTGGTGACGTAGGACATAACATAAACTACATGATTTTCGTATGCGTCATTTGTGGCTTCGTCTGTGTGTCCTCGCAAGATCGGTAATCACATCATTGACAGACTTCAGAGTATCAACGATACATTTTTTACCTGTGTAATATCTGTAATACGCCTGTTTTTCACCACATACAATTTTTGTGAATATCCCTGCATATCCTAGAATTAAACTTGTGTTTGATACTATGTTTCAGTTGACATCATCCTAACATTAATAATAACTGTGTGGAAATTAGCTGCTTTGGTCAGGGATTACAATTTGGTCGATGTCGGTCATTTATGTGTGTGTTTGGTTTTGCGACTGCGGCACTGGAAGTTGCGTAAACGCTGATCTAGCAGCTTGTCAAGCGATTGAAGTGCGCTGGTAAGATGTACGTCCATGTTACTTACTGTTACAAATGCTGAACGCCGTGGTTCTCAATAGGGGGGGGGGGGGGGGGAGAGAGAGAGAGAGAGAGAGAGGTGCATGTCACCAGCTACCAAAAACAACTGGTGCGTCGAAATATACAAAATGCCAACGGGCTGCTGCTCCCTTCAGTGGAGGCGATCGTTGTTCAGTATGCGGTAATACTCTGTGGCTGACCCAGTTTTGTCACGCTCGCACCCGCGGCGGCGGCCTCCTAAAAAAGAAGTGGGAACCGGTTCATTCACGTATGTGTAACGGGATTAAAGAGAAATTTTTCCACACGCAGTTTTCGTGTGGAATTTTTTGTCAGTCTGTATAAAGTTAGACTTCATCACATAAATGAGGTTGAGGAACCCTGTCACGTGAGTAAGCCTCAATGTACGAGACACGACTCAGAAGTGCATACCAATTGGTTCTGAAAGTTTTCCGTGATTTCCCTAAACCGCCTCATGCAAATGGCGGGATGGTTCCTTTAAAAAGACCTGGCCGATTTGCATCCCTGTCCTTGAAGCCATCCAAGATCGTGCTCCGTCTCTTAATGCCCTCGATGTTGACGGGACGTCAAACCCTAATCTTCCCTGCATCCAGTCGGCATCAAAAAATGACGAAAGCTGCAGAATGGAGAAATTATTGGACGACCTTGAGACCATGGCAAAACTTTTTACAAATGGCAAACTTCCTGCAAGAGGGAACTATGTGGAGCGTAACGTTTCTGTGGTCGCAACTCTTGTATCTGTAAACCGAGCACGTTTGTGAATAGCAATGGCCCCGCTCACTGTGATTAATTCAAACGAAGAAATATAGTATCATATCTTTTGCTCATAGACCTTCCTAATACGAAAAGAAAGGTTTTTCGGACATAACATTTTCTGGTGCGTTTGCCATTGAAGACTGTTGATCGTCCCCTTATAACTCTGATCGTAGTTACACACATCAATGATTTTGTTTTGTTTTCATGTTGATACACGTCAGTTGCGTAAATTTTCAGTTTGATCTGTGGAATGAATTTATTTATGAACCTTTTTAAATTAGTCGGGCGGAGTTTCTTTCGTGCATGTATGTTATTCAAATTTTATTTGGGTGGTTTATCACCAATAGGCACTCATCCAAACCTGAAGAAATTTTATAACCAGTTTGCTCTATAAATTTCAACATTTACGAAACGGGCAGTTGAATTCTTGAAGGCTGACGTCTCTAGAACATGATGCATATGATGGATTTCCCAATACTCTTAACCACAGAGGAAAATGTCGAAAAATGCATATTATGCTGCTGGGTGACCTGTCATTAAAGATGTATGCAATAGCTAACGCCGTTGACCGAACGGAAAAAAGAGAACGAGTCTTTTTACTTGAAGTGTTAGGGTGTGAGTAGATGATAGTAATATGGGTACAGTTTCAAAAAATATTGAACTGTTTTTGTTCGTCGGTTTGTTGCCGTGTTCGTGAAGTCACGGGATCGATGACGAGAAATACGACGAAACCATTGTGTGTGGAGATAGGTTTTATGCTGTAAACTTCCCTGTATTGATAAACAAAAGATATTGCGTGTAATTCCGCCGCAAACGGGCTTTGTGTTGAGTGGCTTTTTAGCACAAGGTAGGTTTGTTACTTTTATTTATTTCGTTACCGTTATCATTATGTTGGCACAACTTAAATGATAAATATCTTTTTTTGAAAGAATTGTATTTATTCGTCTACATCAGTGTTGTCATCTTCAGTCCGAAGGCTCTTTTAAAGTGCTACAACCACATCCATTTGAACCTGCATACTTTACTCGTAACTTGATCTCCCTCTGCAGTTTTTACCCTCATACTTCCCTCTAATACTAAATTGACCGTTTATTAACGGTTACGCGTTCTGACCATCTAATTTTCTTCAGTCTTCTGTAACACTAAATTTCAAAAACTTCTATTCTCTTCTTGTTCGAAATGCTTGTCGTCCACATTTCACTTCCTTGCGAGGCCTTCGGAAACAGACTTCCTAACATGTAAATTTACAGCATGGTTACGATTCACTGTTCGCTTCTTGAGCCAGCGTAGGCGTAAAACTGTTTACCGTGTGGGTACGCAACTTTATAGGAATGGTGTCCAGAGTGCGCTGCAGGATTCGTGTCATGACTTGCCGTTGAGCTACGGACCCCCTTGAAGATGTCTCCCGCAGTCGGAGACGAAACGTTGGGAATCGACACAGAATTCATCAACCGACCACGGCATAACAGCCCGGATAATTATAATGGACATGAAGTTGATTTTGCCATGGCCTGACCTTCAGGCAGTGCACAAGCTGTGTCACGACAGCATACATCCCACCTGAGATGTTTCGGGTTAGCAGTAGTGCAATCTCTAGTTCGGTTCCACGCTGTAGTAGGTGCAGATGGTCGTCACATTGAGTAACATTTGTAACCTGGAACGTAAACATGGTACGAAATTAACAAATGTCACGCTGTCATGTGGAAA
The DNA here is from genome assembly GCF_021461395.2 of Schistocerca americana. Taxonomy (NCBI): domain Eukaryota; kingdom Metazoa; phylum Arthropoda; class Insecta; order Orthoptera; family Acrididae; genus Schistocerca; species Schistocerca americana. The sequence goes on from NC_060125.1 coordinate 40,834,086, forward strand.
TTAAAATGTGCTTCGTTATTTCTTTTCCGCATGTCCTTACAAATGTTTCCAAAAAGTTTCGTTATCCTAAGATCACTCGTTTTTCAAGGGAACTCTCTTAAGCCTCGAAAGTTGAATTATAACTACCCTGTATATTCGATGTTAACAAATTTGTCCTTTTCATAAAAACTTTCCTTGCTATAGCAAGTCCGCATTTTATACCCTCTCTACTTCGACCATCATCAGTTATTTTGCTACGCATTTAGCAGACGTCATCTACTTTTAATGTCTCGTTTCCTACTCTGTTTCCCCCAGCGTCGCCTAATTTAATCCGACTACATCCCATTAATGCTTTTGTTAATATTCATTTCATATCCTCCTTTCAAGACACTGTCATTTCTGTTCACTGCACTTCCAAGTCCTTTGCTGTCTCTGACATAATTACGAAGTCATCAGCAAACCTCGAAGTTTTTATTTCTTCTCCCTGAATTTTAGTTCCTACTCCAATTTTTTCTTTGGTTTCCATTACACAAGGCGAGAAGACTGTCCCACTCCCTTCTAAACCACCGCTTCTCTTTCTTACCCTTTGACTCTTAGTAAATGCCGAATGGTTTCCGTATAACGTTTCGCCCCCTGTATTTTATCCCTGCTGCCTTCATAATTTCAAAATGTATTGTGGTCAACATTGTCACAAGCTTTCTACAAATGCTATAAAACATAGTTTTGCCTTTCCATGGCCTATATCCTAAGGTACTTCATAAGGTCAATATTGCCTCGCGTGTTCCAGTGTTTCCCCGGAATGCAAACAGACGTTCTCTGAGATCGGCTTCTAGCTACTTTTTCCATTCTTCTGTACATCACACGAATCAGTATTTTGCAACCATGACTTACTAAACTGACAGTTCGGTAATATTCACACTTGTCTACACCTGATGTCTTTGGAATTCAATTGATGATATTCTTCGTGCAGTCGGAGTGTATTTCCCTCGTCTCATATATCTTGCACACAAGGTGGAATAGTTTTCTCACGACTAACTGTCGTATAGATATCAGCAGTTATGTGAAGATGTCATCTCCTCAAGGAGTCTTGTTTCGCCGTAGACGCTTAAGTGATCTATCAAATTCTTCTCCCATCTCATGTGTATCAACTTCCTTTTCCCTTTCAGTAATACTGTCTTAAAGTTCATTACGCCTATATGGACCCTCTATACACTCCTTCCACGCCAGCAACTCGTGGTGCACTATGCCGTTAAAATCGAAGAAAACAGTGAGGATAATCTTCACATTTGTCGAGCTTCGCTCGGTCTTGGCAATCCAGAATACTTCCACTGTTACGATTGGGCCGAAGCTTCGAGGTAATATCCATAAAACAAGTTTCATGACATATGTCACTTGTTCTTCCTCCTCATTGCTGACTTCATCTAGCTCTTTCTGAAAAACTAGCATTCACCATTGGTTTTATCCGAAATTAAAAAAAGGGAAAGTTTTTCCTGTCCCACGTTTCGTACCCAAAAAATTTCGTTTCATACGCCAGCATCATCAGCGACTTCCCTGAGTGTGGTTCAGCGATCATTCATAATCATTTGTATCTCATTTTCTATGATTTCATTGGTTGATGATGCACTGGGACATCCAGGGCGTTCACAACGTTTTCACGGCCATCTTCGAAAAATTTACGTCGCTCTTAAATCCTTGATTTACTCGTAGCAGACTCACCAAAGCAGTATCTAATATTTTAAAAATATTGCAGTACTTTATTCCGTTCTTGTATACAATTTTAACATCAATTATCTAATCCGTTTTCATTCAAAATAAATAATCCCCAATACTACCAAAACACTTATAACCTTTTTGACAGACGACAACGGACTAAATATTGATATGGCTAACACTTGAGATATTTTCTTACATATTTACCAATACAACGAAAAAAATCGCGTGTGTCTGAGTTCTACAACACGCGAAATTCCAGAATACCCGTTATCTTTTCAACAAGCTAGCAATAATAATAATAATAATAATAATAATAATGTCTCATTGAGGTACAGGCCATACATAGGTTGTGTAGTGGACCTCGTCGCCTGCCAATAATATTTTTGTTTATGTGGAGTAACCACCAGGACGAAAGAAGAACATAGCGAGTAACGGCCGCTGTACAAGGACGGTGGATGAACAACTGAAGTGGGTCGCCAGCTGAGTGTCTTCTCCGAACAGGTTTGCGAAGTGCAGCTTGCAGTGGGAGGTGGCTGCGCCTGAGAAGAGCCCCAAGCTTGGTTCCCTTCCAGTGTTGCGTAATCCCCTATTACTTCGTGCGCACGCATCAATCCGCTTGAGCTCGACGGCAGGGAAGTGTATACCCGGTAACCTTAGAAGGCGATCCTAGAAGAAGGGAAAAAAAAAATGTTGCTGCAGGCTTTAAGATAAACTCATCGCCATCATAAGGAAGTTCATTACTTCCATCGTGAGCTTAAATTGTCTCCACACAATTTCCGGGTGGCGAACTGTTCCTTCCAGCCTGATTTCATTCGTGTTTCCGGGAAAGTTAGCCCTATTAGAGAATGTCAAACGAAAATTTTTCAGATGTTGGGGGGGGGGGGGGGGGGGGGGGCGTAGTCATGTTCGTGCTACTATCTTTTCGTAGGTGTATGTCTGCTGACTACTTATCACAACGTACTAACACTGCAGACATCATTGTAGCTACATTCTCAAGACATTTTTTTTTTTAATTGAAGCACTTGTTTAACTTACGGTTAGATATGACTGTATCATGTGTAGTATTCGAAGTGGTAATGACAACTTGTGATAATTATCTATATTACATTAATGATTTTTGTCGAAAGACTGTGACCAAAGATATCAGGACGAAATGTGTCACATAAAGTTGCTGTATTTACCAATGATGTCGTGGAAGATTGGATTCAGAGACTGTGAATATTCTCCAAAAGAACTTATGATATGGTACAGTGGTTAAGTATTCAAAGTATTTCGCCCATTTGGGTGAGAGACATGTCCAGAAATTTTTACTGTAGGCAGAAACATGTTTTTGAAGTTGTAGAATGTAAAAGAAAATTAAATTTCTTATGTAGGCTAAATACTCCAATGTGATTGATGCTTGTATTTTAGTTTTACATGTGTGTGAACTTTATGTTTCCTTTGTAGAATTTTTTAGTGAAAATACTGTTGTTGTTGTTATCTTCAGTCCGAAGACTGGTTTGATACAGCTCTCCATGTTACTCTGTCCTGTGCAAGCCTCTTCATCTCTGAATAATTACTTAACTTACACCTTTCTGAGTCTACTTGCTGTATTCATCTCTTGGCCTCCATGTTGAACTGAATTAAGGCCATGAGTATTTATTAAATTCTACTATAGATTGAGTTCTAAAATAATAAATTGTACAGTAGTGGAAATCAGTATAAAGGCAGGATTCCTACAGAAATAATAGTACAATGTCTGAAGCATACATGTACCAAATTTACTATAAAAGTAGTAGGTACGTATAAGACATAAACACTCATGACAGAAATACATAGTATCTTTTATAATATAAGTATCAAAGTAAACTTTTTGCATTTGCTGGATGGAAATTGGTATAAAGGCACTCACTGTCCAGTTGTGTGATTGTATTGTTAGTACTCTGTCCAATCTTTGTTCTTCCTAATTACATCAGAAATTCTTTTCGGCATTGGTTTTCTTAGGATTTGTAGTTCTTGCAGTGAAACTGTCGCCCACTCTTCTTGTATCGCTCTTTTCAGTTCACGTATGGTCTCAAATTGTCTTCCATTGTGATGAACATACATCGCAAGTATTTCACAAAGGTTTTCAGCGATGGTTCAGATTTGTGCAACATGTGAGGCAGGGAAGGACATTGATATTGCTACCTTTAAATCAGTTTTTGGTTGTAGCAGAAACGTGCACAGATGCATTATCTTGTTGAAACCTTAGACTTTCGTCCCCTAGGACCTCATACATTCTAATTAGTTGTGTCTCTAGCATCTTGGTGCACATGTTAGAGTTCACCCTAGTGTTCAGCCAAGCAATGCATGATTTATCTTTAGCATAAAAGGCACCCTGAATCATAAAACTTCCACCACCAATAGCCCTAAATTAAGCTGTAGTTGTTCTCACAACTAATGTGATTTAAAGGAATGGTTTTGGGGGAAAGGTTCTGAGAAAAGTAGAGTTAAATAAATAAAAGAATTTACTATAAATCTTACTAGAGTGAAATATGACAGAAGATCTGAATTTTACCTGGGAAATATGTTGGTCAGATTTTTTTTCATACTTTCCCCTCATTCACTCACTTTCCAGAGTAAATACTCCATGCCTCCTATTCTGGTCCAACCTGTCATAGATGGCAGTTGTGTGTGAGATGTGCTTGCTTGCAGTAATGATTTGTGTGAGCAGCTACAGTTCTGTTTTAAAGTGTCTGTTGAGGTGTCACAGTGGTTAAGGTCCACTGCACTGTCATTTTGGAAGAGTGAGATTCAAACGTCCATCTAACACACCGATATCTGTAGTTTGCAGAAGCGCAGTTTTGTCCAACTGAGATTCTGCACTGAGTCAGAAATCTGTGTAGGTGGAATATTATATGCTAACGTTTCTTCTTTTTAAGATATTTAAGTAGGTTAACAAAATATGCATTCAACAACATAGAGCTTGCACCTGCGACTGTATTTTTCTTTCATTTTCAAAGAATATAGAGGTTTTTTTGGTGTCCAGTTAGAGATAACACTCCCGAGAGGATGTATATAACAGAGAATGGGAATAACCTAAGGGCTAATTACAATTACATGTAAAAGAGAAGAATATGTTGCAATAAACACTTCAGATTTCACATTAATCTACTCATTTACATATGCAGTTGGGAATATTCTTTATTTCATATTAATTACATTCATTCTTCTTTTTGACCATTTATTCATTATAAATGAAACAGTTTTACTTGAATTGGATGCTTAGATGGAGGATTTGTTGTTTCATTTCTTACGTAGTTCTGTAAGCACACATTTCATTTAAGTTGCCCTTTTGTTCCAGTAATTCTGTGTAAAAAGTCATGGTTATTGTGAATGTGAGCTACGCACATTTGCATTTTTCCAAGATTATTCTCCTAATGTTGCTGAAAGTAATAGCCTATGAAACATCCTTTACTCTCCCGTAATATACTCAAACAAAAACACATCATTAAGCCTTTTCTGGATGTATCACTGTAGCAGTATTTTTGACCTTGCATTTTTTCTTACAGAGAACCTAGCTCCAGCAGAATTAAAGAAGCTGCGCAACAAACAACGTAAGGCATTACGCAAGGCTGAACGAGAGAGACAGCAGGCGGCACAAGCGCAGGAAAAGCGTGAACAGCACAACAAGTCGAGGCAGCAGGCTGCAGACGCTGGTGGCGGCGCAGGCGGCGAGCCTGATGCACCACCACAAGACGAATTGGTGCCTGACAAGCTAGCACGTGCCCCAGATCCTCTACAGCAAGCTATACGTTTCCTGCAGCCACTGCAACTACTTGCTGCTGATCACATAGAGACCCATCTCATGGCATTTGAGATATATTCCAGAAAACGTGAGTGCATATCACAGGACGCGTGTGTAGTTTGTAAAATATATCTACTTATGTATAAACAGTCCGCCGCTCGTGGTCTCGCGGTAGCATTCTCGCTTCCTGAGCATGGGGTCGCGGGTTCGATTTCCAGTGGGGTCAGGGATTTTCACCTGCCCCGAGATGACTGGGTGTTGTTGTGTCGTCATCGTCATCATCATCATTCGTCCCCATTACGGCAAACGATCTCCATTAGGACCTTGCCTAGTATGGTGGCGTTTGTCTCCCGCATCATTCACCTACGCCGTGTCAAAAAGCGTGGGACTTCATTTACATGTATAAACAACATTAACTAGGAGTAACCTCAACTTTTATTTTGAAGAGTTCCACCTTTATCTTCCTCACAGATCATAACTATTACATTAGTTCTGGGTTTATTTAATCTTCAAAAATCCACCTTTTTTTTATGCCGAGTAGGTATTTCATAAAAATAGAGCAAGTACTTTTGTAAATTGGCAGACAACAGTGGCTACCCCCACACAGTACTGTCTTCTATGTAATGTCGGCTGTGACCAAAAACCAATTGCTACTGGCTAAAGCCTCCCGACTTCTGGCGATTCAGTACTTGTCAGCTAGTCAGCCTGTATAAAATCTTTGCTGAGATCATGACAAATTTTTAACAGTTATAGCTGTTATTTAATGCACCTGTCTATCACAGCTAGAGAAAACAGTGCTAAAATAACAGGACGACACTCTTACCAAATTCCTCTGAACTCTGGGCCCTCTCTGTTAGACATAAATGCCCAGTCAGCACTGCACAATTTGCATCTGTAGTGTTCAGAATCATGGTAGCACTTGAATCTGTTTCAAATTTTTTATCATCAGTGTGCAATATGCTTACACTGTATTCATAGGTAATTTGTATTACATCAAGGAGATATATTTTATATGACTGTTCTTATACCATACTTACCATTAGTAAGTCCCAGGGTGCTTTGGTATAAAATTTGTTTCAAAATTTCCAGACATAAGGAAAAAGTGTAAAATTTCAGTTTATTTGATACATTAATCACTAGATGGGCCAGTATTAAAACCAGAATGAATGCACCTCATTTAAGATTTCCACATGTAATAAGAAAAATAAACCTAGAATACAAGTTTCACAACGTGTTACCCTTCTGCTTTCCGTTCCCCCAATGTCTTTTTACTATATTTTAGAAGACGTATATTTTGAAACATCCAATTCTTTGTGGAACAAAACATAATCATGTCATTTATATAAATTCTTCAATGCCTCTTGTTTGCATAAAATCAAAAATTCTGCTTACAATAGTAATTGTCTCTGGATATGCCGCTGCTCACTGCCATTGTTTAATCAAAGCATCTTTCAGCGACCCATGCCCAGGCAGTTACATTTGAAAAAAGAATTAATAATTTTAGAATCTTATGTATAAAAGTTTGAATATTCACTCGTAGTTCATTTCCATTATGTTACAAAAAATGCAGGAGGAAAGAAAAAAAGAAAGAAAAAATAAGTTACATTGGGTCCAGTTATGTCAGGAAAAAGTATCCCCTGACATTGCCTCCCTCTGGGAATGAGCTAACAAATGTATGTACTTCTATCAGCATTTTAGACCTATATAGATGTCTGTGCTCTTATATCCATCTGCTCTCTCTCATTTTTCTTATTGTGACCATCTGGTCTTTCATGTTTGCCACTACTAAATGTATGTTAAAATTTTGAGGTGGTTAATGTATTACTCACAGTAATCCACCACAGGAATACTACTCACCCTACCATCTGTTGTCGATCTCTCCATACTAATGCTGTTTGTATTCCTCTTATTGCCGTACTCTTTCTCAGAATAATTTAAGTAAACATGCTGATCTAGAAATTCCAGTAACACTTGAACATTCTCCTAAATTCGGCCTGTAAGTTTCCATTTAGCTGCATTTGATAACTGGCTAATTAGTATTTTAATTAAATGTGATTCATGAGTTCTTTCATCCAGATATTTGACTTGATTTACCAAATATCTCTGAATCCAAGATGACCCCCCATTGTTCAACAAGGGATTTCAGAAAAGTATTTATTTTGAAATCTTACAAATGGTTACCTTATTACAGGAAACTGAAGGAGACATAGATAAAGACCTCCCTTAGTCGGATACAAATGCCACGTAGTTCTCCTCACTGGAATGGTCCACTAAATCTGCATGTCGGTGCCACTGTCATGGTTATCTTGCGTTTCTTGCCATAGCAAGTCGTCTTCATCCCCATTTAATGCATTTGTTACACAACAGTTCTTGTTTAAGCTTCTCACAACTGAAGCATTGGACATGGCTGTCCATGCAGTCTTGATCCATTCCACAGTTAGACACTGAAGGCTTCATCAACTTCACAGTAGTGGTCAGGGCTTGACCTCCTTGATGTAACAAAATTTCTATATCCACCCCATGGTTTATTATAAATCACAGATCCTAATAGTTGTATCCTTAAATGTTGCAGGATCCCTGATGACCAGGATTTTGCTTTGTACTCCTCCTCAAATTCCTCAAACAATTGAAATCCATCCACATTTAATAATCCCCACTATAAGGCATGGTTAATTATGAACTGTAGTTTTCAGTACGAGAGGATCTGCAGCTGTGATGAATTTTTTGAATAATTTCATGGTATCTTCAGCTGCCGTTCTCTTTATTTCAAGTACAATTGTACAATTTCGGCCTAAGGCCATTTTCAAGTATCTAAAACGAAAGCATTATACATTGGATACGTTGGTGACACTTGTGATTTTGACGCAGGAACAAGTCATATTTATAGATATACTAGGTACATTATAACTTACCTTACAGATGATTCTTTAGTAGTATATTACGCCATGTATGTCCTTGGTCTTATAACTGCATATTACACCCATAAAGTAAATTAGAGAGGCTTGTCACTATTTTAGGAGCAAGTTGCTTCGAGCAGATTTGTAAATCTCTTATATGTGAGGTCTGTGTTTTAACATGCTTCTCACTAGGAAGATTATGATTGTTTTCCTGGAATTTGTTAATTAAGCTTTTATTCTGAATCATGTTTAATAATCATACATCATTGGTGTAAATATGACTGTATGTAATTTCTTTAAAGTAACTTGTAAATATTTATTCTCTTATTGTGGGAGCACATCATTTTTGAACGAAGATCTTATGTATAAAATCAATCAGAGTACTCTAATGAAACAGTACTGAAAACTGCTTTATGGTTGTGTGATGTTTTTATTACATTCTTATTTATTAATGAGTAGCGATAATTTTGCATATGCTTTTGCTGTAATGCTTTTGTCATGGAACCGGTAAAAAGTTGTCTGGGAATTTCTCATTTCACAGGTCTCTTTGCTCATTTAAAATTGTCTGTCTGATCTTTTAGATGAATGTAAATTCCAATTTCTTTCATTACATACATGATTGTTCCTTTCTGTAATTTATAATTTCTCTCATTACATACATGATTTTTCTTTTCTATAACTTACGTAATATATGAAGTGATCCATCTATTTTAGGTATTTTGTGGTTGGTGTCTTCAAGTGTGCAGTAAATGTGAATGGGTTATTGCCGCTTATTGTTGTGTGTTCTTTCAATTATGTGCTAACTTCCGGTTTGTCTAATATAAAATTCTGAGCATTCTTCACTGTTAATTTTTTAGATTCCTGATTGCAAAAATGGCTCTGATTTCCATGGTGTGTGTGTGTGTGTGTGTGTGTGTGTGTGTGTGTGTGTGTCAGTAATCGTCGTAGATTGTTAGTGCTTCTGTACCTGGTGTATAATCTCTCCCTCTCTCACACTTTTGGATTTCAAACGACAAATCATAACGCTTATTTGATATTTGTTCTAAACCAGTGACAACAGACATAAATATAACTACAACCAACCATGCCGCCCATGAGCACACTAGGCTGATCAACTTACCACTGTGGAGAATAGAGAGAGAGAGAGAGAGAGAGAGAGAGAGAGAGAGAGAGAGAGTTATAGCTATAAGTCATGGTTATCCTAAAAACTTAGTGGGCATGTGATTCAAAACGAAAACCAATCAAACATAAATGAACCATAAAAAAATAAAGTTCTTGTATTGCCGTGTCTAGGTATTATTTCTGACAAAATTACTTACCAGGTACAGAAGCACTAAAAATTTACAACGATTTTTGAAGAGACACACACCATGGAAATCGGAGCCATTTTCGCAGTTGGAGTACCAAAAAAATAAACTGAAAATAATGCTCAGAATTTTATACTGGACAAACAGGAAGAAAAGTTAGCACATGATTTAAAGAACACACGACAATAAGCGACAATAATCCATCCACATTTGCTGCACTCTTAAAAGACATCAACCATAAACCATAAAATACTTAATGTTGATGGATCACTTCAAATATAACATAAGTTACAGAAAGGAAAAATTGTGGATGTCATGGAAGAAACTGAAATTTTCATCTATGTAAAATACCAATCAGACAGTTTTAAATGAGAAAAAAGATCTGTGAAATGGGAAGTTTTTAGACAACTTTTTACCAGTTCTCTGATGGAGCATTGCAGAATCATAGAATGTAAAATTATTGTTACACTCATTAATAAATATGACTATAATACAAAATATCACACAACTATAAAGCAGTTTTTACTTGACTCTGTTTTCAGTACTGTTTCATTAGAGTACTGTTATCAATTTTACATACAAGATTTTTGTAAGAACTATTTATTCAAAGAAATTATATGAAGTCATATTTACACCAATGATGAACGTAATTAAATGTAATTGAAAACAAAAGTTTATGTAGGTTAATTAACAAATTTCTGGAAAAAAATTCTTATCTTCCTAGTGTTAAGTACGTTAAAACATGGACCTTATATATAAGAGCTTTGCAACAACTGCTCAAAAGTAATGTGCTGCTAAAACAGTGAAAAACCTCTATAATTTATTTTATGAGCATAGCATGCAGTCACAGAACCACAGACATATTTTGCATAATACACTACTAAAGAATCATTCATAAAGCAAGTTATAATGCGGCTAGTATATCTACAGATTTGACTTGTTCCTATGTCAAAATCACAAGCATCACTAATGTATCCAATGTATAATATTTCCGTTTTAGGTAATTGAAAATGGCCGAAAAACAAAACCGAGTGAATTTTACCTTGAGGAACAACAGTACAAAAATTCTTTGTGATCTTTTTGCCCTTTACAAAGTGAAACTCCTTCCACCAATTGAGACTTCCATTTTTATTCACAGTTTCTGGTTATGGATTACCTACATGCCTCCTTTGACTGACATCATCTCCAGGATCTTGAAGTTTTCCAATTAATCTACTTTCGTCTTCCCAGTTGCTGTATGGTCATGGATCTGAACTGAGAACTTTCCCTTTAGATACTTTGACTTTCTTTTTTTAAATATTTCTGTTTTCTTTTGTAATTTTTCAGTTTCATCATGAACTTCTTGTTTAACAATTAGTGCTATGACTGAAGTATGCAATGTTACCTCTCTGTTATTTACTGGCATAAATTCTTGACCATGTCTGTCATTCATCTTTTTTTTTCTGAATTCATCGAATGTCCTTTGAAAATGAGAGTCCTGTTTTATGTGTAACAGGAACCTCCTTCAAGTACAGACGTGAACAATGATGACTACAATCCTAACAATTATTTCTCTTTCACTTTGGTGTCCTTGACTGAAGGGAAGAAAATCATCAACTTTGTTTATTTTCATACAGAAAGGAGTTACCATAAATAAAATCACTATTTCCAATTTTGGAAAAAAATCTCCAAATTTGGAGGAGAGAAATAATCAAGGTGGTGATGGAAGTGACCAAATTGCAGTCAACAACTCCAAATCATGGGAAAGATTTCAGGATACACAAGGCTGTTCTGATGGAGTGATGACAAAAAAATTACAGCAATTGGGTAGTGACACTGTAAGGAATTAAAAAAAAAAAAGAAGTCAAGGTAGCAGCCAGAATAGAATCCGAGCCAGGAAACTGACAGTCGGTGCACTTGACCACTGCCCTATGACACAACTTGTTTGTTGGTTTTCAAATGCCTGTCACAGTCTACATGAAAATATTTAGAGGGCTTTTTCTTTTTTCCTATGACTCACTCTGGCAACAAACATATTCTAGGAACTTCAAAGGGGCACCCACCTGCTTCTATTCACACAGTTAGAGAAAATCAGTGACGTCTGTCCTATGCCCTCCCCTTTTCAGTCAGCTATGTTACCTCTGTCGGAACCGCAAATAGAATGCACTTTATCACACCAGTTGCAACTACTTAATTGCAACAGGTGCACTACAGTTCCAGAAAAATGGCTGTATTACCTTTGTCCTGCCTTGGTTAATTCTAACAACAACAGTCCTTATCACTTGTGTCCTCCATTTGCGCAACACCAGAAAATTTGTGGCTTGAACAGTTCGCCAGCTCAGTGAACGTTGAATAGTTTGGTCAGTATTGAGGCTGCCTAAACACCTAAATCTAAATTAAATTTCAGTTTAACATCATTATATTTTTAGAGTAGGCAGACTGAAATTTTATTCTCTTACATTTTAACTAAACACGAAATTTAAAGAGTGTGGGCTCTCCATACTGTTTTATGGACAGAAGTACCACAAAAGGTCCAGTCTAATCATTTATTACTTTTCTCTCTTATCTTCCAAAAGTGTGATAAATTTATAACAGTTCTTGCTGGTGTCCATCGCAGCTAGGGAAAACAGTCTGAAAACAACGAAGTTTCTCTTAAGTTTGGCCTCCTGCAGTTGGACCTAAATACGCAGTCAGCACTGTCCCTATTTGCATATGTGATGCATGAAACTGTGGCTGCCCTTTAATGTGCCTTCAAATTTTTGATAACTTGGTTGCAGCATGACTGCTCTTGGTTCATAGCTCACCTATATTGCATAAATGTTTCCAGATGTAATAAAAAACTATAAAATTTCAGTTTACTTAGTACACTAATTACTGGGTGGGCCTGTATTAAAATCAAAATAAATGCATATCATTTAAAATTTTCACACGTGAGATGATGAACAAACCTATAATTCTGTTGTGACAACACATTACTCTTTAGTGTTCTGTTTCCAACTGATGTTTTTTCAGGTGTTTTTTTTAACAATATTTAGATTCTTTAAAGTCCAGTCCTGTCCTAGAACAAAAAATACTATCTCGTTTATAAACATTCCTCGAACCCATCATTGTTACATGCAAAATTGAAAATTCCACTTGCAAGGTTACTTGTCTCTGGACCCACTGCTGCTCTTTGCTGGCAGTTGTTTTAACTTCTTGCAATCTCTTTCATCTCATTGTCTTACAGGACAATTCCATCATCTAAGCAAACCATCTTTCAGCAAACTGTGACCATGTAGTTACATGTTGTTGTTGGTGGTGGTCTTCAGTTCAGAGACTGGTTTGATGCGGCTCTCTATGCTACTCTATTCTGTGCAAGCTTCTTCATCTCCCAGCACCTACTGCAACCTACATCCTTCTGAATCTGCTTAGTGTATTCAGCTCTTGGTCTCCCTCTACGATTTTTACCCTCCACGCTGCCCTCCAATACTAAATTGGTGAGCCCTTGATGCCTCAGAATATGTCCTATCAAGCGATCCCTTCTTCTAGTCAAGTTGTGCCACAAATTTCTCCCCCAATTCTATTCAATACCTCCTCATTAGTTACGTGATCTACCCAAAATAATCTTCAGCATTCTTCTGTAACACCACATTTCGAAAGCTTCTATTCTCTTCTTGTCCAAACTATTTATCGTCCATGTTTCACTTCAATACATGGATACGCTCCATACAAATACTTTTAGAAACAACTTCCTGACACTTAAATCAATACTCGATGTTAACGAATTTCTCTTCTTCGGAAACGCTTTCATTGCCATTGCCAGTCTACATTTTATATCCTCTCTACTTCAACCATCATCAGTTATTTTGCTCCCCAAATAGCAAAACTCATTTTTTACTTTAAGTGTCTCATTTCCTAATGTAATTCCTTCAGCATCAGCTGGCTTAATTCGACTACATTCCATTATCCTCGTTTTGCTTTTGTTGATGTTCATCTTATATTCTCCTTTCAACACCTTGTCCATTCTGTTCAGCTGATTTTCCCGTTCCATTGCTGTCTCTGACAGAATTACTACGTCATCGGTGAACCTCAAAGTTTTTATTTCTTCTCCATGGATTTTAATTCCTACTCCGAATTTTTCTTTTGTTTCCTTTACTGCTTGCCCAATATACAGATTGAATAACATCGGGGATAGGCTACTACAACCCTGTCTCACTCCCTTCCCAACCACTGCTTCCCTTTCATGCCCCTCGACCCTTCTCACTGCCGTCTGGTTTCTGTGCAAATTGTAAATAGCCTTTCGCTCCCTGTATTTTACTCCTGCCACCTTCAGAATTTGAAAGAGAGTATTCCAGTCAACGTTGTCAAAAGCTTTCTCTAAGTCTGCAAATGCTAGAAATGCAGGTTTGCCTTTCCTTAATCTATTTTCTAAGATAAGTCGTAGGGTCAGTATTGCCTCACGTGTTCCAACATTTCTACGGAATCCAAACTGATCTTCCCCGAGGTCAGCTTCTACCAGTTTCTCCATTCGTCTGTAAAGATTTCGTGGTGGTATTTTGCTTATTAAACTGATAGTTCAGTAATTTTCACATCTGTCAACACCTGCTTTCTTTGGGATTGGAATTATTATATTCTTCTTGAAGTCAGGTGCTATTTCGCCTGTCTCATACATCTTGCTCACCAGATGGTACAGTTTTGTTAGGCCTGGCTCTCCCAAGGGTGTCAGTAGTTTTAATGGAATGTTGTCTACTCCCTGGACCTTGTTTCGACTTAGGTCTTTCAGTGCTCTGTCAGACTCTTCACGCAGTATTATATCTCCCATTTCAACTTCATCTACATTCTCTTCCACTTCTATAATGTTGTCCTCAAGAACATCACCCGTATATAGACCCTCTCTATACTCCTTCCACCTTTCTGCTTTCCCTTCTTTGCTTAGAACTGGGTTTCCATCTGAGCTCTTGATATTCATGCAAGTGGTTCTCTTTTCTCCAAAGGTCTCTTTAATTTTTCTGTAGGCAGATCTATCTTACCCCTAGTGATATATGCCTCTACATCCTTACATTTGTCCTCTAGCCATCCCTGCTTAGCAATTTTGCACTTCCTGTCAATCTCATTTTTGAGACGTTTGTATTCCTTTTTGCCTTTTTGCCTGCTTCACTTACTTCATTTTTATATTTTCTCCTTTCATCAATTAAATTCAATATCTCTTCTGTTACCCATGGATTTCTATTAGCCCTCGTTTTTTTACCTACTTGATCGTCTGCCGCCTTCACTATTTCATCTCTCAAAGCTACCCATCCTTCTTCTACTGTATTTCTTTCCCCCATTCTTGTCAATCGTTCCCTTATGCTCTCTGGTCCTGTCAGTTTATCCAGGTCTCATCTCCTTGAATTCCCACCTCTTTGCAGTTTCTTGAGTTTTAATCTACAGTTCATAACCAATAGATTGTGGTCAGAGTCCACATCTGCCCGTGGAAATGTCTTACAATTTAAAACCTGGTTTCTAAATCTCTGTCTTACCGTTACATAATCTGAAACCTTCGAGTATCCCCAGACCTCTTCCATGCGTACAACCTTCTTTTATGATTCTTGAACCAAGTGTTAGCTATGATTAAGTTATGCTCTGTGCAAAATTCTACCAGGTGGCTTCATCCTTCATTTCTTACCACCATTCCGTATTGACCTACTACGTTTCCTTCTCTTCCTTTTCCTACTACCGAATTCCAGTCACCCATGACTATTAAATTTTCATCATCTGCAGAGCTAGTTGGCTTATAAACTTGTATTACTGTGGTAGGCGTGGGCTTCGTATCTATGTTGGCCACAATAATGCGTTCACTATGCTGATTGTAGTAGCTTACCCGCACTCCTATTTTTTTATTCATTATTAAACCTACTCCTGCATTACCCCTATTTGATTTTGTATTTATAACCCTGTATTCACCTGACCAGAAGTCTTGTTCCTCCTGCCACTGAACTTCACTAATTCTCACTATATCTAACTTTAACCTATCCATTTCCCTTTTTATATTTTCTAACCTACCTGCCCGATTAAGGGATCTGACATTCCACACTCCGACCCATAGAATGCCAGTTTTCTTTCTCCTGATGACAACGTCCTCCCGAGTTGTCCCCGCCCGGAGTTCTCAGTGGGGGACTATTTTACCTCTGGAATATTTTACCCAAGAGGACGCCATCATCATTTGACCATACAGTAAAGCTCCACGCCCTCAATATCAAGGAAAAAATTAATAATTTTTATTTACATTAATTAATTACTCAAGAAGTGACAGCTATAATTTAGCAAGCATATACTTTTTACTCTGGAGAGTCAGAAGGAGAAACAGTGGCCAGATGTAGTGCTCACTTCACTGTTAACAGAGGATGGCAGGAGTGTAAGGCTTGTGACAACAGTGAGCACACTGGTAGCACCATAAAATATTCTCCATCTCTCTCAGCACAGAATGCATTGTGCTGCTGCCTTCTTCTGTGCACAGCACTATAGTTAGTTAAGTTAATCATTGTCCAGTACATGGTTTCATTGTTTAATTGCAGATATAGTTTGAATGTTAAATGACCCCCATAAAACTGATTCTATAACTCTTTGCTTTTCCGATGCCAAAGACTGTGTAAGAAATAAGAAATAGCCCACAAGGTGTGCAGAAGATAGTAAGACAGTTGAAACTAGATGTAATTTGAAGTTTTTATCACAGTTCTTAACTGTTGCCAGGAAAACCACTGTTGATGCTGCAAGCAATGAAACGTGCATATCGATTGGAGCCAGAACATCCAAAACTACACTCGTGTCTTATTGTGGGCCATGGACTGCTGGAGAGGTGGCAGGCCACGTTGGACCCTGCAGTTGCTACTGTGTTGCGACAGGAGATGCTGCCAATTTTTCGTGGACGTGATCCTCATCAGATGAATGTGCAGTTTCTTGCAGCACACTCAAATTCCCTCCAATCACTCATTGAAGGTAAATAATTTTTAATGGTTGTTGGCAGTGTAAATATCTTCAAAAATCGTTAGTTTATTTAGAACATGCAACAGAAAAAAATATTATTGTAACATAATTACTATAGGACTACCTTAGTTTTCAACTTTTTTTAAATACTGATTTGTGTATTGATAACAAGATTTGATCTATTACTGCCTTGGTAGGTCTAACATAGCTTCCCAGAGACCCATCAGCTGGCATAGAAAAAGGGTGTCACAGAAGTTAAAGCTATGTTAAAAATATTTTTTACAACAGAAAGGATAAAGCAGGGAAGGGGTTCAAAACAATGACTGTGCTTTCACTTTTACTGTTTTTGATTTCATGGATGACATAATGTACTTGGTGGCAGAAAGAATTGCAGATGATTTCATTAAGTTAATGGTGGCGTTTGCTGATGACCATATGATCTAGGGGAATGAGGAGGATGAAGTTTATCAGTAAGTAGATGCATGGATAGAGGTGATAGGATTGTATGGCACGAAATTTCATGTGAGAAAGAGTGAATTCATGATTGTGTCCAGGAAGACGGAGAGGACTACACCGGCACTCACTGTGGCAGGGCCACAGCTGAAATGTTGGGGAACTCAAGAGTCAGAGAGAAGGGTGAAATTTTATAAAGATAAAGGCTTGTGAGATGAAAATTCACAAGAGCAGGACTGGAATAACAAGAAAAGACACAATAAGGAATGAAGATAGCAGGGACTGATAAAGGAAGCACCCATCCAGGAGCAGTTACAATTGGCAAGGCTTAAGCACAGGTAATTAAAATAACATGTTGGTGGAATACCATGGAAGATACATGAATTTAGGCTCCAAAGCAAATGATCAAGATGAAGACCAGTGGATAGTGGGCTGAAAATACTGAGAGAGAAAATTGACAGAAAAGGACTGGAACAGGATGAAGACAGAGCAGTGATAGAAAGATAGGGGAAAATGGAGAGACTTACATGAGCAAAACAGACCTAGTTAGTGAATGGGAACACTTTATGATAACGATGGTGTGATGATGATGATGATGATGATAATGATAATGATAATGACTTCTAGTATTGGTAGTTCTCTTGTGTTATTTATGACGATATTGTTACATGTGCTGTTTTAGTGATGCAAACCGAATGCCATTGATTGGATGAAATCTATTTATGTGATACTGTCGCAGAAGACGCTGAGAAGCACAGTCGCTGTAGTGTAGTGGTTATGAGACTAGACTGTTGCACGGAGGCTTGTGGTTCAAAACTCACCAGAAATGAAAATCGAGACAATGCATCAAAAAAGAATGACATGCAAGAAGTTTGAACGGCTTCCAAACGTCGTATCGATGTCTGTGATGGAAGAAGAAACTGATTTCACAAGTGTTCTTTGTCAGAAAGTGAGAGAGGAAGATTAGAAGGCACTTGGATTGCACAACGAGCAAAAAACGAGATGCTTCAAGAGGTCATAAGGGAGGAAGTGGAACAGACATTGAACCCAATCTCTCATCCTTCATTTCTCTTTAAAACGGTGAAATATTTAAAGTCAAGACCCAGGTGAAGTTAAGTTCCTACAATGCCGCATGAGAAACCTGTTTAGGCACCAAGGAAGACTGACGTATGGAGGTCCCAGGGTAACCGACCAGTATGTTTCCACTGTGGACGACCGGGACATGTGGTGCACTGTTGTCGAGAAAGGTGGCGGATATTTGATGGCACTCGTGTCAGAAGACAGCAGACCTATCTTAGCCGATGCCAACTCCGGGACAACGAAGATGTACAAGAATATGTGGGTGCAGGACAGTGTAGGTCACCATCGCCACAAGCTAGCCACTCGAGAGGATGCGCCCCAACATGACAATCAAGGTCTCCATCGCCATTTAGAAGCTCTGCCGCAACCTGGAAAACTAAAGGGTGCGACCTTCCTTCAAGGTGAGGCCACCGAAGAGAAAAATCCTCGGGGTCAGGGATTTTCTCTGCCTCGTGATGGCTGGGTGTTGTGTGCTGTCCTTAGGTTAGTTAGGTTTAAGTAGTTCTAAGTTCTGGGGGACTTATGACCACAGCAGTTGAGTCCCATAGTGCTCAGAGCCATTTGAACCATTTTTTTGAGAAAAATCCTCCGCCGTCGATCACTACAAAAATGATAGGAAACTACATTGATATCTTCATGGATGGCCAACCAGCCCAAGCTCTTGTGGACTCCGGAGCATCATATTCAGTCATTTCGGAGAAGTACCATCGCCAGTCGCAGAAAACCGTATCTGTCGACAGCAAAACATCTCTTCTGAATGTGGCTAATGGGAAATATGTAAAACATGCAGGAAGATGTGTCATTCGTGTGGGTATAAGTGGCCATACACAGCCCTTAGAATTCGTCGTCTTACAGGAGTGTAGTCATGACGTCATTGTCGGATGGGACTCTTTGAAAGCTTCTCAGGCAATTATAGATTGTGGTCGGTCGAAGATTATGCTAGACGAGATGAGATACTGTGGACAGGAAGATGTGCATCCGAGTGTGTGGAGACTATGCGTGCTGGATGAAGTGATCATTCCTGCAGTCAGCGCTAGAAAGGTAGCTGTTGTGCCATGCATCAACGGATGGATCTTGTAGTGGAATGTAAGAGAAGCATACCACTGAAGAATAACTTGGTCTTCCCAGCCTCTGTCATCTCGTTTGAGAACGGATTCGGTGAATTGTGGATAGTTAACCCAAGACGCATGTGCGTAGCAAACGCTGAGCCCTTAATTGCAGATCAACTGAGTGTCATGGAAACCTCCCATGCAGTGTCTGTGGGTGAAATTAGTGCTACCACTATGAGACAAGTTCTTCTAGCTCGACTATCTTCTTATCTCACTAAGGAACAACAAAAGAAGCTACTTGCCATCCTTCAAGAGTTCTCTGCATGCTTCAATCCACAGCGGAAGAGCAGATTAGACAAATCAACGGTGAAGCACTGGATTAGCACTGGAGACCATCAACCAATAAGCCAGAGAGCATACCATGTGTCAGCAACGGAACGTCGAATAATTCGCGACGAGGTAGAGAAAATGATGAGGAATGACATCATTCAGCCTTCGCAGAGCCCATTGTCGTGTTGATTACAGGAAGCTTAATAAGATAACTAAAAAGGACGTTTACCCGATTCCACAAATTGACAATACACTACATTGTTTGAACGGGGTTCAGTTTTTCTCAACCATGGACATGTATTCGGGATACTGTCAAATCGAAGTAGATGAAGCTGATAGTGAGAAAACTGCATTCATCACCCCTGAGGGCCTGTATGATTTTAAGGTAATGCCGTTTGGTTTGTGTAATGCACCAGCAACTTTTGAATGGATGATGGATAATCTTATAAGGCACCTGAAGTGGATGATGTTTTTTTGCTATTTAGATGACATTATAGTGTTCTTAGAGACATTCGATGAACATATATAAAGACTGAGGACTGTTCTTAAGTGTCTCCAACAAGGTGGACTAAAACTTAATGCAAGGAAGTGTCTATGGCAAAAGAAATCAGAATACTAGGACACCTTGTGTCAAATGAAGGTTTGCGGCCAGACCCAGAAAAGGTGGGATCTGTAGTGGAATTTCCTATTCCCAAAAGTATTAGAGATGTGAGAAGCTTCCTCGGATTATGTTCTTATTACCGTCATTTTATCAAAGACTTTTGTATCAAAGTCAGGCTACTCCAAGAGTTGTTAAAAGCCGATGCTAAATTTATCTGGGGTAGTGCTCAACAAGATTCTTTCGATGTACTGCGAAAAGCTCTGACGACTGACCCTGTACTTGGTCTGTATGATGAGAGAGCACCTACAGAACTACACACAGATGCCAGAGGGTATGAGATTGGTACTGTTCTGGTGCAGATTTCGGATGGAAAAGAGGAGGTTATAGCGTATGCTTCTAGGACAATTACAAAAGCCGAGAGAAACTACTCAACTACAGAAAGAGAATGTCTTGCGGTGACCTGGGCCATGTGCAGATTTCGACAGTATCTCTATGGAAGGCCATTCACTGTTGTTACAGACCATCACTCACTTTGTTGGATGACAGGTCTTAAGGATCCAACAGGACGACTCGCCAGGTGGGCACTATGTCTTCAAGAGTATGACATTACCATAGTGTACAAAAGTGGAAGAAAACACCAAGATGATGGCTGTCTCTCAAGAAACCCCGTGCAAGACCATCAAGACTTTGATGAAGATAGTGACTGTCTCGCTGCATTCCAGGATCTCTCTACTGAGCGGAAGGAGGACGCCAAGATGTCTTAAATTATGCTTGCCTTAAATCGGTCAGAGGATGTGAAAGGACAATTGAAGGTAGTTAATGGATTACTTTGCAAGAAAAACTTTGATCCATTTGGAAAGAGGTGGCTACCAGTGATTTCTAAACACATGCTGTGTGTCGCACTGTCGATAGTGCCAGCGGAGAAAGGCAGCTTCTCAGAAACCACTTGGTCGACTCATATCAATTCCACCGGCCAAAATGCCTTCCCAGCGTGTTGGGACTGACCTCCTCAGACGATTTCCAACGTCTGCTAGTGCAATAGATGGATTATTGTTTGCACTGATTATCTGACACGCTATGCCATTATAAAAGCTGTGAAAACAGCCAAAACATTTGAGGTAGCCAAATTCATCATAGAAGGCATTGTATTAAAACACGGTACCCCAAGCTCGTTAATTACGAATTGAGGGAAAGTTTTTCAATCAAATCTTGTGACAGAGATAAACCTCCGGTGCAACATCACTACATGACAACTGCCTACCATCTGCAAAATAACGGGTTTACTGAACGCCTTAATAAGACCTTGGCCGACATGCTATCAATGTTCGTAAGTGTCGAGCAGAGCAACTGGGATGAGGTGCTACCTTTCGTGACGTTTGCCTACAACACCACCAAACAAGACACGACAGGATTTATGCCATTTTTCCTGGAGCATGGGCGTGAGGCGAAGACGATGATGGACACTGTTTTTCCGCTACATCCTGATGACGTGGACGACGACTACATCGGCATGTGTTAACCAGAGCTGAGAAAGCTCAGCAGTTAGCTCAACTCTGCATGCTGCAGGCTCAAGGAAACGATCACCGAAGGTATGATGTGAGCCACCGCCCTGTCGTCTACCAGCCTGGTGACCTTGTCTGGATCTTCACTCCTGTTTGGAAGGTTGGTCTCTCTGAGAAGCTCCTCAGGCGCTACTTTGGACCTTATAAGGTTGTAAGGCCGACCCCGACTCAAGACGACGAAAGATCAGAGATACAGTCCACGTCCTTCAAATGAAGCCCTACAAGGATCCTGCAACCCAGGGTAAATTCAAAGCTCCAGCAACAGGCAACAAGCGGAAAGGTGACGAAGAACGTAGTGGCAAGGGAAGTCCTGAGATCACCGCCAGATCGAACATCAGTCATCGGGAGTCAGAGTATGCAGGATCGATGACTCATTCCCAGACTAGGAGGACATAACATTGGGATGCTGTTCTCTTAAGGAAGGAGCAATGTCGCAAAAGAAGCTGAGTAGCACAGTCGCTGTAATGTAGTGGTTATGAGACTAGACTGTTGCATGGAGGGTCGTGAGTTCAAAATTCACCTGAACTGAGAAATTTTAATTTCTATATTCAGTTCGAGTACATTCTAGAAGTATCCACAAATGGCAAGACTCATTGTACGGGAATGTTCTGTAGCTGTATATGTACCGTATGTGTTGGGGCCGGAGGCAGTTTGCTCCCTGCTCTTATATGTGCAAGTGCTGAATAAACCTTCATTAAGTGAAGTTAATGCTCGCCATTCATCTACTTACACTTCTTCTATGTGACATTATTATTCTAGAATGGAAAGTGAAAATATTAATACCTGTTATAATGAAAATGCTTCTGGCTTGGATCTAATTCATTGATCATAATCATGAAATGATGGATATTCTAGAGGGAATTGTTCTGTTATCACCATTGTCAGCCATTTTACAATCTCTGCTGGATTCAGGCATTTTCCAGTTTTCTCTATTGATTAAGTCTTCAATAACACACATCTGTGTAGTTGTCCTCTTAGTCTTTTTTGGATTCTAAGGGATAAGTACTTCCTTATTCTGTTAACTATCATTTACCTGACTTCCTTTCATTATCATTGCACATGTACAAAATATGTTCACTCCACCCTGTCTCCGGATAAGTATGTTTATTTTCCTGTCTTTCCTTATAATGTCCAACATGCATCTCTAGCGCATCAGCATAATGGTACTGGAAAAAGCACATTTTGGAACTCTTAAAACAATGTAGTTCATCCACATTTGCACTTTTGCATTATTGCAGATCTCAGGGAGAGAGAAACTGGTAAGTTGGCATATTTTCATTCAACCATGACATATGGAATAATGTTCTGGGGTAACTCGTCTTCATTGCCCAAAAAATGTTCTGTAAGAATAACATGTGGTGCTCACCTGTGATCATCTTGTAAACATATGTTTAAAGAATTGAGCACCCTGGCTACTGCTTCACAGTACACTTATTCCCATTTGAAGTTTATTGTAAGTAATCCACAGTTCAAAAGGAACAATGATGTGCGTAATTACAATACAAGAAGAAAACGTGACATTCATTATTCCATGTCAGGTTGTCTTTATTACAGTAAATATGTAACAGAGCATTTCTGACTTGTGGTGAAGTGTGAACTATTTTTCAACACCATGTCCCTCCTCTTGCTTTTGTTGTTATATTTAGTAGTAGTGTTTTTGTGTGTGTGTGTGTGTGTGTGTGTGTGTGTGTGTGTGTGTGTGTGTGTGTGTGTGTGTGTGTCCCTCAACTTTTATGTGAACTGCAGGCAAATATACATTACATATTTTGACAAATTGATTTGCATATTTTGTGTTCTATGCTTCTTAAGTTAATATGGCCACAGAAATGTTCTGTGCTTCTTAAGTTCATATGGCCACAGAAATAAAGTAATACAAAATCCATAAAATATGTCTGATATTATTTTGTGTCTAATTTCACTATGATATTTCTTGAAGTTACTTTTCTATTCTTATTTTGTATTTAAAGTTGTAACAACAGATTTTCTTTGGACATGTAATGTTACTTCCATTTGGCAAATCCTTTCTTGAAGTTAGTCCAAGGTTTGTGTGATGCGATACAGAGACAGTGTAAAGACACCACAAACTATTCTCCGCCTCACTCTGTGCAGTAATTTCACTTGAATTGGTGATAAAGTAAGAATCCAACTGCATTGTATTTTCTGTACAGGATGAAATGGAGAATAGTGTGATGTAACTAGTGATCAAGCTAGTAGTGTTAACTGTATGTCACCCACAATGAGCACCATAATGGTTAAACAACCTCATCATCATTATACTAAAATGGAAATACAGGCTAAATGTTGTATGCCCACCTTGAGCGTTCCACTAGTCTGTACACTTGGGACTTCCACATCTGATTTTTCTCTATCTTCAGGATGAGGTTTTGTTACTTCAGAGAGAAGTTGGCATTAGCTATGCATGTTTATATTGGTAACAGTGTGTAATCTTGTAGTCAGTTATCTGTAATATTTCAGGTGCTAAAATGATGTATCGTCTTGACCCATCTAAACAAGAGACTGCACTAAAATTGGTTACCAAATTGGATAAGGATATTGCTGACGTAAATCTACAGGTGAGCATGTCAATTCCTACACTGCCTAAGCTCTTTCTGTTGAATTTGTGTATTCTGGCATACGTAACAGGATGATACTGAAAGTCCTGTATGGAATGAAAATAATGAAAGGACCACTCACTATACAGTTGAGATATAGTGCAGTCAATAGAAGTGTTAATTACACTAAAAACTTTGTTAAGCTTTCATACAGCGTCCTCCTTCAGAACTAAATAGTACAAACACACACACACACACACACACACACACACACACACCTCCCAGGTATGATGCATATTTCCGTGGGGTACACAAAAAACTATTGTGACATTTTCAAACAGCTGAGTAGGACAGTAGTACAGGTTTAAAATTCTTACATAATTAAAGAGAATGAAGCAGTCTGGTGACTTTCAAGCAGTAAAAGTTGAGCTACACAATTTTTAGATCTTCAATATTTCCCTAAATCCTTAGGTAAGTAGTAGTTTCTACAACAGACACATCACTACCCCCTTTCACTGTCAGATATTAACCAAGAACATTTTCAGAATTCTAAGGAATAAAGGTAACAACTCATTGAGTAGTAGAGGCATTGAGTGTCTGAAAGACAAATAAACTAGACTGAGAACTTTGTTAACTTTTGGATGAATCCTTTTTCTAGCTGTAGGGCAGATACACAAACATGCAAGCCTCTACGGCTAGGTTGTGGCAGGAAAGGATATGTCTGAAAGCTGGTGAAGTTCTCAACTCTTGGTTATGGGTCTTTTACTATTCCATGAGCTGTGACCTTTATCTTTCAAGTACCTGCACTACACCAGGACTTTCCATTACTCAGGTTAGCATTTTGTCTTGTAAAATGACTGCCATTTGCTTCAAAAATTGTGTAGATTATAATGACCATATACATGATTTGAGAGAAAAATAATGTGATTAATTTCCTTTAATTTACACAGACTTGTGTTTCAGTTATTAATAATTAATTGTTTCTTAAACAGAACTGCACAGAAGTACTTCGCCTGCTGAAGACTGGTGAGCTGGGAACCTGCCCTACGACCACACTGGCAGACTACACAGCACGTTGTCACTCTCTCTTCCCATACGCACGTGCCTTTCGTCCTGCAGAGGCCACCAATGCTTCAAACAACCACATTACTGAAAACTGTGTCGGGAACATTGTCAACTGATGCCGGATTGCAGCCATTGCTTGGAGCAATGGGATTTCAAGTGCTACCCTCGGTATTACTGACTGAGTGCAGACCACTCCGACAGTCCAGGTCCGGGCATGTTGCCTGATGTCAACTTACAGCACTGAGAATATGACACATTGCTCTTTAAATTTTAGAATGAGCTGTCTTTTTTTTTTTCCAGTTTATGCACGTGTGCGGAATCTCCAGTACACATTTTAAAAATTCGTAGTTGTGTCAGTCTTTCAAAAATGTTCATGTAACATTATTTTTTGTTTGTTTTTTTTAAAAAAGAAATATGTAGAAAATGTAGTTGTGGAACCAGAAGTACCCAAAAAAAGAACTTGAGTTAAACACTTAACTCTTTCATTTAGTTCAATTTATTGGTCATTGGTAATAGTTACTTTATTCTGTATTTTGAGTTTCAAATGAAGTTATCACAGAATCATGAGGAGGCTGCAGCAAGAGACATTGTCATCAGTGAGATCACGCCTTTGAGTGCATCGAAACATTAGAAGACAGCACTAGTAAACTCTTTGAAATTTAGAGGAGGAAATCCATTTAAATAATTATTATAAACTGAGTGACATTTCATAGTTAAGAAAATGTTTGGCTATCAAGCATTTATTCATTGTATTTCATCATTTTAAAAATGCATAGTGCCTGACTTCCAGAAATTATATTGAAGCAGCAAAAGTAGAGCAGAGACTTGTCTTGCCATCAAGACTGTAGATATTAGTTAACAAAATGTGGAAGTGATACATCAGCCCTTTTCCTTAACTTACATTGATGTGTCAGAGTATCATATTGCCTTCTTCTCGAAGGTTGGATGTAGCAATAGAATTAATAAATGCTGCGACATTTACTGAACTGTTGTGTGTGTGAAAAATCAGTGAAGCAGTCGTGATACAAACACAGGACATGTTGCTGAGCTCTGTAGCACTGCAGAGGATTGTACTTGCAACCAAAACCAGGACTTCAGCATCAAGTAAACCCAGATATTCTTGGGAGTAAACTACATAATGTGATCAGGAAGAGTATCAGAGTGTGACTGTAGCTCTAGTTGTGTTGTTTTAACAGCAGCTGCTGTTGTTGAAGATGCAATCACAGATTTGCTGTGGTTGTCCATCAGGCACAAGAATCTTCCATCTGTTGTATAAAGTTGTATAACCCTGTAATTGTTTCCTTTTATGAGTATGTATATTTTGTAAATATTTATTCTGTGTTATATTTTATAGGTAGTATTTTCTGAAATATATCTTTTGTTACAGACATTCTGAACTGTAATAAGGTGCCTTTTCCCGCTTCGTGAACAAAACTGTTAAAAAATGTTTGTGTAGTGTATGTCGGAATATGTAAAACATGCGTAATCTTTAACTGTAGAATCTACATTTACAGAAGGATAGATTTCGAGCTATAGTATTGTTTTCCTCAGAGCATGATTAGCGCATGTCCTGTGTGTTTCTTGGCCAAGTTCAAGAATGTATGAATTATATCATAGGACACAAGTTATATTGTGAAGCATATTCCTTAAATACAGAGCAGTGACACTGAACGCCTAAGGTAAACACTCAGTATTGCTACAAAATTTTGAACTTTCAATTTTTTGTACAGTAGGATTTGTCCTTCCGTGATAATATTTAATGGAAGCAATCTTGGAGTGTTTTCCCAGTGTCCATTTGTAAAACATACTCTTCATGAAGTGTGTGAGTTACTGCTCTGTATACATGTCCATTCATGTAGATACTCATGTCATCTTCAACACTTCTCTGATTCTTTTGTGTCTGAAATTCACATTATCAGCCGAAAACGAAAGAAGTTGTTGGCCATTGGCTTTGTAATCTGGTCTTTCTTCCTGTTTGAAATGATTATTTAAAAAATTATTTTGACCGAATTTTGGAAGTTACATCATACAATCAGCTGAAGAGCACCATGCTGCTTGTCATCTGCATATGTCATTTCACTTTTTTAATGCTTGTGTATTGTATTTTATTTCATGCTATTGAATAAAAGTGTGTTCAAGAAAACAAATTGTAAAAATATGTATGGTATTAGTTTGCTGATCTTACCAGCATTTTATAATATTTGCGAATGCTGTTAGCACATGAGTGGTGTGAACTTCACTGTACTGATGGTTGTCTTGTTCCATTCCATTTGCATGCATGTAAAAACTAAAATTTTGTTACACTTTCTCTTTTTGTGACATACCAATTTACTTAAGTGTTGCAAGTTTTCAGGCTTCTCATTAAAATTGTAACAATAACTGGATTCCGAAATAATTTAGTGCGCCTTCTGCTGTTGATCTTTGATGATTACAGCTATGTATTTAGCCACTTTAGTTTGTCATTCCAGTTTATTTAGCCAGTGGCACAGATTATCAGTACTTACATAAAACACAATAGTGTTCTTGTATCAATTTGCATGTATGTAAACATGCAAAAAGGCTTAATTTATCTTTATTGTTAAGTTTTTATCCATTACACATAAAGTCTTTGCAAATATCCTGGTAAATTATTTACTACATACATTTCAAGGATTAAAGAAAAATGTCTGCTCCATTTCTAAAAACTGTCTATTTGTAACACCAATTGAGTCCTGAACTGTCCATAAATAAATCTCAAGTTATTTTGTGTGAATAAATAAAATCAAAGCAATGTCTTTCTTATAAATAAGACACAACAAATATTAGGCCAGTGTTAAAGTGAAGTGTAAGCAGTATGTACATCACAGTAGACTTTTTTCCCTGAGAATTCATATGCTTACTGGTGATTGTCATGGACATAAAATAATTCTTCCCTAATGAAAATGCCACTGTCTGTAAATAGGATGCAGGAGGGAAAATTCACATTGTTGGTATTCTGTTGTAATTATAGATAAAAAAATGTCTTTCACTAACAGAAGACTTGAGATGTTCCCATTTCCATTTTGAAACCACTGACTGTTTCAAGGATAGCAGCAGAATCTTCAGAGCCAACCGTAAAGACTAGTGGCATATGAGTAAAAGAGGGTGCATATGGAGGAAAGGATTAATATAATGACAGTATCAAGAGGAATGTGTCATTCACTTAATTGTGAATACCAAGTGCATGATTTTAAACACTCACAAATGCACTATCTTGTCATAGGAGTTTGATATGAAGACCAGTTAGGCTACTTGCAGCAAGATAATATGGACTTCAATACTCAAGATCATGCAGTTCAGTCCACAGTGTGTGCTCATAAAATTGCACTGATGGAATTGTCATCAACTGTGGACACGGTAACTGTCATCCCATCGCTAACCGCGAATCACTCCTAATGATGACGAGAAACCCATATCCATAGCAGTAAATAAACCACACTACTTAAAATGACATAATTTAATGGAGGAGTTACCAGAAGTATGAAGTGTTATCAAAAAATAAGACGAATGAATTTTTTTAGCAGCAGCTGCAGACACTACAACTATTTGTTGTAATTCATCTGATAGCCTGATACATTGAAACAGGAAATGTCAAGTTTGAATACGTACTGACTTGTCAGTCAGCGTCCAGAGAAGCTGGAGTAGGATTGTGTTTACTGTGTCCATCGTGCATCACGGATTTTGAACAATTCGTCAACATTAACTTGCAAAATGGTGTCAAGGAAACTCATGACATACTGAAATTGGTTTATGGCAATAATGCTGTAAGTCGGAAGACTGTTTAAAAGCAGTAGGCGCGATTTAAAAGTGGAAATCAGTCAGTAAAAGATGAGCAACGTTCATGACATCTGTTAAACTCAACAATGGAAGAAAAAGTGGCAAAAACTGTTCATTCAAACAGGCGAATAACTACTCAAGAGCTTTCTGAAGAACGCAAGGCCTTTCAACTGGTAATTTGCAAACTAGGTGAGTGAGTGCAAAATTTGTTCCTGGACTTTTAAATGATGAACAGAAGGAAAATCATTTGTCCGTTTGCACAACGTTGAAGGATTGTCTTCATTGGGATCTGGTCTTCATGTCCAAAATTGTAAGTGGAAATGAAACTTGGGTCTATGAATATGACCCTGAGATGAACATTTAGAAGCCTCAGTGGAAAAGCAGTGAATCTACTCATTCTAAACAGGCAAGTCAGTCAAAATCGAATATCAAATCCTGCTCTCCCCCACCCCACCCAATATTGACGGCACAGTGTGATCAGGGCTCATTCCAAGGGAAACAACTGTAAATCCCAAATTTTTAAGGGCATACTGCAATGTGTGTGAAAAAATGTACAAAGAAACAGACCAGAAAAATGGGCCAGTGGCTTCCTTCTTCATCACAACAATGCATTGTGCCACACCTCGCTATTGATTCGCGAGTTTCTGTCCAGAAAAATATTCCTGACTGTTCGCATGTGCCTTACTCACTAGATTTAGCACCATGTGACTTCTAGCTCTTCCCAAATACTGTATATACCCAAATAATCCGCGCACCCCAATTTTGAGGAAGAGGAAAAAAAAAATATTTTTTGCTTTAATTCGTTTTATTTACAAAAAAAAAAATGTTCCAACGTTATGATGTGTTCAAAAGTATGTATAATAACTACTGGTTTGAAGCAACGCTGCTGTACAGGTTGATACATCGCTAAAACGCAACCAATTCAGCGGCGTGCAGCTGGCCAGCCGGCGGCGGGCGGCCAGCGGTATGCAGCTGGCTGGCTGGCCCATTAGACGGGCGGTCAGTCAGGGAACATTATCACCGCCAGCCGGAACTCTACGCGTACCTAGAATAGCAAGAAAAGAAATGTGAATTATCTTGTTTAAGAATTTGTTAATACGGTATGTGCAATAAAATATTTTAGTCAATACTGGTACGTTTCCTCTCTTACCACTCTATTCATCACTTTCATCGTCACCACTAGCGGGAGAATCATTGTCGTCTTCACCATCGTCCCATTGAGCGTCGTCCTCTGTTCCATCCTGTGAATTTGTGATTCCACATTTTTAGAAAGATTTTTCCACCAGTGGTTGCGGAATGGAGTCCCATGCAATTTTCACCCATTCACAAATCTGGGACAAATCCGGCCGTTTGATTTTTCCACTAGGTGTGAACTTATGGTTTTCATCAGCCATCCATTGCGTATATCACTGTTTAAGTGCAGCTTTGAATGAATGGCCGATTTATACACACATCCAGTGGTTGTAGGATGGATGTTAGCCCTGCAGGGATAGTGACCAAGTCAGTTTTCCTTTTTTGTAGTTTGTCTCGCACTTACTTAGTTGTATGTCCGCGGAAGCTGTCCAGGACCAACATGTTGCCAGGATGACATTGCCAAACGTGTCACCCAGTCAATTATAAGTTCATGGTCCACCCACCCTTTCGCATTCGCTCTCACTAACACTGGTATGCCTTTTACTGATATTTTCGGAATAGTTTTCCTTTTAAATATCACGTAAGGTGGTAGCTTTCGTCCATCGCCAGTCACACACAACATACTGTACATCTTTGTTTCTCACTGTCGCCAGTTCATATCATGATGCTGGATTCTCCTTTCCTGTTCACTGTGTTGTCGAGCGGCATCTCAAAATAGACTGGCGTTTGATCCACATTACCAATTTGCGATAATATATAGGACTGTTTACTGCGCAGATTTATCATATAACAATGAAAATTCACTATTTTTTCCTCGTAATCACCTGGAAGCCACTGAGCGATAGTAGTTTTCCTCCGGAATCCTAAACCATTTCGGTTGAAAAATCTTGGTAGCCAGCCCCGGCTAGCTTTGAAACTGGTAATGCCTAGTTCTTTGGCTAAAGACAATGCTTTAAAGTGGCACATTTCACTTGTCACTGCGCATCCGTATTGTCGCTTCTCATCTACATAATCGCAGAGCCTTTTCTCAAGGTCCAGATGCTTCGCTTGTTGGCCGCGAAATGCCCGGCAGTTACTATTAGTTTCTTGAAGCTGCGTTTTATTTTTTCGCCAGTCGCGAATACAATTCTCACTCACGTCGTCCTTTCTTCCTGCTGCACGGTTTCCAATATTCTCGGCTTTTTCAATAATTTTCACTTTTTCTTTAGCAGTGTACGAGCGATAACGAGAACTTGTAGCCATAATTAACAAGTTTGAAGACGTTAATGCTTCACTCCTAACGTGCTACTGATGCGTCACAGACTGAGGCTGCAACAATGCAATAGTATAATGGGATGTATTGTTGGAGGCGGAGCAGTACCAACAATATTTCGAATAATCCGCGCTCCCCAGTTTTTCGTCCTAAAATACGGGGAAAAACATGCGCGAATGTCCAGAAAGTGATGCACCACATTTTTATCTTCAACTATTCCTTATTGAACATAATGAGAATTACAGACACAAAAGAATGGTGTTTTATCTACACGCCCTGTTTCTCCACATAATCTCCATCCCGTTTTATGGCCTTTCTTCATGTATGCCCTGTCGGTACCAATCCTTGTTCTAGTGGCGGAGCAGTGCCCCTCTGTGTGAACTTCCATTGCTAATTAACAGATGCAGCGCCAACTGCTGAGTCATAATGTGTCTCTCCTCGTGAGTGACAACATCAGCTTGCTGCAACATGTCAGGTGTGACAGCTGTGGATGGTCTCCTCGACCGCTGCAAATCGTGGAGCTCCGCCGAACCGCCTTCTGATAACATCGCCCTCCTTGTCCAGCGACTAACTGTACTTCTGTCGACA
Source organism: Schistocerca americana (assembly GCF_021461395.2). Lineage (NCBI taxonomy): Eukaryota > Metazoa > Arthropoda > Insecta > Orthoptera > Acrididae > Schistocerca > Schistocerca americana. Next base: position 40,866,130 of record NC_060125.1, read on the forward strand.
GCAGTTGCCCTGTAGACTTTGCACGAGTGTTTGTGAATATTCCCCACAGTTTCTTTCTCTGCAGTGAGAAATTCATTGATGGCATGTTGCTTGTAACGTAAGTCACCTACAGACGCCATTTTGAAACTGTCCTGCAGCTATACTATCTGTCGGAAGTGACGAAAACTTGGCGCGCTCTCTCAGGAGACTTAAAATGTACATACATAACGTTTTGCATTTGAGCATTGTTTTTGCCTAAAAAATAAATAAATAAATAAATAAATGGGCGGTGCCTTACTTTCTGGGCAAGCCGCGTAAAACTGTTTTGACACCATTCCTGACATGGAGAGGGCCACAACAGAGCAACTGTATCTCTTTCCCAAATAAATGTTCTGTAATGGTTTGCTACCCAAGAACAGAACTTTGAGGGAGATCCAAAGAAATTCCATGGAAGCTTATTGCTTTGTTTCTAATAAAACTATTCGCCATATTTTTTTATCACATCTCGTGTATCCATTTGCATACATTAATGTGTACAGTACCATCTTTTAGGGGTTATGTGAGCAGGACAAGATTATTCTTGTGAAGGGCACACAGAAGGAGACTAAATTGTACCTACACTATGGTATCAATTATTAGAAAATAAAGAAGACTGGCAGCTTTGTCTGACCAAATGTGGCTTTGGCTCCGGATGTGCTCGTAATGTAAGTAGGTGTCAAGCTCATACACTATCACAACTGGTCACAAATAGCAGTTGCAGCTTGATATTGTCCAAAATTTTGATTGCATATAAGCATTTAGTGCATTTTCTGTTGGTTCAGAATGGAGTCATTAATATTCTACAAAAGCTAGGTATGCCCAATCTGCATAGTGTCTGTCTGCCCATTTATTTAATGCATCTCAAAGTATTGGGTTCTTCGACTTGAGACTGCTCTGGCCCATAGGACAAGAGAATTTTACACAGTGACCTAACAATGACTTTTGTCCAGAATGAAACATCACTTATATGATATGCCAAAGATCATCCTGATACAAGATATTCAGTCTGAAAACAGCGCAACTCTCTAGAGATGAATCTGCATTGTGTTAATGCCCTGTGAAAGTTCTTGTTCCCTCCCTGCCCCCCTCTCCCATTTTTCCCCGTCTGTCTGGATTATGAGGTGAGTGCTGTTGGTAAAAGTACAAAAAGTAGAATCATAAGTGAAATGATGATATAAAGAGACAAATTGAGTCTAATAATTTACTTTGTGTATGTAGCATATGAGGGTAGTATTATAGGTCTGGTAAATTTCCATGAAAGAATGGAATATTTCTGTAGTGCCTTCATGGTTGGTAAGCTTGGTTATTCCGAGGATCATATAAAGAATTTCAGTTGTGTATAGTGAACAGTTCATTGTTGACAGCCATCTGAATTGATCATTGTGCTGACTGTGACTGAAAATGGTTATGCTGTTGTTAAACATTTTCATTTGAATGGTTGGACTGCCACACAAATCAAAACAGAATTGGATGAAGTTCACATAGACTCTGTGTCATTGTTGAATGCAATTTACTTTTGAATGAATAAATTTAAATGTGGTCAGACAAGCACCAAAGTTGAAGCACACATTGTCCATTCAATTGAGGTCACCACAAAAGAAACCACAGACAAAATCCACGATACTGTAATGTAAGACGACCAAAAAAATCTGTAAGGTAGATGAGACTGTAGGTGTCTCAACTAAGCAAGTACATAATACCCTGCACAGAGAATTGGCTATGAACAAGCTGTGTGTGAGGTGGGTGCCACGACTGCTCACAGTCTACAAAAAGCACATTTGGCACAACATTTCATTGCAATATCTGGCAATGTGTTTAACTGCAGTCTGCAAGACTTTTTGTGTCAATTTGTGACTGATGATGAAACCTGGATCCAGTGTTACACACCAGAGTGAAAGCAGCGGTCAAAACAATGGCCAAAGATGAGTGAAAGTGCACTGAAGAAGGCACAGATCATAATGTCAGCTAGTAAGGTGATGGCCACTTTTTCTTAAGTCACACATCAGTGATAATGGTGAAAGTGCATGAATTCGGGTTTAAATTGGTTTCTTCATCCAACCTATTTACCAGACAGCCCCATAGACTTCTTTCTCTTCCCTAACTTGAAACCTTGGCTTGCTGGGAAGAAATTTTCATCAAATAAAGACTTGATAGTTGCAGGCAACTAGTATTTTGCAGAGTTTGACAGAACCTGTTGTTCCAGTGGTATGAAAGAGCTGGAGGATAATGGACTAAGTGTGTGTCCCTCAAAGGACAGTGTCAAGAAGTAAGGTGAGTTATTTGTGAAATAAACATTTTTTCTAACTTTCTTACCAGACTTATCAAACCATCTTTGTATATGCAGCATAGAGGTATGTACGTATTTACTGTGGGTAATCCCATCTCTCTGCCCTAGAAACACTTTGACCTGCTGTATAGACAATACTGTATAAAATTGTAGTGCTTGTCTAAAATACTAGAAAAAGAATGTAGCAAAGCTAGGTGGAATTGGCTTTCTTCTTTAAATTTTGACAATTTTTTCACACTTTAACCCAGTAGTTTCCACGATCATGCTATCCTACTGCCTGTAGTTTACAGGAATGCATCATATTGTTTAAATGGCTATAGCACAGTAATTAAGTAACAAATTTTCAATAACTGGTAACAACAGACTTCTGATGTTCAAAATTTACATGATCACATAAAATAAACTTTCAGGTTCTATACTTTGAAGTACTCTTCGAAATAAAGTCCTACTCTCCAGTGTCTTCCTGGGAGTTTCAAGCTAGTCTGTTAAGAGACAAAGCCTGAAATTAATTTTTGCATCTTCCTTTGCATTTTCATTGGCTTGATAAGTAATAAATGCATTGTGCACTGTAGTATTTAGTAACCTAAATAAATTCAAGCACAACTTTACACATTTTTCTTTCCACAAAGACAGCTTTTAGTTCCTCGTTTCTTCTGACTCGCTCGCTTTCTGACACAGATCTTACTGGCACATGATCACAGGTATCCCCACATTTGACTGTTGTCAGTCATCAACAGATGGCACAGCAATATAATTTTACATGCAAAAGTGCAACTGGTGACTACATATTCAGGTTTCTACCAGTGCAGATATTAGCAGCATATGACATGTACTCGAGTTCATGGTTTGAGTGGTTACATACATCTGGACCTATTAATAAGCCAGTTTATCCCAACCTTTGCCTAACATCTATGTTCACCACATCCTTATCTGAAACCAGGTTCTTCAAATGAATCCCAAATGGTATCATTGCTCACACAATTTTTATTGAACAGTCATTCAAAGTGTGATTGAGAAATGATACGTTAAAGAACTGCTAATGGAATGAAAGAAATTTGATTTATACTCCTACCATTAACAGTTGTTAGCTGTTTTTAAAGGTCAGCTCAACACCTAAGTTAAGAATAGGTGTGATCCTATATGACGAGGTGAATAGTCTAATTCATGATGGACTCCATCAAACGTCAAATAAATACACATTCCATACATCCATAACCAATCTGGGATCGTACAAAATCTTTTAAAAAAAACTCGCCGTCTGCTTCCCAAACCATATGATTGGATCATTCTATTTAGAAGCCACTAATTTCTTCCTTCGAACAAACTTCTGTTTTGTTTGAGTGCAACATTGGTCCAACCCAAAACAGCTAATGAGAGGTCAGTAACTGGACCACGTGTAATAACACCAAGTATGGCTGACATTCAGGGCGAGAGTGATGTCTCAAGCAGTGAAAATAATGAAGAAACAGTGGAAGGAAAAGGGCAAGGTGTACACATTCCTGGGGCAGGAATATAAAGAAGAGAAAAAGAAATACAGGAGAAGAATATGTAGGGAGAAATAGGCAAGAAAGTCCACAAATGTAAACAAGGCCCACCATGTGGTTGTCAACATAAGTGTTATGCATGTTGCAGTGAAGAACAACGTGAAACAGTGTTCAAAAAGTTTTGGAATATGTGTGACTTAAGCATACAAAATGCGTATATTAGTGGGCGTGTGAAAGTAAACCTAGTGAAGAAAAGATATGGTGCAAGTGGAAATAAGAGCAGGAGACAACGCACCCGTGAGTATTATATTTCGTTAGATGGTAGTGATAAAAGAGTTTGCAAACAGGCATTCATATCTTTGATTGGAATGGGTAATGGTAGACTTTCGAGCGCAGTTTCACAGAAACAGACTGAGGGAACACCAAAACAAGATGGTCGTGGAAGACATGGAAATAGACCCAATAATACTAGTGATCATCAGTCCAATTTAGTTGTAAATCATACTACTAGTTTTCCATTGCTCAAAGTCATTATTCAAGAGCTTCTGCTCCAAACAGAAAATATTTGCCTGAAGGTCTTAATGCAGCTATTATGTATAATCATCATGTTACTTGAATGAAACAGGAACATATCCTGAAGATATTGTTAGTGAGCATATTTACAGGGATATATTTTAAATACAAATTTCAACCTCTCTTTTTCCTCATCGTCTACTGACACGTGCAAGGTGTGTGATACATGCGGAGGAAGATGTTGAAAAAGCTAATGTCCAAAAAGAGTTAGATTTGCATTAATTAAAAGTGCAACAGGCATATAATAATCTAAAGACTGATACGGCTTATTCTTAAGATCACAGTTCTGTGAAAGTGATAACATTTGATTTACAACAAGCTCTGCCTACTCCACTAGTGAAGGACAAGTAAAAGAAAATTTAATGTAACTGAAATGCAACAGGTTGATTTCATACTTTCAAAGCCTTTAACTGTTGGCTTATAACTTTTGTGTGCATGATTGTACTTCAGATGATGTGCACATGTATGTATGGCCAGAACGTATTGCAGAACGGGGTGCTGATGAAATATCATGTTTAATTAAATATACATCCAACAATCTTCAAAATATTGATAAATCAATTGTGTATTCTGATAACTGTTTTGCTCAAAATAAAAATATATCCTTAGAATGTTTTTGGTTTCAACTTATTCACAAACAATACGTTAAAGAAACAGTTCACAAGTATCTAGTATCATGTCATAGCTACCCTGTGATAGGGACTTTGGACTCATAGAGAAGAAAAGAGATTGGAAAAATATGTGTATACACCTGCTGGGTGGGTAGATCTTATAAAAAATACTAAGGCAAGTAAAAGAAAATTCAATGTAACTGAAATGCAACAGGTTGATTTTATAAGTTCAAAGCCTCTAACTGATAAAATAACTGATCGTAAATTTACTGAGGATAAAGAACCTGTTGCTTTCAGTCGCATTTCAGTGCTGAAAGTCTTTGTTGAACAATCATGGAAATATTGTGTCAGGTGCTGTTATTCAGATGGTATAGAGCAAGGTGCATGTGAGAATATTGTTAAAGGAGAAAGGATAAACACACCCTTGAACTACAACATGTTCAGCTAGTACCAAAATATTCCATCCCAAGGCCAATAAACCCTAAGAAACTTAAAGATATTAATGAACTTTTGAAATGTGTTCCATCCATTCACCATTCATTTTACAATAGTCTGGTATCTCAAAACAGAACTGAGAAAGATGAAAATATACAACATATTGTGGAGGATGACAATGAAGACATTTTTGATATTCCTGATTGTTTAGAGTAGGTTACTGTGTAATCTTGCAAAACACATACTGAAAAGAAAGCTCTTGCTTATAATCATAAGTTTATAATCTTAATATTTTACTGACAGAATCACTTTGTGTAATGTGTTCCTACTTTAAATTCATATTAAAACTTGTAAAAGAACCATTAGGATGAACATATGATTAATTACATTACATTGGCAAATAACATTTTTTCTTCTTCTCATGTGCACAAAAATGTCAGTGCAACAGTGGTCTAACCAAGAAAACGAGTTGCAGGTGCCTCATAAAAACTTCAATATTTTTAAAACTAATTCATAAAAGACTTTATAACATTGTGGTTGAGTTAACCAAACATCATGGAATACACCACTACCAAAAAAAGTTGGCTTTCCAAATTCCAAGAAAAACCACAATTGTATAACTTTGACCTTCTGTTTCTCTATTTCCTAAAAAAAAAAGTGGCTTAGACCACTGGTTCACTGACCCTCTCAATTACATGATCCTGTAGCTCAAAATTAACTGACAGAACTTCTCCAATTTGATATCCAAAACAACAGAAAAGGAGAGATCATATAAAGGTGAGAAGACACATAGAACGCCCTTCGTAGAGCTATTTGAGAATATTAGATATATTTCCTGAACCTATCGAAAAACTGATTAAGATGCTGTCTGAGTTTGAAAGACAGCAAAAGCTATCTGGACACACATAATGTCAGGTTTGCTTCCATGAGTCCATGAAACTGTCGTGTCTCTCACATTGAGTTCAAAATGCAGAAGGAAGATTTTTGTATTATTCTTTGTGAAATGGTGCAAAATACTTAGTGTATCTTATTATGGCCATATGCTGTGTTACAAGCCATGCTAAAAGACAGAAACAGACAGCTGCAAGTGCTTTGTCAGCATGATTGAGTAATGGTCTGGTTTCAGCTGTACTGCAGAGTAGTTGTTTCCATTGATGCACAATATTTTGACAATGGCCCAGCATTCAGGTGCTGTGAATTTTAGTTTGTTACTTCTACTTGCTGCCTAGAATCCAAGTAGATTATGAACTGTTGTTGGTCTAGTGCCATTACTAATAGCAAGTTCAACTCCTGACATCCTGTGATGCTCTTTTGTTTTCCACATCTTACACTGTTATTTAGTGAAACACACATTCTCTTAGCATTCTTTAGCTCTGGTGGATGTGATGGCCAGTTGAGGTATTAATAAATTGAGTGCCGGACCCCAAGCCTTGTTTAAATTGAAATGTCTGTTAGTGTTTGTCAGGATTTTTGATATGTTGATTGAAATAAACTCCTTAATAATGCTGTCCCAAAACTTGGCATTTGTACCACGTTACTGGTCTTATCTTACTTCATTTCACGATCACATTCAGGGCAGTGCTTGGTGACAGCGGATCTGCCTTCTTGTTTTGTTGGGTGTATTGCTGATGTTCCTTGCAACTCCCCCCCACCCAAAAAGACATGCCACATTCGCATAAAATGCGATACACATCAGGCTTTGCCGGCCAGGGTGGCTGAGCGGTTCTAGGCGCTACAGTCTGGAACCGTGCGACCGCTACGGTCGCAGGTTCAAATCCTGCCTCGGGCATGGATGTGTGTGATGCCTCTTAGGTTAGTTACGTTTAAGTAGTTCTAAGTTCTTGGGGACTGATGACCTCAGAAGTTAAGTCCCATAGTGCTCAGAACCATTTTTGAACATCAGGATTTCCGTGACCTAAATTATCTTTAACATTAGAAAGAATACCTTTTATCTTAGTTGAAGCAGCAAAATATACTGGCTGCCACGCTTCCATAGGAGTCTACCAGTCTTTCCAGATATTGGACGAGCATTAGGTAGATTAAGCGATTTTTGGGCATTTTCATCCTCGGTCTCAGTCTCAACCTCTTTCTGATTTTGACTGCAACGCCCATTCAGTTTGGTGATATGATTACCTGTTCCTTCAGAACGTCAATTCACAGGTGTCTGAAAGTGTTAGAGCTCTACGTACTAGAGTCTTTAGCTTGAATTTCTGTGTGACAGATGGTGATGGCTGGGGATGTGGAGACAGGAGTCAGTGTTTGTAGGTTTTTTATATACACTCAGACCCAGGGATTTGTCCATTCTTCTATTAACTAAAAAATAACAAGAAAGGTAGCTGGCTCTTTTTCAAGTTTTATTATGAATTTTAAATTACTGCAGATAGATTTTAAAAGTTGTAGGAACTCTTCAAGCTTTACTGCTCCGTGTGACTACGTGATAGCTTTTTATTTACAATTCAGTTGACCTGAAGTCACAATTAAAACCAAAGCAATCATATCAGACTGTAATGAAGAAATTGTTATATCCAGCTGGTGTTGACAGTAATACCAGCATAATATTTCACGACAAAATCATTTGCTTTGGACAAAATGGTCTAGAGTCTCCCATTTTAAATCCAACTTAAATAGGACTCCTGTCACTCATCCATGAATTATAGTCTTCTGTACTCTCCATGAAATCCTGGCTGTCTTCCATGAAACATACGTATTGAAACTTACCTTTGACTTTTACAGGTAAGTGGCCTACTCATTGAGATGTCCAGGCACGACTCACAACCACCCTCAAAGTTTTACTTCTGTCTTGTTTGGAAGTAAGGAGACTGACATATTGATGGAAGTTTTTGTGGCGGCGTTCGTAGCGACAAGCAATTCGCTGTAGAAACGGCTTACGAAGTCACCGCCACACTTTTAATAGCGGGCCGACCGGTCCACTGGAACAGTGAACAGAAAGAGGAAAACCCAAACACTCTGATTAAATAAAAGTCTGTACTTATCTTTATTAACGAAGATACAGCAACACAGTAGTGAACTCCGTGTCTACAGAAATCTGTCTAGTTCGAGTCGGAGCGGCTAGGTCAGCGTCGGCTGACGACAAACAACAACTCTGCTGCGATGAACACACAACTGACTAGCAAGTACACAATTCGGTGGCGAGTATACGACTGAGCGGCGAATACAGAACTGCCCTAGCGCTCGCGACTCCAGCGCTTAAGAAACCAGAAGCCAGCGGTGGCGCGCGCAGACTTGCGGCGATTTCCTGTCTCGCTGGCGCTGCTTATGCGGACGGCATCCGGACTTTGATGCTGCCAACCTTTTGGCAGCGGGCTCGGGTGGCATTACTGGCTAGGATATAACAGAAGTAAAGCTGCGAGGCCAGTTCGTGAGTTCTGCTTGGATAGGTCAGCCAGTAGAGCATTTGCCCACAAAAGACAAAGGTCCCAGCTTTGAGCTGCAGTTCGGCACTCAGTTTTAATGGGCCAGATAGTTTCAAATCAGTGCACACTGTGATGCAGAGGGAAAATTCATTCTGGAAAACCAAGTGTTGGAGTCGGGGGAACTGTGGCATGTCCATATTTTGTTTTTGTTACCAACAAGGTATAAACCTTGGCAGTGCCACATACCTGCTCATGTCCTTGGGGGAGCACATATCCTAAGGACTATGGACTGGACACTTGAAGCCAGTTAGTCAAAGAGCACCCAGTTCACCTTGCTATGAACCTAGTTTAGTGCCTTTGTTTAGAGAGTTGATCCATCTGTTAGGTGAAGCCCAGCAGGAAAATGTTCATGGAAATATGGGATGATTCAAAAAACATTTGCAAACTAACATGGCACATTGGGCATACAAAAAGGATGAGTAATCACATAAGAACCAGGGTTCACAAATGCCACGAAAGGGCACTACAGTCACAAGACAAAAGCTTCACAGTGAGTGTCTTCTTCACTGATGGGGCTGAATTCTCACTTGAGGGTGTGGTGAGCATTCACAACTTGCAAACGTGGACAGATGTGAACCCACATGCTACACGTACACATGCTTCACACAGCAAGTTTATTCTAAATGTGTGGGCTGACATCATCCGTGACTGTTTAATTGGGCTGTACATTCTGCTGGACCTACTTGATGGTTGCACGTATCTTGTATTCTTGCGAGAGGTTCTGCCGGACATGCTGAATGACATTCTCATGCCTATTCATCACCGCATTTGATTTTAGCATGGTGGAGTCCACGTCCATTTGAGCAGGAAGATGAGGACACATCTGCAGGTAACATTTCCCACCCGCTGGATTGGTTGCAGTAGGCCAGTTGCATGACTACCAGTATCAGCCGATCTGCCCCAATTCATTTTTTCCTGTGAAAGTATCTGAAGGACTTGGTGTATGAAACATCTGTTACATCACCGGAGAAGCTGGTGACCAAGATTGCTGTGGCAGCAGGATGTCTTTAAGATTGTCCAGGTATCTTTGAGAGTGTCGATGTCAGGCGTGTCTTGATGCATCTGCACAAAACTGGGCATCTCCTGTAGTGGGCATCCATTTGTAGCATTTTTCAAAATAAACACAACACAATGTAGTAGCCCCGGATGGCCTTTGTGACCCTTGGTTTCTATGTAATTACTAATCCTTGTGGTATGCATGATGTGCCATGTTTGTTTGTAAACTTCTTTTTAATCACCCCTTAGAAGTCATTGCCTAACTTCTATTGAGTAATGTTTGCAGCCTTAAGTCAACAAACCTGTTGTCCATGTAATCATAGATTTGTACAGATTGCTGCAATTATGAAATGGTGATAGGGATGGATTTGTCTCGCTCATAGTCATGAGCAAACTATTGCACTGTTTTCATGCAACATACAAAGAATAAATGCAGAAAACTGGAGCAACAACAAGCAGAATAGAAAGTAAGTACACCTAATGAGTAATATATTGTAAATATCACACTCATGAATTGTAGTAGTTAGACAAAATTGTTACTTTGCTCAGGGCACCTGCAGCATCCAAGTTCCTATTGACATTTTGAACAATGTATTTATATATTTTTTATATATATATTTTATTTATATATTTATATACTTGTTCCATAGATCTGTACATGTGAGCAAGTCACTCAGATGTGGAACGTGTCAATGTACATAATAAAATACATAGAATAAAGACAGTGTTATAGTATTAATAACAGTGCACAAAAGTCACTTATTAGCTTAAAAACTAGTCAACATAAATGTGAAGATAGCAGTTTCATATTTAGGGCATTATTGCATCTATTTTAACCTTGAACAGTAATCAAAACTCCCCACTTTGGGTTTAAAAGTGACCCAAAAATGGAAATGAGAAAAACAGGAATTTTTACATTAGGGCATTATTACATTAGTTTAACAGTAAACAGTGTCAAAAAATTTAAAAACATCTTTCCAATCTGGGTTTTACTTATTTCTCTGAAAGAATTCCTCTAGTGAATAAAGTGAGGTCTCAAGTAAATAATTTCTCAAGCTGCGTTTAAATACTGATGTACTACTCCTTATACTTTTGATGCTGTTGGGTAGGGAATTGAAAATTTTCATTCCAGCGTACTTTACCCTTTTCTGAATAAGTGTCAAGTTCTTTAACTCACAGTGGAAATCCTCTTTTCTTCTGGTGTTATGTTCATGATGTAGGCAATTCGTTTCATACAGAGTGGGGTTATTTATTATGAAGCACATCAGTGAATATATGTACTGAGATGTTGCTGTCAGTATTTCAAGTCGTTTAAAAAGATTTCGACATGAGGTTCGTGGGGGTACACCACAAATGATTCTTATTGCTCTTTTTTGTGCTGTGAGGATTTTCTTTGCGGCAGGTGTATTGCCCCAGAAGATGATGCCATAACACATGACTGAATGGAAATAGCCAAAGTAAGCTGACTTTGAGATGGTAATGTCATTGAAGTGTGACAAAATTCGTAAAGCAAATGTTGCCGACGTCAGCCGTTTTAGTGTTTGTAGAACGTGATGTTCCCAATTCAGCCTACTGTCCACGTATACGCCTAGGAATTTTGATAAGTACACTTGCTTTATCATCTGATCATTCTGTGTGATAACTATTTCTTTTGGGTTTTTGTGGGTGTGCTAGTTGAAGATTTAAATATGTATTATTATATCAACTGAATGTGGGCAAAAGCCTAAAAAGCATACATCTACATCTATACTGCACAAACCACCATACGGTGTGTGGTAGAGGTGACTTAGTGTTGTGCACCACTATCACCTCCCCCTTTTCTGCTCCAGTCACATATGGTGACCATTCAGGGACTGTTGAAAAGAATGCTGCTGGGAAATAAATGGAATATAGTGATAGCACCATCAGTTACATGTGAGGCTCAATTATGTACATATCACCAAGGTATTTCCCGTTGTCACTAACACTGTTACTAACTCTCAGTTTAGACCTTTTCTTTTTATGAACCCATCTAAAACAGCTGTTGTCATTCAATACATGACATAGAATTGTGTGACAATAATGGAAGCTTCTGAATTACAGAATACAACCAGAAACTGAATATGAGTGAGAGTGGTGCATTTTTTGGAGATGAGTAGTGATAGTACTCAGTTCTGGTACCCATTTGACATACAGAAAAATATAGAAATATGATGCACAATTCCATTAATAGCACCCATGTAGAAGTACTTACAGGAAGCAAAAAGAAAACTGGTATCCTTTGTAACTTTCTATGTCAATAGGCACTTCTCTGTTAGATATTAAGTTAAAAATAAAAGTGAACTCAGCAAATTAAATATATTTGATATAGAGACAAAATTCCATCAGGGAAATATGCTTTGGATTTAAGTTGTGTTTTTGGTCTTGTTTGCCATATAGTAAAAACTGTTCTATCAATCTTTGTTTCGGTTTGTGTCCTTCTCCCTTCTCCACTCAGTTTTTTTAATTGTTGACCCAAAATTTAGAACAAAGTGAAATTATAAGCTAATTCAGTGTAGAAGAAAATATAATTTAATCGAATTGTTTCTGAAAACAATCTAAACTCTGTTTTATCATGCCATCTATTTTTTATTAAACTGTTTTTGTATTAATTTTGAATACATGTTATGCCAGATTAACTGAAAATTCAGCTGTTTAAAGCTGCATATTGACTGTGTGCAATTGCCTCATGTGGCTGTTTTGCATCTGTAAAGACCACAATGGTTTTACACCTGTGAAGTAGTTCTTAGTACTACCATACATTGACTTGCATACCAAGTCAAGAGATCACAGCACAGGCCAGTGAGTCTCAAAACTCTTTACGAGATCATAGAGAATTTTGCTGGTTTGCTCATTATTTTAAAAAATAATGCAACCAGCCACATTTTTAAGTATTTTTATTGATGCCAATACAATGTGATGCTTTTCACAGATGATGCTGTTGTATACAGAGGTGTCACGTAATGAAATGTAGGAAGACCTGCAGAGGATTGACACTTCGCACAAGGAATAGCAGTTAGGCCCTCAATGTAAACAAATGTAACATATTGCAAATATGTACAAAGCCCCTTTAGCGTATGATTACACAACTGCAGAACAATCAGTGGAAGCACCTACAGTGGAAACTCGATTAACCGTTGTCTTTGGGACCGTGGTCATGACAGTTGAGCGAATAGACAGGTAACAGAAACAGTGCATTCCTCCAAAACATAACCTCAATCAATTATTTTATGTATAGACACATATCTCTCTCACAGTAATATAATAATATTTTGGAGCGAAAACAAATTAATCACAATTGTAATAGCAAATAAAACTATTTATTACATGAATTAAAACATTTGTACAGTAGCTACAAAAGTTGCAAAATACATAATGTACAGTACTGTACTGTACTATAAACTTACAGGTGAAATAGTTTATCTAGCTTAGAAATAGTCTGTCAATTTCTTCTGCCTCTTTGATGTTCGAGCTTTCACCGCAGCAATATTTCGTATTTTTCGCAGCAGTAGTGCCTGCGTTGCATTATCCTCTTCTTGACTTTCAAACCATTTGTGGGTGTTGGAGAAAACAATTCCTTTATTCCCAGATACATTTAGCAATAACTGAACACTACACACATGAATGAATTGTGTAGACATGAACAGCACGGAATAACTAACTAAAGCTAAGTCAAAGAATAACTATATCACTGCATGTAAATTAACACTTCACGGAATGTTTATGAAGCACTGTACACTTGTAGGGATCGATTGTCAGAAATAGGTCACTACACATTCTATACACTTGGACAGCATTGTTTCGGCCTCTGAATGGCTAATAGTTTGTTGTAATTCTCAGTTGTAATTCTCAGTGGAACTCCAAAGCGGGCAATCCAACCACGAAAAAATGTTTGAGCTATAGTTTCCGCAGTGATGTCCTTCATTGGAAATGCCTCAGGCCACCTAGTAAATCTGTCAATCACTGTGAGGCAATAACTGTAGCCTTCCGATGCTGAGAGTGGGCCGATGATGTCAACATGCACGTGGTCAAAACGCTGATTTGGTGGAAGAAATGTGCCTAATGGTGCCCTGATGTGCTGTGTGATTTTATTCCTCTGGCACGCCAAGCATTGCTTCACAAATGTTTTACAGTCTGTGTGCATACATGGCCATACAAATTTTTGTTTGACCAATCTGAGTGTGGCTCTTACTCCTGGGTGTGACAGATTGTGCATTGATGCAATTGCCTGTGTTCTGAATTGCTGTGGCACAAATGGACGTATCTTTCCTCTTGCTACATCACAGTACAACTCAATGCTTGCTTCAGGAAATGTCACGAGCTGTAGCTTCAATCCTTTCTCTTGTTGCAATAGATCACGCAACTCACTATCACATTGTTGCGCATGCGCGAGGGTGTCGTAATCAATGGCCTTTGTCACTGCTTCCACCTGTGTGATGTCATCTGCTACTGTGGACACTGCTTCTATGCGAGAAAGTGCATCAGCTGGAACATTTAGCTTCCCTTCCACATACACAATGCTGGTTGTGAACTGGCTGATAAAATCTAAGTGTCGCAGCTGCCTGGGCGATGCCTTCTCTGGCTTTACCTTAAAGGCATAGGTAAGCGGTTTGTGATCTGTGTAAATCGTGAACTGTCGCCCTTCTAATGCGTGTCTGAATTTTTTTACTGCCGCATAAGCTGTGTACAGCTCACGGTCATATGTTGCCCAACGCTGCTGAGATGGTGACAACTTATGACTATAAAATGCAATGGGCTGCCATAACTGATCAATTTGTTGCTGAAGTACGGCACCAACTGCAGTGGACGAAGCATCAACCATGAGAGTGAGTGGAGCATGCGCGACCGGGTGTGCTAATTGTGCGGCCTCTGCTATAGCTTTTTTTATAGCGTGAAACACGGTGTCCGCCTCGATAGTCCAATGCACACTGTGGTTAGGTTTAGGTGCACCTTTAAGTAGTTCATTCAATGGTGCAGTTATCAGTGCATGATTGCGAATGAAGCGTTGGTAGAAATTCACTACTCCAATGAATCGTCGTAATTCTCTGACTGTGACAGGGCGGGGGTATTTGTTTATGGCCTCTACTTTACTATGTGGCGGTCGAATACCCTGTGCAGTCACCAAATATCTTGGAAAGTGGACCTCTTTCTCACCAAAAACACTCTTGGCAGGATTAATTACTAGTCCATGTGTGCGTAGGCGGTCAATCACTTGTGCCAAATGCTGTAAGTGCTCCTCTTCTGATGCAGACATCACCAATAAATCATCTATATACACATAGCAAAAATCTAAATCTCTTGTAACCTCATCCATAAAACGTTGGAAGGTCTGGGCGGCATTACATAGTCCGAATGGCATTCGGGTGAATTAAAATAGACCAAATGGTGTTGTCATCGCTGTTTTAGGAATGTCTTCTGCAGCTATAGGGATCTGATAGTAAGCTCGAACCAGATCAATGGTAGAAAATATAGTCTTACCGTGAACATTTGCAGAAAAGTCTTCTATATGTGGAACTGGGTACCGGTCTGGAATGGTCCTTGCGTTGAGTTGGCGATAGTCACCGCAGGGGCGCCATCCATTCTTCTTTTTAGGCACGATGTGAATTGGGGATGCCCAACTGCTACTAGAAACTCTGCAGATACCTTGTGACCCTTTCGTCCGTTAAACGTCTAGGCCAAGCATGAGTTGGCGGCCCTGGCGTGGTCAAAATGTGGTGGACGGTTGTATGCTTGACTGGTGGGAGAGTAGGCGATTGCTGTGTGATCTCGGGGTATCCTTTCAGTAATCGTATATATGGTGTGTCGCCTGTGACTGTGCGTACCTCTAGTGGTGTGATACAACGGACTTTTCCTGTTGTATGGAGACTAGTAGTCAAATCTATCAGTCACTGGCGTCGCAGATCTGGCAGTAAGTCGTAGAAGCACAAAAAATTTGCTCCGATAACAGGCTGTGATATATCTGCCACTGTAAATTGCCATTCAAACACACGGCGTAGCCCCAAATTAAGGAATAATGTTACTCGACCATATGTTCTAATTTTGGAGTCATTGGCGGCGTATAGATAACAGTCGTCGCAGCTCCGGCGTGATAGGCGGTTTGCTGGATATACGGACACTTCTGCGCCTGTATCGATGAGAAACTGTAGTTTTGTTTCGCGGTCTGTCACAAAAAGTCGGTGAGTGTTTTCACTGGAAGTTATCGCTGCTACGGTGTCTGCCTCATGTTTCCACTTGCAAGGTGGCGTACACTTTCGTGCATCATTACCAAATGTCTTGTGGTACCAGCATAAGTTCTGTAGTGATGGTGATTGATTGCGACTTCGTGACCGTCGGTGGCGTGGCCATTGGCGGTTGTGCGTTGTTTGTAATGCAGCTACCTGTGCAGTCAACTCTGCCAGTTGTGATTGTAGGGAGACTAACGTCACTGTGGGTGAATTTTCTTGTTGTGGCGTTAATGTTGAGACACTTGATGTGGGATACATTTCAATTAACTTGTTGGCCGTTTGTGCCAGTGCGTTTAAATTGCCTGTACATACCGTGAGAATTTTTTGAGTATCTGACGGCAACCGAGACAACCATATATTTCGTAGCACATCATCAGTTACAGTGTTACTTGCCAGTGTGCGCAAACGTCGTAAGAGTTGTGATGGAGTGCGATCTCCGAGTTCTTCAGTGCGCAGTAGTTTCTCTAGCCGTTTTGCCTCTCATTGTGACAAACGCATTTTTAATGGATGCATAACGATCAGTATCCGGTGGTGCGAAACTTCGTTAAACGCTAAAGCCGACGCAGATGTTAACGTAGTTCGTTGGGTGTCACCAAATGTGGGTGTTGGAGAAAACAATTCCTTTATTCCCACATACATTTAGCAATAACTGAACACTACACACATGAATGAATTGTGTAGACATGAAAACAGCACAGAATAACTAACTAAAGCTAAGCCAAAGAATAACTATATCACTGCATGTAAATTAACACTTCACAGAATGTTTATGAAGCACTGTACACTTGTAGGGATCAATTGTCAGAAATAGGTCACTACACATTCTATACACTTGAACAGCATTGTTTCGGCCTCTGAATGGCTAATAGTTTGTTTTTCTTCATGGTTTGAACACTCGTCTTCATCAGTCCCTTCTTCATCTTCATCATCTTCTTCTTCTTCTTCTTCTTTGGTGGCACTTATGCTGGCAACAATTTCGTCATCACTCAAAATTTGAAAACCCCTGTCCACTTTGTCACACTCTAACCACTTTGATACTGCTTCTGACGTCAAATTTGTGCTGATTTGTAAATTATAGCACAAATTGACCATCTCGTCAACTGTCACACACTCAGGTTCCTCTGATTCTTCACCTCTAGGTTGAGGCCAAAGTTTATTCCAGCCGTTCTTGAGATTTGACACTGACAAATCACTTCATGCACTGGCAACATTGAAAATGCCATCTTTAATACTGTAAGACCTCCAAAACTGTTTTACAGATGTTGATTCATCAGATGAGAGCAAACTTCCGATAAATATTTTTCTATAATGACCTTTTCATGTTTTCGATGATTCCCTGATCCATGGGCGGTATAAGAGAAGTTGTGTTTGCTGGAACGAAGAGACATGTTATGTTGCCGTCATCACTTTTCATTTCACAAGTAGGGTGCGTTGGGGCATTGTCTAATAGCAATAGCGCTTTCTGTGGCAACTTTTTTTCAGCTAAATGTGCTCCAACTTGAGGTACAAATTGTTTGTGAAACCAGTCAGAAAAAAATTGATTGATCCATCCAAGCACTCTTCTGGGCGTAGTATTGTGCAGGGAGAGCATTCAAATTCAAATTCTTAAATGCATGAAGTTTTCTTGATTTCCCAATCACAAGTAGGGGTAGCCTATGATTGCCGGTCCCATTTGCGCAAACCATAGCAGTGATGCGATCTTTTTGTACTTTGAAACTTGGAGCATCTTTTTCAGAGAGTGATGCAAATGTCTTTCGTGGTAAAGCCTTCCAATGAAGCCCAGTTTCATCACAACTGTAAACTTGCTTCCTAACAGGATTCAGTTCAGCCATTTTTTCTTTAAGTTGTTCCCGGAACACAGCAATTACTGAGCTATCCACGCTGAGTTTTTCTCCACTGATATCAAGTTTGCGAATGCCATGACAAAATTTAAACTTGTTGAGCCATCTGATACTTGCTTTAAAAGACAAGTCACCATCAAGTTTGTTGTTCATACAACAGCCTTGGCCATTATTATATGCCCTGAAAGTGGAATCCCCTGACTTCTTGCTTGTATAAACCATCGGTACATTGTAGTGTCCAATTCATCATATTTTGCAGGTTTCATTGTCTTTTTTGTTCGCACATCTCCATCCATGCTCTGCATTGTTGACACATGTTGTTCTATTTTATCAGCATCACGTTTTATATCATTATCTGTTGTTCTTCCAATACAATACCACAAATCAGCACTACACTTGTCGCAGTTTCGCCCTTTCTTAAGCGTTTTATAATTTCACGTTTCTGATTAAGTCCTAAAACAACACGTTTATGTTTTCCAGACATTTTATCAAGTCACTGTATCACACACACCTGCACTAAATATGGTAGTGTAAAATATTAGTCAATAAAGCTTATTCAAGTGGAAAATACGTAACATGGCACAGCCTGCTAGATACACTGCAACAATCACAGTCTTCTCGCCACAACTGGAAACCGATCCAGTGGTGATTGATGACTCACAAGTGAGACAAAGACAAGAAAAGGGGGAGATGTGTTGGGCGGGTACATTCCCTTCCCACTAAAATAGAGTAAATAAACAAAGCGAACGCATCACTGCACCTTAGAGCATTCTGTTATTACAGTATTATTATGCTATTACAGCAGTAACAATTAACAGACACAGACAGTTTAAAGAGTGACGGTTAATCGAGTTTTTACTGTACTTCTATAATGTATACATATAGGCTTAAGGCAGCATGCCAGCAGTGTTTCCACTTTACAAGCAATTCCACATTTTCTTTTGGAGACACCAACTGGTGCCTTTTGCAAACGTCATAGCATTTTTTTACAAGTTTAGTACAGTCATATATACATATGTGATTACATATACATGATACAAATGTACCATTGTAACTAATAAGGCACAATATTGGGTGTTACATCGTATCTATTACAAATATTCAGATTTTACACACATATATATAAACACTTGTCAATCAAGAAATATTTCAGTTTCACTTTGAATAAGTTCCCTTTGGGAACCTTATAGAGCTCAGTAATCTGTTGTACCATATTTGACCACTAATGCATGGACTATGGTCTGTTGTTTTTAATTTTGTTCTTTGTCTGTAGTAGCAGTCTTTATTTCTTGTGTTATAGGCATGCATATCAGAGCACTTTGTTTTGATGCGTCACAAAAAATATAATTAATTTGTAAAGATACAGTGAGTAGACTGTGAGGTATTTATGATGAACAAAGATTTTCCTGCATGAATCTCTATATCCTAATCCATGGATAATTCTGATTGCTCTTTTCTGTAGGGTTAATATTCTGTTCATATGTATGTCGACAACACAACCCCATATCTCTATCCCGTAATTAATCTGTGCAAAAATGGTTCCATAATAAATTGTTTTTAATGTCTGATGTGGGACTACTTTTGATAACTGGCTGATTAGATGTAATGAACTGCTGATTTTATTGCATAAAAATTTGGTATGGTTTACCCATCTTAGATTTTCATCTAGGTGAATACCTAGAAATCTGCAGCCTTCTGTGTCCACTACTTCAATTCCACCTATGTTACTGATAGAGGTTTGGTGTGAGTTTGTAAGTTTAAATTGCAATAACTGAGATTTACTGATATTAACTTTCAAACCTTGATCATGGAAATAAGTAGTTATTTGACATAGTCCCTCAGTTGCTACCAACGTTAACTCATCATTTTGTTTACCAAGAAATAACAGTGAGGTATCATCTGCATAGGTTACCAATTGGGAGTTGAAAGGTTACTCTATATCATTTATGTACACTAGGAAAAGGAAAGGGCCCAAAATTGAGCCCTGGGGTACACCTTGTGTGACTCTCTCATACTTTGACTGGAAATTAATGATCTGATTATTGATTTTGTAAGTCAGCTTTGTACACTGCTTGCGGTTAAATAAATATGTAGCCAGCAATTGCATGGATGCACCATTTACATTGTATGGCTCAAGTTTACTTAAAAGTAACTCATGGTTTACCGAGTCAAAGGCTTTAGTAAGGTCTAGAAATATGCCAGCTGTTTGCATTGCTTGGTCAAGGGCACCATATGTTTTGTGAAGAAATTCCGTAATTGCTGTGATAGTACTATGATCTTTTTGCAATCCGTGTTGTGTCTCTGTTAGGAACTTATTTTTCAAGAAATAGTCACTTAAGTTGTGTCAGCAGCACAACTTCAAATACTTTGCTGAAGATAGGTATTAATGATTGTTGTTGTTGTTGTTGTGGTCTTCAATCCTGAGACTGGTTTGATGCAGCTCTCCATGCTACCCTATCCTGTGCAAGTTTCTTCATCTCCCAGTACCTACTGCAACCTACATCCTTCTGAATCTGCTTAGTGTATTCATCTCTTGGTCTCCCTCTACGATTTTTACCCTCCACATTGCCCTCCAATGCTAAATTTGTGATCCCTTGATGCCTCAGAACATGTCCTACCAACCGGTCCCTTCTTCTCGTCAAGTTGTGCCACAAACTCCTCTTCTCCCCAATCCTGTTCAATACCTCCTCATTAGTTATGTGATCTACCCATCTAATCTTCAGCATTCTTCTGTAGCATCACATTTCGAAAGCTTCTATTCTCTTCCTGTCCAAACTATTTATCGTCCGTGTTTCACTTCCGTACATGGCTGCACTCCATACAAATACTTTCCGAAACAACTTCCTGACACTTAAATCAATACTCGATGTTAACAAATTTCTCTTCTTCAGAAACGATTTCCTTGCCATTGCCAGTCTACATTTTATATGCTCTCTACTTTGGCCATCATCAGTTATTTTGCTCCCCAAATAGCAAAATTCATTTACTACTTTAAGTGTCTCATTTCCTAATCTAATTCCCTCAGCATCACCCGACATAACTCGACTACATTCCATTATCCTCATTTTGCTTTTGTTGATGTTCATCTTATATCCTCCTTTCAAGACACTGACCATTCCGTTCAACTGCTCTTCCAAGTCCTTTGCTGTCTCTGACAGAATTACGATGTCATCGGCGAACCTCAAAGTTTTTATTTCTTCTCCATGGATTTTAATACCTACTCCGAATTTTTCTTTTGTTTCCTTTACTGCTTGCTGAATATACAGATTGAATAACATCGAGGAGAGGCTGCAACCCTGTCTCACTCCCTTCCCAACTACTGCTTCCCTTTCATGCCCCTTGACTCTTGTAACTGCCATCTGGTTTCTGTGCAAATTGTAAATAGCCTTTCGCTCCCTGTATTTTACCCCTGCCACCTTTAGAATTTGAAAGAGAGTATTCCAGTCAACATTGTCAAAAGCTTTCTCTAAGTCTACAAATGCTAGAAACATAGGTTTGCCTTTTCTTAATCTTTCTTCTAAGATATTAATGATATGGGCCTGAAATTTGAAACCTCTTCCTTGGATCCTTTTTTATGCACTGGTTTAACTGTGCTCCATTTCAATACATTTGGAAATGTATGTTCTCTGATACTGCAGTTTACCAGGTGGGTGATTATTTTAACTAATTCCCTATTACATTTTTTAATCGTGATACTACTCAAGCCATCCCATCCAGATGAGAACTTATTCTTTAGGTTATTTATCATCCTGCCTATTTATTTTTCCACTTACTTGTTTGAATTCAAAAGGTGGCTCTTCAAAGGGGCAGAGCTTTACCTCACTACTTGCAATTGTGTTATTAACTGGACTAACAGTTGCAGATATAAAGTATTTATTGAAAACATTGCAGATTTTATTAGGATCTTTAATTGTGTTTCCTTCATGTCTTATATTTACAATTTCAGTTTCTGGCTTCGGTGTGGCTTTGCGAAATTGATTTACAATTCTTCATGAGGTCTTGGATATATTGTCTGATTGAGCTATTTCACTGCTGTATATCTGTTTTCTTAGATTTGAAAGCTCTTTCTTAAAGATTTTCTTGGCTTCGTTGTACTTGGCCTTAAAAACCTGCAGGTTTGTTGACTTGTGTAACACATCCAGGTCCTGGATGTTTTTCCTGAGTTTTATCATATTTGCTAAAAGTATCAGTCTGTTGGTTTTTGCACTTTGGTTATGGGTGAACACTCTCTGTATTTTCTTAACAGGGCAGCATCTGTCAAAGTGTCTTAGCATAGTATCATAGAATTTGGCCCATTTGTTTTCAGATCCTTCAGTCTGGTAAACTAGATCCCAGTCCTCTATAGCTAATTTATTTCTTAGGGCAAGGATGTTACCCTCTTTTAGGATTCTTTTATTTTCGATAACTTTTGCCATTTTTTTGGATGCTTGTGTTTTCATACTCTACAAGCTGGCATTTGTGGTCAGAGTAGTGAAAATCCATATTCCAGCACCTAACACTGTCTTTAATATGTTTACATAGTATAACGTAATCAATTCTGCTAGATGTGGACTTTGTTACCCTGGTATCACTATTTACTACATTTATGAGATTATATGGGTTAAGAGTATCTATTAACCTCATATTACACAAACTGGAAGATTTTGCCTCAATATTCAGATCACCAAGTATAGTTAGGTCACTGGGACCACAACGTCCCACTACTCTACTAAATATGTCTATGAAGTTAACTACATCAGCCTTTGGTGGATGATAAATCCCAATAACTTTATGTTTTCTCATAACCTCTGTACACTCTTTGGTGTGGACTTCAATGCGTGTCACTTCAATCAAGCCTTCTTTGTTGTACTGGTCTAGATAGTTTATTTTCTTGTACTTGAGATTCTCACTAATGTAAACTGCCACACCACCACCCTTATGTTGCTGTCTACAATAACTATTTGCTAAGGAGTAGCCCTCTAGTTTACAGTAAATAATTTCATCATATTTTAATCCATGCTCAGTTAACACTACTATGTGAGGTGACTGTTCATTTACAAAAACCTGTAATATATTAAGCTTATTTCTAAGGTACTGTATGTTTAGGTGCATGAGCCTTAGTAGTATTTTTAACTGGTCACTCTGATTATCTTCCTTTAAAATGCACTGAGTTGGTTCACTTACATAAGTTCTGGATCCAGGCATTAAAAGTTTTCCTGTTCTTTGGTGATCTTGCATTTCTCGATCTACTACCAAACCTGGCTTCTGTCTGTCTAGTTGTCAAGGTAGCTGTTGAGGTGCCTTCTCGCTCTGTACAGTCCGAGGAGTTGCCGAGCTGCCTGGTGTTGCAGTAACTGGAGTTCTATATTCCACCACATTTGATTGAGTAAGTGATGCTGAAGAGTCTGCAGTTGATGCCACAGCTTCTGTTGTTTTAACTAGCTGGCTTGGCAAGTTGTTTTTACCCAGTCTTGGGAATTTGTTAGTTGCTTTACTTTCCCACAAAAACATGTCACTTTGAACTCTGGGTTTTATTGGTCTTGAGGATCTTCTAGGAGCACAATGTGTTTCTGGACTTTTGAATATCCTGTTGCTGCAAACTGATCTTCCTACTCCACTGTTCGTTACTGTCCTCTTGACAACATTGTGGTTGATTTCTGGTACCGTAATTTTTTCTTGCTGTGGTATTATTTGCTCAGTTCCATCTGGATCCTTCCACTCAAGTGATATTGCAGGCTTTAGTTGATTTTTTGGAGAGATGACTGCAAGTAAAGTTCTGGCCATTTCATCCTTGTCATTAGCATTTAGGTGTAGTCCACGAGAAGTGTACCAGTCTCTGTTCTCAGGGACTGTTACAAACTGAGTGTTTTGGAAAGATTTCACTATTTTGGCTATTTTCTTATTTGTTCGCCTGGTTTCATCGTTCACACAAGACCAGTTTTCAAGATCATATCTATGGGGTATCCCTACTATGATTACATTTGTGTGCTGAAGCTTAATTAATGCTGATATTATAGCATTTAATGCCTTGTCTGCTTCATTTTTGGCTACATCATTTGTGCCACCCCAGATTATAACTGTGTCATTCATTTGGAGATTCTGTAAGTTGTTACAGCTTTCAAGTATTGAAGTTAATGGTGCACCTGGTATAACATTTCCTTGGATTAGGAAATTATTATGACTTTGATGCATTAAGTTAGCTGCAACTGATCACCCATGGCTGTCTGCAAACACTGTTATTCTTTTTCGTGTTTAGGTGAGCTTTTTATTTTACTCCTGTGTCTGTTGTACGAATGTTTCCTGCTACTTATGCTGTTTTCTTGAACTATGAAGTTTTCATTTACCTCAGTGCTTTGTTGTTCACAATTTTCATCTTTTTGTAGCACATCAAACCTGTTCCATGTCATAATGTATAACGAGGAATCATTCGCAATTTTTTTCACAGCTTTAGATGTTGTTTTAGGCGTAATATACTGATTGGTTTTTGCAACGATTTTGTTTATAGAGTATTTGTTTTTGCATGATTAGGAACCTTTTTTTACGGTGCCACAAAGGGAACTTATTCAAAGTGAAACTGAAATATTTCTTGATTGACAAGTGTTTATATTCTTTAAGTGAATATTAATATTAAACTAAAATAAATAAAGCGCTGGCAGGTCGATAGAAACACGAACAGACGCATACATAGACACAAAATTCAAGCTTTCGCAACAAACTGTTGCCTCATCAGGAAAGAGGGAAGGAGAGGGAAAGACGAAAGGAAGTGGGTTTTAAGGGAGAGGGTAAGGAGTCATTCCAATCCCGGGAGCGGAAAGACTTACCTTAGGGGGAAAAAGGGACAGGTATACACTCGCCCACACACACATATCCATCCACACATATACAGACACAAGCAGACATATTTAAAGACAAAGAGTTTGGGCAGAGATGTCAGTCGAGGCGGAAGTGCAGAGGCAAAGATGATGTTGAATGACAGGTGAGGTATGAGTGGCGGCAACTTGAAATTAGCTGAGTTTGAGGCCTGGTGGGTAACGGGAAGAGAGGATATATTGAAGAGCAAGTTCCCATCTCCGGAGTTCGGATAGGTTGGTGTTGGTGGGAAGTATCCAGATAACCCGGACGGTGTAACACTGTGCCAAGATGTGCTGGCCGTGCACCAAGGCATGTTTAGCCACAGGGTGATCCTCATTACCAACAAACACTGCCTGCCTGTGTCCATTCATGCGAATGGACAGTTTGTTGCTGGTCATTCCCACATAGAATGCATCACAGTGTAGGCAGGTCAGTTGGTAAATCACGTGGGTGCTTTCACATGTGGCTCTGCCTTTGATCGTGTACACCTTCCGGGTTACAGGACTGGAGTAGGTGGTGGTGGGAGGGTGCATGGGACAGGTTTTACACCGGGGGCGGTTACAAGGATAGGAGCCTGAGGGTAGGGAAGGTGGTTTGGGGATTTCATAGGGATGAACTAACAGGTTATGAAGGTTAGGTGGACGGCGGAAAGACACTCTTGGTGGAGTGGGGAGGATTTCATGAAGGATGGATCTCATTTCAGGGCAGGATTTGAGGAAGTCGTATCCCTGCTGGAGAGCCACATTCAGAGTCTGGTCCAGTCCCGGAAAGTATCCTGTCACAAGTGGGGCACTTTTGTGGTTCTTCTGTGGGGGATTCTGGGTTTGAGGGATGAGGAAGTGGCTCTGGTTATTTGCTTCTGTACCAGGTCGGGAGGGTAGTTGCGGGATGCGAAAGCTGTTGTCAGGTTGTTTGTGTAATGGTTCAGGGATTCCGGACTGGAGCAGATTCGTTTGCCACGAAGACCTAGGCTGTAGGGAAGGGACCGTTTGATGTGGAATGGGTGGCAGCTGTCATAATGGAGGTACTGTTGCTTGTTGGTGGGTTTGATGTGGACGGACGTGTGAAGCTGGCCATTGGACAGGTGGAGGTCAACGTCAAGGAAAGTGGCATGGGATTTGGAGTAGGACCAGGTGAATCTGATGGAACCAAAGGAGTTGAGGTTGGAGAGGAAATTCTGGAGTTCTTCTTCACTGTGAGTCCAGATCATGAAGATGTCATCAATAAATCTGTACCAAACTTTGGGTTGGCAGGCCTGGGTAACCAAGAAGGCTTCCTCTAAGCGACCCATGAATAGGTTGGCGTACGAGGGGCCCATCCTGGTACCCATGGCTGTTCCCTTTAATTGTTGGTATGTCTGGCCTTCAAAAGTGAAGAAGTTGTGGGTCAGGATGAAGCTGGCTTAGGTGATGAGGAAAGAGGTTTTAGGTAGGGTGGCAGGTGATCGGCGTGAAAGGAAATGCTCCATCGCAGCGAGGCCCTGGACGTTCGGAATATTTGTGTATAAGGAAGTGGCATCAATGGTTACAAGGATGGTTTCCGGGGGTAACACATTGGGTAAGGATTCCAGGCGTTCGAGAAAGTGGTTGGTGTCCTTGATGAAGGACGGGAGACTCCATGTAATGGGTTGAAGGTGTTGACCTACGTAGGCAGAGATACGTTCTGTGGGGGCTTGGTAACCAGCTACAATGGGGCAGCCGGGATGATTGGGTTTGTGGATTTTAGGAAGAAGGTAGGGGTGTGGGGTGTCGGTGGGGTCAGGAGGTTGATGGAGTCAGGTGAAAGGTTTTGCAGGGGGCCTAAGGTTCTGAGGATTCCTTGAAGCTCCACCTGGACATCGGGAATGGGGTTACCTTGGCAAACTTTGTATGTGGTGTTGTCTGAAAGCTGACGCAGTCCCTCAGCCACATACTCCCGACGATCAAGTACCACGGTCGTGGAACCCTTGTCCACCGGAAGAATGACGTTGGATCGGTCAGCCGTCAGATCACGGATAGCCTGGGCTTCAGCAGTGGTGATGTTGGGAGTAGGATTAAGGTTTTTTTAAGAAGGATTGAGATGCAAGGCTGGAAGTCAGAAATTCTTGGAAGGTTTGGAGAGGGTGATTTTGAGGAAGAGGAGGTGGGTCCCGCTGCGACGGAGGACGGAACTGTTCCAGGCAGGGTTCAATTTGGATGGTGTCTTGGGGAGTTGGATCATTAGGAGTAGGATTAGGATCATTTTTCTTCATGGCAAAGTGATATTTCCAGCAGAGAGTACAAGTGTAGGACAGTAAATCTTTGACGAGGGCTGTTTGGTTGAATCTGGGAGTGGGGCTGAAGGTGAGGCCTTTGGATAGGACAGAGGTTTCGGATTGGGAGAGAGGTTTGGAGGAAAGGTTAACTACTGAATTAGGGTGTTGTGGTTCCAGATTGTGTTGATTGGAATTTTGAGGTTTTGGAGGGAGTGGAGCTGGAAGTGGGAGATTGAGTAGATGGGAGAGACTGGGTCTGTGTGCAATGAGAGGAGGTTGAGGTTTGCTGGAAAGGTTGTGAAGGGTGAGTGAGTTGCCTTTCCGGAGGTCGTAAACCAGGAGATTGGATAGTTTTTTGAGGTGGAGGGTGGCATGCTGTTCTAATTTACGGTTGGCCTGTAGGAGGATGCTCTGAACAGCCAGTGTGGATGTGGGAGAGGAAAGATTAAGGACTTTTATTAAGGATAGGAGTTGACGGGTGTGTTCATTGGCTGAGTTGATGTGTAGGTGAAGAATTAGGTGGGTGAGTGTTCAGTTTGGAACTGGTATAGGGACTGATGGAAAGAAGGGTTGCAGCCAGAGATGGGAACTTTAAGTGTGAGGCCTTTGGGGGTAATGCCAAATGTCAGACAAGTCTGAGAAAATAGAATATGGGAGCGTAATCTGGCTAGGGCGAAGGCATGTTTGCGGAGGGAATGTAAATAAAACTTAATGGGGTCATTGTGGGGGTGTTGTGAGGGTGACATGGTATTAGAAGGTGGAAAGTGTAACATGAAAATGAAAATAAAAATATATGGGGAGGGATAAAGGTGGACTGGAAAGTAACTGGAGATCTGGTGTGAAAAAAGGCGAAAAGGTGTTGGTTACAGCTGGGCTATGTTGGACTTGGGTTGGTAGACAACGATGTGCACAAAGGTTAGGTGGTTGTGTTGCCGCCAAAACATGTTAGAGGACGGAGAAATTCGGGAAAATTTCGAAAAAACTGCGTGTAATATATTAAAAGGAGTGGTTTTGTGGTGGCAGATTATGAAAATGAGGCTAACAATTGTCTGACGAAGAAATAATGACGTTAAAACCTGTGGGAAGCGGCTAAAAATTATCAGTGATGTGGGAAAAACGGAAATGGAAATAAAGCGAAAGTTATTAGAACTAGCCGAAATGGTTGTTTAAAAGGTGAAAGGAACTGTTTGTGAACTAGAAATGGTGGATTTTATAGCGGCGGTAGTGTTGAAAGCAGCAAAAAAAAATTTTTTGGTTATGGTTTGGAAGTGGGTTACGTATTATTGAGTATATATAGGCGGGATAAAATTGTATAGCAGATTACGGTAAAAAGGAGAAGGTGAATACAAAGTGAAACTACTGGCAAAACCAGAAAGAGAAAATAAGACGACAGAAAAGATTTCGAAATGCAACAGTGACAATAACAAACGTAATTGTTGGGTTCAAATGAATGATATCAATATAATAGAGGGAAACATTCCACGCGGGAAAAATATATTTAAAAACAAAGATGATGTGACTTACCATACGAAAGCGCTGGCAGGTCGATAGAAACACAGACACATACATACACACAAAATTCAAGCTTTCGCAACAAACTGTTGCCTCATTAGGAAAGAGGGAAGGAGAGGGAAAGACGAAAGGAAGTGGGTTTTAAGGGAGAGGGTAAGGAGTCATTCCAATCCCGGGAGCGGAAAGACTTACCTTAGGGGGAAAAAAGGACGGGTATACACTCGCACACACACACATATCCATCCACACATATACAGACACAAGCAGACATATTTAAAGACAAAGAGTTTGAGCAGAGATGTCAGTCGAGGCAGAAGTGCAGAGGCAAAGATGATGTTGAATGACAGGTGAGGTATGAGTGGCGGCAACTTGAAATTAGCGGAGATTGAGGCGTCGGGAGTATGTGGCTGTGGGACTGCATCAGCTTTCAGACAACACCACATACAAAGTTTGCCAAGGTAACCCCATTCCCGATGTCCAGGCGGAGCTTCAAGGAATCCTCAGAACCTTAGGCCCCCTGCAAAACCTTTCACCTGACTCCATCAACCTCCTGACCCCACCGACACCCCACACCCCTACCTTCTTCCTAAAATCCACAAACCCAATCATACCGGCTGCCCCATTGTAGCTGGTTACCAACCCCCCACAGAACGTATCTCTGCCTACGTAGATCAACACCTTCAACCCATTACATGGAGTCTCCCATCCTTCATCAAAGACACCAACCACTTTCTCGAACGCCTGGAATCCTTACCCAATGTGTTACCCCCGGAAACCATCCTTGTAACCATTGATGCCACTTCCTTATACACAAATATTCCGCACGTCCAGGGCCTCGCTGCGATGGAGTATTTCCTTTCACTCCGATCACCTGCCACCCTACCTAAAACCTCTTTCCTCATCACCTAAGCCAGCTTCATCCTGACCCACAACTTCTTCACTTTTGAAGGCCAGACATACCAACAATTAAAGGGAACAGCCATGGGTACCAGGATGGCCCCCTCGTACGCCAACCTATTCATGGGTCGCTTAGAGGAAGCCTTCTTGGTTACCCAGGCCTGCCAACCCAAAGTTTGGTACAGATTTATTGATGACATCTTCATGATCTGGACTCACAGTGAAGAAGAACTCCAGAATTTCCTCTCCAACCTCAACTCCTTTGGTTCCATCAGATTCACCTGGTCCTACTCCAAATCCCATGCCACTTTCCTTGACGTTGACCTCCACCTGTCCAATGGCCAGCTTCACACGTCCGTCCACATCAAACCCACCAACAAGCAACAGTACCTCCATTATGACAGCTGCCACCCATTCCACATCAAACGGTCCCTTCCCTACAGCCTAGGCCTTCATGGCAAACGAATCTGCTCCAGTCCGGAATCCCTGAACCATTACACAAACAACCTGACAACAGCTTTCGCATCCCGCAACTACCCTCCCGACCTGGTAGAGAAGCAAATAACCAGAGCCACTTCCTCATCCCCTCAAACCCAGAATCTCCCACAGAAGAACCACAAAAGTGCCCCACTTGTGACAGGATACTTTCCGGGACTGAACCAGACTCTGAATGTGTCTCTCCAGCAGGGATACGACTTCCTCAAATCCTGCCCTGAAATGAGATCCATCCTTCATGAAATCCTCCCCACACAGACACAGACCCAAATGTCTGCTTGTGTCTGTGTATGTGTGGATGGATATGTGTGTGTGTGTGTGTGCGCGGGTGTATACCTGTCCCTTTTTCCCCCTAAGGTAAGTCTTTCTGCTCCTGGGATTGGAATGACTCCTTACCCTCTCCCTTAAAACCCACTTCCTTTCGTCTTTCCCTCTCCTTCCCTCTTTCCTGATGAGGCAACTGTTGGTTGCGAAAGCTAGAATTTTATTTTGTGTGTATGTTTGCGTGTCATCTCTTGGAATGGTTCGAAATTGGTTCAAATGGCTCTGAGGACTATGGGACTTAACTTCTGGGGTCATCAGTCCCCTAGAACTTAGAACTACTTAAACCCAACTAAACTAACGACATCACACGCATTCATGTCCGAGGCAGTATTCGAAACTGCGACGTAGCACTTTCATTTGGTAAGTCACATCATCTTTGTGTATATATATATATAAAATAGGGAAACATTCCACGTGGGAAAAATATATTTAAAAACAAAGATGATGTGACTTACCGTACGAAAGCGCTGGCAGGTCGATAGAAACACAAACAGGCACATACATACACACAAAATTCTAGCTTTCGCAACCAATGGTTGCTTCGTCAGGAAAGAGGGAAGGAGAGGGAAAGACGAAAGGATGTGGGTTTTAAGGGAGAGGGTAAGGAGTCATTCCAATCCCGGGAGCGGAAAGACTTACCTTAGGGGGAAAAAGGGACAGGTATACACTCGCGCACACACACACACACACACACATATCCATCCACACATACACAGACACAAGCAGACATTTGGGTCTGTGTCTGTGTCTGTGTATGTGCGGATGGATGTGTGTGTGTGTGTGTGTGCGAGTGTATACCTGTCCTTTTTCCCCCTATGATAAGTCTTTCTGCTCCCGGGATTGGAATGACTCCTTACCCTCTCCCTTAAAACCCACATCCTTTTGTCTCCCTTAAAACCCACATCCTTTTGTCTTTCCCTCTCCTTCCCTCTTTCCTCTATATATATATATATAACTTACCAAACGAAAGCGTTGGCATGTTGATAGACACACAAACACACACAAAATTCAAGCTTTTGCAACCAACGGTTGCTTCGTCAGGAAAGAGGGAAGGAGAGGGGAAGCACATCCGCACATATACAGACACAAGCAGACATTTGTCTTTACACACAATATTGTGCCTTATTAGGTATAATGGTACATTTGTATCATGTATATGTAATCACATATGTATATATGACTGCACTAAACTTGTAAAAAAATGCTATGACGTTTGCAAAAGACACCAGTTGGTGTCTCCATGCAAAAAAATACAATAAAAATGCAAGAGCTATGTAACAGGATGATGTTTTGGAGAATGATTCCCATCTCCTATTTACATTTCCTGTTAAGTATATATTGCTCCAGTCTTTAGAATGCATTAATCTTTGTGGTCTCCACATGTTTGCATGCTTTGTCACAACTCTTTAGCCGGCCGAAGTGGCCGTGCGGTTAAAGGCGCTGCAGTCTGGAACCGCAAGACCGCTACGGTCACAGGTTCGAATCCTGCCTGGGGCTGGATGTTTTGATGTCCTTAGGTTAGTTAGGTTTAACTAGTTCTAAGTTCTAGGGGACTAATGACCTCAGCAGTTGAGTCCCATAGTGCTCAGAGCCATTTGAACCATTTTGAACAACTCTTTAAAGATATTTTTCTGACATTGTTATCATATCCAATATCTCTGTTAATAAGCAGTGGCTGTGTTTATGACCCGTACTCTTTGTCTGAACTGTGGTATGTTAGTAATGATATGGTCTATTAATGCAACTCCATTTTTACTGCATCATGTGGGAGTATTTACACCTAGATTTAGGTCATAAGTGTTGATTAGATCACTGAAAGTCCTTCCATAACAGTTTTCTTTCAATGTGGTAATAATTCGATCACCTGCTGCTATTAAGTATGAGAATTGCTTAAGAGCCTCATCGAACCTGTCTGTTTGGTGACCTGTGTATCCCTAATACCAAACATTTTCCCCCTTTCAATACAGTCTGTATTGCTGCTAATTCAGACAGCATTTCTGTACAGGTGTTGACTGTGCATGGAATGTAAGTAAGAAATTCTCTTCTATGGAAAAGAGTGTGAAAAGTAACATTGAAACAAAACATGGGAGTATGTCTTAGGACTGATACTGTATACATGTCCTCCAAAAAGCTACGCGAATAAGTACAGGCATGTATTTGGGGAATTCTTTTAAATTTTGCACAGCTATGGCTGGAAAGTAGTAGGTAAAGGACTGATTGGCGCATCAGATGGCAGACGTTGGCAATGTTGATACTTAGCAAATGATTCTGTGAGGCAATTTTATGACACCACTTGCAGGCAAGAAGACACAGCCTGGCAGGCATTGTATATAAGTGCGAAGTAATCAGGGCAGCACAGGGCTCTGACATGCTGTGAATAACCCAAATGTTGCAGTTACAACAGTGCCTAGGGGCCGAAGTGGTCTGTGGAAAGTTGATGCAGTAATTATTGAAGAGCACTTCACTTGGCTCCTTCAGAGGAACTACGTCAGAGGTAAAGGGAAAAGACATAAATAAGCAAGCCCGGAGGCTTAAGTCAGGCAGTCTTTTGTCTGCTTCTAGAACCAGAGAGAAGAATGGTTGTTTAAGTTTCAGGCCAACTACGATGATTTCTGGTGATGGATGTTTGCAGCCATCTGGCCTGTTGCAACTACCACCAATCTCTACATCTACAGCTACATAGTTACTCCACAAGCCACTATGGTGTGTGGCAGAGGGTACGCTGTATCACTACTAGTCAGTTCCTTTCCTGTTCCACTTGCAAATAGAGCAAGGAAAAAGCCACTGTCTATATGCCTCTGTATGAGCCCTAAGTGTCTTATCTTCATGATCCTTACAAACCCTGTATGCTGGCAGCAGTAGAATCATTCAGCTGTAAGCTTCAAGTGTCGGTTCTCTAAATTTTCCAACAGTGTTTGTAGAAAAGAACATCGCCCTCCCTCCAGGAATTCCCATTTGAGTTTCCGAAGCATGTTTGTAACACTTACATGTTGTTAAAACCTGCCAGTAACAAATCTATCAGCTCACCCCTGAATTGATTGAATATCTTCCTTCAATCCAACCTGGTACAGACTCCAAATACTCAAGTAATACTCAAGAGTAGGTCATGCCAGCATCCTATATGCAGTCTCCTTCACATGTGAACCACTCTTCCCTAAAATTCTCTCAATAAACCAAAGTCAACCTTCCCTACCACAGCTCTCAAATGCTCGTTCCATCTCATATCGCTTTGCAACGTTATGCCCGGATATTTAAATGACTTTGTCAAGCAGGACACTAGTAATACTGTATTTGAAGATTAAATGTATCTTCTTCCTACCCATCCACAGTCACTCACCTTTGAAACCTTATCATTCACCATTGCATCATCAGCAAACAACTACAGATTGCTGCCCATCCTGTCCACCAAATCATTTATGTATATAGAAAAGAACAGTGGTGCTATCACACTTCCGTGGAGCACTCCTCCAATACCCTCGTCTCTGATGAACACTCGCCAACAAGGACAACATACTGGGTTCTGTTACTTAGGAAGTCTTCGAGCCATTCACATACCTGTGAACATATTCCATATGCTTGTACCTTTGTTAGCAGGCTGCAGTGGGGCACCATGTCAAAAGCTTTCCAGAAATCTAGAAATGTGGAATCTACCTGTTGCCCTACATCCATAGTTCACAGTATATCACATGAGAAAAAAGCAAGCTGAGTTTTGCACGAGTGATGCCTTCTAAAATCGTGCTGATTCATGGACATAAACTTCTGTCTCAAGAACTGAGAATATGTTCAAGAATTCTGCAGCAAATAGAAATTAGGGATACTGGTCTGTAATTTTGCGGGTCCATTCTTTTACACTTCTTATACACTTGTGTCACCTGCACCTTTTTCCTTTGCTTGGGCCTTTGTGTTAGTTGAGAGATTCGTGATAATTGCCAGCTAGGTAACAGGCCAATGGCATAGAGTACTCTTTGTAAAACTGAACCACTGCACGGATGTGTGCTGTGAGTTGCTGGGAAGACCGCACCTTGGAGCTGCACCAGTGTGAGGAGCAAGAGGGCTGCTGACCTCTGCTCACTGCATGACATCGTCCTGTGGACTGCAAGCTGCTGGCTGCAGGAGCCTGGCCAGGACACGAACTTGTGGCCTCCCAGTGCAGAGCTATCTGAGGTCACTGTCCGAGCTGGCCTGGGCAGATGGATAGAGCTGCTAAGGCAGACAATGACGGCAGACAGCTGTTTCCCTCTAGTGCTCCACATGGGGTCCACGAGTTGCACTTGAGGGAGCAGTCAGCAGTGTCTCGGGCTACCGGCGCGGCCAACAAATGCGGCGACCGCTTAGCTGTGGCACGAGTATGAGCACTATATCTGCATGAGTGAGTGACCAGACACTAACATGGCAGATTCTGGCACTGACATTAATGCTGATTGAAGCACGCACACTGTGCAGCATCATCATCGAGATCAGCAGAAGGCTGGTGGTGTACCTTTGATGCAATGAAGTCAGTGACACATGTGTCAGTCTTTCTCTGCACACTTTGGCATGAGTAACCCCTCTCTCCCAAACCACACCTTTCGGTCATTCTGACATCTTTCAACCCCTGAGCTCGGGAGAAGCTACTAGCAACTGGAAAAGGAAGAGTACTTGTCAGTTCATGCACTTTGCTGCACTTTGATATCTTCCATTGCGGAGCTCGTAGGCAGAGTCTACACAGATATTTTGAATAACTTTCACATTATGCAGTGGTTACAAGAGAGGACAGTTATTCTGACTAGAAAATGATGCCATCAGTGAAATAAACCACAAAGCTATGTTAGCAGGTTTAGTTGCTCAGTACAAGTTTGCTGATACAGTGGTAGGTACTGATGAGGCTGTGCAGTTCAGAGTGGAGTCTGTAAACTTGCTTGATCCTGACAGTCTACCAGAATATCACCTTTCACTCTGAGTGGGAACACCAATTACTTTACTTAGAAACCTTGACGCACTGAAACTGGGCGATGGAACACAGCTGTGTGCTATGAAGACGCTGGCCAATTTGACTGTGGCTGCTGTCTTACCAGGAAAGGGAGAGGGTGAAACAATATACATCCCTCAAATACCACTTGTTCCTATGGACCTCCACTTCACCCTCTGGATGCTGAAATTTCCAGTGTGACTTGCATGTTTGCTTGTGATAAATAAGGCACAGGGGCAGCTGTTACATGTTGTGGAGTGGATGGGCATCTATGTGTTGTGTGTTCTAGGGTAGGCTCACACCAGAATTTATACGTCTTTGCACCTGGAGGTGAAATGAAAAACACTAAACACAATCAGGTCTTGAGATAAATAAATAGTACAGTGAATTACATATATTGAATGTTAATTTCCTTGATGTGGATGGTGTATCCACAGATGGGCTCTTCTATTTGCACAATTACATTTGCGATTAATATGTAATTTCTATGCTGCAGTCTCTGTTACAAGTTACTGACCTTTCTTCGATTATTACTTCACATTACCAGCACAAAAAATTAAGAGAGGAGAGGATGAGATGTGTGCAATATGTGTTGAATGCGTATGTGGCTAAAGCCCTGGGAAAAAGGCTAGTTATTCATAAAACACAAGCTAAATAATAATTTCAACTAAGTTAGACCACCTACAGGTAACAAGAGTTGAAATCTGATTCTCTGCAGTGTTGATGAGAACATTCTGAATATTTACAATATCACATTTTAAATTTTTTATAGATGCGGGTTTCTAAACCAGATCTCCTGCTTTTCATAAACGGTCTGTTGTATCAATTAATTATTCCAGCATCGATTAGATCAACTCAAATTTTCAATACCATAAATACTTGCCTCAAGCTTACGTTCTACAATTTGGATATTATAGTTCACTGTGTCAGCAATAAAACTTTGTCTTCCTATCAAGCATTCCTTCTGCTGTGCTTTTCAGTGGTAAGGTTTTGAGAATTCTGCCCTCCACCATGAAAATAAATTTTGGGGGCCTTGTTTACTAATTAACTGTCAAAGAATATAAATGAAAAAATAGACATTCACACACCATAATTCAGGTTAAAAATGAAATAAACTTACCAATAAATGCCCTGCTTTTAGTACAATCAATGCCTTTAGTTTTGTAAAGTGAGTCTACATGCTAAAGCAAACACATCTTTCCCATTTTCCTATACTTAGCACTTAAAAACATTTTGGCAATGTCATCCAGTGCTTAAAACTGCTAAAGTACTTGGTCTGAACTTGGAGATTGAGTCTCTAAGAAACATTTTGATTAGTTCCAATTTAGAAAATGATCTTGGGGCCACAGCAGCAGTAACTGGCAGAGTCAAGTACAGCTGAAGAGCTATGCATACATCAAGGAGACTGCCTACAAGAAAAAGTATTTTCAACAAATGAAAACTTTATGAGGTCTTTAGTTGACAAAATGTTTCCTTCCCTTCCAATATCTATTGACATAAGAATTTTTAGGCTAATAAATTCATGTGAAATATTTATGGCTAAGTCTGATTCATCCTTTCCAACTAGCTTTTCAGCTCTTTTCTGAATATCTTTACTTTCTGACTTAAAAATATGTAAGAAAGAAAAACAATCATTAACATTCTGTAGGCTGGAAAAATGTTTGTTTAATTGTTAAAATAAAATATCAACAGTGAAAACTGTCTTGAAAAGACTAGTGTAACCATAATATTATGATCTGCAGAAAGCTTATCAAAAAATTTCGTCATTGTGGGTAGGGGAACATGGGGTACAGTGAAACATGGGGCACAGTGAAACGAAAGTTTCTTTGCAAAATATTTGAATTTTACCAGGGGCACTTGTAGCGAGTAAACCTAGAGTTAGCTACCTGCTGTTGATGAAGTTGTGGCAATATTAGTATCACTGGCCAGAGAAAATGACTCGCAGTCTTATCTCTGGTGACTGACGGTAGCAATTCAGTTTGCTCTATGACTCGAGTGTATGATGTTGTGTATTCTTGTATGTACCGAGTATCCATACAATAAAGTGTGTTGTGTACTCTGTACCACTGCATCATCCATCATTCTCTATCACTACATACTAGACTTCCACAATGGTGACCCCAAACTTTGAGTGAACACTAAAATAGTGCAAATTCCCTTCGCAATAATGTGGCCATCATACCCCCATTGTGTTACTCTGACTGCAAATTTTGTTGACCTCTTGCACCCCTCTCTATGAACAGATACAAACAGTGCTCCGTATGTTGCCCAAGTGATTAAAAGTGGCAGTAACACTTCTCACATTCCAGCCTTGTTGCAAATCGCAGGGGCATAGCAATGCAATGGAACTGACAATCCACTCATTGACTTTGTTATGGACTCTACCAGTTTAACATCTACCCCATATTCTGTCAACATTTTCACGACATGAATTGCTGACCCATGCTGACCGTGTTGTGGCCGTTATTGCACTAGACACATGTCCACCCAATACGCATGCCATCTCATCCGCGCCACACA
Organism: Schistocerca americana; assembly: GCF_021461395.2. Taxonomy (NCBI): domain Eukaryota; kingdom Metazoa; phylum Arthropoda; class Insecta; order Orthoptera; family Acrididae; genus Schistocerca; species Schistocerca americana. The sequence continues at coordinate 40,903,811 of NC_060125.1, forward strand.
GCAGGCTGTCTGTTGTCAAGTCTGTGGAGCTGCCTGCTTTACTAACCACTGCTCACCCCCCTCCCCCCCCCCCCCAGTTCTCCCTGTGCTGTGTGGCCATTTCCAACCACATTACCGAACTGAGCAGCTGACTGCTTCACAGCTCACACTACTGCCGTTCCATTCAGACAACCCGCACCTGTGGTTCGCAGTCATTGAAAGCATGTTTGCTTCCATTGCCATCATCAAGGATGACATGAAGTACAGCACTCTACTCAGCCACTTTGGCACCTGTGCTGTCATTGTCTATGACATCATCCTGGGACCACTGTCTATGGACACATATGGGACCACCAAAACAATACTCTTATGACACCTCTTACGGACTCCCGAAGAGCAACTACACCAGATACTTCACAATGAACATTTACAGTATGAGACACCATCCAAATTGTGGCTGCATCTTTGTAGCACAATAGACCCAGGCACCATGCTCAATGAGATGCTGTGGACAATCTGGATCATCCAACTACCATCCCAGGTGCAGATGACATTACTTTTAACCAGTGTCCCGTCTCTCGATGCCTACCTCACCTTGGCCAACTGCACTTTTGCCATTTCTCGACATAGGCACAGCATCAACAAAGCTCCCAAGAATGGTACGGATATGCACGCTGCACTACCACCCACACAACCTCCTGCAGCCACCGACAGTCACCAAGCACTCTGACCCTAAAATCACAGCGACCACCACCCAATGTGTTTACAAAACATACTCAATTGCAGCTATCACTCCCAGCACATCGGCAGCCGTGCATGCACAGTCTTGCCTCTGGTGGTACTGCGTCCACTTCAGTGACACTGCACTCCTGTGTCATCAACCTTGTGACTGTCCAAACTCGCCTCACAGCCCATGAGAGGCACCCCTGAGCTGTGAACGATACATAAGCTCCTTCAACACACATCGATTCGCTGCTTGCCTGCCGGCTTCTAATACCATCCTGAAGAATCATCTGTACATCCTCAACTACATCAGTGGACTATGTTCCTTGGTCAACACAGGAGCGTGCATCAGGACATCTGCCTCGCCTACTTCTGAAAACTAGTGCCTGCGCTTGACAGCTCCTAAGAGCTCTCCTATAACTGTTAGGGGTATCCAGACACAGACTCTAGATCCCGGCTTTGCTACACCATTCACATGGTCATTCATCATTGCTGATGTAATGGAGCTGGTCCTGGGCGCTGATTTCCTATGGGCCTGTCACCTTGTGCCCATACTGCATGCAAACAAACTCACCTACATGTCTCCTTGCTGCACTGCTGACAGTAGACACACCTCACCACCCCACTGTGATGACGCCAAAGCTTCTTCACTCTCAAACACCTCCGTGCAGCAGAACATACAACAGTGTGTGGATTGCACTGACTGCTTGCTACACATCTGTCAACAGCGTATGGACACACAACAGATGCTTACTAACTTCTGACAGGAACCTGCATCCCTGTGCAGCAGCACCAGAACAGCACAGTTAAAACTCACAGAGCCTTGCTCTATCTTGAGTGCATCCATTCCCACCTATTGTGTACACTTACTGACCTGCACCTCAAATCACCTGATGCAGCCGCCCCCGCCTTACCATTTACCCAGGTCAGTACACCACCTGCCGATTATTCCGTGCACATGTGCAGACTACCACTTTGCTCGGGAAACCTGGCTCCAGCCTACAGCTGGCATCTGACGTCATTTCTGATGCTCAGGACACCAACCTCCACATGGCCCACATTGACAAACTCCCAACCAGTGGCTTATCCTGTGTGTTCCTACTATCTTGTCAGCCACAAACAACAGCACAGTGCACCGCATTAACACTACACCCGGCCCATCGATTAGTCAGTGCTCCAGACATCTACACCATGACTACCTCCACACACCATAGGCAGTGTTGGAATAGTCATTACATTGTGCCTTGAAAGGTTGCACAGTCATGGAAAATTACCTGGCCCCTATAACCATGACTCCACAAACTATTTTGCTGGCTTTTGTCTGCCCCCTCTCTGATCACCACGTCCAGTTGACGGTAGCAATCCAGTTTGCTCTGTGACTTGAGTGTGTTATGTCATGTATTCTTGTATGTATCATGTATCTATAAAATAAAGTGTGTTGTGTACTCTGTACCAGTGTGTCATCTGTCATTCACTATCACTACTTACCAGAGTTCCACATAGTTTTAAAATGGCTGCCATTGAATAGAACTACATTAGATCAGAATGTTTGTTTTTTCAGGTATAAAGTAAGTTTTAGTTGCTCCCTGTTAATCTGTAGTATGTAATTCTACATGTGTACAGAATATTGTGTTATGTATTTGAGAACAACACTAACTGAGGTGGAGACACAGGTAAGTTGCAGTAACCTTCATCAATTAGCTTTTATGTCACAATTTGGTTTTGGTTATCCAAGTGTGTGGCGAACGTTGAAACATGATTCATTGGGGCACGGTGGGACATTTTGGTCTGCCTCATATGTTTTAAAAATATAAGTAAAACTTCTAATTTTTGAAAATAATTTTGACAAGTTAAAATACATTTATGCCTTTACTATGACCTTTGATGCTAAATTTCTTTATATATATTTAGTTATGGAAAATGTGGAAATGTGTTTGTAGTTCTTGTGTAATTACAAATGTAATTAAAAAATAACTACAAACACAGGTTCATTTTCTGAAGATTTTATAAAAGGAGCTATCAAACTTGTCCAGAACAGAAAGAATACTCATGCAGCTGCTGAAATGAAAGGTGTGAGCATCCAGCGCTATTCAGATCTGTATGTAAGTAAAAAATGCAAGCTGATGAACATGAAGAACTAAAGTTTACACCCAGTTATGAATCCACTAGTGTTTTCTGAGGAACAGGAGGAAATATTAGAAGATTACATTTTACATTGTTCAGAAATGTTTTATGGTCTTACAACTGAACAATGTAGGAAGCTAGCCTATGAAATGGTGTTTGTTAATGAAATTCATACCTTTCAAATTGGGATGAGCAGAACACAGAGGATGTTTAAGGGCTTAGGAAATTTTTGACAAGGAGTCCAAAATTATGTATTCACATGCTAAAGGGATGTAGTCTGTAAAGGGCCATTTCATTTAACAAATCAAATGTTGAGACATTTTTCAGCAATCTGCAGTCACTTTATAAAGGTTGCTCTGAGCCGCAGCTGCACTGAAGGAACTTAGTTTAGATGAAACTTGCATAAGTATGGTCCAAAAACCTCTAAAAGTAATTGCAGAAAAAAGTGTAGAACAAGTTAGTAAGTGTACGAGTGCAGAAAAGGGAATATCTGTGACAACATGTTGCATTGTTTCTGCGAATGGCAACACAATTCCACCTGTGATGATTATCCGTAGCTTTTACTTCATATGACTGATCACACTCCTTCCAGAACTTTAGGGCTAGTTGACAGTTCTGTCTGGATGACAGCTGAACTCTTCGTGCAGGTGATGAAGCACTTTACTAAACATCCTAAAAGTTCAAAAGATGAACCAACTTTACTTCTCTGTGATAGCCACAGAAGTCATTTATCAATCAAAGTGTTGGAAATACCAAAGAGCAATTGTGTCACAGTTCTAAAAAATTAGAAGCTTCTTCCATCTTTGCCTTCTTTTTAGTCTTATTTTGATACTGGATAGACACTGCCAAATTTGTATGAAATTCTGTTTGATTAATAACAATGAATCAAATCTGGAAGACCATCTAGTTAGGCACAGTTGCTTCAGAGTTGTTGTAACACATCTGTCTGTTGCAACAGTTTCACTCTATTTATTGCCATCAAACCACAGAATCAGTGAAGAAAATACAAATGCATTGTATTTTCTCATAAAACTCTTACAGTTCCACTATACACATGAGGGAATCATTACTACTGAAGTTAAAATATGTGTTGAACAACGTATAAACTCAGCTTTTGGGACACAAATTCTTGACTGCAAACCTGAATATTTGTCATTCATAGATGCAGCACCATTGTATCCTTGACCTCTGCATATATCCAGTTGTATGTTCATCTTCTGTAAATCAGTTATTATTTCCTTTTCACAACTCTCAGCATTGTGGTTCCTTACCTCAATGAATCCTAAAAACTATTGCTTGATTTCAAGCTTCTTTCTATCTGTTTTTCTTAAATCTAAGAACAAATATCTTACAATGACTCTTAAGTTGGTCCACTCTGGATATGCTGTGTGTTGTGTCTATAGTAAGTGAAAAGAACAGCTATTTTTTTAATTTCACTGATGATTGCCTCTAAGACATAATCATTTAACAGTTATTTCATCTTCTTTGGAATTTGTGGGCTCAGATTTTTGTTTCAGTTTTTTCATTGGAAATGTGTATCCTCAGAAAAGGATCATATAAGGAGAGGAGGTGTATTATTTTGAAGAAACTGATAGTGTGTTTCCCCATTTCAAATTCATGATGGCCATGGAAAGCAATTTGACAGAGAGGTAATGTCCTCATTACATCCAGTATTCTAGAAATCGTAGCATACATTTGGTCATGCCCGTCACCAAAAATTTTGTTGTTATTTTTTCCATGTTATACATTTTTCAATAAATCATTCAAGTTACTATGGGCCATATTAATACATGCACCCTTCTCCCCCCCTCACACACACACACACACACACACACACACACACACACACACACACGCACACACACACACACTCTGCATGGCTGTTATTTACTCACCTAGTACCAGTTTTAATTTACTGAAAAACTTATAAGCATCTGATCAGAGAAACTGCAGGCAGAGAAATGTGATATTGAGAAATTGAATCAATCCAGTAAATGTGCTCATGTGGCATGGTAATAGTGAGCACTCGTGAGAAGTAGAAGATCCAGCTTTGACTGCTGTGTTTTGCACAAATTTTCAAAGGTCAGTCATTATAATTCTTGTTTGGCATTAATGAGATGTTTCCCACTGTTTCAGAAGTAAGGTATTTGCAATAATGTTTTATGTGGAAAGGGGAGGCAGAGGGGAGATATAAATAAACAAGCCTACTTGTCTTATACTTCGACTATTTCACACACTCACTCAATAATGCCAGATAAACTTACTGCATTTAGAAATTAATCATTCTTGTGTAGCATTGAAATCAAGCACTTTTGAAGTCACAAATTAAATTATTCCAGGCATTAGTAAAATGTGTTTCCTTTTCTAGTGAAGCTTCTTGTGTTCTGCAAGGTCATATTTTGAGAGATCTGTCAGACACCTGAAATACATTTATCAAAGTAATTGTATTATCTGATATCTGCAAAACAACCCTAATAATCTTATATTTGACTCTCAGTATAGTTATGTAGGTGAGACTAATTCCAGTCTTTTGTCTGTAATATTTTTGACATATGACTTGTGATCAGAAGAATCTTCCAATAATAATAATTATGTAAGCAAGACTAATTCCAGTCCTTTGCCTGTAATATTGTTTGATGTTCCACTTGTGATTAGAAGAATGTTCCAATAATAATTATTGTTATTTTTATTATTGTTGTTATTTCTGTTTCTGTAATGCGTAACTGAGGTGGGAATGTTTATCCAGCCCACCCATGCATGATAATTGGGAAAAGCCACCTGGAAACTACATTGGGGCTGTTGAACTGACTCTGGAGAAAGATGTTAAGTAGAGAGAGCACTCACCTCCACAATCTGACAGTCTTGACATATTACAGCAGAGCCCTCACAATTTTTTCTTGTTGGGAAGGTACACAAAACACTTATTTAGATGTCTAAACAGTGGTTTTTTCTTGCTGTGTGGGTGGACCTAATAACTCGACTGTAGTGGTTATTTCTGTAGTTTCTTGACTGATGCTTATTATATTGATCAGATAATGGTTCAAAATTCAAAGTGCATAGTATCTGTTAGTGCTCAAAGTAGCAAAACAAAAATTTTATTAAACATTATCTTCACATATTGTATAGTATTAAAATACTATACTACAAAATACAAGTAGGCCTATGTACTGCAAAACAGGGGCCATGCAGCTCATCAGTTATATGGGGCCTACCAGGGGTGCCAACTTAAGAAATATTGGGCGGGGGGGCATACTGGGGGGGTCCTGCCCCGGAAAAATTTCCAAATTTTAGATGAAAAATAGTGAGTTTTAAAGTTTTTTTAAGCATTTTAGAGTCATATGATCAACATTAGAACCCCAAAAACTGGACTCTCGATAACTCGACACTCCGGGAAACTCGACAACCCTGACACATTTTTTGGCTTTTAAAAAAGAAACAAAACTTAAACTAGCATGGTATTTTTGAAAAGCTAATTTAATTTACAGTAATAATCATTCTCATAGACTATTACAGAGCAATGAATATATAGCTCTGAAAACACTGTAACTATATTTAAATAAATCTTAAACTATCATTAAAAGAATAAAACATAAAATATTGCTGTCACACAGTAACAGCACTTTGACTAATAAGTGAAATAGCTAATTTAAGCTCACTTTGAATAAGGCTCAGGGTTCATTAAATAAAAGCATATCTCAAAGTTAATGCTTTAATACAGTTAATAAAGTTAATGCAGTATGTCTCATACTTTCAGTCAAAAGTATGTAAAAAGTGGGTTTTAATTGGGTCTCACACCCTAAAAATATTTAAGTATTTGAAAATAACTAACCAGTACTGTACAATATAGTACTAAACTAGCACTAATATTTCAAAACTGAAAATGTAACATTATGTATGTATTTAATTCTCTATTTTACAAAGATTTTTAATATTGCTCTAAATGCCATTATTAGGTCTAGAGTGTCTTTAGAAAGGTACAAATGTCGACCATCTGACTGGATTACTGAGTATGAAGTCATTGATGATTGATGACTGGTTGGATATCCAATTCATCCCAGACATCTTGGTGGGCATGAAGAACAGCCAAGTTGTTCAATCACTTCTGTCCCATTGTTGATCGGAGATATGTATTCAGATGTCTAAGGGCACTAAATGACCATTCTGCTGTTGCTGTCATGTTTGGGACTACTTGGAGAAACTTAATGCACTTCAATACTTCATATAATATTTCTCCAACTGCAGGCTCTTGTGTAATGTACTTTCTTACATCACACATGTTTTTTAAGACCAGTTGTTTTCTTGTTTCAATATCGGCTAACATATTCAAGTGTAAGCACAGTCTCTCAATGTCTAGGCGAGTTTTGAAAAACTCAGTTAATTTTTCCAAATTCTTTTCACCTCTGTTTACTAAAAGCAAGCACTCTTGTTCAACTGCAATGACCTGTGTGAGTCCAGTTGAAGCAAACCGTTCAGTAATGCAAGATTGCACCATTTCACAAACTTAAATGTAAATAGCTTTGTAGTATTCCTTTGGGGTTTTGAATGTGTGTGGTGGGCTGGCTTCATTGTTTTCATATTTCTTTGGTATATTTCGATTCCAAGGAAGCGAAGGATCATCAAGTTGTGAAGGTTTTTATTTTAAACACAATTCCCAAAAGTGTTCAAAACTATCACACCTTCCATTCAATATACAAATCAAGCCCTCATATACATATATTTTTCCAGATCAGTAACACTTAGATGAGGGCACTGAACTTTTTCATTGACATCCTCTAGTGGGTTCACTGCATGGCAATAAAGATGTAAAAAGAAATAAGTCTTTAATTGTAACTTTGACTCAAGGTAGCCTGCACACTTGTAACATGCCTCTGTTTTGTCCTCTGCAGAAAATGTTTCAAAAAACTCTAGAAGTTCTTCAAAGATTTTCAATATTCTCAAGATACTAGAAGCTTGCATAGTCCATTGAGTCGGGCAAAGGGGTCGTAGACCAGCTTGGTCATTGGTGCTCTCAGAGCGTATGCTTCTGAAAAGTCCCATCCTTTTGTTCGATTCCCTTATGGTGTTTATTAAGTCCTTGGCTAAAGCCATAATATCCCTCCTAGATGTAAGATGGCAGAGACTGTCTACAACTGCCAAGTCTAAACTGTGAGCAGTGCAGTGCACTTAATGTGCTTTTGGTTGTATATCCAAAACTAACTTTTTTAGTCCTTTGAACTTACCTCTCATATTCAAGGCACCATCATAGCACTGTCCTCTTAAGTTATCCATTCACAAATCAAGACGAGCAAAAATGTCTTTTAAAATACTATACAGAGTTTGTGATTCAGTGTTGGGGGCCTCGCACAAGCCAATAAAGTCTTTGTTGATTATTAAGGAATCATTGGAAGTACGAATACAAAATGACACTTGTTCATGAACGAAGAATCACTTGTTTCATCAACCATAATAGAAAAATGTTCAGTCTTCTTGATTGAAGCCAATACCTTTCTCAACACAGACTTTCCTAGTAGATCAATGATATCATTTTGAATATCGTGGGACATCCACTTATACCCCAAATGCCCTAACCAATTTTTAAACTCAGGTATGTCATTCTTCTGGAGTTTCAACAATTGAAAAAAAATTGAGTTTACATCTTTGTGCCCTCTAATTGATAGACCTTGTAGGCATAGAAATTGCATGGTAGTAAAAATGTCTCAATAGCTAAACGGCCTTTCTTCATATAACTATCTAACTGTTCATTCAATTGGGAAGCCACACTTTGGTTAGTGATAGAATTTAGTTTCAGTTTCTTTATGCATAAATGTATTTTCATGAAGACAGAATTTTTCCAAAGCCTTTTTCCAGTTAGAAAACCCTACAGTAGTAAATGAATTTTCTTTGTTTGAAGAAAATTGTAATAGATTTTTAGCGTCTGCCTCTTTGCAGTTTTGGCAAAAAAAAATTTCAGTAGATGCTTCATATTCTAGCCATGTATATTTGATCAACCAAGACTTCTGAAATGATCTTCCCTTACCAGATTGTCCAGGTTTTGGCTGTGAACAGTTCTCACCTGAAGACAATGAAGCAACTGACGATACAATAATTGTTGGAGGTTGACTTGCAGTATCATCAACTTCCAAGCATGCCTTTTTGGTAACAAATTTATCTATTGCAAACTTAATTCACGATACACTAAGAGAACAAAGTAAATAAATAAAATATAGTCATATAAACTAGTCCACTAGAACTAATGTTGGAACACTAAACACGTCTGTAGCATGCACTGAACGAAACTATCCACACTGAATGACTGTGACAGCAGGGTGGGCTTTATATAGCCGCGGCATCGTAATGTCTCAAAGTGTCAAGGCAAAGCGAGGCAGAGGGTTCCAGGCACTTCTGCTCCAGTCCTTTTGATGTCGACGCGGCCGCAACACTGGCCCGCCGGCGTCAGACTTTACTTGAAGATTCACACACCGGGACAAATTGTAAGTGTGCCCGCAGCACTGTAACACTATCATGATTCACACCACTCATTTTCAGTTAACCTTCTTACTACCACAATAATTATTTGTTTTAACTCATTACTGAATGTATTTTAAAAAGTAACTATAATCAAACAAGAAAAATAAATACTTCCAACATCATTTTGTGATTTTACAGAGCATAATATAATTAATAATTTTCTTTAATTATTGGGGGGGCTCAGCCCCAACAATCAAATTTTTGAGGGGGCTCGGGCCCCCTCACCCACCAGGCCCCGTGGAGTCGCTGCCTGTGGGCCTACATGACCTTGTTACCAGGATCATCTATATCTTCATCTACATATGTACTCCACAAGCCACACTATGGTGCATGGCAGAGGAACCCTGTACCACAACTAGTCATTTCCTTTCTTGTTCCACTCACAGACAGAGAGAGGGAAAACCAACTGTCTACGTGCCTGCATATGAGCCCAAATTTCTCATAGGCCTATCTTTATCTTTGTGGTTCCTATGCAAAATGTATGTTGGCAGCAGCAGGATTGTTCTGCAGTCAGCTTCAAATGCCGGTTCTCTAAACAGTCTCAGTAGTGTTCTTCAAAATGAATGTCTTCTTTCCTCCAGGGATTTCCCTTGAGCTCTCAAAGTGTACCTGTAACACTTGCGTGCTGATCAAACCTTCTGGTAACAAATCTAGCAGCTCACCTCCGAATTGCTTTGTATCTTCTTTCAGTCGGACGTGGTGCAGATCCCAAACACTTGAGCAGTTCTCAAGAATAGGTTGTGCGGTGGCACGGTGTAATGTTAAGCGTTTTCGTGGACTTACTTGTTGAAGAATGCTGGTTCTGCTTTCTTGCAGTGCCAATGTCTTCTGCTAGCACCGGACGCTTCTCCGAAGATTTCACTGCTAGGAAGGGGAAATTTCCACTCTCTCGCTGTCTCTCTCTTCTTATTCAAAAACACGCTACTCTTGGAATATCATTCAATGCACCAGAACATATTTGTATCCACTTTGTACAAAAAAAACAACTAAACTTTATGCCGTAAGCCCACACATTACCGGGCACCCAAGATCAGTTAATTACACATTTTTGAACACAATTAGTACATAAGCTTTTATCGTGGCTGACTATCCATGTCCAGTCCATGTACTCTCAACAGCAGTTCAACGTCTACTAAACAGTCACTATCTTGAGTCACTCGATTTGTTTTTCAACAATGCAAAGCTACATTACTCCTTGCAGCCGGCCACGGAGCTTCCGGGCCATCTGTGTTTATTCTTGGCAGGTCGCGCTGAACACTTGACAGTGCCGATGAATTATCTCCCTTCCAGTTTCGCCTGCACAAACAATAAATGGGTGCAGTATCCCATGCTCATCCTTACACCCTGCTTTAAAATAACGCGTGTTCAAAACGGCTGGAACACAAGTATCTCCAGACTTTCGTAAAATTCTGGGAGCACTACATATCCCTCCCCTTAGCTTGAACACTCCTTATTTTGCACACAACATATATTTTAATAATTTTTTTCTTAACACTTATCTTGTTACTTTGTACTACATAAAAACGTTAGGTACAAAAACTCTCATCCCTCTCCAGTATTTCATTAAGCTGTTGGTAATATCTGACATAGACATAGTAGTATGATAAACTAATAGTACAACAAGTATTAGTTATTTCCAATAGATTTATCTACTCTTGCTTCCAGGATGGAGCTAAAATAAATCCCTCCCCTTAGCCAGTTTCAAAGTTCAGGCATTATTCTGAGTCGAGTCTTTACTTTTTTTCTTTCTTTTTTAGAAGCTGTTGCAATGATAACCACCGGTTTTTCGGGTCTGAAAAAAATTAGTTGTACTGGGGGTTTTCTCTTTTTTCTATTTCCTCGTGCAGGACTCGTCTTCTCTATTTAAAAAATTTTAGAATTCAAATTTAGCAGGAGAAACTTTCCACTACAATCTCAGGTCACTATACCACCCTTTCCCTTTGGGTTCCAGTCTACGTAAGGGTTGATACTATGAAAATATCTTCTTCCTCATCCTTGCGTAGGTATGACCCTTCCATTTATACTAAACTATGGTACAGGTCAATCCCCTTTTTGGTGCCCCTCCCCGCACAGTATAGGTCAACCTCCTCTGGGTGTGCCTACCTGCCTCTCTTTTTCTCATTTCATCTATATCGGATGCGCCCTCCCTATCTTCTCTAACAATGATTCATAGTCTTGCCTCTTTCGTACTTCTCTGCACACTATTTTATTTAAAATTTCCTGGTAAAATTTCTCTTTACCTCTCCTTTCCTCCTCCTGAGTCCTTCAGCCTACCTGCTTAAATTCTTCGCTTGTTCATTGCTTGCAGCTCACTTATATAGCCTTAATAACTAAATATGTTTCGTCCATGGTTGTAACTTTATTTCTTTTCTTCGGGCTATTCGGTCTGCACTATCCTATTATTCATCAGAAACTTATTTGAATCCATACCTCTGGCTTAATATTTATTTCTTTTTATCTCCATTCATATTACTTTGGGCTACTATAGCTATGAACACAGGTGGCTATACATTTCATCCCCCCTTGTTCCTTTAGCTTATTTGACTCAATACCTCTGGCTTAATATCTATTACTTTGAGATGTGCAACTGTCATTACTTAGCACATGTGCTCGAGCCCTTCCTGAGCACTACTTCCCCCCTTATCTGTAACGGTTGTTACATCTCCCTGTGTATTACTTGTCTGCATCTTTGTATTTAATTATTTGAGTGTGGAAGTGTGATCGTGCGTCCTGATTCTTCGGCCTACTGAGGTTCTTAGTTAAAGATTTTTGGAAATCACGGAAAAGAGAAGGACTTCAGCAATAGAGGTATATGAATGTGGACAGAGGGAAAGATTGGTTGGTACTCTTAAGAGGAGTAAGGAAGGAAATACAAAGAATTGGTTGCTAAGATCGAAGATAGAAAGAAGACAGCCCCAAAGACAGGAAAACCTTCCCACCTCCCCTTCCCCAGGATCCCCACTTCGCCGGTACTTAAGTGAGAAGCCGGAGGAGGTATCATGTTCAGCGTCTCCTGCAGAACGGACATTCTCACTGTCACCTTTGAAGTCCCCGAAGAAAAGTTTTTAGCAACTCCTATGGAAGGGCAAATGATGAAGAACCAGTCACACTTGTTTGCGAGGGTTGAATGAAGGGCGTGGTGTGTAGGTCGTGTTGTGCCTATGCTACCCATCCCTTTCAAAATTAGATATAAACCCTCCCCAATCACATCACACTTTACAAAAAATATAAAACATTCTATAAAAATAGAAATTACATACACTATAATCAAATAGTTATTCAGTTAGTCACTTCACTTGATATTTCATACACATGTTCAGTTTATGTCATCTAGGTATCATTGTTCCTAAACAGTACCATCATATTACATCTCCTGTTAGAATGTTACCCTGTTAGTTTTATCTCATGCTTAGAGGTAACTGTTAATTGTGACTCCTTAAATTAGTCATAATTGTGTAGTCATAATTGGTCTCTTTTAATAGTAATATGATAGGATAGCTTAAGGGCTATAAATAGATTACAGGATAGTCGAAGATTTGAAGGGAGTTCGGTGTAGGAAAACTAATGTGGAAGTAACACCAAACCCAACTCGGGAACCGGCGGACGTCACTCCACCCATTGACACAGAACGTCAACGTCCCTGGGGGTTTTGTACATATCGTTTTATATCCTTAACATTATTGGCTTGGTTAAACCGTTTTAAGAAATGGGTGGGGTGTACCTTCCCATCTGGTTTGAATTTAGGAAACTGTCTCGACAAGCCTGAATTTGATCCCCATTGCAAATCAGTTATCATGTCCTTATTTAATATAATATTTTGGGAAACTGTGCCTTTCTCTAGTTTATCCTGCATAAGCTTGAATTCTTTCTTCAATGTTTATAAGTCTTTCTTGGTGTTATCTGAATTGGAAATTACTATAGGCGAAGAGAGATCAACACTTAGTTTCTCTTCAACCTTTCGTCCTATTAATTCTTCTACTTGTTCTTCTAAGCCATTCATTCAGTGACGACGGTAACCTAGACGTCACAGTGTTCCTGTGTATCGGAGCTTAAAAGCAATTGATATTGACTTGGCTGGACAATTTAATAAACAGCAATTAATTGGAGGTCCCAATGTGTTTCGTGGGCTGCATCTGAACTTCAATTGTGATGTGCAAGCAGTGTTTGGAGGCAGTACATGGCTGACACTGGCTGTTGTTTGGGGCAATCATGCAGATTATGGTGGCCTTGAAGCATTTCCAGATGCCAATATTATTACATGGAAGACTTGGAGTATTGCTGAGACTACAGAACTGTTGGCTAAACAGCTGTATGGTACTCTTGTTCCTAGTATGCCTTTTGTTTTGTCTACCAGAAGAAAGAAGAAGTTGAATGCCTATGAGTACCTGTTTATATGGGCTATGCTAGCAAAGAAAATACAAACTTATTCTATCATAGATTAAATAAACTGGAATGGTCTATAGATCATAGTATTTCATGCTGTGAAAATTTTGCTACTTTCTTGGAAAAATTCCTCCACGTTTTTAATGAAACTTTCCCTCTTACTGTACATTATACAAAAGTAGGAAATAAAGTAAAGTGGAATACTGAAGGAATAAAAGTCTCGAGTACAAGAAAAACACAGCTACATAGGGAACTAAAACATAACAAAAGTCCTGATTTTGTTACCTATGTAAAAGATTACAAAAATATTTTTAAAAATCTTGTAAAGGCAGCCAAAGAACTGGCAAATAATAGATTTATATTGGATAGTGAAAACAAATCAAAGGCATTATGGTCAGTGATCAAAGCTGAAACAGGTGCCACAGGTAGAGGCCGCGATATTTCTGAAATCAAGATAGAGGGTAAAACTATTGTAAATCCTGCTGAAATTTCTGAATTGAATAATGAATTCTTTATAAATGTAAACAAATCTAATGTGAAGACACAGTAAATTTCTTCCACAGTGAGCAACTTGATGGGAAATTTTTCAGTACATTTACAAAAACTACTGTAAAAGATATAGAAAATGTGATACTGTCACTAAAAAGTAAAACATCAGAAGTATGGGATGGGATACCAACAAAAGTGTTAAAAACAGTCTGTAAAATAATTGCACAGCCTCTAATTACAATAGTTAACCAGTCCCTTCAAGGTTATATTCAAGGCACAGTGAAGTACACAGTAGTTAAGCCACTATTCAAAAAAGGTACAAAAGAACACATGGGAAACTGAAACTTCCTGGCAGATTAAAACTGTGTGCCCGACCGAGACTCGAACTCGGGACCTTTGCCTTTCGCGGGCAAGTGCTCTACCAACTGAGCTACCGAAGCACGACTCACGCCCGGTACTCACAGCTTTACTTCTGCCAGTACCTCGTCTCCTACCTTCCAAACTTTACAGAAGCTCTCCTGCGAACCTTGCAGAACTAGCACTCCTGAAAGAAAGGATATTGCGGAGACATGGCTTAGCCACAGCCTGGGGGATGTTTCCAGAATGAGATTTTCACTCTGCAGCGGAGTGTGCGCTGATATGAAACTTCCTGGCAGATTAAAACTGTGTGCCCGACCGAGAGGTCCCGAGTTCGAGTCTCGGTCGGGCACACAGTTTTAATCTGCCAGGAAGTTTCATATCAGCGCACACTCCGCTGCAGAGTGAAAATCTCATTCTGGAAACATCCCCCAGGCTGTGGCTAAGCCATGTCTCCGCAATATCCTTTCTTTCAGGAGTGCTAGTTCTGCAAGGTTCGCAGGAGAGCTTCTGTAAAGTTTGGAAGGTAGGAGACGAGGTACTGGCAGAAGTAAAGCTGTGAGTACCGGGCGTGAGTCATGCTTCGGTAGCTCAGTTGGTAGAGCACTTGCCCGCGAAAGGCAAAGGTCCCGAGTTCGAGTCTCGGTCGGGCACACAGTTTTAATCTGCCAGGAAGTTTCATATCAGCGCACACTCCGCTGCAGAGTGAAAATCTCATTCTGGAAACATGGGAAACTATCGTCCAGTCTCTCTTCTTCCATCACTATCAAAAATATTTGAGAAGGTAGTCACCATACAAAATCAAAATTTCATAGAAAAAATTAAAATAATCTCAGAAAATCAGTATGGATTTAAAAAAGGCAAAACCACAATATCTGCTATAAAGAATTTTGTTGATAAAATTAGCTCATCTCTAGACAACTCGCTGCATGCCACAGGAATTTTTTGTGACCTATCAAAGGCGTTTGATAGTGTGAATCATTCCTTGCTACTCTGTAAACTGGAAAACTATGGAATTAGGGGCACGGTATTAGAATGGTTTGAATCCTATCTAACCACCAAAGACAA
Source organism: Schistocerca americana (assembly GCF_021461395.2). Taxonomy (NCBI): domain Eukaryota; kingdom Metazoa; phylum Arthropoda; class Insecta; order Orthoptera; family Acrididae; genus Schistocerca; species Schistocerca americana. The sequence goes on from NC_060125.1 coordinate 40,919,441, forward strand.
AGAGTGGTTATAACATCATAGAGAGGAACTTATACTGCAAAATGGAAAACCATTTCACATGGAGTACCCCAAGGTTCTGTCTTAGGTCCCATTCTGTTTTTGTTTTACATAAATGATCTGCCACTTAATATTGAGTGGCACTCAGTTTTATTTGAAGATGAAACATCTTTAATCATTGAAAGTAACATTAAGATCAAATTCCACAAACTGTATTAAATACTTTAGAAAACTTAGATACCCGGTTTGATTTAAATGGGTTAAAATTAAACATGGAAAAGACCCAGTTAATGCAATTTAAAACAAAACAAGCAAAATTAAATGATATTCAGGTCAGTCACAGAGACCAGGATTTGCAGGAAGCTAGCTATGTAAAATTCTATCATGGGGGTCACACATACAGTACCTTGCAAATAAATTAAATAGCCTATCAAATGAAATGAGAATATTGTACAATGCTACCAGTATGGGCATAAGTAAAGTAGTATATCACAGCTACTTTGAGTCAGTAATAAGATATGGAATTGTGTTTTGGGGTAACTCAAACCATGTGTGTCGAACACTAAAACTTCAGAAAACCATCATTAGAAATATGCACAATGTAGGGCGAAGAAAATCATGTCACCCACTTCTAAAAAATGTGAGTATACTACTGTTCCCTCACTATACATGTATGAGCTGATTATCTTGGTACACAGTAACCCTGATTTATTTGTAGCAAATCATTTTCAACATGATTACAACACCAGAAATCAAAATAATTTTATGCTGCCCACCCACTGTTTAAAACTTTATGCTCAAACTCCACATTATTTGGGTATAAAAATTTATAACAAAGTGAAAGGAAGAGAACTGCTCAGCATAAATTTAGAAACACTGAAAAAATCCTTATATGAGAAACTACTGCAGAAATGTTACTATTCAGTAGAAGAATTCATAAATGACAACCTGAAAATTTGAGCAGGAGAGAGCAAGTACTTAGGACTGTTAGTCTTAAAACTTTGTTACTTTTGAAGAAAAATTATTAATTACTCAATTAAGTAATTATTCAGTACTGTATGTTATATTACTGGTATTATAATGAAAATTGTAAACCAGTTTTTGTGTTTCGATGAGACTCCCGTACTTTTAAGTCAATGGCTTGAAATTGTATGTTATGAGACAGTAAACTTCTATTTCTATTTCTATACATTCAAACTGTATTTGGAACATTTGACTTCCATACATTTGGGCCACTTAGCAAATGTTGTTGAATATACATGATGTATTCCATCAGAGTTCAGTATGTCATTACAATGGAATTATTTTACAATCACATGATAAAGACACGGGAAATAGTCAATAAAATTCTTCTGGGTTTGAGGCTGCATTGTCATCTGTAAAATTACGATGTTTCGGTGACTGTTGCAAGGCGCCTTCCTCAGGGTGTATTGCTACTGCTGAATGAGCACTAGTTTGGATACTTATATACTATGGAGGAGTGCTGTCATTGGATATGAGGGTGAGGAGGAAGGGTATTAGGAGTTCATTTTATTGGTCTTTGCATTGCGTGTCGTCATTGGTGGAAACGGGCGTTTTCCATTAGAGTTTCCTTTACTGCTTGCCACTGGTGCAAATCGGCGAGTAGGAGACTAAATGGTGACTACAGCATAGCATTGTTTAATAACTGCCTAGTATTGACTAGGTCATGTCAGCACTCTGTGTACCCTCCATTGCTGTGGCCTACCGCACGCCTGTTGCTCTGTGAGAGCTGTCCTTTTGCAAAGCTGTCACAACTTGCAGTCAAGACGCTGGAAGTCAGTACCCATCTTCTCTGTTCATGTTGTCGAGTCGCTTGGCTATTTCTATAGCCTCTCTAATCTTCCTCCTCAAACTAAATGGCTGTTTCGCCAGTACGCGGGCCTCTCGAAATTCGATCTTCATCCTGCACTGTTCCTGATGTTCTGCCACCACTGATTTGCTGTATTGTTTGAGGTGGATATATCTCTCGTGTTCAGCTAACCTTATGCTTATTGGATGCCCAGTTCCACCTACATATACCAGTCCACATTCGCACCCGATTTCATAAACTCCGGTGGCATGAAACTTGCCAATTGCATCTTTCGCTGAACCCAGAATGTCTTTTATTTTGTTGTTGCTACGAAAAATTGGCTTAATGCCTGCCCAGTGGAGAATTTTGCTCAGATATTCAGTAACCCCTTGTACATATGGTATAACGACGGTGTTCTGTACTTTGTTCTGCATTTCCTGTTGCCCTCCTCCTTCGGCGCCATGGTTTTGTGTATCATCCTCATGTCATAGCCATTAGCGCCAAAAATGGACCTGAGGTTCTGTAGTTCAACTAGCAGGTTGTGTTCATTGATCCTGTAAGCTCTCTTAGTTAAAGTTTGCAGGGCCGAATTTTGAGTAGGATGGTGGTGGGAGGATGTATACAGGTACCTATCTGTGTTGGTGGGCTTCCTATAAACTTTGTGTCCAAGCTTCCCCTCTGGCTTACAGTAAACTTCCACATCAAGAAAAGGCAATACCCCATTCTTTTCTATCTCCATGGTAAAGTGAATTTTGCTGTGCTGCTGGTTGAGATTTTTGTGAAAGTTCTGAAGCTCTTCTTCTCCGTGTGGCCGGATAACAATCCCTGAGGAAGGCACCTTGCAACAGTTGCCAAAACGTCAGAATTTTACAGATGACAATGCGGCCTCAAACCCAGAAGAATTTTATTGACTGTGACAACGGCTGTGGAAGCCTATGTTTACACACAGGAAATAGTTTGAAAATGGACAGACTCATTCAAAATTAGTCACCATTGAGGAACATGTGTCCGGCTGTGACAGTAAGCTAAGTAAACAATGTTAATAACTGACTGTAAGAAGCAAGATATTCAGGGAAATAGGTGTGGTGACAATATTTCACACTAAAGCTCGAGAATTTTATGACACTCATGTAGTTTATAATGTTTAATAATTTTCAAAAATAAAACCACTCTCTCTGTATTGTTTTTAGCGATCAGGTAGTATGGTTCTTGGATAAATATGGGGATGTTCAAATTAAATGTTAATTATGTTCAACTAAATAGGCAGAGTTGAATGTACTATCTGCAGTTTTGTATATAAAAGGATAAGGCACTTCGGCTGCAGGTATAGAATGTAGACATATTGAAGTTGTTTTCATTTACACATGAATGATTTATCTAATCACAGTTAAATGTTATTACTGTTATTAGTTAAATAACCACACAATTGTTTCCAGAATAAGATTTTCACTCTGCAATGAAGTGTGTGCTGATATGAAACTTCCTGGCAGATTAAAACTGTGTGTCGGACCAATACTTGAACTCGGGACCTTTGCCTTTCGCGGGAAAGTGCTCTACCATCTGAGCTACCCAAGCACGACTCACGCCCTGTCTGGCATGTGCATGCGCTTGGATGCTGGACAAGTCTCGCTGTCAGAGTGTAATTAATATAGTTTGTGTGGAAGTGTGTTTAGTGATACAACAACTGGACATCAAAACGGAGGCAAACAGATGGACACTAACCGAAAAAAGCTGCCTATACTGTCGCAAGCCAGCACCCAGCATTATGCTAGCAATAATGATGTAACTTCCCGAAACCATCTGAAAATGAACCTGAAAAGGTTTGAAACTTGGTTCATGGAATAAACCATAATTATTCAAAAAAGTGACTGGTTGCAGTTTTGTATAACCCATTTTACATTGTAGAAGGCTTTTTCCAGGTCGACAAATTCTATGAACGTGTCTTAATTTTTCTTTAGTCTTGCTTCCATTATCAACTGCAAAGTCAGAATTCCCACTCTTGTGCATTTACCTTTTCTAAGCCCAAACTATCTAGCACATCCTCAATTTTCTTTTCCATTCTTCTTGTCAGCAACTTGGATGCATGAGGTGTTAAGTTGATTGTGCAGTAATTCTTGCACTTGTCAGGTCTTGCAGTCTTCGGAATTGGTATTTTTTCGAAAGTCAGATGGTATGTTGCCAGACTCATACTCTCTACACCCCAACGTGAATAGTTGTTTTGGTGCCACTTCCCCCAATACTTTTAGAAATTCTGATGGAATGTTATCTATCCCTTCTGCCTTATTTGATCTTAAGTCCTCCAAAGCTCTTTTAAATTCTGATTCTAATACTGGGTCCCCCTATCTCTTCTAAATTGACTCCTATTTCCTTTTCTATCACATCATACAAATCTTCCCCCACCTAGAGGCTTTCAATGTATTCTTTCCACCTATCCGCTCTCTCCTCTGCATTTGGCAGTGAAATTCCCGTTGCACTCTTAATGTTGCCACACTTGCTTTTAATGTCACCAAAAGTTGTCTTGACTTTCTTGTATGCTGAGTCTGTCCTTCCAACAATCATTTATTTTTCGATTTCTTTACATTTTTCATGCAGCCATTTCATCTTAGCTACCCTGCTAAGATGTATAGTATCCTATGACTATAATATCATTGAGTCACTGGTGGAAACGGGAATCAGCCAACTCATACAAATACCTGTATGTAACACATGGTAGGTATATGAAATGGAATGGTCGCATAGGTCCAGTCGTGGGTAAAGCAGGTGGTATACTTCGGTTTATTGGTAGAATATTAGGGAAGGCAATCAGTCTAAAAAAGAGATTGCTTACAAATCGCTCATGAGACCCATCCTACAATATTGCTCAAGTATATGGGACCCATATCAGATAGGACTCACAACGGATATTGAATGTATACAGGGAAGGGCGGCACAAATGGTCACAGGTTCGTTTAATCTGCAGGAGAATGTCATAGAGATACTGAAGGAACTGAACTAGCTGACTGTTGAAGACAGGTGTAAACTATCCCGAGAAAGTCTATCAACAAAGTTTGAAGAACTGCTTTTAAATGATTACTCCAGGGATACACTACAACCCCTTATGTATTGCTCACACAGGGATCATGAGGATAAGATTAGAATAATAATTACTGTATGCAACAGACATTCAAACAATCTTTCTTCACACACTCTGTATGTGATTGGAACAGGAAGAAACACTACTATCTGATACAATGGGACATATCCTGTGCCATGCACCTCACAGCAGTTTGCAGAGTATAGATTAGATGTAGACGTAGTTCTAATGTGTGAACAACCACAGAGTTGAGAAACAGTAATGACTCAAACTGTTTGCTGCAGTCAGTAAAGTTTGGAGAGCACCATACCAGGAAATCCAGTTCATAACCAATGCTCTGGCAATAGTTATTTCTGCAATGCCTGTAATCAGAAAAGCCACTGGTGACCAAGTGAAATGGTCCATTATGGTTAGCAATAAACTATAGTTATTGGAGTGAGGCCATGCCCACCATGTCCAAATGAGAAATTATGTGCTGAGGTGTGCTAACACAAGCCTATCGATCCTGTGTGGCTGGCATCTAATACAAGCTTGGGCCCATTTGTGGCAGTCTTACTCCATTCCTGGCTAAATTACTTCTTTTGTTAGCAAATGATAGCTCATAATTTGTGGTAAGATAAATTATGGAATACTTCAAAAACTGGCCACCAAAATTTTTATGGTATTAAAACTCACAGCAAGTTGTGAGACATGCCACACCATAATGAAACATTCAATTCACGCACACACATTTGTGACAAAACAAGTGTGGACTGCCCCTGCTCCAGCACTGAACTTAGTTTTGGGTCCATGGGTCCATGCTCTCCCACGTGATCACCTTTACACTAGCACAGCTTTGAGAGAGGAAGTTGGCCACCACATTACTTTTTATGCTGATGTGATGTACATCTGTAGTGAAATGGAGAATTGTGATAAGTTTGCCTGCACTGTCTCAGCAACTGATTACCTTGGAGAAGAAGGATGTGAGACGAGCATGATTTGTGTAAACAGTGAAGCATTTTTCCTCTGTTTGGTCACAGAAATCTCTTGTCACTGCACATATTGCATACAATTCTCTATCAATGGTGCTTCAGTTTTTTGCACTGTCATAAACAACTGAGAGAAAAACAACAAAATGTGCCACACCCCATCAATTAATTGTTGCAGAGTGACTTCCACAGCAACTTGGCTTATGTCCACCATTTGGACCGTAGGTGTGTTGTGACACACGTGGACAAGAGCGCTGCCCACGCCATGTGGTCTTTTGCTGTGAGTGGCAGCTCCATATCCATGGCCAGAATGTGGCTGACCTTTTAGCCACAGCATCTGTAATGAATTTTCTGGTAACAGATTGGAACCCATTAATAACCAAAGCTCGTGTAATAATTGCCTGGGGCATCTGTTTCGCAATTGCTCACCTGTTAATAATCGCTGCAGCCTTGCTTCAGGTGTTGGTACAAAATGTTCAATAAGGCATGTTTTTAAAGTGATGTAACTGTGCGTATGCAAGACTTTCTCTGTCCGAACAGTTTCAAATGATCAACAATACAATGAAACAAATATGTATGGTGACTAACGTCATGTTGGCTGAAAATGTTTTCTGCTTGAGCAAACCACAACTCTGGTCTCATAGTCCAGAATAATGCCATTTAACAAAATGTGCTGTCTTACCTGTTGTTGGAGGTGCTGGGAAGCTCTACTGTGAAAGTACGTGCTGCAAGGGGTAACACCTGCAGTACAGCATTTGCATCCTCTTCCTTGATACCATTGCTCACATTTAGAGTATCTATACTTCATGTTCTTGCTTGAGGTCATCACTGTAGGATTTTTTTGGTGGTACAGTAACACAAACAGAACACTAATTGAATAGACATACACCGTTAAAGACATTCACTTTTAATCCACTTTATTTCACATCTTGTAATAGCTTATTACACAACAAAAGCATATGCTTCCCACCCTAATATACATAATGCAAGAAGTATGTCACATACAATTAGCCATATGTCTGTTCATGACCAGTCAACTGATCCTCAGGTTGCTAGAAGTTTAAATCTTTTGTGTAATTTCGCATTTGCTATTATAATTTGAGGAGTATGCAAGTAAAAAAATAAGTGACATAAATAACCATATCTTTTTAGAGCATTGACTTAGAAGCTCCTATTTTGTACACCATCGAGGGAATGGTTCTTTTTGTATTGACTGAGATATGGGACCCTAAGAAATTATTTTTGCTAATAATATAGTCTGGAGAAGGGGTGGGGAGGTAGATACTATGTTCCTTGAGAGGGGTGGGGAGGTAGATACTATGTTCCTTGTTAAGGAGGGCCCAGAGCAAAAAGTGTGAGAACCACTGGTGCAGGTAGTCCCCCTTTTTTTTTTTTTTTTTTTTTTTTTTAAAAAAAAAAAAAAAAAAAAAAAGTATCTGTACGTCTGTGCGAGTTATGTTGTCCAGTACATTACAGATGATCTAGGCTACTTTACAGGAAGAGACACAGGCCAAAAATAAAAATAAAAATTAAAAAAAACTTCCTGTAAAGTACAAGATATTCAGTAAAATGTTTACTTGAATCAAGCTGGCATTAGAAATTGATACAGCACAATGGATAATTTGTTAACTATGAATCAAATTATAAAATGTAGTTAATTATAAAATGGGGTTAATAATTTTTTAGAAAGCTTTTGATTCATTTGCTACAAAATCAGTACTAACAGTCTTTAACAAAAGAAGCATTAAGTCAACCTACGTGTACACTGAGGTGACAAAAGTTGTGAGGAAGCGATATGCACATATACAGTTGATGGTAGTAAACATACACAAGGTATAAAAAGGCAGTGCATTTCCTAAGCTGTCATTTGTACTCAGGTGATTCATGTGAAAAGGTGTCCAACATGTTTACAGCCACATGACATGAATTAACAGACTTTGAATGCGCAATGGTAGTTTGAGCTAGATGCATGGGACATCCACAGTGTAATGTGTGTGCTGAGCACACCAAGTTTCAGTCATTACCTCTCACCATGGACAATGCAGTGGCCAACGTCCTTCACTTAACGACTGAGAGCAGTGACTTTTTCGTAGAGCTGTCACTGCTACCAGACAAGCAACACTACGTGAAATAACCACAGAAATCAATGTGGGATGTATGACAAATGAATGCAGTAGAACAGTGCAGCAAAATTTGGCATTAATGAGCTATGGCAGCAGACAACCGACATAAGTGTCTTTGCTAACTGCACAACATCGCTTGCAGCACCCCTTCTTGGCTTGTGACCACATTGGTTAGACCCTGAATAACTGGAAAATCATGGCCTGATCTGATGAGTTCTGACTTCAGTTGGTATGAGCAGATGTAGGATTGGCAGACCCCATGAAGCCACAGACCCAAGCTGTCAACAAGGTACTGTGCAAGCTGGTGGTTGCTCCATAATGATGTGGGCTGTGCTTACATAGCATGGACTGGGTTCTCTCATCCAACTGAACTGATCACTGACTGGAAATGGTTATGTTTGGGTACTTGGAGACCATTTGCAGCCATTCATCGGCTTCACGTTCCCAAACAACGTTGGAATTTTTATGGACAAGAATGTGCCATGTCACTGGGCCACAATTGTTCAAAATTGGTTTGAAAATTCTGGACAATTTGAATGAATGACTCAGCCATCCAGATTGCCCGACATGAATCCCACTGAACATTTATGGGACATAATTGAGAGGTCAGTTTGAGGGATTAGTCTGTAACGTCTCATCGACAATGAGGTTATTAGAGACAGAGCATTAGCTAAGATTAGGAAGGATGGGGAAGGAAATTGGCCGTGCATTTGCCTAAAGTGATTTGGGGAAATCATGCAAAACCTAAATCAGTATGGCCGGACATGGGTTTGAGCTGTCCTCCTGAATGCGAGCACAGTCTGATTACCACTACACCACCTCACTCAGTGGGCCAGTTTGTGCATAAAATCCTGCACCAGCAATATTTTCACAAATATGGATGGCTATAGAGGCAGTGTGGCTCAGTAATTTCTGAAGGGGACTTGCAGTGACTTGTTGATTCCATGCTATGTGGAGTGGCTGAATTATGCCAGGCAAAAGGAGGTCCAACATGATATTAGGAGGTATCCCATGACTTTTGTCACCTCAGTGTAGACCTGTTAAAAATATGTGATCGGTGGTATAGCTTCCTTAGACTTAATCAAGATGACAGCTATTCAGAACAGAAAGAGAAACTGGGCAGAGAGATGCCATATTGTTGTTTCCAGAATCCCTGGTGGAAGCTATATCTCCACAAACTGGGAAAAAGTAGGAAAAATGCATGTCAAATTATCTTACTTGAACCACTTTCATTCTGCTGAACACTATACTGCTTGCTTCTTATGCAAATAAACATCCATAACATATGGCAGAACATATTCATTCATTCCTGTTCAGTAGATCTCATGAACGATAATCTTCATGGATGTGGAACAAGTCAAGGTACGCAGTTGTAAATGAGAAACAAATGATGTAAACTTGTTCACTGTATTAAAAATGAACTATTGGAGTACCAGTTACTATTAATTGTGATCACAAGCCTAATTTAACTAAGTAAATTAGAAACAAAATTTTAAAAAAAGCTTTGAACAAACACGCTGCTTCCAAAATTATATTAAATACTGCTGTTCACTGGCACCTTAACATTTATTTCTTAATATTGCTATAGCTACCTACATCTGTAAATACAGAGTCCTGATTACAATATGTTACCACTTGCACTGCAGCTTTATAATCAACACTAATATTTGCCATGTAGATAACTGGAGTTTCAGTTGCGGAATATAGATGTGTAGATACTTTGCAGAAGTGGCCAATTCTGTAAGTCTGTAGGTCAACACAATGAGAGACATTTTTAAGAATAAATCAAGCTATATTGAGCTTCCTTGTTAGTTTATTTATCTGTTGATTCCATCCTAACTTATTATTCAGTTGGGTCCTAAGGGATTTTACACACATTATTTCATTTAGTGTGTGATGATTAATGTTTACTCCTGCTGTTAGTAGGTCTTTGTTTGTTGTTTGAAACCATACAATTTTGTAAGATTAAGAGGTATACTATTTGTTGTGAACCAGTTGTAAGAGTGCTCATCTATCATCTGGGCTGTCTGACAAAGTTGAGTTTAGACAACTGATTAGTGAGTTTGTATCATCAGCAGATGTTGTTTAAAATCATTGGCAGACCAATTATGAAGGTTAAAAACAAGAGTGGACACTGTACTGAACCTTATGGGAGCCTAAACGTTCCCTGATGCTGATGTTAGTTTAACTTCTGTGGCAGAGTCTGTCGATGTGACTCTCTTCTATCTTTTATGAATGTAAGACTCCTTCCATGCAAGATGGGCACCATTAATGATATAGTATTTTGGTTTGCCAAGAAGTAATTTGGAGTCCACATAGTCAAATTGTTTTACCATGGTTACAGAATATACCAGTAGAATATTTTTGTTGAGCCCAGTCGGGACTTTCCTTTCTCTCTCTGGAGAATCTTTTTCAGAAATCAAATTGAGAGGTAGTCAACAAGTTCCAGTCAGAAAAACGAGTCACCATGCTATCCTAGAGCGCTTACTGAGAAACTTTCGAAAAGAATAAAAGGAGAGAGACATGAGCCTGTAATTAGAGATGCTTTTTTGTCTCTAGTTTTACAATGGGTGTTACTGTAACTTCTTTAATTCTGTCAGAAAATTAGAACTAAGTTACTGGTTAATTACAAAGATAGCTAAAGTGTTGTCCTACCAACACAAGATTTTAATGCTCTGCTATAAACACCACCACAGCCAGCAGAATTGCTAATTTTTATTGACTTGATGAATCTTGTAATCTCCTTAGGGGTTGTGTTTCTGGAACCAATTTCTTTTTGCGTCAAGTGCTGTGGCTGCCATAGTAAATTTAATTCATTTTGGTTGTTCATTAGTGGGTACAATATTTGATTCCAGAGTGAGGCACTGAGTGCTTAATTTGGTGGTCAGTGATTTCAGAGTCTCATCATATCTTCCTCAGCTACATTCTGGGGTCTCAATTTGATCTGAATTGCTACTTATGTTTGTTTCTAGTTTGAGAATGTTCCAGATTGTTTTTGCGTTACTTTGCAGTGCTGTTTTAAACATACCAGTAGTGCATATGTATTGATTTGTTAACAACAAACATCGGATTTAACAATAGTGGTGGTACTGGAGTTTCAGCTCTTGACTACAGCTTGTTTTTTGAACTAGGTGAACTCTCTTTTCCTAGCACTTATCCTTCCCTTCTATTTGATTTTACCCTTGTTTGTTTTAGGGGCAAATAAGACTCATAGTGTTGTAAGAATATGTTTAAGAAACAGCTGACCTTTCCATCTGCATTGTCTGCCATCTAAATCTCTTCCTAGTATTCTTTGTATAAAGTATATATAAACAGTGTGCTCTTACACTTACATACCGATAGATATACCTCCTAAAGGTATTGGTGATTAATAAAAAGAGTGAATTAGGGATGGTGAATAAGTAAGCTATTCTATGTCCAATAACATTAGCTGCCCTCACATGTCTGCATTTTCAGCTAAGTAAAGCATAGCTTGTGATCTGCACTGCGCCCTCACTCCTCTGCCCCTACTCTCTCTGCACCCCACCTTGCCCCCAACTGCTGCATGCAAGGTGCAGCAGGATGTGCAACTTTGCTGAGAGTGGTACAAGCAGAGAGGTGCATATCTATGCATCATGCTACTGAAGCGGCTATATATTTTACAACATGCGCATTATCCAACAAATTTAACAATTTTTAACATAGTTTATATTCACTAATGTAAAAAATAAAGTTCCGTTCCCTACTTGTCCCTCCTAGGAGTCTTTTTTTTTTTGTTATTTTTACTTTCTAAAGTAGCCTATGTTCTTCCCGGGTGTTCAAACTACCTCCATACCCAATTTCACCAAAATCGGTTCAGTGATTTAGTCTTGAAAATGTAACAGGCAGAGTTACTTCCACATGTAATGATATTAGTATGTTAAGGATTGTATAAGAATTTTACTCATTGGATTGACGCATATTATATTGAACACATCAAACAATAAAAGCATTTTCACAAATATGTTAAAATTCAAAAGTAAAAAAGTAAATAGCTTGTACAGAAGGTAAGTATTTTTCCCTATTGTGCATAACATTCTTCAGATCAATACATATCTAGTATTATACATTTTCTACAGTAGCCGGTGTTATTCCTCATGGTTCAAGCTATCTCCATACCAAATTTCATCAAAATCACATTCGCAGTTTAATCGTAAAAAAGATACAGACAGAGTTATTATCACATTTATAATATTAGTATGGAGCCAACCTTGTATTAAGTTCAGACTGCATTTTTGTATACTGCTGCAAAAGTCTGTAACAGGTTCCCATTGCACATCTGTCAGGAAACTGAAAGCTCCCAAATATTTGAAAACAATATAAAAGAATACCTCATAGACAGTTCAACAATTTATCAGAGCACTTGGACTCAAGAATGTAAATTCTATGTAATTATAAGATAGTTTCTGATTTTGCAGATTACAGACAGGTGATATATGTGGCGTAAAGTTATGTAGCTGCTGAGTGGTATAAAAGGGGGAGGAGTGGCTCTTTTCAAAGTAGCTGCTTTTCTCCTAACATAAATGCATAAAGTAATCTACAAGTAACTTCCACAGTTATCAGTTTGTGTAGACCAGCAATAGTTATAATTTTTTGTTAATACACTTTACAGAAGTAGCCAGTAGTGGTTGCTTCTTCCTGTTAATATATAACATGACTTGTTCCACATTCCTGGAGGCTCCCCTTTATGATGGACTCTACTGTACACGCTGTGTGAATGCACGAATGAATGAATGAATGAGTGAATGAACTGGGTCATTGTGTATGAATCTGTCATAGAATAATTTTTCTGTAATAAGGAAGTAACTTGTCAGCATACTTAACTGTTAACATTTGATTCTCAGGATCAGAGAAACCAATGACTATTGCCTTTCCATGTAAACTTTGGATATATTTGGCCTGAAAAACAAATTTCTAAAGGCTGTTGCACTCACTCCCCTATTCTCATAGGGAATTTTACTGTGGCAAATAATCCAAAGCTAGACATCAAAAATTTTCAGAGGCCTTAATCAGAACTGTCTTACAAAATATCATCTTTCCAGTTATTGCTTTTGAATACATTGAGGATATAGTATGTAAAACAATTACACACGAAAAAACACTTATTACAATTTATTTTCACATCTAGTTTCAAACAACGCCTGTTATCATAGCAGATATGGATATGCAGAATATCAAGTCCAAATCTGAAGGCATGGTGTAACAAAACTGGCTATGGTGATCTTGGATCATATGAAATTATCAATTCCAAACTGAAGATTCAAAACCCATAAATTCACTACCACATAGCTATATGTAAATGTACAAACATCAACATATATATACAGTTTCTGTAATTACAATGATAATTATGGACTCGTTAAAAATATAAACAATTATCTGTATTTTATTTAAGAAATGTATGTTCCAAAGATCATTTTGCACAAATAGCTTGATATATGGTAGTATTTTCTTTGCTTCATGTTGTTAGAGGTAAATCAATGTCTTTAAGTAGTGAGTGGTATGAGTTGAAAGTCTGAGAATGGAGTGCAAGTTATGTGTGTTGCGTTAGCATCTTGGAAGACACTGATTTGTACTGTGAAGTGAAATGACTGAAAATATGAATGTTCAACACCAGAAAGTCCACAAGTGTTCCTGTTATTTGATAGAATGAACCCAAACGTTCTCTAGATCACTATAAAAAATTATACTTTAGAATGGACTATGAGCCTTCAACTTACAACGAAAAAGAATAATAAAAGATGAGTATTATGAAAACTGTTTGTTCAAATTCTACTGTTGCCATCTCTCTCCACAGTGTGTCACTATCTCAGCATGCCATTGCTGTGAAAATGTGACCAGCCGCCAAAATTAGTAACTTACTTCAAAATTAATAAAACAACTATGGGCTACACAAGGGTGGTGACGTTCAGAATGCTCGTCATTGAGGTATGAAACTTAGCACTAAAAGCACATTTACCACTGGCACCAGTGTTCAGCCAGAACAGAAGTGACCTCTTGGATAGAGAGTGCAGCCAGCTACTTATAGAAACTTCGTCTGTTCTAGAATATTGATATGTATACAAACATTGACTATTCCAGAGTATACAAACATAAGACATTTCAAGAACCTTCCAGAAATGATAAATACTGAATAGTGAATTATTGCAGTTTGTTGGGCTTGAACTGGTGACACAAAGCATGCCAGGCAGTGACACTAATCACTATGCCACACTGCATGCACCTCAGCTCATGGTGTTGCTCCTTCTCCAGAAGAATCCACAACCTTATGTTTCAGAAGTTCTCACTAAACCCGACTACAGTACAGTGGGTCTAGATCTTGCCGATGGTGGTCCTCTGGATCCTTGCAGTCTGATCATGTTGTTATGTCCTCTTCACTAAGATGAGCATCAAAGAAAGCCTCTCCTGTTGGAGCTTCACAATCACTGGGTGGGTCTGGAGTTTCCTTGAACTTCCATCATCAATGTGTGGCTCTGTAATGTAGTAGAACTTCATATGGAAGACATGAATGATGCCTCTGCCCCTTTTGTCTTCCTTATGAAGGATTATAATTCATGACTTTGTATGTGATGTCTGACAAGTGATGAAGAAAACTATATAACCCAAAGTAGGGTTTTAGTAACCTTTCCGATAGTCCTAGTATGTGAATAACATAAAAATCCATACCAAGTCTCCTAGTCTGTATCACACTGGCCAATGCTTGGCATTGTAGCACTCTCAGTATTTCTCCTGAGGTGTCCAGGATACGTATGCAAACCAGCTCTTTGCTTCTGTGGTCTTGGTGGTTAGGTGTTAAGGTAATGATCCTGAGTATCATCTAGTTGAAACAGAAACAGTGTATCCAGTGTCATTTCAGTCTTGCGACCCTGGAGCAGTAAGAATGGTGTGAAACCTGTAATGTCTTGCTTCACTGTGTTATATGCAAATGCCCCAATGGGCAGTACTGTATCCTTATTTCTATGTTTAACATCAAGTAAACTGAGAGCATATCTACCAACATCTTGTTATAGTGTTCTGCAAGGCCATTTGCTATGGATGGTAGGCAGTTTTCATTCTGTGGTTGATATTTCAAGAACCTTCCAGAAATGATATATTTTAAATAACAAATAAATGCTGGTGGTTGGATTCGAACTGGTGACCCACAGCATGCAGCCAGTGACACTAAGTACTATGCCACACTGCATGTACCACAGCTTGTAGCAATAAATCAAACATCATATTACATAGAACCAATAATAGAGTAGGGGGAGTGACTCTATACATAAGTGAAGCAGGTGGTAGATTTCAGTTTACTGGTAGAATACTGGGGAAGTGCAATCAGTCTACAGAGGAGGTTGCTGCTTACAGACCACTTGTGTGATCGACTCTAGAATATTTCTCAAAAGTGTGTGAGATCCATACCAAATAGGATGAACAGGGGATACTGAATGTATACACAGAAGTGCAGCATGAATGGTCACAGGGTTGTCTGGTCCATAGGAGAATGGAACAGGAGGAAACTCCAATAGCTGGCACAATGGGACGTACTCTCTGCCATACACCTCACAGTGGCTTGCAGAGTGTAGATGTAGATGTAGAGTAGTGTGTAGAGATCAAATTAGGTATGGGGGATCATCATTTGTAAAAAAGGATTTGGCAGACTGGAAAAGTAGACAGAAAAGTTGGGGCATCGAGTAAATGGCACCAAAACACAATATTTCTTTGCTTCCAGGAGAAACATTTCTGTTAAAGAGAAATACAAACTGAATGGAGCCAGCTATGAGAGATGTTAGAAGTTCCAGTATTCATGAAAGCTGGTGACCGATGATAACAGCGTAAGAGTAAGAAATAAAAGCAAGGAATTCTGTAAGAAATAGAGCTTACTGGGCCCTGATTAAGATTATTCAGTTACATAGCCTGAGCAGAGAATTGGAGACAACTGTCTGTCAAACAGTTATAAGGCTGGTGGTAATTAATGTATGGCTCAGAGGTCTGGACAATGACTGTGGCAGACAAGGAGTTCCTGAGAAGATGGGAAAGGAAAATATTAAGAAAGATTTATGGAGAAGTGAATGAGGCAGGACAATGGAGAATACAGAAAAACAAGGAATTGAAAGAACTATACAGTTATGCTGACCTAATTTTGGAAATCGACAGCAACAGATTAAGTTGGATGGGGCATGTAGAGTGAATGTCAGAGGATGAGTCTATCAAGGAGATCTACAGAGGAAGATCAGGTGGCAGAAGGTGCAAGGGGAGACCATGGAAATGATGCCTGGAACATGTGGCAAATGACTTGAGAACGATGCTTGTGATCACCAGGATTGGACTGTGATTGACAGAGAGGTCAAGACCCTACATGGGCTTCAGCACCAAAGGGTAAATAAGTAAGTAAGTAAGAAAGATCATCATTTACACATAAATCCAGTGTACCAAACACTCTCGTCTTGCATGTGTCATTTGCTCAGAAATATGTGTAGTTCAGAGCAGAGTATTTCTAGTCTTCATTTAGGAAATATTTCCTAATGTCTTGGAACAATTTTTTGTACTCTTTATCCTTTTTAGCTATTATTTAGTTTCCCTTCCAATTTGCAAGGTACTGTATTCCCTTAAATGATCTCTGATTTTCTCATGGCTTTTTCTTTAGTTTATAATTAATTTATTAGTGTAGCTATTCTCAAATAATCACACACATTTATAATTGAACTCATAAAATTTAATTTTTGCATCTAATTTTTGTACATTTTATTCCATTCTTCATCTATAAATTATTTTAAAAAATAAGGTGACTCAGCAGCTGCATAACAAGACGAAAAGGTTTAGAGGGTAGAGCATATAAGAGAATGTTATACATCAGTTATCCTGAAATTACTTTACAGCATTCCATGTGGCCACAAAAAGTAACCAACTGTCTACTCGCATGAGTGGCCAGTGCTAAACTGTGACAAACCGCAACATGCCAGTTGCCGAACATGTTGTGCACCACAACACAGATGAATTCAATGCTGCATCACTAAGCAAGTTATTTGGATAACCCTTTCCAGCACATGTTTCTCCCAATTATGCAGGTTGGAATAATCTCTCCAGTACATCTGTATGCTCTACACTCTGAACTTCTTTCCTCTCGTTGTACAGCCGCTGAGTCATCTGTCAAAAGATATGTTTTCTTGTGTGTCACTACCTCCTCTCCACTTCCATCGGCCCAGGCAACTGCTCTCAGTAATCATTCTTCCACAGCTGTGGGAGTGTGTGATTGAGTGTATGTGTGGTTGTATTTGTGTGGATGTATGTACTATTGCTAGAAAAAAAGCAACAGCTTGAAATCTAGTGTAAATACTGTTTTATGTTACTCATGTCTAAGCATCACAAATCAGTAGGGCCTGGATTTTAATAACGGGTCAAATTTTTTCCTGAACTTTATGGTGAATTTTACAACAATTTATGCACAAATCAAGGTGTAGATAAAAAGTGTATACTTATTGTGCACATACAGTCATAGTTATACCTTTTTCTGTAATAGGTAATATTTCGGCCAACTTTTGCCGTAATAGGTCATAATTAGGCCAGTTTTTACCAAAAATTTATTTGTCGTATCTTTGAGGAAGCCAACAAAGGCACCTCCCAACCTAATATGTGTCAGGCATGTGGACCTAATATGTGTCACACATGTGGTCATTCTATTCAGTTTGAATATACACTCAGTCTGATTCAACATGCTGAAAGTAAAGTGCTCCTACAACGTAAAGATGTGATGTTGTGTTCATGTTTTTGGGGAGAATTTGTTCAACATTTCTGGCGAAATATTGATTTTTAAACTATGTGAAGTTAAAGTTAGTGCAGAAAAGCAGTTTAATGTCCAACAAAATGGTAATAATGCCAAACACAGTAGCTGTGTGAAGAGAAGTGATAGGAGACAAACATTATTATTTGAGCATACAGGCCCCTCTTCAGCCATGCAGTCATTCTTCAAGGACTTGTGTGAGATGAAGAATCTATGCTTCAGACAGTCAGACAGTTCTCAAGGAAATACACAACACATCCTGTTCCCAATGAACCTACATTGAGAAAGAACTATTTATCTATGCCCTGTGAGGAGGTGCTTAACAAAATACAAATTAATGCTACTGACTGAAAGGAATGGATTCCCTGAGATGAAACCACCGATGGGAGTGGGGATTTCATTGCAAATTTTGTTGTTGCTGTTCTTCATTGATTTCATCTCCATCATCCATTCATTTAGTTTCACCAAATCTAAACTGCTGGCCATTAAAATTGCAACGTAGAAAATAATAGCAAAGATAGTATTGTAGGAAGAATACGTAATTAAACTTGTGGGTGGTTTTAGGAGCATTCAGGGTGTGAAGTTCAGTACACGGAAATGCGGTCTTTGGTGGCAACAACAGATCTAACCTGGCTGGACATTGAGTTGAACTTAGCTTGGATGGCATATATGGGTACACCAGTCCATTCCTCTATGTCAGGGCTGTAATGGCTGGCTAGCTGTGGGGTGTCAGTTGCTTTACAACACGCAAACACATGTTTTCAGTGGATGTGATATCTGAAAAATGTGATTGCAAGGACAACAGTCAAACATGTCTTATTGAAATAAGTCAGGACAGCAAGGTCAACATGCATTCTTGCGTTATCACATTGAAAGATAATATCATGAAGACCTCGAAGATATAGTAAAGCCACTGGCCATAACACATTAGAAATGTAATAACTACTGTCCAAATTATTGGCTATGTGAATGAGAGGTAATCACATTGTGCACCCAGTGTCATCCAGTACCATAACACCAGGTGCTGGGCCAATATGTTTGTGATAAAGTCAATCTTGCAACATTCATTCTAGTCTTCTCATCAGAGACACAAGGACTTGCACATTGTGGTGCTGTACGCAGTCAGAACCCATCTAAAAAGATGAGAAGGTACCACTCTAATGTCCATTGTTGTCATTGGGTGCACCAGTTCCGGCATGCCCCACTATGATGCTGCATCAAGGGAAGCCGCAACAGTGGCCATGGTGCTGAAAGCCTGTGGTGGTCCATGTTTCATCATACCCATCCATGAGAATAACTGGGAAGAACTCAACAGTGTCCAGGAAGTCTATCACTGGGTGATGACTTAGACATTAAAGTGCAATAGCTGACAGAGGCCATACATTCTGCAATGGAGGTGCTGAAACCTATCAAGAAAGGTCCTTCTAGAGGAATACCTTTCATCTGCAAAAATTAAGATGTGAAACAAGAAGAAAGCTGAAGTAATATAATTCTTATGTGACCAAATAAATATCTACTTGTTTGAGTGTCTCTTGCAAGGAAGGGCCCCTGCACTGCGGAAGAACATTGAGGTAGTGGTTATCAGTAAAGGGAAAGAAAAGGATCTGATGAAACCAAAATTGTACAGACCAAATTGTCTTTTGGATGATCTTGGTAAGACATCTGAAAAACCTATTATGCCGAAGATTAAAAGGTGACAGACTACTACATGTTTCAGCCCTCACCAGTATGGGCTTAGAACAGGCAAGTCAACTGAAGGGTTTAGAAGAGGCAAGTCAACTGGAGATGCAGTTAATAAGAGGATGTCGCTAGTGACAGATACTGATTTGACATACGCCCTTGCAATGATGACTGATATTACTGGTGTTTTCAATTACCTATGATGGCTGCCTTTCTTTGGTCACCTTAGGATGATGGAGCATCTAGAGAAACACAACTTTAATATGTCCAGGAAACGAAATAACAAAGACATAACGAAAGGTTTTCGGCAGGGCTCAGTGTGTGATCCAGAGTTTTGCGATACAGTGTTGGAACCCATACTACCAAAGTTACACGACAGAAATAAGAAGTGGACTGGTAGCATTTGCAGATGACTTGCTGTTTGTTGTAAGTGGTGACCCCAGAAGAATTATAGAAGATAAATGTAATGCAGCACTCCTTGACCTTGAAGTATGGTGCAGAAGTGTGAAATTGTCACAGCCACCTCACAAAACCATATATCTCTTGCTGAAAGGGAATCTAGCAGTAAGTCCAAAGATAAAACTAAATGATGTAACTATCAGAAGAAGCGTAGTCATGAGGTATCTAGGGATATTCATGGATGAATGTTGTAACTTTGCACATCACATTGAGGAGGCAGCAGGAAAGGTACTGAGATGATGAACAAAATTATAACCACTACAAACAAGCAATTTCAACTTGAACACAATCAGAGCATGCCACCAATCTATATTAGCATCAGTTGTAGGATATGGCGGGAGCATTTGGGTTCATAGATTTCAGTTTGTGAAGCCAGTTTCATCAGCCAAAAGAGTTCAAGAAGAAGTTGTATTAAGATTAACAAATGCCAGATGCACTACCCCAAATGCTGCATTGTTAGTAACTCTGGGAGTATGGACACTGGATTTGGAAATTAGGAAAAGGGAAGCATTTTATTGGTTAAAGAAAGGCAATCAAATGGAAGTACAGAGGATACTTGGAACTGTGGCCAGTACAAAAAAGCTGACACAAGATCACATATTGCAGCAGTGGCAAAATGAATGTGACTCTTCAGGCACCGGAAATGGGGGAGGGGATGGAGGGAGGGAGAGGGGGAGGGGGAGAGAGTGAGAGTGAGAGAGTGAGAGAGAGAGAGAGAGAGAGAGAGAGAGAGAGAGAGAGAGTGAAATTTCTTCACCCTTCAGATTGACTGATGCATTACCAGATTGGTCATGGCCTGTATGCTACATACCTGTAAAAAGCCAAAGACAGATTAATGAGAGATGTGCAAACAGAAGTATGGGCACTCCAAAGCACACATTGTGGGATGACATAGCGGGTAAAGGCCACGAGGCATTAACGATGCTGGATCCCAGAGCAGCACTGAGAACAAGCCAGCATGGTGCAGCTTGTACGATACTGTGGCCACAGTAGCCAGAAAGGTAAAGGAAGACTTCGCAAGACACTCAGCTGCACGGCAGGATGCTGATGTCCCATCTCATCTGGATACTCTACAAATGAAGGGAAGACAATGGAGATCGGAGACCACTGAATGAAATGTGTTTTCAAGAATCTACATTGTGTTGATGCAAGTGATCATGGAAGGGTGAATTTTATGACATTGCATGGTCATTAGTATGTAGGAATACAAATGATACGTGCAATAAGTGCAGCAGATGTAAAAAGGAAGAAGGAAGGACTAAAAACTATGTCTGAGCAGTCTCAGATAAATCCAATAAAAGCAAACTATGATGCTTATAGGGACAAGAAGAGATCATACTAGAAATTGATAAAAGAAACCAAATCCAGTTACTAAATCAACAAAATAATAACTTCTAATAATATCGTATAGACCTTATTGTCACAATAAGGAAAGAGAGGGAAAGTGTGGACATGAAAAACAGTAAGAGCATAACTATCAAGAAATTTGGGAAGAAAATCATGGATACTAAAAATGTGTGTAATATTTTACAACAGCATTATGTCAAGGAGGTGGACAAATTAATAAAGAAAAAGTCTCCTGACACAATGCATGCAAAGTACTCCTCACAAGACAAAATGTTTGTTCCTTCTTCCAACAAATGAACCTGAATTAGTAAAAAGTAATACATCAATTAAAAAAATAAAATAAAATAAACTAAGGGACTACAAAGTATAACTTTTGGACTAATTGAATGCTGCCTGCAGTGGGCGGTAAGTCTCTGACTTTTTTAATAAACTTAGCCATAGAAGAACGAAAAAGGGTAAACTGATCCCCATTTTGAAAGGAGGCAGCAAGGAATATCCAGGAAATTACCAAGCAGTGACTATTACACCTGTCTTATCTAAAATAATAGCGAGTGTAATTAAAGATAGAATAGTAAATTTTATAGAAATATGAAATACTTTGAACGATGCACAGCATGGGTTTAGGAAGGATAGTACAGCAATAGCTCAATTTATATTGTTTGTAACAAAGGCACTAGACTGACAAAAGAAAATTTGTGGTACATTTCTTGACCTTCCAAAGGCCTATGTATGCCACAACGTATTATTAGAAGAGCTTAAGTGTTATGGCATTAGGGGGAATGCAGCCGATGTCATAAAATCATTCATGATAATTAGAGAACAGTGTGTAGAAATGAAACAAAATAAGAACAATAATATTACAAATGTCTATTCAAATTCTGTTTTTTTTAATATGGAGTGCCAGTGCTTGGGCCACTACTTTTTATTTTATAAGTAAATGAACTGCTCAAAAAAATAGTAGGTACAAATTCTGCCATATACGCAGATGGCATTTCATTTGTTATAATCAGTGTTTCAACAAACAGCTTACAAAAACAAGCTTCCCTAAATGTGGAAAATGGAGACAAATATTTCAGAAGAAATAATCTTTTTATAACTGTAAACAAAACCATGCATATGGAAATACACGCAAACAAAACACGTAACTTGAACATTATTACTGATAAGCCTGGAGACTTGGATCTACATGAGACAGAAACTTATAAATTCCTGGCATGACAGTGGATAGATACCTTTTGTTGTAAAGTGAGTTTAAGTATATTTCTAATGAGGAAAGTGTAAAGGACAATAAACACACAACCACTATTAACAATGTACTATGGTCTAGTCCATACACAAATTTCATATTGTATCCTGGTCTAGAGAAATTCTGCAGATGTTTACATACAGAAAGTACAAAAACTACAAGAAAAGGCTGCAAGATGCATAACAAAATTATCACCTTGATAACCCTACAGAAATAAATTCAATGAACTAAACAAAGTACCACTAGCATCACTACATATATATGGCACAATTATCTATGTAAAAAGTAACTATGCTGCATTTTTAAACAGAGATATACACAACTATAACACACAAAATAAAAATGGTTATTATATTGAAGGAAGTCATCTCAAATTAACTGACAAAGAGTCTGTAAAAACAGGATGCCTTCTATACAATAGATTGCAAACTATATGAAGATAACTGGAAACATGTCTGTTTTCAAAAATTAACTAAAATGTCACTTGATTTAAATTTGTCCATACAGTGTTAAAGAATGTCTTTCAATGAAAACCTAGTCTGATGTTTCACATGTAACTGTGCAAATATGCAAACTTTTTCAGAAAGCATAAAGTCACTTTAATATTTTTTGACGAAAGTAAGTCGTTTTACTGACATATTATGTAGCAGTGTAATTTTGATACTCGTAGTTGTGTAATTTCTCAAACTTCATGTAAACATGACATGTGCAATACCACTGTGCAAAAGGGCCCATGGACATAAATAAATCAAACTGCCTCAGCACGGGTAGACTTTGCGATGACAGGTAGTTTGATGAAAGTAGGAGTATCATAGCGCCTCCCACTGTGTAGTTGTTACCTCTTAAGTCTCTCAAAATTATGTCCAAAGTGTAGTCATCCCAAATGATGATTTTACATGACTTTAGCACCAATGCGTGACCACCTGCCTTGCTTATGTTGCAAGACAGATTTTCATCTCTTGCAAATATCAAGTGGCAAATGAAGCCCAAAAAGGGTAGTCCTCCCTCCGTCTAGTAATGTTGCTGCAATGCCAGAGGTGGCAATGACAAGACCAACCTCAGTCTGAGCTCTCACTTCAGACATAATTAAATTTACTAAAACAGTCTTTCCTGTGCCTCCAGATAAAAATTACACCACTCTACTGTTGCAATATGGAATCCATGATAATCTGTCATGCATCTTCTTGGTCCTCATTCAGTTGTAGCCTCTTCTTTACGTGGCTTACATAAATGCACAATTGCAGTTTGTTACCCGTATATAATCAGTGGGAGGTACACACTGTCAGTTACATACTGGTGCAGGTAGAACATGCTGAGGTAACATTTTGTTGATCATTGCCACATATTTGGCCTCAAAGCACTGTACATAATGCCCAATCTGAAACTCTTCCTCCAGAGTGTAGCAAGTATATTCTCACTCATTGCCTCCTTATACTCCTCCCATAGCAATTTGGCATTAGATGGACTGCATGTCACCAATATTATAATGAAAAGGTTCCTATTGTGCCAAAGAAATTAAGGCAATTCAGTGTCGTGCAATGGGCCATCCCAGTGCCAGACTCCTTCCAGTAACCACAAATTGTGATTTGCCTCTCTAAAAGGTTCATAGACTTTGTTGTTTACCATTTTCAGCTCTTTGAAGGATATTGGTCATAGAACCGAGTACAAAAGCATCCACAGGAAGTAACATTCTGCCTTATTAGAGTGAACTGTTTACACCCTATCCAACACTTCTCACTTTCAAGAGCATCATGTTTGGGGGCAGGTTGGTCAAGTCGTCTTCTGCAGAATACTTTCCTTGATTTATCCCATGTGTAATACTTATGTATCTCAAGGCACAACACAAAGTTCATGCTGATGGCCGGTGTTGACATAAATGAAAGAATGCCATCAATGTTGTGTGTGGTGGGTCATTGGCCACTTTCCTGAAATACACTCTCTGACCATTTTCCAAGTGGACACTCTGGTGTATGACATTGGGTGTTGTTCGTGAATGGGAAATCCAGATATTCACCAAATGGCTTGTGAATGTGGCACAATCCAACCATTATAAGTTTCTATTTCTGTGTGTCTGAGCATATGTATTTTAACAGTGAAACCTTAGGCAGTAAGTAAAGATGGCGGCGAGTTTACACGTAGTTTCAAATCGCTCGGTAATTTGTGATCGTATTTCGTCAGTGAAGTGTACCATATGCCATAAAATTGTGTTAAATGGATTAAGAATCTGTGCATTAAATCATAAGTGGTGCCATACCCATTGTTTCTCACGATCGGAAGTTCTAAATAAGTGCGACTGCGGTATAGAGTGCAACGGGCGGGACAATGCCAGTGAAATGCACAGGGCAGGTTTGCATGTGAATGTAGAGAGCGAACTTAGGAAAGAACTCGATTATATTATAAAATATGCAAAAACGCTTGAAAACTTGGTAATAAGTGTGAGAAATTCCTCAAAATCTAGCCTACAAGAGTTCTCAAATACCAGTCAAATAAGCAGCACACGACCAAAAACAAAAACAGTGGGACTTACTTTAAAACTAAGTAATAGGTTTAGTGTGCTTGAAAATAGCACAGAGGAGAAAGAACAATCAAATTGTACCATCATCCACACGGACAGTTCTGTGATCAACGCTAAATTGCGCTCACAAAGCAAAACAAATCGGCCTGCTATTTGTAAACAAAACAAAAAACACACGTTGGAAAATAGACATGAAATCCTTATTCTAGCAGACAGCCATGGAAGAGGTGTAGCCGAAATTATGAGTTCTAAGAAAACAGGATTCAAGGTAACTGGCGTAATCAAACCAGGAGCGCCACTATGTGAAGTTTTAAATAGCTGTAATCAATCTATGACGAATGGCAGCACATGTGTGATAATTGGAGGCGCCAACGATGTATACCACAATTTATTTATTTATTTATTATCATCCCAATGATCACATTTGTGATATAGGATTTGTCAGGGTACATTTTAACAACTATATAATATCTTTACAAAATTTGTATCTGTGCTGAATTCATATTAATTTATCTTATGTTTAATACAATATACAACTAATAAGTGTTTTTATAACATAATTTATTATGCACTGACGTAATTTCATTTGTCACATTAACTTAAACATATATTTTATACAGTTGCACAGAGATATTCGCTTATGCTGTAATAGCATTTGTCAAGCATGTGGTTCTTTAGAACAGTTTTAAATTTATCCTCATTTTCCAGCTCTTTGATATGTTTTGGTAGTGCATTAAAAAGTTTGATGCCTTGATTACATACATGTTTCTGGCTTCGGGTCCTTGTTACAGCTTGTATGTGGAGATCTTTACATTGTCGTGTATCGTAATTATGGAAGTCTGTATTGGCTTTCATTTTGTCCTGATTTCTTTTGATCACCAACAGACATTTCAGAATGTATAATGATGGAATTGTTAAAATTTTCAATGCTTTAAAAAGGGGCCTACAATGTGTTTGAGGTGGGCTGTGGGTCATTATCCGAATAGCACGTTTTTGTAATTTGAAAATCTCATTTAGACGACAATTTGTTTTTCCCCAGAATACTATCCAATAGGATGCAATGGACTGAAAATAGCCAAAATATACTAATCTGGTACAGTCATTACTACAAACTCTTGAAATTATTCTAAGCACAAAACATGCTGAATTTAGTTTTAGTGCTAAGTTCACCACATGGTCCTTCCAATTAATCTTCTCATCAATGTGCATACCCAGGAATTTTGCACACTGTACTCTTTCAAGTTGTTTGCCCTCCATGGTGGGATTCAGGTCGTCCTGTTCACTTATTTTTCCATATTGCACATAATTAGTTTTTTTTGCATTTAGTGTTAGCTTGTTAGCACTAAACCAGTTTTGTATATCTTGTAGGACATGGTTCACAGTACTGTGCAATGACTGCTTCGTATCACTAACTATTAAACTAGTATCATCAGCAAATAACATGATTCTAGCTTTTCTCTCTGACACCTGAATATCATTAATGTAAATGAGGAACAGCAAGGGGCCTAATACACTTCCTTGGGGTACTCCTACTGTGACCTCCCTTGGATCTGATCTTAGTTTAATTTTTTGATTAATATTTGGTGCTGTAATTTCAACCACCTGCATCCTCTTTCCCAGATAAGACTCAAACCACTTTTTTACCGGTCCTCTGATACCTATAGCTTCAAGCTTTTTCAAAAGTATGCTGTGGTCAACAGTGTCAAAGGCTTTTGACAAATCTAGATTTATCCCAACTACACTATTTCCCTCTTCCAATTTAGTGATTATTTCTTTTGTGTATTCTAGTACAGCTTTTTCAGTACTTCTCCCAGCTTGAAATCCATGCTGATTACCGTTTATCAGGTTGTGCATATTAAGATAATGTGTGACTCTATATTTCATTAGTATCTCTAAAACTTCAGAGAAAGTTGAGAGGAGTGAGACAGGTCTGTAGTTTTCTATTTTAAGTTTATCACCCTTTTTTAACAGGGGAATGACTTTAGAAATTTTCAGTTTTTGTGGAAACACGCCCTCAGCCATTGACAAGTTTGCTATCTGATTAGCTGTTTTCTTTACTAATATTATTGGCACCTCATCTACTCCAGCTGACATCTTGGACTTCAGACTTTTAATCACTTTTAAAACTTCCTTTTCGTTTGTTGGAACTGCCATCATACTGCTGGCTGCCTTGGGTGCTTCAATCTTAATCTGCTCCCCAAGATTCCTGCTTAATGTCTGGGGTACATTTAAAAAGTAATTATTTATATAATTAGGCATGGCATATTTATCTACCATTTTATTCTCCTCATCTTTTAGAATAATTTCCTTGTCTTTGGTAGGTACCCCGGTTTCTTTTCTCACAATTTCCCATGCTATTTTAGTTTTATTTGTGGACTGTTTTTTTCCATATTATTACTTAATAACTTTGCATTTGCAGTTACTCTGCGGTATATTTTCCTATACCTCTTTACATATTCTATAAAATCAATATTTGTACACTCCCTCAACTCTGAATTCAGTTTTTTCATGTTTTCACATGATTTCTTAATTCCAAGAGTCATCCAAGAACTTGATTTTACGTATCCAGCAGACTTGATTCTGGTCAGTTTCTTTGGAAAACACATCTCAAAGTTCATCATATAAATCGATGCAAATACACTATATGCCTCATCAGTACTTGACTGTTTCATAACATCTAACCAATTTTCATTTTCTAAGATACTTATGAACTGATTACAGCTGCCCACAGAGAAGTTTCTTTTGTAAATATTATTTACGCCTTTATCTTCCTTCGACCTGAAAGGGATTTCAATGGTGAGAGCATTGTGGTCAGACAATCCTAAATCTATGTTTGTTACCTCTATGTCAGTTTCTGACATATTTGAGAAAATGTTATCTATGAGGCTATTGGAGGTGCTTGTTATTCTAGTTGAATTGTTTACGTGTGGTGACATGTTGAAACTCTTTAATATGTCCAAAAATTGCCTTTTTTGTTGACTTTCAACTAGAAGATTAATATTGAAATCACCACAAAGAATAATCACAGTTTCTTTTTTGTAAATAGTATTTAGCAACAACTCTAATTTATCAAAAAAGACTTCTATGTTTCCACATGGTGATCTATACACTGTTATGACTATGACTTTTTTCATCAGGCCATATAGCTGGACGGCACCTGCTTCAAAACACTTTTCAATACTTAAGTTCTCTGCTTCACATCTCTTCTTAAATTCTAACTCTTGTCTAAGGTAAATACCGACTCCACCACCTTTTGCAATTTTCCTACTATAATTATTTGCCAGTTTAAATGGATTAATACGAATACTACTAATTTCTTGGTCCTTACACCAATGTTCAGTAATACACAAGACATCAGGTTGGGTGTTACTTACTGCTATTTCAAGTTCACAATATTTGTTCTTGAGGCACTGCACATTTAGAGTCATAATCTTTAGAACAGGGGAGTGAGCACTGGTGGTATTTCTCCTTTCGTTTAACACTGTTATCTTGGAGTTTTCATTATGGCTGGATACCAAAAATCCTGTTGTACCACAGGTTTCTTGTTTCTGTTGCTTTTCCTACTTGAAGTGGATGATGCTGATTGATTGTTTATACTAGCTGTGGCAGCTAATGACATTTTAATACTTACAATAGCAGATGATGATGTTTTTAGTGCTTCAGCAAATGTTGCTCTTGTTAAGGTTTTCATTTCTTCTGCTTCTGCCCTCATTTGGAGTGGGATTTTAGGGAACTTTTCTACTGTTATAGTCATAACAGTGTATAGATCACCATGTGGAAACATAGAAGTCTTTTTTGATAAATTAGAATTGTTGCTAAATACTATTTACAAAAAAGAAACTGTTATGAAACTAGACGTGCTACAACAGTTTTAAAGCAAGTAATTTGTAAAATGCCTGAAGTGAAATTTTTTGTTGTCAGTATCCCTCATAGGTATGATCTCATGGTAAACTCTTGCGTGAATACTGAGATTATTACCGCTAACAGAATTTTCGCTAAGATATGTCGAGGTTATCCTAATGCTACATACGTTGGGATAAATAGTGATTGCAGAGAGCATTTTACAGAGCATGGACTTCACAGAAACATGAAAGGGAAAGAAGCCATGAGTGCTGAAATATCGAATGCTATTAAAGACTCTAAAGTAGAACGAAACACTATTACACTGTCTGAAAACGGCCTCATTAAAGTATCAACATTAGTGGAAATAGGAAGAGCTGATGTCCCACAGTCATTGGTAGCAACAGAAGATTCTTTGACGTTAGAAGAAGTAAAAAAATCTGAAGTGTCGTCCAGTACAGCAGCCACATCAGCCAAATTGTCAGTAGTGTCGAAATCATCAAAAACAGCTGAACCATTATCATCAGCAGCAGATGTACCACCCTCCCCAGCAGGTTCAAAATCAAGTCCAGAATCTGTGACTAGTCCATCAATCAGAAGAACAGAGGCAAGAACAGTGGTACAAAATGCCACTCAGATATCATCAACAGAAGAAAAATCAACACCATCGGAGCATCATTTATCAGCTTCATACGCAGCTTCAACGTCCACAGTAATGTCAGTGCCAACTGTAGTTCAAGATTTAAACGAAAATACAGTTTCAGCAAAAGTTCCAGTATCAATTGGAACATCACTTACAAAACCAGACTCAGCATCAAAACTGGCAGCATCTCCAACATCCACTGAATCATCAGCTTCAGAAACACCTCCAGCATCCACTGAAACAGCAGCTACAACTACAGATACAACAAGTATGGTGACACGTCCAGGGGTAAGAAATACAAGGAGCAGGAAACGTGTAATTCTTAAGGATTTTTGGTACCCAGCCTCAGCAAGGAACAGCCGGTAACATTGGGAAATATGAGTACAAACTCCTCTCAATCTAATGTCAATAATTTAAAAATAATGAGCCTTAACATACAGTGTATTAAAAATAAAATATTAGAACTTGAGATTGCAGCCAGTGAAGCTAGTATAGATTGTATTTGCATTCAAGAACATTGGTGCATGAGTTATGAACTGGAAAATATTTGCATTTCTCCATACAAATTAGTAAGCCATTTTTGCAGGAAGGAAACAAGACATGGTGGTGTTTGCATTTATGTAAAACCTGGAGTAAAGGTTAAAAATATGACTGTAACTGAATCCTTGAATGAAGAAAAACATTTTGAGGCTGCAGCAATACAGTTGAATGTGCAAAAGAGTAAATTAATAATAATGTCAGTGTACAGATCACCATGTGGTGATCCTGAAATTTTTAGAAATAAGTTAGAGACATTGCTCAAAATATTACATCATAAAAAATCAACAATAATTATAAGTGGAGATTTTAATGTCAACTTATTGACTGAAGGTGCATCCAAAGTTCAGTTCCTGAATGTTATACATAGCTTCAATTTGTATCCACATATAACTAACCCTACAAGAATAACAAACTCTTCAAAAAGTCTCATAGATAATATCTTCACAAATATAGATGCCACAGATATAGATGTAATAAATGTTGACCTAGGAATATCTGATCACAATGCACTTATCCTTAAATTTTCCATAGCCCCTGTGACCAAAAATAGTTCATACCAAATGTACAAAAGAACCTTCTCCACAAATAGTTGCAGTCACTTCATAAATACACTGACTAACCAATCATGGGCAGAAGTACTGTTACAAACTAGCACAAACACTGCATATAATGTTTTTTCTTCCCTGTTTATGTTGAATTTTGAAATGTGTTTTCCTAAGAAACTTGTCAAAACAAACACATTTGGGCATACACATGCTAACTCCTGGATCACAACAGGTATTAGAAATTCCTCCAGGACCATGAAAATGCTTAACTATAGACTGAAAAGTTGGACTGACCCCAAGTTTAAAGAATATGTAACAAATTACAAAAAAATATATAGAAAAGTAATTACAAAAGCAAAATTACTAAGCAATGATAAATTAATAAGAAAATCAGACAATAAATCAAAAACTATTTGGGAAATTGTGAAAAGGGAAACAGGTAAGGGCCTCAAGGATCAGGAAATAGTACTAAAAAATAGTGAAAATATTGAATTAAAAGATGAAACTCTGGCAAATTACATTAATAATTACTTTTTAAGTGTACCAGTGTCATTAAGTAAAAACTTTACCAAACATGAGAAATTAACAGCCCCAAAAGTAGACAGTAGTATGTTGTTAACTCCCACAAATGATAATGAAATATTAAAGGTGATAAAGAGTCTAAAATCAAAAATGTCTGCAGGTGTGGATGAAGTGCCTGTGTCAATAATAAAAAAAAGTTGCCAAACAAATTAAAAGCCCCTGGTACATATTGCCAATTTGTCTTTCAGTGAAGGTGTTTTTCCTGAGAGGTTGAAAATCTGTAAGGTTAGACCTCTGTTTAAAATAGGAGATCCATACAAGCTAGAAAATTATAGACCAATATCCCTTCTCCAATCATTTTCAAAAATTCTAGAGAAATTAATGAAAACCAGACTCATAAATTACTTAGATGCTCACAAACTTCTAAACTGCAATCAACATGGCTTTCGCTCGGGCCACAGCACAGAATCAGCTATCCATGCCTATACCAAAGAGATTGTCAGGAGTCTCGACACTAAAAAATGTGTAGTGGGAATTAACTTAGATTTATCTAAAGCTTTTGATACAGTAAATCACAAAATTCTGTTAAACAAGATGGAGGCAATAGGTGTAAGGGGAGTTGTGAAGCAGTGGTTTGAATCTTACCTTCAAGATAGAACTCAGGTAGTAGAAATCATCGCAGAACATAAAAATCAGAAAATCAAGTGGGTCTCAGATGCAAAGAAATTGGAAATAGGTGTCCCACAGGGCAGTGTTCTTGGTCCCTTATTATTCTTGCTTTATATAAATGACATAAAAAATCCTAAATTTCTACCAAAATAATGTTGTTCGCAGATGACACTAGCATAATTATAAGTGATGATAAAAAATCATTAACTACCACAACTGATATAGTCCTGAAATATATTCAACATTGGTTTAATGCTAATGAGTTAACACTTAATCTAAGTAAAACAAATTATATACAGTATGGCAAAGCAACTCAAGATATGGACCTCCAGTTAAACCTAATGGATAAGAAGATAGAGAGTGTACAATCCACAAAGTT
Source organism: Schistocerca americana (assembly GCF_021461395.2). NCBI lineage: Eukaryota > Metazoa > Arthropoda > Insecta > Orthoptera > Acrididae > Schistocerca > Schistocerca americana. The sequence continues at coordinate 40,951,575 of NC_060125.1, forward strand.
TTTGGGAATGCACATTGATCAAAACTTAAGCTGGAAAGACCATCTCAAGTACTTATCCCAAAGACTCAATTCGGCATGTTTTGCATTGAGGATATTATCTAGAGTATGCAGCACAGACTGTACTAGGCTAGTGTATTTTGCTTACTTTCAGTCCACCGTGTCTTACGGCATAGTGTTCTGGGGTAAAACTAAATCAAGCTTAACAGATATCTTCAAATTTCAGAAAAGAGCTATACGAATCATAACACATAACTCTCCAAGAACTCATTGTAGGCCCCTTTTCAAAGAACTGCAAATACTCACAATACCATCACTGTATATTTTTAAAAGCATTCTGTGTACAAGAGCACATATGAAAAATCTACGTACAAATGAGGACTGCCATAATTATAATACTAGAACTTGTAAGAATTTGTATGTAGAAAGGGTAAGGACAACACAAACCCAAAAGCATGTAAGTTATTTTGGAATAAAAGTCTACAATGCTCTGCCAGTGTACATGAAGGCAATAATAGATGAAGTAAAATTTAAGACTGAGCTTAAAAATTACCTTTTAAGCAAAACTTTCTATGATGTAGATGAGTACTTTGATTGTGTGTAAATTTATTGCCAAAAATTTTAATTTATATGTCTAAATTTGTACTTTTAAAAAATGCCTTGAAAGTGATATTCCATTATTATGTCTGTAGTACTTGTACTAGTATGATAACTTTGTTGTGACAATTCCTACATCATGTAAATGATATACAGGAAGATAATAAAATGAAATGAAATGGTCTGGCTGCCAACATTTGTATATTCGAGACCTGTCAAATGTAGTTTGTGTGTCCTCAGTCACTGTTCACAGATATTCCTTGGAACACTTTCTGTACTTCATACCTAAGAGTGTCAACAGATGTTGTCACATGGACTGTGAACCTTGCAGTTGTAGCATCATGTTCATTTTTAAGTAATAAAAAAAACTGTTGCACTCCAAGAGAAATGTTCTCAATAATTACTGTGAATCATGTGCTTCATTGCTGCTGGCATAGTAACTGATCTTTGGCAAACACAACTTAGTCTCTGGCCAATTTAGATTGTTTGTGAACATAATAAACAAATCTCATCTCCCATATATCCTGATATATGTTATTGCATCTTGGGTTTATTTGTGCATTTGTCTAGGACTGCCTGTAAACGTAGATATGGTATTATCACCAATGCACTGTTTTTTCCACATCCTTGTCATTTGTCACAGCATCTCTGAGGTGCACATATTCTTCATTTCTCAAATGATATCAATGAACATGAATGTGTAGAGAATGTTCATTCTAGATACCTAAATATGTACCAACAGTGTCATTGCCAGCAGTTGATTATGTCATTCTGATAATGATCAGAATCACATAAGTCATTATGCATAAAACTCCACACCATACACCTTTTATTGGTTGGTTCCCCACTTGACAGTCTCTCCTGTTTCACATAGAAGTAATAGCATCCTCACCATGAGGAAATAGAATGGCGATTTGTAGACTGTTGTATGATTGATGGGTCTCTGAAATGTGTATCAGTACTTTTGCTCTGGCATTAGGGTACGATGTCACTGTGATAGCAAATGCCTGTCATGACAACCACTGCATCCACGTGGAGGATTGAAGCGCCATTTGTGTTCACCTTGTGGACATGGACCTTCCTGTATGAATACTTGGTACTCATCTGTTGGCACACATTCCAATGCAGTTGTAAAAATTTTGATGAGATTATTGTGTTGGTGAAACATTGTAAAGTTAAAATAATTTCACATCTTGTTCCTCCAACATATGCACATCTCTTGTCCATTTCCACTTCTTCATCTCCCATGAAATATGGCTGCAGAAATTTCAGTGGGTGATCTGATGGTGGCAGCATTGAACCTGTCTTGTGATAAATCTGTAAATGTAGTTGGAAACGTAGGCTGTTCAGTAACTGAAGAGATACTGAAAGATATAATTTGGAAGCAGGAATTGTATTTTCTAATGCCTTGAAGGAAATGTTTGAACTCTAATGTATCACCTGATGTGTAGTTGAGAAGTTCTTATGACGGAGGTTGCAGATAACAGATTCATTTATTTATTTAATCCTTTGACCATACGTAGTACAAAGTGTAAGATAATATTGGACTTAACTCTAGTCATTACAGAGAACAGTTTTCAAGATTATATGTTATAAATTGCAAAAGTTGCTGATCTATACATTTATTGTAGTTCAAGTATCCAGTTATCGAACAAAAGCAGTGGTACTGTAGATATTCTCTGGTAGACCTTCCAAAAGCATTAAATTCTGTATACATTTTTACCATTTGGCAACTTACTGAAAAGTTTAATTCCCATCAAGTGTGTAATGTTTTAGACATAAAACGAAGCCACTGGCTGGCTGCCACAGAGAGTAAGTGGGAGTTATTCACTTAAGGCGGCCAATATAACCAGCCATGCCTCACAACTGTGAAGCCAACCATGTACATCATCTGGCAACACTGTAGGATGTGGAAGTGTGTGGAGGAAGTTCTGTCATTCTTCACAAACCATTATGGAGCAGTATGTGCTCATGGTCTATTGGTAAACATCACACAATGTAGATATCACGTTACGAATTTCAGACCCCACAATGCATTCTTTTTAAAAAAATTGTATTTTGAGTGTCTGCTAAAGTTATGTCTGATGGAGCCTCAAAGATAATTCACTTCATTGTCTAACCCACAAGTAATAGCAAAAACATACAGAGAGAATTCTGCCAAACAGCTCATAGATCAGAACAGTTCACATTTGACAGTTTCCTTACCCTACAGTGGGTACTGCACATACACCAACTGCTGCCTAATGCCAGGTGCCATTTGACCAGGCAAAAGCATTGCAGTGCTATTAGTGTATTATCAACTGTCATTTTCTTACTTGCAATTCTAGTTCTTATCTTGCAGTTACATAATGGATTACGCGTGTTTGAAAGTTATGAACATTGTTCAAGAGTCGTAAATTAGAGTCGCAAGTGGAAAAAACCTAATATTTGAGACTATTGTGCACTACAAGTTTAGCAAAGGGGTGAAGGCAACAGACGCAGCTCGGCACCTTTGTATTTGTGGGCAAATGCTTTAGGAAAAACACATCAGAAAAGCATTTTCTTGTTTCCAAAAAAATCATTCTGGTACGAATGATTTTACTGTCAGGAAGTCTCAATAATAGTCACATGTGATGAAATGCGACTATTTAAAAATCATGTGACATTTGTACTCAAAGGTGAGGTTCAGAATTTGGGAGTAGGAGTACTGCACGCTCTAATTCAAAGCAACGAAAGTCAAAAGGATGACTACTGCTGCAGTTTTGCTTGAACATCATCAGTCCGCTCATTGAGAATTCCAATGCAGTATTGTTACTAGTGATGACTTATGATGCCTTTATGTTAACTCCTTCAGAACAAATTAATTGCTGAGTCCTAACAAAAGACATGCACTCCAGCAAGTGGTAGTCTGAGCATAATACGAGGCCCACTCCAAAAGAAATGCACACAATTTTTTTTTTAAAATCCACCTTTTATTCTACACGTTTGAAGTTTTACAGTGTGTAGATACATCCTTTAGGAACAATATTTTCATTTCTCCACATAATTTCCATCCCTCTCAACTGCCTTACGCCATCTTGGAACCAGCGCCTGTATACTCGCATGGTAAAATTCTGGACCAACCTGTTGGAGCCACTGTTTGGCAGCATGCATAAGGGAGTCGTCATCTTCAAACCTTGTTCCATTAAGAGAGTCTTTCAGTACCCCAAAGAGATGATAGTCACATGGAGCCAGGTCAGGACTGTAAGGCAGGTGTTTCAGTGTTGTCCATCCAAGTTTTGTGATCGCTTCCATGGATTTTTGACTGACATGTGGCCGTGCATTGTCGTGCAACAACAAAACATCCTGCTTTTGCCAATGTGGTCAAACACGACTCAGTCGAGCTTGAAGTTTCCTCAGTGTCGTGACATATGCATCAGAATTTATGGTGGTTCCACTTGGCATGATGTCCACAAGCAAGAGTCCTTCAGAATCGAAAAACACCGTAGCCATAACATTTCTAGCAGAGGGTTTGGTTTTGAATTTTTTTTTTTTTTTTTTTCCGTGGGCGAATTTTTATGATGCCACTCCACTGATTGCCTATTTGTCTCTGGTGAAAAATGATGGAGCCATGTTTCATCACCTGTCACAATTCTTCCAAGAAATTCATCTCCACCATTCTCGTACTGTTTCAAAAGTTCGCTGCATACCGTTTTTCTTGTTTCTTTGTGAGCCACTGTCAACATCCTGGCAACCCAACTGGCACAAACCTTTTTTAACGCCAACACTTTCAGTAGTCTGCAAACACTTCCTTCCCCTATCCCAACGTAGCATGACAATTCGTTCACTGTGATGCGTCTGTCAGCAGTCACCAATTTGTTAACTCTCTGCACATTGTCTGGAGTGTGTGCAGTACAAGGCCTGCCGCTGCGAGGACAATCCTCAATATTGCCGTGCCCACTCTCATCACGTAACCTGCTTGCCCACCAACTAACTGTACTGCGATCGATCGACAGCAGCATCTCCATACAACTTTTTCAACCTCTTGTGGATCTTTCCCACTGTCTCGTTTTCACAGCACAGGAATTCTATGACAGCACGTTGCTTCTCACATACGTCAAGTGTAGCAGCCATCTTGAAGACATGCTGTGATGGCACCACTCACGGGAACAGGTTGAACTAAGTTTGAAAACAAGCGGGAAGGATGTATCTACACACTGTAAAACTTTCACACATGCAGAATGAAAACTGTATTTTTACAAAAATAGTGTGCATTTCTTTTGGAGTGACCCTCTTACTTTGCAGCCAGTGGCTTGAAAAGGGTGTTGTGTGCTACGAACCCATCCATGTGGGCGTGCCTATCACAGATGGTATTTGTTGCCAACAACTAAGACATCTTTTGCTCACATGTAAGAAAACATACAAAACTGTATCACTTGTTGCTGCTATAATGCACTCTTCTGATATCACAAACAAAGCTGTCCACAAATTTCTTTTAATAGTCATCCCTCACACAATTATTTTTCTGTTCTTATAACCTCACATGTTGACCATTCTTGCTTCTTACCAAAGAAGCATCAAGAAAATATCTTTCTGGACAAAACTACATTTCAAACTTGGTTTGATGACATCTTTATCTCATATCCAGTAGAAACCTAAAGATGCGGAATTGCTAAACTACCAGAGCATTGTCAGACTGTTTTAGATAATGTGAGATTGATGATTAATTTCTGTTGTATCTCAGGTGGTCACAACAGTAAAACATAGATTAGGAAGCTGGAGACAGAGCATGGTAGTTGGGTGCACTATAGAATATCAACAGACAGTGCTGTAATTGAGAAGCAGTCATGTAGAACATAAAAAGCATTTCCAATCTCTGAATAGTCTTTGTCAACTCAACAGCAAACTATCTTTCTAGGTGCACTGGTTCTCGCAGACCTAACTAACTATGACATTGGCAGCTGCTGTCCCGTGGACCTGAGCTGTTGAACTGAGGAGACAAACTGCGCTGCTGAACTAGTCCCCTAGTGCTCTCATTGTTGACCTTTATGCCAGTGCCGGAGAGGGCACTGGTGTCGTGTAGTCTTCCCAGACAAGGGATGTGCGATGCCCAATTTACGTACACTGCCACACTGGTGTCACCCCTCAGGAAGCACAGATACTGACGTTAGAGCTGGTGGGCTTTTGATGACCAGCGCATGAGAGGTGTCTTACGATGACACCGCAATTTCTCTCTGATGTAAAATAATGGAAAAAGCCATTAGATCATACACTGTACTAATACAAATAAAATACTGATTACCTTGAAAATCATACAATTAAAATCTATTGTAATAAAACGCAAAGTATCTATAACACAAATGTGATATTACTCACATCAGGTTTCAAAACAGTGTATGTTTACTTGCTGTCTTATGTCACGCCCAGGTAGTATAAAAATGTGGCAGTTCATAAACAAAATAAATACAATTTCCATATTCATTTTCGATCTGACTGCCTGTAACTATCACAAAACTGATAAAATCTGACCTTCAGCAAGTCCTGAAATGAGAGTGATCATATTACCTCAGAGCTACAGAATTTCTCGCTCCATTATTGTCTCAGTGGTGGCTATGATAACTACGTTATGGCATTCCAATTTCCCTGTGGAGCTACTTCCCTGGACTCAAAACCATAAATTGATAACATTATCTCATATCTTATGTATAAACTGCTCAGTTTATGCAATGATAATGACATAAATACACTCCTGGAAATTGAAATAAGAACACCGTGAATTCATTGTCCCAGGAAGGGGAAACTTTATTGACACATTACTGGGGTCAGATACATCACATGATCACACTGACAGAACCACAGGCACATAGGCACAGGCAACAGAGCATGCATAATGTCGGCACTAGTACAGTGTATATCCACCTTTCACAGCAATGCAGGCTGCTATTCTCCCATGGAGACGATCGTAGAGATGCTGGATGTAGTCCTGTGGAACGGCTTGCCATGCCATTTCCACCTGGCGCCTCAGTTGGACCAGCGTTCGTGCTGGACGTGCAGACCGCGTGAGACGACGCTTCATCCAGTCCCAAACATGCTCAATGGGGGACAGATCCGGAGATCTTGCTGGCCAGGGTAGTTGACTTACACCTTCTAGAGCACGTTGGGTGGCACGGGATACATGCGGACGTACATTGTCCTGTTGGAACAGCAAGTTCCCTTGCCGGTCTAGGAATGGTAGAACGATGGGTTCGATGACGGTTTGGATGTACCGTGCACTATTCAGTGTCCCCTCGACGATCACCAGTGGTGTACGGCCAGTGTAGGAGATCGCTCCCCACACCATGATGCTGGGTGTTGGCCCTGTGTGCCTCGGTCGCATGCAGTCCTGATAGTGGCGCTCACCTGCACGGTGCCAAACACGCATACGACCATCATTGGCACCAAGGCAGAAGCGACTCTCATCGCTGAAGACGACACGTCTCCATTCGTCCCTCCATTCACGCCTGTCGCGACACCACTGGAGGCGGGCTGCACGATGTTGGGGCGTGAGCGGAAGACGGCCTAACGGTGTGCGGGACCGTAGCCCAGCTTCATGGAGACGGTTGCGAATGGTCCTCGCCGATACCCCAGGAGCAACAGTGTCCCTAATTTGCTGGGAAGTGGCGGTGCGGTCCCCTACGGCACTGCGTAGGATCCTACGGTCTTGGCGTGCATCCGTGCGTTGCTGCGGTCCGGTCCCAGGTCGACGGGCACGTGCACCTTCCGCCGACCACTGGCGACAACATCGATGTACTGTGGAGACCTCACGCCCCACGTGTTGAGCAATTCGGCGGTACGTCCACCCGGCCTCCCGCATGCCCACTATACGCCCTCGCTCAAAGTCCGTCAACTGCACATACGGTTCACGTCCACGCTGTCGCGGCATGCTACCAGTGTTAAAGACTGCGATGGAGCTTCGTATGCCACGGCAAACTGGCTGACACTGACGGCGGCGGTGCACAAATGCTGCGCAGCTAGCGCCATTCGACGGCCAACACCGCGGTTCCTGGTGTGTCCGCTGTGCCGTCCGTGTGATCATTGCTTGTACAGCCCTCTCGCAGTGTCCGGAGCAAGTATGGTGGGTCTGACACACCGGTGTCAATGTGTTCTTTTTTCCATTTCCAGGAGTGTAGATCAAGTTCTGGGCGCACTCTTGAGACTGTGGATCTCAGGATATTGAATTCCTTAACAATTTCCTAAGTGGAATGTCCCACACTTCTATCACATACTACCATTCCTGTTGTGTGGCCTTAATGGGTCAGAAACCTTTAGCAGGATAATTCTGAGCCGTCCAGGAAGTAACTTGTTGTGCACAGAGTTTACCAAATATATCTTGTGTTGTTGCCAAGATTCACTTACAGTACTAGCAGGAAGAATACCAGCAGATTTATGTCCCTGAGTCAGCCACAATGTGACTACAGATTCTGTCTCCAAGATGCAGCTGCCACGAGTCAGAATAACAAAAGCATATGTCACGGAGTCTTATTCACATTTCTGTAACTAGATTTAGGGTTAGAGTGTAGTTACACTATGTGATCTTACAGGTACTCCATATCAGCTCCCTCAGTAGTCATTAGACATCCTGGCATAGCAGAATGGGGCGCTCTGTGGAACTCACGGACTTCGAACAGGGTCAGGTGATTGGGTGTCACTTGCGCCATACGTCTGTACGTGAGATTTCCACTCTCCTAAACATCCCTAGGTCTACTGTTTCCGATGTGATCGTGAAGTGGAAACATGAAGGGACACGTACAGCACAAAAGTGTACAGACCGACCTTGTCTGTTGACCGACAGAGACTGCCGACAGTTGAAGAAGGTGGTAATGTCTAATAGGCAGACATCTGCCCACATCATCATACAGGAATTCCAAACAGCATCAGGATCCACTGCAAGTACTATGGCAGTTAGACGGGATTTGAGAAAATGTGGGATTTTAGAATTTATGCCTCCCTGGTGTGTGAATATCTTTTGTGTTGCTATGGGCAACTATGACGCTATGTTTGATTTTATTCCGTGTATTAGGCTTTATGTGTGTAATTCATGTAGCTTACTTAATGCATTAATAAATTGTTCCAATCAGAAACCACCCGTAAATTACTCTGCTAAAAGGTTATGGGCCCAGAATTATAAATCAGCATCATATTCCAAAAAAAATTATGAGATCACCGGCTCGGAAAAATTAGCAGCAGTGCGCGGTAATTTGGAACGACGTAATCGGTAAAATCATGGTGCCAGTAAGTACCACTTCATTGCCTATGATCGAAAAACTGATGGGAAGAGAAAACTTACAGTACCTGACAGTTCGCTATGCAAACATATTTAGAATAAAACAATTGTGGGGATGTGTCACTGGCGAAGTACAGGATGCAACTAAAGTTTGTGCATTTATTTTATTTTTTTATTTCTTACTCCATCGATCCAACTGTGATAAACTCACAAGGATATAGAGTGTGTCAGTAAACAACCAATACAAAGGTAGTAGTAAAGCAGTCAATCAGACAAAAGTAATACAACATGTTTGCTATACCAGGGTGTCTACGTGGACAAGGAAAAAAATTCCCGGATTTTTCGGTTAAAAACACACTTTCTCCCGGGTGACAGTATATTTTCCCCTATCACTCCTTTGAATGATTATGGTTTTGTACATGGGCGTACAATTTCCCGGCACTTTAGAAAACGAAACTCAGAGAAAAAGACACGTTTTGGAAATATCTTTGATGTGCAGCAACATGTACGCTGCGTATGTTCGTATTACGAAAACATACATTGGAATTCCACCAAACACCGCATGTTACTTTCCGAACCATTGAAATCGAGATTTCGATACGCTTTTGTAAGCCGTTCGTAACTCATGTCACGTGATCTCGCCAGCCGATGACAGCGGATATTCAGAGCATAGGACACGTGATGTAATCAGCTAATAGCAACATCAGTGTTAAGTAGCGCGCCAAACAGGGAAAGTTAATAGTTTAAATTAATATACATAGTGTTGTTACAAGAAAAGAAAAGCTTTCACATTAAATATTGGTCTTAAGCTGCAAGAGAAGCTAAGCTTTCCCATATACTGTTGATCTTTTTTGCGCGTTACACTTTCAGAGATATCATACAAATGTGCCTGTAAAATTTTTAATAATTGCATAAATGTCTGATCTTCAGGGTTCGAGGGTTCGAAATGCTTCTAAATGGCTCGTAATCAGACAGCTGGTTTTTAAATGAGAGTCAAACGCTTTGTGATTTAATAAATTCACGGTCCATTCTTGTACGTAGTTCAACTTACGTAAAAGGATATTTACTTTGAAAGTAAAGCTTTTCAAACCACCAAACGTAATATTTTCCCACGACCTGTTGCAAATAGGTTCGTTTCAGCAGTTGCCAGAGAGCTCAGGTAACAGGCGACACCGCGCTTGGGTAGATATCATTACGTAGGAAGCCCGTATGTACGTACGTGTAAAAGATCATCAATGAAAGATGATACTGCAAGAGCATCGGAATTTCGTGAACCATATTAAAATGTGCACATTTAAAGTGCATACTTAAGGCACACTCGTATGTCCAGATTCCCAATGAAGTACCGTAGACCCCGACCTGATATTAAGCTTTTAAGTGTGGTTTTCAGGATGTAAATTTTCTTGGAGCACCAGTACTATATTATATTTGGTTCTTTATTATGGCATAATGCCATACGTGCTAGAAAATGAAAACGTGCACTTGAAATGCAGCGAACTGTTGAAACTACCCAGTACTGTGGAATTAAACATTTCGTTTCAAATACATTGACTGCCTCTGCGGAAAAGATTAGCAAAAGTCAAATTTCTTTAGCAAACAGACAAAAATAACTTCATTGTTCCGCAAGGCGATTAATGCTTGACTGTCAGAAAGGTGGAAATAAAATAAAATCTGAAACTAATGACATATTTCTGCCTTTAGTAATTATGTGAATGGGTTTTAATTCACTTGATAGCCCCCGGCCACGGATATCCGTTTTGTTTTCATTTGACGTGAGAGTAAACGAAGGGGAAACAGCAAAATCACTGAATGTAAACACGGGTCACGTGGAGACTACCCACTATAGCTCAGATTGCTCTGCGCATCAGCCCTGGATCTACATTTGCGAACCGGGTCAATGCTAAAAAAAAATCGAATTTTCAAAATATGTTCATCTTGTACCGCACATCTTTCTGAAAAGTCTGAAACATAAAACGTATGTATTCGAGGAAATGTAAGAAATATTATTTGGTCTTAAGTATGCCCAAGTGCAGTTCCATGCCTCTTCGTAAAGCATTTTTCTACCGCACGTCCAAACCATATTCAGGAGAGTGGAAATTGAAATGTCCTGTGGTGCCTCTCCTGCTCCCAGTCGCCCGGTTTGACAGCCTGCCTCTCTTTTAAAAAAATCTCGCAATTAATAGCGGATGGGATTATTTGTAATCGAGAGAACAAGAACTCTTCGGAAAATCTGAACTCTTCATTGCCCATTAGTTAATAACTTGCTGTTTTGTGTGACATAAAATTAAATATAGGATATATAAAACCAGTACTGACAAGAGATAAGCAAGAAATTACACATTTCTTCAAACCTTAGCTCCTAGCATTTTTTTCTCTCTAATCTTGCTACAGCTTTACATGGCGTGTTTTCCTTTCTGTGAAAGAATCTTTTACCTCATCAAACTTTGTCAAACGTTTTGCTACATGGAAAATCGAAATCTAATACTGAAAAAGCTGTTAATACAAATAATACCCAAGACTGGTGTGGTTTCTCGATCTGATTACGTCTATTTTGTCACTGTCTACTAGATAAAACAAAATAGGCCTTTCTAATACGGCAGCAATTTTATAACACACCAAATAAACGAGACTGTTTTAGCACAAATGGTCATTTTTATAACACGACAGAATATAATCCAATAAGTATCAATATCAAATGCCTATTAGGCCTACTACAAGCAAAAAGCTTTATGTTAGGAAATAGTTTCACGTTTCATTCATATGCACCAGCTTCCCTAGCATGAAATTTTTATATAAATTTGGAATCGTCTTATTCTTCTATAATTTGTGTGGTTTTCTCGTTTCTTCTCCGTCCTCGTTCTAACAAACAATCCTGTCATCACCAATTCTGTAGCTATTGCTGCCACTGTCAAAATTTGTTCGCCGATTAACTTCACTAACCCTGCCAGAATCACTGGTTTAGTTCTCCCGCAATTATTCTCCGGTTAGGCGTTGTTACGTGTTCGTACAACACGTCTTCCACGTTACTTCCATAATAAATAGAACTTAAGCGGCTGGTAGCCAGGGACTGTACTACTGGTCCTTACTAGTGTAGCGATCTGGCCAGACATTTTCTGTCAAAACTTCATTTTCTTGGACACACAGAGAAGATAATACATAATCTTTCTTACCTGTTATTCCTGTCAGTGGTTTATTTCCATTCTGATAGTGTGAATCTATGGATTTCGCTAGTAATTATAACAACGCTGATCATTCGCACACCCAATCAGCCACATAATCAGACAGCGATTGCCATTCATCCGTTCGGTTTTACTCCACTCAGCTCGTATAGCCCTGTCCCCTTTTGTCTGTGGAAAGTTTATTTCTAGATGCGACGAGGGTTCTCCTGACAGAGACATCGCGTACACTATGCATGCATTCAAAAGTCAGCTTATGATTCATTCAGAAATCAACTTAAAATGTGTTCAAAAATGTTCAAAAACCAACAGAGAAGCGTTTCAAAATCATATGACTAATTGATAGGCAAACGTGCGCTGGATGCTAGGTGCTTTGTGAGACAAGTTTTTTTCCTCAAGAATATGAATTTGGCGCTCCCTTTTCCCGGTAGTATCTAGCTGCTTGCTTGCACAGCCAACAGCCACATTCCTGTCGACAGAAGCAGGAGAATCTACTACTCAAACGTGACTCTACTGCGCATGCGCATGAGCCCGCGCGTAAACTGCTAAAACAAATCGAATGTAAACAGTTGCGACTTCACGCTCATTGGAGGCAATGTGTTGTTATGAAGCACTGCATAGTCTTCCTAAAGCCTTTGACAGATTTTCAATTGGCAGACGCTTGCATGAGCACTTGTGTCGTCGGTGTACATGGCACATTTCCTTTGCAATTTAAGTTATTTTCGTTTTTTTCTTTCGTTTATGTTTTATTGTTGAAGTATTATTCTGCAGTAGCGAGATACAGTAATATCCTTTGTTAGTGTGTCGGTTCTTACTAGTCAAAATTACAAAAATTTAACTGAAAACTAAAACAATGAAAAATTCCCGGAATTCTAAAAATAGCCCAGGTTTTTCCTGGTTTTCTCCCAGATGAAAAAAATCCCGGGTTTTTCCCGGATCTCCCGATTGTCCTGGGTCGTAGACACCCTGTATACACATATGTGGTGAGAGTGACAGATTACACCAAACGTTACACATAGAAAGTGAAAACAAATTAAAAACCAGTGAAAATGTCTATGAATGTTACATGCGTATGGTACCTACATCATTGCTTGAACTTAAACTATGGTGTATCACACTCAAAATATCTGGTCCACAGACCTAGATGGCTTTTTCATTGTGGCTAAAATACTCTTCTAAACTGTAAAATGATCTTTCCAGTAGAAATTGCTTCAGGTGCTCCCTAAAGGAGTAATGGTTATCAAATTTGTTTTTAATGTCTGGAGGGAGAACATTAAAAAACATTAAAAAAACTTTTGCACCAGAGAACTGCACACCCTTTTGCACCATAGTCAGGTTTTTACATTCATTGTGGAAATCATACTTTCTCCTGGTATCATATCCATGGTATTCGCTATTTCTTTTATGAAACTCAGTATTTTTGCAGCAAGAGCCAAAATTATACTCTCCATCCATCCGTTGATATATATTCACTTTCAAGATACATCTACAGTAAAAGAAGTGTGGGACAAGCTAAAGCAAGTCTACGAAGATTCTGGTCTCTTCAGAAGGATAGGGTTATTAAAAATGTTACTGTCAACCAGACATCAGTAGAAGAATATATGTCATAGATAATTTCCACGTCACAAAATTTAAATGGCTTGAATTTTGAAGTTAAAGAAGAATGGATTGGGTGTATTCTGCTTGCAGGATTACCAGATGAATATAAGCCTATAGTTATGAGCTTAGAAAATTCAAACGTGCCGATCACAGGAGACTCCATAGAAAATAAACTACTGCAAGAAATAAACCATGAAGCTTGTAAGAAACAATCGATTAGCGATGCTGCTCTGCAAGTCAACAAGAAAAAGAGCAATGTAATATTCAAAAAGGGTCCCAGGTGCCATAACTGCAACAGGTACAGGCATATGGCTAAAAACTGTCACAGCAAGAAGAAGAAGAACGTAAAAACTTCGGCCAAGACAGCCAGCTACCAGACGTTTCTCACAAAAACAGCTGCAGGTAAAGATACACGGACAGTATGGTACATAGACTCAGGCGCATCTGCGCACACCCTTGTAATGATAGTAGTGTTGAAGCATTGACAGGCTCGCAAGTTTTAATAGCAAATAATGAAAACTTACCTGTAAAAGGTATAGGATTTTCATTTGTAGATGTTCTAACTGGTAACAAGAAAGGTAGAATCAAAGTAGAGTATATTCTGTATGTGCCTCAGCTAAGCACAAATCAACTGCCTGTTACTAAAATAGTAGAAAAAAGTCATTCGATTTTATTTGACAAACAAGGCTGTCATATTTACGATGCATGGAAAAGTATGGTTGTTAGCACAGTCTAACGTAACAGTCGCGACACTTCGCCTCGATTTTGTTGCCTACTGCACCAGCAGCGTGCCAAGCAGCCAGTAAGTTAATCTGTTGAGTATGGCGCGATTGTGAAAGCGAATAGTAGTTGTGTATTATAGTTTGTAGTATAGTTTTTACAAATGGGAGCATAGCGTAGCACAATAAATTGCAGCAATAACAAGAAGAAGATAGCACATCTGTCTTTTTTTAGGTTTCCTAAATACCCTGAGAGGTACTAAACTGCATGTCAGGATTCTCTTCAATCAATCAGTCTCCTTATTCATCGGTTAACAATATACGTTGTATGGATGTAGTCAATTACAATATAATTTCTTATCTTTAATTTGTTTCAAAAACTTGGATAATAAATATAAATATTTTATATCAGTGTATATAAATAATATTACTTTCCCATATTCAGATATTCTTCAATGCTATAAAAACTATGTGCTAGTAAAAATTGTTTAAGATCTACCTTGAATTTGTGCAATTCTTTAATTTTCTTTGTTGTAGAAGGCAATGCACTGAAAAGTATTTTGGGCTGGTACTTTACACTTTTTTGGTAGAGTGCTCCTTTGTGGGTGTCTGTGAAAATCATCCCTGTTCCTTGTTTCATGGTTATGAACCTGATTATTTAATGTTGAAAATTCCGGGTGAGTTTTCAGAAAGCATACACATTCATAGATGTGTAAGCTAGGAAGAGTCATTATTTTAAATTCTTTAAATATTTACCTGCATGACACTCTGCAGGGAACCCTTTTCATTATTCTAATAGCCCTTTTTTGAAGTTTGAAAGCTTGTTTTGCTGTACTTGTATTTCCCCAGAAGATCACACCATATCGAAGCACAGCAATGATTTCAGTGTTGCAGCATTCCCAAGGCATTCTTAGCACATAGCAGCATGTACTTAATTTTTTACTCAAAATTTCTAGATGCTTTTCCCATCTCACATGCTCATCCACCCATATACCGAGGAATTTTGTGTATGGAGCTTGTGCAATAACATAGTTCCTTAACTCAGCTTTTACTCCTCTTCTAGCTTTACTTTTAATATTATTGAAATTCATCAATACTGTTTTATCCTTATTTATGATCAAAGCATTATCACTAAACCATTTTCCTGTCTCATTTATTGTCCTAGAGACACTTTGCTGTAGATCATCCTCAGTGTATCCTTTTATAAAAATGCGAGTGTCATCAGCGAACATCACTGTTTCTGCAACTGTCAGATGGTTTGACAAATCGTTTATGTACACCAAGAACAACAGAGGGCCTAACACGGAACCCTGGGTCACCCTATAGCTAGTTTTTTTTTTAAATCTGAAAGATACTCTTTGCCTTCATGACATATTTGTACTTTCTGTTGTCTATCAGAAAGATAAGACTTGAACCATTTGAAGGCAAGTCCCCGGACCCCATAACATTCTAGTTTCATAAGCAATAAGTCATGACTGGTTAAAACAAATGCTTTAGATACATCTAAGAATATTCGACAGCTTAATTCGTACTTGTCCAAGGCATTTAGAACTATTTTCATGAATTGAAAGACTGCCGTTTCTGTGGATCTGTTCTTTCTAAACCCATTTTGAGTCTTAGTCAGTATTTTATTTTTATTCAGGAAGTCAGCCAGCCTTTCATACATTACTCCGTCAATTACTTTAGAGAAACCTGACAATAATGACACTGGCCTATAATTATTTATGTCAGCTGTACTATCCTTTTCGTGAAGTGGCTTTATTATGGAGAGTTTTAGTTTTGATGGGAACACCCCTGTCCTTAAACAAGTATTAATAATGTCAGTTAGGTGAGTATCTATACTGGTAGAACTATGTTTGAACACCTTGTCTGGAGTTCCATCAATACCACAAGACATTTTATTTTTTAGTTTATTAATAGCATTTGTAACTTCACATTCTGTTACTGGGTACAGAAACATAGTCTTTTCACAAATTGGTACTTTTATGTTTGTGTTGTTTGAATTGCACAGACTTTTAATTAGGTTCGGTGCTATTTTCGCATAATGTTCATTGAATATATTGGCTACCTGTTGACTATCTTCTATCACTTTACCCTCACTTTTAATTTTGAAATTATGGGTCTTGGTTTTACATTTTCCTATGCTATTGTTTATAACCTTCCAAATCGATTTTGATTTATTGCTTCCATTATTAATGTATGAATCATTGCTTAGCCTTTTTGGTGCCTGTAAAACTTTCCTATAGACCCTTCTATATTTCCTATAGTATGGTTTTATTGTCATATTTATTTTCGCATGTTTGCTTAGGTTTCTAAGGGTGGTTGGTGATTTTTTTAATCCCTTGGGTTACACATGTGTTTGTCTTACCACTGACTTCAATTCTTTTTAACAGGAATGCTGCATCGTAACAATATTTATAATCAGTGAGAAAACTGTCATACTTTTTGTCAGCATCATCAGTTTGTTCTATGCCCTACTGCATCCATACTATTAAATACCCTTGTGTTGTTTGCATGAATAAGTCTTCTTTGTACATATTTTTCAGTGACTGTGTATTTCTTATTGTTCTCATTCCTTATCATCATTTTTAAAGCCATATGGTCAGCCTGTATCTGTTACTTTAACACTATACTCACAGCTGTGTTTGTTGGTAAATATCTGATCAAGTGTTGTTTCAGACCCATCCCCATATCTGATAATTTCCTGCACTGTACGTTGCATGTTGTATGTGTTAAACAGATTTAATAATTGTACCTTGTGCTTATTACTTTTGTTAAAATTAATGTTAACGTCACCAAGAACTATTGTGCATTTTGACCTGCCTCTCACTTCATTTAAATGATCTTCTATATAAGAATTGGGTAAAGTCACCTGATGGGTACCTATAGATGCATGCAATGATAGTTTGGCAGTCTGTAAGTTCGCAAATACAAAATCTTTTTCTGTGCATTTCACCTTGCTAAGTTTTACCTACTTAGATTTAACATTACTTCTAACATAGATGCATACACCTCCACATTTATACTTACTAAATCAAAGTCTGGTATATTTGCTGCACAGATCTGAGTGTCCCGAAGCCAGTGCTCACTGATACACAGCACAGAAACTTCCTTAAGGTTACAGCTTAAAATTACTTCCAGCTCACACATTTTGTTGCCTAGTCCTTGTACATTCTAATACTCACAATACCATCACTGTATATTTTTAAAAGCATTCTGTGTACAAGAGCACATATGAAAAATCTACGTACAAATGAGGACTGCCATAATTATAATACTAGAACTTGTAAGAATTTGTATGTAGAAAGGGTAAGGACAACACAAACCCAAAAGCATGTAAGTTATTTTGGAATAAAAGTCTACAATGCTCTGCCAGTGTACATGAAGGCAATAATAGATGAAGTAAAATTTAAGACTGAGCTTAAAAATTACCTTTTAAGCAAAACTTTCTATGATGTAGATGAGTACTTTGATTGTGTGTAAATTTATTGCCAAAAAATTTAATTTATATGTCTAAATTTGTACTTTTAAAAAAATGCCTTGAAAGTGATATTCCATTATTATGTCTGTAGTACTTGTACTAGTATGATAACTTTGTTGTGACAATTCCTACATCATGTAAATGATATACAGGAAGATAATAAAATGAAATGAAATGAAATGAAATGAAAAGCCACCTAGATTTGGTGCACAGATCACTTTAGTGTCCCCTTCAGGTTTTGACCAAGTCTGACACATTTCAGGCTTGGTCAGCTTTATACGTTTCCCTGAACTGGTTCTGAGTTTTGATGCACATGTTCCAAATTGCTTATACAAGATAATTTGTTATTTACCATGCTAAGTATTTTTTGGGCCAGCAGTGTCTTTCCTATTCCACTTAGGCCTTGACCATGTCTTGTATGACAAGTTCTCGAGCAGTTACAATTGTCAGAGGGTTCATGGTTACAACTGATACATTCCTTAATATCTAAAAGCATTACATTTTTAAACTGTTTGCAAATTGTTTCGAAATATTTGTTAGGTTTGATTATTTCTGTTTACACATGATGCTTCAATTAAATCGTAACGATGAGGTATTTTAAATAATATAACATTTGTGTTTGTTAACCTGCCCAGTCTCCAGAGCTGTTGTTGCTGCAGCTGTTTCATTATGGTATACATCATTGGAACCATTATTACTGCAATCTTCAGTGTTGGTGAGGATCTGGTTGAATCTCGCTCCAGGTATCACTATGCCTTCAATTTTAGTGGTTTTTTTTTTCCATGTTGTCAGGGTCTTCATTTTTGTAGCCATCCCTCTTCCAAAACCATCAAAGTAGATTCTGATGTGTGTTGTTTTTTCTCTTCGTATTTCTTGACTCTGTGCTCTTGCAAATTACAAGTATATTGATGATTAATGTTTCGTTTTATGAATAGAAAATGGCTAGTGAATATCAGACAAGAAGATCTTATGAAAAAAGACCCTATTTACCTTTATAATAATGCTAAGTTTTGTCAGCTATGCATCGAACAAAATCAGTTCATGAATGCAGACAATAATAAAATCGTGTGGAATGCAGTTAACCACATTGTTTGACATTTCAAATACACCACCTCAACTGATGATGAAGAGGAGACTGCTGCAAAGGTTTGACAATCCGTCTAAATCTGTAAAAGACTCCTATGGCACAAAAGCAGCCAGCTCAACACTCCATATTTATTTATTTGTTTATTTATTCATCTGTGGAACAATAAATATTGTATGGATGTCGTCAGATTACAACACATGAGCACACATTTACATTTACAATTAAACAGGTTTCTCATATTTTGTGTAGTTTTTATAACTAGTCATACACATATTTAAATTACATAATATTTTGGTGATAATGTCATATGTTGCTAATAATCTACATCTATGTTAAATATTCTTTTACAGTATAACAACTTTTACTTACTAAAAAGGTTTTAAGCTTTTGTCTGAAAGTGAGGGGCTCATTTATTTCTTTAATTTCTTGTGGTAATTTGTTGTACAGTTTTATCCCATTGTAAAATATACTTTTTTGCGTCTTTGCCTTGTTCTTTCTATCTAGATGGAGGTGGTGACAAGCTCTTGTTTCATGGTCATGTATTAGGCTGTTTGTGTTGTACATGTTGAGATTTTTCTTAATGAACATTATGTTCTGAAAGATATACTCACAAGAAACAGTTAGAATTCCTAGCTTTCTAAATAATTCTAGACAGTGGGCCCTGTTGTTGCTATTTGTTATTATCCTTATGGCTCTTTTTTGTACTTTGAACACAGTTTGTATGTTACTGGCACTTGTTCCCCAAAACATGATCCCATAGCTGAGGACTGAGTGTAGATATCCGTAATATGTTATTTTAAGACAGGTATTATTGCATACTGGTGCAAGGATTCTAAGAGCATAGCATGCTGTTGATAATTTCTTTGCCAAAATGTTGACATGGTTTGTCTATTTCAGTTGGCTGTCTACATTCATCCCTAAGAATTTGGTACTTGTTACACATTCTAATTCATTATTATTAACTTTTATTCTAGTGGCATTGTGTTTTTTGTTCAATTGGAAGTTAATATAGTTAGTTTTCTTTACATTTAGGGTTACTTTATTTTTTAATGACCAGATGTGGACATCATTGAGAGCCTCATTTGCTCTTTCTGACAGTTGTGTTGGATTTTCACATGTTATTACTATGTTGCTGTCATCAGCAAAAAGTATTTTTTTCGCCATGTCTGATACTTTGTGGGAAGTCGTTAATGTATATAAGAAACAATATTGGGCCTAATACACTTCCCTGTGGGACGCCTATATTCACATTTTCTGGATCAGACAGGTGTTTTATAAGGGAATTGTTTGAAACTTGTGATATCTCAACTCGTTGAACTCTGTTTTCCAAGTATGATTTGAACCACTTCTTTGTCACACCTCTTATTCCTATTTGCCCTAATTTATGAAGTAAGATTGTTTGGTCAACTGTATCAAAGGCCTTGGACAAGTCTAAAAAGATACCACTTACATTTTCACCTTTGTCCAGTGCTTCTAAAATTACTTTAGTGAACTGTGCTATAGCATATTGTGTGCCTTTTCCGGGCCTAAAACCAAATTGGTCATTGGAAAGAAGATTATATTTATTCAGGTAATTTAGCAGTCTCGTTTTGACTAGTATTTCTATTATTTTAGAAATGATAGACAGTATAGAGATCGGCCTGTAGTTCTCTACATTTTCCACATCTCCGTTTTTAAGGATAGGTATAACTTTTGCTTGTTTTAGGTACTCCAGAAAGTATCCAGATTCGAAAGATTCATTAATTATGTCTGTTAATGGGCCCTTTATGGAGTCTATACAATCTTTAATTACGCAGAGTTTTTAGCAGAGTTAGATGTTTCCTGTTTGACGATGTTCCAGGCTGCTTTGCTCTTGTTTTCAGCTTCAAGTAATATTTTGTTGTTTGAAAGTTTTTTTGCGGCTAGCAACACCTTTCTGTAACTTTTCCTGTACTTTTTGTAGGATTGCAGAACTTCTGGGTTAGATTGATTATTTTTTATGGAGTTGAGATATCTAAGAGTTTCTGAGGATTTTTTGATACCTGTAGTCACCCACTGATTTCTCTTTGTAGTTTTAATTTGATAAAGAGTTTTGGGAAACATCTCTTCAAATCTGAGTTTAGAAATTGACATGAACTTGATAAATTTCTGATTTGCGTTGGTTTCTGCATAGACTTCCCTCCAATCTTCATATTCTAGCTGGGATTTAAACTGATGCAGGGCTGATTTGGAAAACATTCTTTTGTATGTACAAAGTTTAGGAGGAGTTTCTACATGAATGTTAGTTTTTAAGATCTGGCAGAGGTGGTCTGCTAGGCCCAGGTTTTGGACAACAATATGACATTTTTTACTATCAATATCTGTAGCTACATGATCTATCGATGAGGAGGATTCTTTCGTTATTCTAATTGGACAATTAACAAGGGAGGATATTCCATAACAGCTTAGAATATTCACATATATGTTGCTAGCCTTATCAGGCTTCATCATATTAATGTTTAAGTCACCACAGATAATTACATTTGCTTTTGGTCCAGAAACCTTGTCTAAGTTTTGATTCAGTTTTGAGAAGAATATATCAATGTCTCCACTGTGAGAGCGGTACACACAAAATATGACTAATTTTTTTGCTATGCCAGGTCCTATTATTTCAACAGCGGAAAGTTCGAAATGTTTGCCCTCACCTAGATCTAAAAGATCATATCTTACTTTAAATGACATACCTTTTTTTACATAGATACATGAATCTCCACCATTCATTGAGATTCTGCTATAGTAACATGCAAGGTCAAATGAGGCTAATGCAATGTGTTCAATTTGCTTCCCTTTGCACCAGTGTTCAGTGATACACAAAATTTGGCTATCAAATTTTTCCAATTCTACTTCTAGCTGTTGTGCTTTGTTCTTTATGGCTTGAATGTTTTAGTGAAACACTGTTAGGCATTTGTTTTCACTTATCTTGGTGGCGCCTTTCCCTTTAGACCTGATGCTAAAAAATCCTTTAGATGAGCTGGTGGCATGGTTATTGTTCTGTTGATGACAGTGGATGTGAGTCTGTTGCCGGTTTGACTTGGAAGTTGGTGTATCTGAAGGTATCTGCCTTATGTTAGTCTTGTAACTGAGGCCGGGTATCAAAAATCCTGCAGAGTTCAGAGTTTCCTGGTTCTTGTGCTTCTTCTGTTTGCTTCTGTTACTGCTGATGATGGTGAAAAGTCTTTCACTGTTGAAGACTGAGGAGCGGCCAATACTGATGAAAGGTCATTGGCTGTTGGCACATCAGGCGTTTTTTTCTTGTTAATGATGCAGTTTCGTAGTATGTAGCTGCATCTGCTGAAGCTGCTTTGGAAACTTCTGTCCTAGTTGAATCATTTATCTCAGCTGTTTTTGAAGAAAGTGGAGATTCTAGTGCTGGACCTGTTGTCAGTGATTCAGTTTCATTTTCTTGTTGGAAATTTTCAGTTGCTGTATTTGGTGGTGGAAGTGGTATGGTCGTGCTATTCTTGTCCTTAACTGCCTTCACTGCATTAAGGATTTCTCGACAAATGAATGATTTTCCGAGTTAATTTCTGTGAAGCCCATGCCTTGTAAAATGACTTCTCTCTGCGGATGGTACGTCCACATATATGGCATTTGGGAGGCTTCGGCAGATTCTCCCAAATTTCCTATTAGTAACTGTGATTTCTTTGTTGACACAGGATTCTTCTAAAAGATCATGTCTTTGTGGGATACTGGCAATGAAGAAGTTAACATCTGTAATTTTCTGTAATGTACTTCTTAGAGCTCTTGTGGCGAGTTTGCCCTCGTTCCTATGAACATCATTAGCACCTCCTATTATTAGACAGTTGCTTCCCAGCTTCAAAGAATGTTCACAGTCTTTTAAAACTTCGCGCAAAGGGGCACCCGGTTTCGTTATTCCACTAACCTTGAATATAGTTTGCATGTTACACAAAATGTCGGCTATGCCCTTTCCATGACTGTCTGAAAGTATGAAAATATCTTCTTTTTTCTTCTTACCTGTATTGGTAGATATCTTGTTTGCACAATAAGTATGTTCCATGTATTTTCTGGTATTTCCTTTCTTGTTATTACAGGACTTCGTAGGCCTACTGAAATGATTTGTGGTCGCTGCATTTGATGAAAGTACTTCCTTTCTTTGGCTCTTTTTCAAATATTTCATATTCATCACACGTTAAAAATTCAAACTTATTTGCTTGTGGGAGACGAAAGTTGTTTTCGTTAGGATTAACACGACAAAACTTTTTAGGCCTGACGAAAAATATTATTTAAAGGCAAGAAAACATTTTATTAGCTTTGTAATTACACCCTGGATACGAAAAAAACACATTTACTGTAAGAAAATACACAGAAGTTACACACAAGCCAAGAATAAAGATATTGACAGAGAGTCATGGAGCCGCACATAAATATAGACGTCAAGGAATTTTTTCTTTCCTTTTAACACTTCCTCCAAAAGAAAAAATCATGAAATTATTGCTTTGTCTCTTGCATGCCAATTTCTGAACATAGAAAATTAAATCGAACTCGTTCAAGAGGTTTCGTCAAAATATCTGCCAACTGGTTGTGTCCATCAATGTGTTCCAAGAAAATCTCACCGTTCAGATATCTTTCACGAACATAGAAATGTCGGACCTCTATATGTTTAGAACGTCGATGGTATTCTGGATTTTTTGCCAACTTCAATGCACTAGCATTGTCAATGTAAAGAACTGGAGGTTGCCCCGACATTTCCACTAATTCTGACAGTAGACGACGTAAACAAACTAACTCTTTTGCTCCTTCACTAGCTGCAATTATTTCCGCCTCGGTTGTGGATGTGGCCACTACTTTCTGCAACTGACTTGTCCATGACACTGCACCACCTTTGTAATTACACCCTGGATACGAAAAAAAAAACACATTTACTGTAAGAAAATACACAGAAGATACACACAAGCCAAGAATAAAGATATTGACAGCAGAGTCATGGAGCAGCACATAAATATAGACGTCAAGGAATTTTTTCTTTTCTTTTAACAAGGCCTAATAAAGTTACCGTTTTGTTCGTTTACAACCGTTTCACTACCCTTTGAATGGTCTATCACTTCTTCCAGCTTCTGTACACTATCTATCACTGATTCAAGCTTCTCTACATATAGTTTAGCTAACATAAGATCATATTTTAACGAAGAAGTCGTGCATTCTTCTTCGCATTCCGTTTGTAAATACACGATATGACGATAGTTACAGTGCACATTTCCAGTCACAGGTCATGTTTTTTCCTCTAAGACATTTAAACAATGACGATGGATCCATTTCTGTGACCACGAACATAATTTAACACCATATTTCACCTTCTTACTGCATTTTACACACACAGGATTTAAAAACTCGTAATTTTCCGCGGATCGGTTTATTAGTACGTCTACACGCGCCCCCATCTTACATGTGTACATATATCAGTGCCAGATTCATCTGAATCATCAACACAGATCAGCTTTGACGATGAAGTGGTAAAATTAGGTGCAGTTATTCGTGTATAGAAAAAGCGCATGGAGTATCAGAACGTGCAGATCACTAGGCTTTGTGCAAAACTGTTGTGGCAAAAGGAAAGTGCCTATCATTTCAAGTACAGGCAGCAACAGAAACTGTATCAGAAGTATCAAGTGAAGAAGGACAAACAAATTTTGAAAACTATAGGATCCCAATATTTAAAAAAAGTTACCCTTGGCTTGTTGTTAAACCAGATCAGCACGCCATCTGCAGGATGAAAAGACAAAACTAAGCTGTTTGCTCTAAATTTATTATATTACAACACTCAGGCACACAGGTTTTGTCAGAATGTTTTTTGTTTCCAACAGTGTGTACATTACAGAGGTATGTGGAAGGCATAAAAATAAAATGTGGGATGAATGACAATTTGTTCCACCTTTTAAAGCAGAAAGTACAGCATTTCTGCGATACTGATAAACTAGTGCATACGTCATTGGATGAAAAATCTCTAATGGCAGATTTAACATACGACAGCATTTCTGACAGTGTTATTGGCTTTGAGGACTCACAGTATATTTCTCCCACTATTTGGCAGTTGCTGTCCCACTTAGAGTAATATAAAGGTGAAGGTCGTACTTGTGGCAACAGGCGACAATGACTAAAACACAGTAGGCCTGTGGAACGACAAATGGGGTGTCGATCCCTTTTGCATGTCTGTGCTTCTTATGTGTGAATCTATGTGTTTATATTTCGTTGATATCAACGTGATAAGCTGCAGTTCTATCCAACGTCACAAGTGTTTCTTCACGAATGTATTGTAACTTGTCACTCGATTCATGAGTTTTATCCCTACTTGTGCTTATTTTAGAATCATTTTTAGGAACATCTAAGTCTACAGCTGACAAACGGTAACAACTTTTACAGCAGTGAGTGTGGTTGCTAGTGTCTTATTGTTGTTGTTGTGGTCTTCAGTCCTGAGACTGGTTTGATGCAGCTCTCCGTGCTACTCTATCCTGCGCAAATTGCTTCATCTCCCAGTATGTACCACAGCCTACATCCTTCTGAATCTGCTTAGTGTATTCATCTCCTGGTCTCCCTCTACGATTTTTACCCTCCAATACTAAATTGGTGATCCATTGATGCCTCAGAACATGTCCTACCAACCGATCCCTTCTTCTAGTCAAGTTGTGCCACAAACTCCTCTTCTCCCCAATTCTATTCAATACCTCCTCATTAGTTATGTGATCTATCTATCTAATCTTCAGCATTCTTAATGTAGCACCACATTTTGAAAGCTTCTATTCTCTTCTTGTCCAAACTATTTATCGTCCATATTTCACTTCCATACATGGCTACACTCCATACAAATACTTTCAGAAATGACTTCCTGCACTTAAATCTATACTCGATGTTAACAAATTTCTCATCTTCAGAAACGCTTTCCTTGCCATTGCCAGTCTAAATTTTATGTCCTCTCTACTTCGGCCATTATCAGTTATTTTGATCCCCAAATAGCAAAACTCATTTATTACTTTAAGTGTCTCATTTCCTAATCTAATTCCCTCAGAATCACCTGACTTAATTCGACTACATTTCATTATCCTTGTTTTGCTTTTGTTGATGTTCATCTTATACCCTCCTTTCAAGACACTGTCCATTCCATTCAGCTGCTCTCCCAAGTCCTTAGCTGTCTCTGACAGAATTACAATGTCATTGGTGAACCTTGAAGTTTTTACTTCTTCTCCATGGATTTTAATACCTACTCCGAATTTTTCTTTTGTTTCCTTTACTGTTTGCTCAATATACAGATTATAGCATCGGGGAGAGGCTACAACCCTGTCTCACCCCCTTCCCAACCACTGCTTCCGTTTCATGCCCCTCGACTCTTATAACTGCCATCTGGTTTCTGTACAAATTGTAAATAGCCTTTTACTTCCTGTATTTTACCCCTGCCACCTTCAGAATTTGGAAGAGAATATTCCAGTCAACATTGTCAAAAGCTTTCTCTAAGTCTACAAATACTAGAAACCTAGGCTTGCCTTTTCTTAATCTAACTTCTAAGATAAGTCACAGGGTCAGTATTGCCTCACGTGTTCCAACATTTCTACAGAATCCAAACTGATCTTCCCCGAAGTCGGCTTCCACCAGTTTTTCCATTCGTCTGTAAAGAATTCATGTTAGTATTTTGCAGCCATGACTTATTAAACTGATAGTTTGGTAATTTTCACATATCTCAACACCTGCTTTCTTCGGGATTGGAATTATTATATTCTTCTTGAAGTTTGAGGGTATTTCACATGTCTCATAAATTTTGCTCACCAAGTGGTAGAGTTTTGTCAGGACTGGCTCTCCCAAGGCTGTCAGTAGTTCGAATGGAATGTTGTCTAATACCAGGGCCTTGTTTCGACTTAGGGCTTTCAGTGCTCTGTCAAACTCTTCACACAGTATCATATTTCCCATTTCATCTTCATCTGCATCCTCTTCCATTTCCATAATATTGTCCTCAAGTACATCGCCCTTGTATAGACCCTCTATAAACTCCTTCCACCTTTCTGGTTCAAATGGCTCTGAACACTATGGGACTTAACATCTGAGGTCATCAATCCCCTAGAACGTAGAACTACTTAAACCTAACTAACCTAAGGTCATCACACACATCCATGCCCGAGGCAGGATTCGAACCTGTGCCTAGAACCGCTCGACGACACTGGCCGGCTCCACTTTTCTGCTTTCCCTTCTTTGCTTAGAACTGGGTTTCCATCTGAGCTCTTGATATTCATATAAGTGGTTCTCTTTTCTCCAAAGGTCTCTTTAATTTTCCTGTAGGCAGTACCTATCTTACCCCTAGTGATATAAGCCTCTACATCCTTACATTTGTTCTCTAGCCATGCCTGCTTAGCCATTTTGCACTTCCTGTCAATCTCATTTTTGAGACGTTTGTATTCCTTTTTGCCTGCTTCATTTATTGCATTTTTATATTTTCTCCTTTCATCAATTAAATTCAATATTTCTTCTGTTACCCAAGCATTTCTACTAGCCCTCGTCTTTTTACATACTTGATCCTCTGCTGCCTTCACTACTTCATCCCTCAAAGCTACCCATTCTTCTTCTACTGTATTTCTTTCCCCCATTCTTGTCATTTGTTCCCTTATGCTCTCCCTGAAACTCTGTACAACCTCTGGTTTAGTCAGTTTATCCAGGTCCCATCTCCTTAAATTCCCATCTTTTTGTACTTTCTTCGGTTTTAATCTACAGTTCATAACCAATAGCTTGTGATCAGAGTCCACATCTGCCCCTGGAAATGTCTTACAATTTAAAACCTGGTTTCTAAATCTCTGTCTTACCATTATATAACCTATCTGATACCTTCTAGTATCTCCAGGCTTCTTCCATGTATACAACTTTCTTTCATGATTCTTGAACCAAGTGTTAGCTATGATTAAGTTGTGCTCTGTGCAGAATTCTACCAGGCGGCTTCCTCTTTCATTTCTTACCCCCATTCCATATTCACCTACTATGTTTCCTTCTCTTCCTTTTCCTACTATCGAACTCCAGTCACCCATGACTATTAAATTTTCGTCTCCCTTCACTATCTGAATAATTTCTTTTATCTCATCATACATTTCTTCAATTTCTTTGTCATTTGCAGAGCTAGTTGGCATATAAACTTGTACTACTGTAGTAGGCGTGGGCTTCCTGTCTATCTTGGCCACAATAAGGCGTTCACTATGCTGTTTGTAGTAGCTTACCCGCACTCCTACTTTTTTGTTCATTATTAAACCTACTCCTGCATTACCCCTATTTGATTTTGCATGTATAACTCTGTATTCACCTGACCAAAAGTCTTGTTCCTCCTGTCACCAAACTTCGCTAATTCCCACTATATCTGTCATGAGCAAACGGAATGTTCTGACTAGACCAACTATATGATCGAAATTTTGAAGGAAATTCCATATTGCAGGCAAATAGTGCCAACTTGTGGCGTAAAAGACTATGGGCAACTTGTGGCATAAAAGACTATGTCATCTGCATTCTGAAGCTATGGATGCACTTTGTAATGGCCTGGCTAGTGGAATTTCACATGAGGGAACAATACATACTCCCTGTGCAATTTTCTTAGAGGGAAAACAAACAAGTCTTTCATTTCCACGATCTAGCTCAAGAGCCACAGAAATTCTCAATCTGGTTCACTCAGATTTGTGTGGGCCGATGCAAACTAGATCAATTGGAGGATCCAATTACTTCCTTACTCTAATTGATGATTATTCCATTCCAGGAAAGTATCTGTATATTTCCTCGGAAATAAACATCAAGTAGCACAACTGATACGAGACTTCAAAAATCTAGTAGAAAGGCAAACTGGAAAAAGGATCTGCACTCTACGCACCGATAATGGCACAGAATATGTGAATGATAATCTGATAACATTTTTCAGAAAGGAAGGAATCCGACATCAGACCACAGCGCCATATGCACCAGAACAAAACGGAGTTGCTGAGCTTTACAACTGTACAATATTAAAAAAGCAAGATGCTTGCTCTTTGAAGCAAATTTGCCAAATAAATTCTGGGCAGAAGCAGTCTCCACAGCAGTTTATTTAATTAACAGGTCCCCGACTACTGCACTAAAGAACAAGACCGCAGAGGAAGCTGGGACAAACAAGAAGCCGAATCTTAAGCATCTTAGAATATTTGGAAGCAAGGTATATGCTCACATTCCAAGAGCCAACAGACGAAAACGGGACAAAAAAAGTGTTGATTTAATTTTTATTTATTTATTTTTTATTTGGTATGCATATTCCATAGATCCGTACATGCGAGTGATTCGCCTGGATGTGGAACGTGTCAATACAATTGTACAAATACAATTAATGCTACAGAATAGTAATATAATTCAATGATATAGATATTACAAGCTGTCATTAAACTAGTATAGCAATTCTCAATATAACATTATAACTATAACATTAACACTATAACATTAACATAATATTGTATCATCCATCTAATAACTAAGAGACTAAATACATCTATTATTAAGGGAGGGCATTACTTCTGGAAAAGAATTCATCTAACGAGTACAGTGGATGGTCGAGCAGGTATTTTTTTAACATACCTTTGAACAGCGTTTCATTTTCTATTGTACATTTAATATAATTAGGCAATGCATTAAAAGTCTTTATAGCCGCATACTTTACTCCCTTCTGTACAAGTGTATTTTGGTAGGATACTGCGAAGATTCAAATCATACAGACTTTTTGAACCTAACTGTCAGAGAATCATAAAAACGAGAGATGTGATTTTTGATGAAGATACTTCGAACCAGTGCAAAGAGGGAACTGAGTCAAAGGAATCAAGTTGACAGAACAAACTCAGAGAAAAATTTAAGTTGAAAGATCTTGATGAAGTTACAAACTGTTTAGGCATCCGAATTACTAGAAACTGCAAAGAAGGTTGTTTGTGGATGGATCAGACACACTATGTGGAACAAATTCTTAACAGATTTAATATTTATTTATTTATTCTTTGCCCATGGATTCCAGCTGAAAATCCAGCTGAGAGTATTGGGTGTGTCATACAATAGGCTATTAACATCAAACTTGATTTCATTATATATAAATGAAACAGATAATTGAACAGAAATAGTCTATAAGCATACAAAGGTATTATATGTTTCACATTATATACACACACAAATCCAAACAACATACAGAAATGATGATTTTTAAAGGTACATTTCAGTAATGATATAACATATTTAAACACCATCTTAGTATTCACTCAAACCGTATATACATTTCTCTGTGTATATACAGTTTGAGTGAAAGAGTGTAACCCAATATGTACACCACTGGATGGTAATCAGATGCTCACTCATGATATGTGTCCAAAAACAGAACAAGAGCAACAAGTTATGAGGAACATACACTATCATGAAGCAATAGGTAGTTTAATATATTTTCAATTAGGAACAAGGCCGTACCTAGCCTTTTTGATAGGAATTGTTAGCCGTTTTTGTAATAATCCAGGCATACCACACTGGCAAGCAGTCAAAAAACCTTCAGATATCTAAAAGGCACTAAGGATATGAAACTTTTGTTTTCTAACACAGAGGACTGCCACATAGTACGTTACTGTGATGCAGATTGGGCCGGAGATTCTGAAGACAGAAAGTCAACAGCTGAATATCTCTTTAAATCTCAAGGAGCAGTGATATCTTGGCAGTGTAAGAAGCAGCCAACAGTGGCCTTATCTACAACTGAGGCAGAATATATGGCTCTGACCTCAGCATGTCAGGAGGCTCTATGGCTTCAAAGGCTATGCAATGAAATATCACCAAACCCCAAAAAAGACCCTGTCAAACTATTATGTGACCACAAGGCAGCAATTCACCTGTCTAAGACTAGCAGCTGAGTTGAAACAAAACATATAGATACAAGACACCACTTCATAAAGGAAAAAATAGAGTTAGCACAAATTACTGTGGAGCACATACTTTCAGACCAAATGCTGGCAGATATGATGACAAAATCTCTGACAAAGCTAAGCCATCATCTACCACTACAAGGTTTTTGACTAAGACAGTACTTTTTTGTTGTGTGTGTGTGTGTGTATCTTTTTTGCAGGCCTAATTCCAGTTGGGGTGTGGGATTTCAGAATCTATGCCTCCCTGGTGTGTGAATATCTTTTGTGTTGCTATGGGCAACTATAGACGATATGTTTTATTTTATTCCGTGTATTGAGCTTTATGTGTGTAATTCATGTAGCTTGCTTAATGTATTAATAAAGTTTTCCAATCAGAAACTGCCCATAAATTATTCTGCTAACAGAAAACTTGGATTTCATGGTCAAGTGACTGCTCATAAGCCACATATCACGCCGGTAAATGCCAAACGACGTCTCACTGGTGACGAATGAATAGTGGAAAAACGTTGTGTGGAGTGATGAATCACAGTACACAATGTGGCGATCCAATGACAGAGTGTGGGTATGGCGGATGCCCGGTGAACGTCATCTGCCAGCATCTGTGTAGTGCCGACAGTAAAATTCGAAGGCGGTGGTGTTATTGTGTAGTCGTGTTTTTCATCGAAGAGGCTTGCACCCCTTGTTGTTTTACGTGGCACTATCACAGCACAGGCCTACATTGATGTTTTAGGCACCTTCTTGCTTCCCACTGTTGAAGAGAAATTCGGGGATGGACATTGCATCTTTCAACACAATCGAGCACTTGTTCATAATGCACGGCCAATGGCAGAGTGGTTACACGACAAGAACATCCCTGTAGTGGACTGGCCTGCACAGAGTCCTGACCTGAATCCTACAGAACACTTTTGGGATGTTTTGGAACGCCAACTTCGCGCTAGGCCTCACAAAGTGACATTGATACCTCTCCTCACTGCAGCACTCCGTGAAGAACGGGCTGCCATTCCCCAAGAAACCTTCCAGCACCTGACTGAACGTATGCCTGCGAGAGTGGAAGCTGTCATCAAGTCTAAGGGTGGGCTAACACCATATTGAATTCCTGCATTACCAATGGAGGCTGCCACGAACTTGTAAGTCATTTTCAGCCAAGTGTCCGGATACTTTTGATCACACAGTGTATAATAGTCAGATGCACCGACTGCAAATTAAGCATCATACATCAATAGCTGTTATGATTATTTGTGTTTTTCTTTCTTAATTATACTGAAAACTAAAATGCTCTTCACCAAACTTGATTCACCTTTTTAGAGCATCTCCAATGTTCATACTGTGAACGTTATGAGTAGGCAACACATCCTTCTTTTATAATTATAGATTTAGAAAATATTTTTCTTGAGATCCCCATCATTGGCACTATACCCAAAAGAGAGGAATGAAGAGACAACATCGCATTGTTTGCTAAACGAGAACATCCGCATAGAGAGACCTCATAAACTACAAATAATGAAGTTCCCATCAAGAAAGGATACTGTCCAGGAAACCACGTGCAATGACGGAACGTGTGGGCTCAAAAAGCCATTGAAAATTATGTCCCACAAATGTCCAACGGGTTTCACGTCAAGCGATCTGGGCGACCAAATCATTCACACGAATTTTCCAGAATGTTCTTCAAACCAGTCACGAATGAATGTAACCGGTGACATGGCACATAGTCATCCATAAAAATTCCATCATTGTTTGGGAACAAGAAGTCAACGAATGACTGCAAATGATCTCCAAGTAGCCAAAAACAACCTACCCAGTCAATGACCGATTCAGTTGGAATGGAGGTCCCAGTCCTTTCCATGTAAACACAGCCAACACTATTATGGAGCCACCTCCAGCTGGCAAAGTGCCTCGTTGACAACCTGGGTCCACGGCTTCACGATGTCTGCACCACACTCGAACCCTGCTATCAGCTCTTACCAACTGTAATCGGGACTTAACCGACCACACCACAGTTTTCCAGTCATCTAAGGTGCAACTGATACGGTCACAAGCCCACAAGAGGTGCTGAAGGTGATATTGTGCTGTTAGCAAAGGCACTCGCATTAGCTGTCTACTGCCATAGCCGATTAATGCGAAAATTCGGCACACTGTCCTAATGGATATGTTCAAATCACAGGTCCCACATTGATTCCTGCGGTTATTTTACACAGTGTTGCTTGTCCGTTAGCACTGACAGCTCTATGTAAACGTTGATGCATTCGTTAAGAGAAGGTCGTTGGCCCCTATATATAATGCCCAAAATTTGGTATTCTGGGCACTCTCTTGAGAGTGCGAACCCAGGGTATTTAATTCTCTAACGATTTCCGAAATGGAATGTCCCGTGTATCTAGCTCCTACTGCAATTCCACATTCAGAGCCTGTTAATTCCTGTTGCGTGGCCCTAATCATGTCAGAAACGTTTTCACGTGGATCACCCGAGTACACACGACAGCTCTGCCATTGCACTGCTCTTTTATACTTGGCGTAAGCAATACTACCGCCATCTGTGTGTGTGTGAATAGTGCTATACCATGACCTTAGTGTATAGTTAAATAACTAATGCTCAGTATATTCCAGAATAGTGGAAGCAGGATTGCAGTGCACTTATTACTTAACTAACAGTAATACATAAACTTTTGTAGTGACTATCATTTCAGCTGCATAACAGACTGTAACATTTTCAAAGGAACTATCTGCAGAATTAATGTGATTACCACAAGAATGACATCTGTGCCTTCTTGGTGTTAACGAGACAGGTGCTTCGTATATTATAGTGAACAGGTTGATGGATGTTTCCCTTCAAATGTTAGCAGTTCTCGGTTCCATTCTCTGCTTGTTCTTGAGAGAAACCTGAGCTGGTGTAGCACGGCGGATGTTCCTGGTCGCATATTGGTGTATAGTGTATGCTCGGTTCACAGAGCAGGATGAAATATGTAAGGCTTAACCGGGGTCGTCGCTAATAAGAAGCGCCCGACGCTCCACGTTACATTTACGTACGAAGTAACCACTGACGTCATTCAATCGTAGTGGATAGCCTAACACCACAACATTCACTGAGCACCCACACCGTACTGATCATACAGTTCTTACTGTATCATCTGCTAGCAACGATTTCAATATAACTGCTACTGATGCTCTGCCAAGGAAATAGAAAAGTGCCTTATGAATGAGAATTTCTATTTGCAGTATGATATTCAAAATAACAATAAGACGTTGACAAAAGGCAGCAAACTGCATATTCTTTACACATTTTCACCATTTCTTTCTGATCTTAATTGATTTCTTGATAGTTGTGCACTAAACGGGTCCTTTCGGCTATCACAATATTCGTATGGGCATTATAGAAATTTAATTGCTTCAACACTTGATTTCCTTAACAAGTACTAGATTTTGTGTTGAATATGATTCTGAATGTGATGTTAATTTGACTTTTGAGTCCGTTTCCTGACTACTTGCGGAATGATATATGGTCTTTTCTGACAGTTGTGTTGCCTGTCCCCTGAATTCTTGGAAGAGTTGTGGCCTCTAGCGGTCACCTGATTGATTATAATATGCACCAAGATCTTCACTGTTATAACAGGAATTCTCCTTTGTTGCTTGTTCCCCATACCATACTAAGTAAAGCAAGAGAATGCTCATTCTGCTGAATAATTGGATGTACACAGTTCCTTAATAAGAATCTGTGAGGGGTAGCAACGCATGAAATGAAACAGTCCGAATATGGTGCGAGATGCGACATACTAAAAAGGACGGCAAACACAAATAATCTTTGAGCAACAATCAGTACTCACACCGCAGCCAACTCAAGGACCTCATCGGTTGGTATTCTTCCTGCTAACAGTACGGTATAAGAGTACCTTGGCAACAATGCAGAACGCGTTTGTCATCTCTGTGAACAAAGAGTTACTTTCTACATGGCACAGAATAATCCGGCTGAATTCACTTGATTTATTTGTATTATTCTCTCTGAATATTGTGCGTGGTTTACACAGAAGATGGGAAGTGATGTTATCAGTTTATGGTTTTGAGTCCAAGAAAGTGTTCCACTCAGAAATTGCAACTAATGAGAGAAGGTAACTGTAACAAGCAGAAGTGCTTTGTTGGCACTGCACATTTTAACGATTTTGATCGAGATAACCTTACGCTGCAGTTTTCTTCTTCGGCACATCAGTGAAGAAGTGTGCACACAATCAGCTAAGCGAAAGATTCCTGCAATACGCGTGATTATAAACGCCGACGTCCGGATTTTCCCTTGCGAGAGAGCGCGTTTACAAGATCGTGTGCCGACTAGATCTAGATTCGCATATTTTACTGCTTACGCCGCGTGTGAGTAATTTTTCATTGATTGTATGAGTAGCCGTTCGTATTGTGATATTTTATAAAATTTCAAACATTTGCTAGTGTCGCGACGAAGTTGTACTGTTATCGTCCACTTTAGACTTAAACTTGCGCCCTTTTAAAATTTTCAGAACGGTAGACCTATCCTCATTCAAAACAATAGTTTTCTAATTTTATTGTACAATTACGTGAGAAATATTTATTATGAGAATTTTCGGATGCTTGCAAAACATATTTTCTCAAGTTACTGTACGAGTTTTCTGGATAAGGTTTGAATTTATTTCGTAGCAAATCAGCGTTTGTGGTTTACAGTTCAGCCGTAGAGTACATCCCTCCTGAATTTCATTGTATATCAACGCAAATAAACGTGCATTTTTGGAAGCTACCATTGTCTTTTTCATAATCTATGAGCAATTTGTACAAATCGGCGTTTGTGTTTTATTTAGTGTGGCAGATTTTCTAACACACTGCGTTACATTTAGTTTTCCTTTAAAGAGGTGTAGCCCCATAATTACCTGCATTTATCGTAAATTTATTCTATTTTCGAGTTTGCTTACTATAATTAACATCAAAGCGTTTTAGGAAACTAGAAATTTTTACTACAGGTTTTTGTGTTGCCTTAATAGAAATCTCGTTTTGTGTATTTGCTCGAGTTCTTATAAGGAGTGAGCACTTTTTAGCTCAACTGATTAAAAGGTAATCAGGGGCTTAATTTAAAGTTATTTGTTCCCTACGTTATAATACATCACTCCAGCCAAATAATCCTGCCTCGGGATGGATGTGTGTGATGTCCTTCGGTTAGTTAGGTTTAAGTAGTTCTGTCTAGGGGACTGATGACCTCAGATGTTGAGTCCCATAGTGCTCAAAGCCATTTGAAGCCAGCAAAAACACAGTCCCATAGTGAATGCTGTTCTCAAACACGGGACGAGTTGGCTGACTTATGTAAGTAGCTGGAAATTGTCCCTGACTACTGTAAAACAACTGACAGCTGCTGTGAATTGGTGTGTTGGAAGAGCTCCTGAGAGTCTGTGATACGTGTACCAGAGGTACCTCAAGTTATATCCTCTCCTGCGGATCCTGCCCCCTCGGCAGATAGTACAGTTTCTGCCATTACTCTACTCTACTTGACTGTCTTTACATGAGACTGAGCCAGTGGAACTCACTTCAACCGGTTTAGGGGAACTCGTTTTGCCCAGTGTCGGGAGGAGGCAAACACAAAAGTGCAGGCATCTATTAATCGTCAGCAGTTCAGACAAACAGTGAATGATGATACCTCTTATGGAAATGGAGCAAGGGACAGAAAAGGACACCAGTTGCAATCAGTGTGTATGCCTGGGGCCTCATTCAATATTTTGAAGAGGCTATTCCGGCAGTCACGGAGAGAACAGTGTGCAGCCAGCTGCAGATCGTGGTGCACGTTGCACGTGATGCCTGTCGTCTGGGCTTGGAAGTCACTCTTGGCTCATTCCGACGACTGGCAGAGAAGATTGAGAAGAGCAGCCTTGTGCACGGAGTTTCAACAAAGCTCACAATTTGCTGCATTGCCCCCAAAAATGATCGTGGCACTTTGGTTCTGAGTCGAGTGGAAGAACTGAACCGGAGACTTCAAAGCTTCGGTGACAAGCTAGGCTGCAACTTCGTGGACTTGCACGGTAGGTTGACAACTGTAGGGTCTCGCTAAATGCATCAGGTGTGCACTATACGTCAGAGGCTGCCACTCAGGTAGCTGACTCTGTGTGGAGTGCACACAATGGTTTTTTTAGATTAGGCAACTCTCCATGCAATCCAGATGGTGATAACTGCAGAAAACCCAGAAATATCAGTGTAAGATCAAAAGAAGTGTCTCCTGCAGGTGATAGCATTAAAATCCTAATGGTTAACTGCTATAGCAATCGTAACAAAGGATCAGAGTTTTAAAGTGCTCATGAAAAGCAGTGAAGCTTACGTAATACTAGGTACAGAAAGCTACATGAACTTGAAATTGATAGCAGTGAGATTTGTGGGGAAAATTTAAGTGTATATTGAAAGGATAGGCAACTGGGAATTGGAGGTGACGAATTTATCACAGTAGAGAAGAAACTCAAATCCACCGGGATAGATACTGAAGCTGCATGTGAGATTGATTGTTTGGGAAAGATCCAGTATCAGGATTGGGCATAAAATGATAATTGGATCCTTCTCTTGCCCTCCAGACTCATCTCCTGATGTAACTGAAAACTTTAGAGGAAACCTGAGTTCACTTGGACATAAGTTCGCCAGTCATACTTTAATCATTGGAGGAGACTTTGGTCATCCAACAACTAGTTGGAAAGATTACAGTGCTGCTAGTGGTGAGCGTAATGAGACATCCTGTAAAACTTTACTAGATGCCATCTCTGAAAACTACATAATAGTTGGCCATGCACTGGATGGATGTGTACCCAATAGAACACTTCATAATTGGAGGGAACCTCTGTGATATACTCTCACTGTAAAGAAACTTCTAATGAAACAAAGATTACTGCAGAAGTGTAGCACTATAGATATAGAGATGTTGAATGAAATACATTTGGCTGTCAAGAGAACAATGTGTGATGCTTTCAATGACTACTATAGCTGAATATTGTCAAGTGATCTTTCACAGAACCCAGAGAAATTCTGGTCATATGTAAAGGCTGCAAAGTTAGTGTCCAGTAACTGGCAAATGGGACAGTAACTGAAAATGAGGGTAGCAAAGCAAAAGATGACATATTTAACTGTGTTTTCAAACGTTCCTTTCTAAAGGAAAACCCAGCATAATTGCCCCAATTTAATCCTCATACAACTGAAAAGGCGAATGAAATAAGTATTTGTGTAAGTCACATTTAGAAATAGTGAAATCGTTAATACGGAACAAAGCTCCTGGGCCTGACAGAATTCTTGTCAGATTATATACGGTCATTCCACGTCAAGGGGACAAGGGTCCCCACTCGACCATCTCCACATCTAATAAAATTTGGTGTGAAGGTCCTATATGGTCTTTTGAAGCTCATATACCAAATTTCAGTTCAGTATCTTCAGTGGTTGAGTTTTTAGGGGCTTTTAAAGAGAGGCTACTCATCTTCGCATCAAATACAAAGATGCAAATGTGCCAAGTTTGCTAGGCTTTTTTACAAGTTCTAGCGCACATTTGGTCACT
Organism: Schistocerca americana; assembly: GCF_021461395.2. Classification (NCBI taxonomy): domain Eukaryota; kingdom Metazoa; phylum Arthropoda; class Insecta; order Orthoptera; family Acrididae; genus Schistocerca; species Schistocerca americana. The sequence goes on from NC_060125.1 coordinate 40,989,865, forward strand.
TTTTTTAATATACATAGACAACTTTTTATGTTGAATCACACCATGGCAAAAATTTGGGATTTAGCCACACCTAAATATAGTTACAAGCCTCTAAAGTGGCTAAAAAATTCATCGTACTATTCTGAGACCCAAGGCTTGAATGACCAATGCTACTCTTCATATGAACCAACCACACCAAAACTTCAGATTAGATTAGATTAGATTAATACTAGTTCCATGGGTCATGAATACGATATGTCGTAATGATGTGGAACGAGTCAAATTTTCCAATACATGACATAATTAAGTTAATTTAACAACATACTTAAGTTAATATAACAACTTTTTTATTTTTTTGTGGTTTTTTAATTTTTTTTATAATTTTTTTCTTAATTTATATCTAAAAATTCCTCTATGGAGTAGAAGGAGTTGTCATTTAGAAATTCTTTTAATTTCTTCTTAAATACTTGTTGTTTATCTGCCAGACTTTTGATACTATTTGGTAAGTGACCAAAGACTTTAGTGGCAGTATAATTAACCCCTTTCTGTGCCAAAGTTAGATTTAATCTTGAATAGTGAAGATCATCCTTTCTCCTGGTATTGTAGTTATGCACACTGCTATTACTTTTGAATTGGGTTTGGTTGTTAATAACAAATTTCATAAGAGAGTATATATATGCTGAGAAGCTACTGTGAATATCCCTAGACCCTTAAATAAATGTCTGCAGGATGATCTTGGGTGGACTCCAGCTATTATTCTGATTACACGCTTTGTGCAATAAATACTTTATTCCTCAGTGATGAATTACCCCAAAATATGATACCATATGAAAGCAATGAGTGAAAATAGGCGTAGTAAGCTAATTTACTAAGATGTTTATCACCAAAATTTGCAATGACCCTTATTGCATAAGTAGCTGAACCCAAACGTTTCAGCAATGTGTTTCTTCCGATTTAATCTTTCATCAATGGACACACCTAAAATTTTGGAATATTCTACCTTAGCTGTATGCTTTTGATTAAGGTCTATATTTATTAATGGCGTCATACCATACACTGTACGGAACTGTATGTACTGTGTCTTATCAAAATTCAGTGAGAGTCCGTTTACAAGGAACCACTTAGTAATTTTCTGAAAGACAGTATTGAAAATTTCATCAGTTAATTCTTGTTTGTCAGGTGTGATTACTATACTTGTATCATCAGCAAGGAGAACTAACTTTGCCTCTTCATGAATATAGAATGGCAAGTCATTAGTATATATTAAGAACAACAAAGGGCCCAAGACTGACCCTTGTGGAACCCCATTCTTCATAGTTCCCCAGTTTGAGGAATGTGCTGATCTTTGCACATTATGAGAACTGCTTATTTTTTCTGCACTCGTCCAGTTAGGTATGAATTGAACCATTTGTGCACTATCCCACGCCTGCCACAATATTTGAGCTTGTCTAGCAGAATTTCATGATTTACACAATCAAAAGCCTTTGAGAGATCACAAAAAATCCCAATGGGTGGTGTTCGGTTATTCAGATCATTCAAAATTTGATTGGTGAAAGCATATATGGCATTTTCTGTTGAAAAACCTTTCTGGAAACCAAACTGACATTTTGTTAGTACTTCATTTTTACAGATATGTGAAGCTACTCTTGAATACATTACTTTCTCAAAAATTTTGGATAAAGCTGTTAGAAGGGAGATCGGACGGTAATTGTTGACATCAGATATATCCCCCTTTTTATGCAAAGGTATAACAATAGCATATTTCAGTCTATCAGGGAAAATGCCCTGTTCGAGAGAGCTATTACACGGGTGGCTGAGAATCTTATCTGTTGAGAACAAGCTTTTAGTATTTTGCTGGAAATGCCAAGGTATAACAATAGCATATTTCAGTCTATCAGGGAAAATGCCCTGTTCGAGAGAGCTATTACACAGGTGGCTGAGAATCTTATCTGTTGAGAACAAGCTTTTAGTATTTTGCTGGAAATTCCATCAATTCCATGTGAGTTTTTGCTTTTAAGCAAGTTTATTATTTTCCTAATTTCAGAGAGAGAAGTGGGTGAGATTTCAATTGTATCAAATTGCATAGGTATGGCCTCTTCCATTAACTGCCTAGCATCTTCTAATGAACACCTGGATCCTACTATATCCACAACATTTAGAAAATGATTATTAAAAATATTTTCAACTTCTGACTTTTTGTTCGTAAAGTTTTCATTTAATTTGATGGTAATACTGCCTTCCTGCACTCTTGGTTGACCTGTTTCTCTTTTAATAATATTCCAAATTGTTTTAATTTTATTATCAGAGTTTCTGATTTCAGACATGATACACATAATTCTGGATTTTTTAATAACTTTTCTTAATAAAACACTGTAGTTTTTATAAAGTTTGATAGTTTCTGGGTCACTACTCTTTCTTGCTGTCAGATACATTTCCCTTTTCTGGTTACAAGATATTTTTATACCCTTAGTAAGCCATGGTTTGTTACAAGGTTTCTTACGAGTATATTTAACTATTTTCTTGGGGAAGCAGTTTTCAAATGCATTTACAAAAATGTCATGAAATAAATTATATTTTAAATTGGCATCAGGTTCATGGTAACCTCATCCCAGTCTAACTGCTGTAGGCTTTCCCTGAAATTTGCAATTGTTAAATCGTTGACTGAACGTACTACTTTGGAGGACTGTTTAGTATTGCTGAATGGAGCTATGTCATATATCATAACTAGCTGTGCACCATGATGAGGAAGATCATTCTCAACAGGCTGAGCATTTATCTGGTTAAACTTATCTTGGTCTATAAAGAAGTTATCTATCAGTGAGCTGCTATCCTTTACCACCCGAGTGGGAAAATCAATAATGGGTGTCAAATTGAAAGAACCGAATAATACTTCAAGGGCATTTTTCCTATTACCCTCTTTCAGAGAATCTACATTGAAGTCCCCACAAATATAATTTGCTTCCCCCTGTCTGACAGATAGCACAACAAGGAGTCCAAATTTTTCAGAAATAGATGAAAATTTCCTGATGGGGACCTATATACAGTTACAATTATAAATGTGCCTTTATTTAATTTAAGCTCACAGGCACATGCTTCTATATGTTTCTCTACACAAAACTTTTTTGTTTCTATACTTTTTGCACAATGATAACTTTTGACATATATGGCAACTCCTCCTTTCTCCATATTTTCTCTCATTACATGTGCAGAGAGCTTATATCCACTTACATTTACCTTATCCATATCAGTAACAATGTGATGCTCAGACAGGCATAGTATATCTATTTCATCCTCAACTTCTAAATCTTCTAAACAAACCAGAAGCTCATCTATTTTATTCTTTAAACTCCCAATATTTTGATGAAATATACTTACATTATTTTCCTTTTACGAGAACCTTTCCTTGTTCTAACATTTGCAGTACTCTCCTGTCTGAGTTTCTCATTGTGCTTAGGCCTAGTTCCTATACCAGTGGTCACATGGTGTTCGGAGAGGCAGATTATGTCAACTGGGTTGGGTGACTTTAATTCATCAATGCAATTACCTAGGACTGAGATACAACTTGGTGGAGGTAACATTTCTGGTGATTGGTGAAAATTTATAATTGACAGCTGTGATTGGTGATCCAATGTGCTAGAATTGTGCTGTTTAATTTCTTTCCTAAACTGAAGATTTGTTTCAATCCTAACCTCTCGTAGAACTTGACATCGTTCTGTCTTACCTATCCTAAAAAAGGTGCTGCTCCAACACCTGTAACCACTGGTATTTTACCACTCATGGCAGTGCCCCCCCCTTAAATTTCCTGCTATTACCCCAGCCAGTTTCCCCTTCCCTTTCCTGTTGAGATGTAGGCCGTGCCTAGTATAGTCCCATCTACTGAGAGAATCAACAGGAACCACACCAATATGAGCCTCCGCACCCGACCCAAGCAGCTGTTCCAACTCCAAATTAACTCTCCCAACAGAAGAGTTCAAATGAGGCCGGTCATGCCGTCTCAGGACAGATACAAATTCAACATTGGTGTGTCTCGATGCTGACCCAATCTTTACCAGGTCACACTCTATACTGTACCCAGGATCTCTGTCGATGCTATTCCCTGGCCCTCCCACAATAACCACGGTGTTTTCCCTGGTAAATCCTTTACAGAGTGAACCTAAATCCTCTGTCACCTGATCCAGACTAGCACTTGGTTTGAAAAAATTTGTGACCTGGTATTCTGGTCCTAATTCCTCCTGCAGAAGTTGGCCTACACCTCTGGCATGAGAACTGCCTAACAACAAAACTTTCTTCCTTTTCGATGACTTTCCTACATTCTTTTTCAATTTCCTATTGAAAGTTTGTTGTGTCCTGTCTACACCTACCTCTGCTTGAGGCTCATCAGTTTCTAACTGAAGCATCAGGTCAAACTTATTTTTGACATTCACCACAAAACTGTCAGACTTAGTTCTAGGCCTGTTCCTTCTGCTACCTGTTGCCACTTCCCACCTCTCTTTGCCCTTCTCCCTCCTTAACCTGTCCAGATCTTCCCTAGCCTGATCTAGCTCAGCCTGAAGGGCAGCAATTTTCCCCTCCTGTTCCACTATCTTCCTATCTCTGCTGCAAATCCTACATAACCACTGATGAGCCTGATCCACTTCCCCGACACCCACGCCACTGCAGTCCCCCAGTGAAAAAAACTACTGCATCCATCACACCAAACCCCGGAACTAACAATTCTACGGCAAGTCAGGCACTTCTCACTCATGGCAAAAATAATACTTTAGCTAGAATAAATCAATTAAATTACCAAAACAAAAAAAAGACGTTACAAGAATTAAGTCTATTCACAAATGTATATAAGCAAGTTTCTGATTTAAAATTCCGCTGTTTTTCTGAGATCTGTATTAAAACAATGAAGGTATACACTATTTATTATATATTTCACTCGATGGAACGAAAAAAAAGGACAATTAAACAAGGGTTATTCCTACCTACAATGTCTATTTATGGATCAAATTTAACTAACATTGGATGCCTAGAAGAAAATATATGCCTCTACAAAGTAAGCAAAGTTTTCTACGTGCAAATTTTGGGGTATTTTTGGTGGACAATATCTCAACTGAGTCTTTTTCAATCCTCTTTTTCTTGCCACAGCTGGAAAGAACATGCTTTAAGCTTTTGAAGCTATATTGCTTAATTTCTGGATTCAGCATACTGATGGGTGAGAATCCATTTCAAAAGTTATTATTTTAGCACTTCGAGAAGATTGGAAAGTGAAACATTTTGCTCATTAAGTCCCACAATTAATTTTTTTAGTATATAAATCAGTTTCAAACATTAATTTAATGTATACCATAAAACAAACATAAGACACAACACAACAAATTTGCAAACAAAAACACTAAAGAGCCAGTTCCATTTTTGGTTAAATAGTTCTACAATTTTATCAAGGACAGATTGAGGAAAACTATTGTCTTCCAGATGATGATGGTGACTGTGCTTCTAAGGCCATGAAAATATGTTGCTCAGGAATCCAGCAGGTGTCTTTAGCAGCTGGCCAGTGGAAGGAATGAACAGAACCTTGTGGGTCCATAAAGCTGATGAGAACATCATATTGTTCATGTGAAATATGCTATTAACTTTATTTGAAAGGCATAGACAGCAATGGTGTCTTGGTGGAGACAGTCGCTGATCATACAAATGCTAATACTCTGACATTCTTTGCCACCAAAATAGATAACAAATCGATGTAATATGGCCTGACTATTCTCTCAATGAAATCCTTGTATAGCATCTTCAACAACAAATGAATAATTCCCAGAAAATAATCAATATAATTAATCCATTTTCTGCAAGATTTCATTTTCACTGCTTAAGGTATAAACTTTAGTATTTTGTCATGAAGTGATGACTTCTTAAAGTGGTAATTTTCAAAATCAGTGTCTCCATGAACTCTTCAGCAGTTCTCTGACATGTATCCAATGCGTATCTGTCAGTAGGACATATTGTTGGTATTACATTGTTTCTTCAGGGTCATAGTTTTTAAAAGAGTGTCTGAGAAAAGTCTTTGGTTGTATTTTTCCTGGCCATTCCTCACAACATCGCACCATACAATCTTTCGATTCTCAAAACCTTGTAGTCATCTTGGATGGATGTTCCTGAAGCCAACATTAATGTGACATTTTGATGAATTGCACGTACATGTATTGAATTTGAACCAGAAGCACCAACTGTAGTACACCATTTCCGCCTGAACTCTCAAAATTTTGAGAAGCTCAGTGGATTTCCATATTGGTTATAATAAGCAATGAACTTTTCTCTTGGGTTTCAAAGGAGCAGATGTTTCTGCTTGTGAATCTTTTTCCTATTTATTTTTACTGCAACACAATCCTTTTAGCTTGAGCATAAACAAGATAACTCATCATCTCCAAAAAACGAAGTTAGGACATTTTGCTTTACTCCATCATTGAGCTTTGTCCCTTTTCAGTTGGCACGTGTTGCCAAAATCCCATCTTCTATCTTTAGTTTCTAGACTTCTGTTCCATTTTAGTCTAAGCAGCAAATTCTTTAGCTGTTTTTTCAATAGTCCAACTATTTGGGGCCAGGATCACAATTTGAATTTTACTGGAATTTCTGGAAGTCTGAAGCTTAAGTTCTTCAATTAAGATATCCATATCTTTAAATTTTTGGCACTCTTCCGTTTGAATTTGAGCAATATCTACTTGGCTCATACCAGCATCTGTGGCAATTACCTTAGTAATGCTACCTTGGGCATTCAGAACTTTGCACTTTATGTATCCCAATGAATCCCTTTTGCTGATCTGTTGAACCTTTAATGGTGACTCTCCAGGTGATGATAATGAAGTATTAGCAGTAAAACAAGCATCAACAACATTCATGATTTCAGTGGATGGCGTTTCTTGCTTATCCTGGTGGAATGTTTCTTTTTGGGCCATTTCTTGTCTACATTTAGTAAACATTTTATGTATCCCAATGAATCCCTTTTGCTGATCCGTTGAACCTTTAATGGTGACTCTCCAGGTGATGATAATGAAGTATTAGCAGTAAAACAAGCATCAACAACATTCATGATTTCAGTGGATGGCGTTTCTTGCTTATCCTGGTGGAATGTTTCCTTTTGGGCCATTTCTTGTCTACATTTAGTAAACATTTTCTGACCGGGTTTAAAAACATTAGTCAATAACTTCAACCTGACAGACACTGCAATGGTCATTGCTGTTAAAGAATTCTTGGTTATGTGTTTTTCTTTACCGAATGGATTGCAACAAGGCTTTGCAAAAACTGAAATTTTGTCATCAACAAGGCATTACGACATGAACAAATTTGGGCATCTTCAGTAAAATCGAGCCCAGATGTACGTCATAGAAGCTCCTTGTCCATTGGTGACATTTTCTTAACTGACTGTAGTTTACTTTCATCATAAGAGCTCCATCTGATCCACCAAAGTAGCTGGGTAAAGGGGTCTCTTGGTTCATAGTTTATTAACCTATAACACAAAATTTTGGAAGCTTATGAATATTCCAGTTTGAAGTATAGAAGATTTGGCCTTGTTTAAATATAAAATATACAAATTAGGCCATTAGTGCTTACCTTTACCTACAACAGTTAGTATTGATTATTCAAACACTCAGTACTCAACACTAGGACTGTGCACTGTCAACACCAAATATTACACCTCGCAGGAGATTGACATAGTGAAAATTGACAATAATGAAAGCAACAATTGAAAGTGATATTTCAGCAATGAATCACTGCTGCGTGGACAGAGCCTTAAAAAATATTGCTGCTTTATAATGTTGATGGAAACTGTATGACAATGCATATATGCACCACCACACATTGCAGGGCTAAAATATTCTAAACAACATAACATTCCATTATGATCATCTAGATTTTATGATCTTAAGAGCATTCTCTGAGGTTTTATTATATTTATATTCTATACTGTAAAATAATGTAAAGACACTTATTAGCACAGTTATATTCCCTTAACAGCAAGCAAATCTTATACTACTGAAATACACTACAATTACATATTTTTTGATCTACAACTTCAAATTTTATTAATTTTTTGTATTCACCAATAATCAGCCTGTCCTCTTGTTGAATAGGTATTCTTACTCATCAGTATGCAAGGTCCAGAAATTAAACAACATAGCTTTGAAAGTTTCAAGCATGTTCTTTCCAGCTTTGGTAATAAAAAGAGGATTGAACTAGACACGGTTGAGATATTGCCCCCCAAAAATACCCAAAAATTTGCATGTAGAAAATTTTGGCCAACTTTGCAGGTGCATAGATTTTCTTCTAGGCACCCAATGTTAATTAAATATGATCCACATACAGACATCATTATTTATTTATTTATTTATTTATTTATTCTTTGCCCATGGACTCCAGCTGAAAATCCAGCTGAGAGTATTGGGTGTGTCATACAATAGCCTATTAACATCAAACTTGATTTCAATATATATATAAATGAAACAAATGATTAAACAGAAATAGTCCATAATCATACAAAGGTTTTACATGTTTCACATTATATGTACACACAAATCAAAAAAAACATACAGAAATGATAATTTTTACAGGTACATTTCAGTAATGATATATTTAAACACATCTTAGTATTCACTCAAACTGTATATACATTTCTCTGTGAGATATAGTTTCAAATGATTTTTAAAACATTTTAGATCTGTTTCTTTTTTAATGATTTTGGGGAGTTTATTAAAAAACCTTTTGCCTGCTTCTTCTGGGGCAGTCATAGACAGTTTTAGATTTCTGTTTATCATGTAGTAATTTTCATTTCCTCTTGTACCGTGTTTGTGTACATCTTTATTTAGGAGGTGTTTATCACTTGACCTTACCACCATTATGCTTTGGTATATATACAGTGAATATACTGTCATAATATTATAGTGTACAAAAGCTTGCCTACAGGTCTGTCTTGGTGGTATTTTTGCAATGCATCTCACTGCCCTTTTCTGAATTGTGAATATTCTTTTTAGGTAGCCAGCTTGTGCATTTCCCCATATATGAACCGAATAAGACAAATGTGGGAAGACAAGTCCATAATACATTGATCTGAGGACTTTATCATCCACAGTCTTAGCTGTTTTATGCATGATGAAGATCTGTTTGTTTATCTTTTTACACAGTGCATCTATGTGCTCCCCCCATGCCAAATGTTTGTCTATTATAGTTCCTAGAAAATTTGTGCTGGTTACTTCTTTAATAGTGTTTCCATTTATATTAACATTTATATTATAATTTTCACTACGCTTGGTCTGAAATACTACATTCATTGTTTTAGACTGATTCATAAACAGGTTGTTTTGTGTTAAATATTTATTTGCATTTTCAATAGTCAGGAGTGCTTCCTTCTCAAGCTCCTCCTTTGTGTCAGCTGTGCAAATGATTGTTGTGTCATCAGCATACATTATAAGTTTCTGATTTATATAGTTAGGGAAGTCATTTACGTAGAGTATGAATAGTATTGGCCCAAGCACAGACCCTTGCGGCACACCGTGTTTAACTGTTTGTAATTCTGATATGTAGTTTGTTATGTTTCCCCCACTAGTATGTCTGATTTCTGTGCATTGTTTCCTATTTGTAATGTATGATTTAAGTATGTCATAGCATTTTCCTCTAATTCCATACTGATGTAATTTCATCATTAATTTTGAGTGGTTCACACAATCAAATGCCTTAGATAGGTCCATAAAAATCCCACAAGTCTTTTGTTGCCTGTCAAGTAAATTAAGAATGTGCTCAATTATATCTGTTGATGCTGTTTTTGTTGACTTCCCTTCTCTGAAACCATGTTGTGATGAATGCAGTATACTGTACTTTGTTATAAAACTTACAATTCTATTCTTTATTATCATTTCATAGATTTTAGCAAATGTTGAGATCAATGATATTGGCCTGTAATTTCCTAATTCATCCCTGTTCCCTTTCTTAAATATTGGCTTCACTTTACTTACTTTCAGTGAATCTGGAAATATACCTTCTTCTATCGCAGCATTCAGCATGTGTGTCAATGGTTTTAATATACATTCTCTGCATTCCTTTATGAGATGTGATGTGACACCATCCAAGCCAGAAGAATGTTTAATTTTAAGTTGTTTTATTAGGTTTGACACTTCTGCATCTGTTGTAGGTATGAAAACCATAGTATGATTTGTATGTGGGGGGTTTAACAATTTACTTACTGCATTTGTTTTATTTTGACTTATTAATTCGTCTGCTACAGTAATATAATATCTGTTAAAAGTATTGGCTACTTCTAGAGGGTTTGCGTTGCTTTTCCCACTCATCAGTGGGCAGATGTCCTCTGCCCGATTTGTTACTTTTCCTCTCTCTCCATTAATGAACGACCATAAACCTTTTGAGTAGTTCTTTCCCTTATCTATAGATATCCTGATGAATGATGCTTTAGTTTCTCTGATAAAACTACAGTACTCTTTCTTTTTTATTTTATACAGTGTGTTGTAGGCCTCATTATTTTTTTGTTTGGAGAGGTCATAATACACTCTCAGATTATTTCTGGCATGGATTACTTCTCCAGTCACCCAGCTTTTCTTTTTTTGTTGCTGTTTGACAAGCCTTTTACTAACAGGACATGTAACATCATAATAATAATTGAATAAAGAATAAAACTGGTTCCATTTGGTGTTTGCATCTTTAGCTGCATATATTGTTTCCCAGTTTTCTGCCTCTAACATCTTTTTTAGCAGATTTATGTTATGTGGGTAGTTCTGTCTTCTCATCTCCCATATCTTCTGCACTGAATCACTAGTCTTTATATTTATGTCTATCATGATTGCAAAATGGTCTGCTAATGTGGAGTTTATTACCTGTGTGTCACAATAGCATGTAGGAATATTTGTTATTACATGATCAATAATAGTTTCACTATGCTTTGTTACTCTGGTTGGTTTATCTATTTTTATTTTTAGATTGTATATGCACAATAAGTCCAGTAGGGTCTTAGTATTGTCTGTATTTTTACTCGTGTCTATGTTCAGATCTCCTATAATGATCAAATAAGCATATGTTTTTGAGAGGTGTTGGATTATATCTTCCAGCTGTTCAAAGAAGGTTTTAATTATACCATTTGGTGATCGATACAAACCTAATACACAACATAAATTCCCAGCAATTTTAGTTTCCAGTGCTGTAGCTTCAAAGCTCAATTCTATAGCATATTTTGTTATATTTATGGCTTTAGTTGATTTATAGTTAGAAAAAATAGCAACCCCACCACCTTTATAGGAAGTTCTGCAAAAACTGGCTACTTTCACATAATTCTTCAAGTTGTACATTCCTATGTGATTTTCTTTTAGCCCATGTTCTGTAACTACTAGAATGTTTGGCCTATACTCCTGTAATATTATCTCTAGTTCCTCTGTTTTATTGTTTATGTATTGAACATTTTGGTGAAGTATTCTAACAGTTGGCTTTAAATGTAATAGTTCCCCTTCCTGTAATATACTAAGCACTTCACTTGCTCCCTTTGCTTCTGGTACTATGCAGTGATTTTTTTCAGTTTGTGTCATTAAACCTGGAACGTATCTTTGTCCGGTGTTTATATTCCTCTCACTATTGTCACACTGGTATTTAAAATGGACAGTTTTACTTACATCTTTTTCCATGTTCTCTTTCTGCTTACTCGGTACCATAAAAAATTGTCACTTAGTGTAGCAGATCTCCTAGTTCTCAGGCATCTGTCTTGATTGGAAGCTGCTTCTGCTGTTGATCTCCCAGGCCTCAGGCACCTCTTCTGTGTGGTTGCTGTTGCTGGTGGCTCCTGTGCTCGCCGACTTGGTGACTGCCCTTCTTTGTTAGCTGCTGCAGCTAATGACCTTCGTATGTTTTCCTCACATGCATTTTCATTGCCTTGAGGTAGTATTATGTGGTCTGCTGTTCTGGATGCTGCTGCTGATGACGACAGCTCTGCTGATGATTGTGGTGATTCTGCTGCTATTGGTTTATCAGACACTGCTGCTGAGAACATCTGAGCCTTTGCTGCTGCTGCTGGTGTTTGTTGTAGCTCTACTGCAGATAATGATGGTTCCACTGTTACAGACAACTCTTGTTTTGGCGGAATTGGGATTGGAGACACTTCCATTACAGATGACTCATTAATAAATTTAAGTATTTCGGCACTAATAATCTTTTTCCCTTTTACGTTCATGTGGAGACCATGTCTTGTGAAGTGCTCTCTGTGAACACTGTTTATCTCTACAAAAGTCGTATTCTGGAAACCTCGACATATTTTCTCAAATAGCCTGTTTGCTGTAACAATCTCGATGTTTACGCACGAGTTTTCCATCAGATCGTGCCTCCTGGGGATACTAACAATGTAGAAATGCACTTGAGGCATCCTTTTGATTGTTTCCTTTAGGATTCTCGTTGCACGCCAAGTTTCATTACAGTAAACATCATTTGCGCCTCCTATTATGATGCAGCTGTTACCCGTCGTTAATATGTTGTCACTGTTTTTCAGAATTTCGCGTAATGGCGCGCCTGGTTTGATGATGCCTGTTACATTAAGGTCTGGGTGATTTCTTCTCATAATTTCCGTAACTCCTCTCCCATGACTATCTGCAAAAATATATGTCTGTTGCTTGTATCCTTGCTTATGCATAACGTGGTTGTTTACTTTTTTTTCCTTACGAATATTTACCTTGTGTTTTTCTCCGTTTAATCCACTTGTATATTTTTGTGTGGATGGTTTTTTCATATTTTTATCCATAGATGCACTATTAACACTTTCTTTTCTTGCGTTTAATTCACTTGTGTCTTTTAGAGTGATCAGTTCGTTCATATTTCTAGTTACAGTCGTACTGTTTACACTTTGTACATTTGGTTGTGCATACCTACGAATTTTATGGCTAGCATTAATGAGATCTTGTTGCCTTGACGATTCAGACAGTTCCCGTATGGTTAGTACCAAATTTTCCATTGTTTTTATATATTTTTTTATAATGTCAAGTTCTTTTTGAAGTTCGTCATGCACGCTATCTTCTATTCCCGCGTAGCACTTTTCACTCGCGATCTCGCGGCCGTTACACTCTATGTCACATTTACACTGTATTTGTAAATCTTCTTGAGCATAACAGCGTGAATGGCACCATTTATGTTTAAACACGCATATTCTAACTCCATTTAGCACTGTTTCGTCACAAACAACACACTTGATTGCAATTAAGTCCTCAAAAACTGCAGAGCGGTTTAAAGTTACGTGTACACTTGCCGCCATTATGTAGTCATAGGTAGGAATAACCCTCTGAAGTTTTGGTATGATTGGTTCATATGAAAAGTAGCAGTGGTTGATCAAACCTTGGCTCTCAGAACTGAACAACAAATTTTTTTGCCACTTTCGAGGCTTGTAGCTATATTTAGGTATGTCTAAATCCCAAATTTTTGCCATGGTGTGATTCAGCATAAAAAGCTGTCAGTGTATGTTAAAGAAAATGACCAAATGTATGTTAGAACTTCTAAGAAAAGCCTAGCAAACTTGGCACATCTGCACCTTTGTACATGAAGCAAAGGTGAGTAGCCTCTCTCTAAAATCCCCTAAAAATTCAACCGATGAAGATACTGGACTGGAATTTGGCACATAACCATTAAAGACCATATAGAACCTTCACATCGAACTTAATTAGATCTGGAGATGGTTGAGTGGGGCACTTTTTAATATTGTTCCCTTTGACGTGGAATGACCCTATATGAATCTGTGGTTGAGTTTGGTGCCCTTCTAACTATAATCCACTGAAAAAAAAAAAAAAAAAAAAAACAGCGCCTAGTTCCTGGAAAAAAGAACAGACCACACCAGTCTACAAGAAGGGTAGTTGATTGACAAAACCACCATTCCGTATCCTTGACATTGTTTTTTGTAGAACCTGAGAACATAATCTGAACTCAAACATAATGAGGTATATTGAACAGAATGACGGCCTCAATGGCAACCAGCATGGATTTTAAAAATATCAGTCATGTGAAACCCAACTCACACTTTTCCCACTTGACATATTGAAAGCTCTGGATCAATGCAATAAGTTAGATAAAGTATTTCTTGATTTCCAAAAAGGTATTTCTTGATTTCCAAAAAGCATCCAACTCAGTATCAGATCTATGCTTATTGTCAAACATACAATCATATGGGGTATCCAGGGAGAACAGAGGATATTATCTTGGTTGGAGAGTCATCATGAGATGTAGAAGTAACTTCAGATGTACCCCAGGGAAGTGCGTTAGAACCCTCGTAGTTCATGTTGTATATTAATGACCTTGCCGACAATATTAGTAGGAAGATCAGACTTTTTGCAGATGATGTAGCTACCTATAACAAAGTGCTATTTGAAAGAAGCTGCATAATATTTAGCCGGATATTAATAAGATTTCAAAGTGGAGCAGAGATTGGCAACTTGCTCTAAACGTTCAGAAACGTAACATTTTGCATTTCACAAAGCGAAAAAACATAGTATCCTTTGACTATAATATCAATGAGTCATTACTGGAATTGGCCAATTCATACAAATACTGGGTTTAACCATTCTTGGGTGAAGCAGGCGGTACACTTCAATTTATTGTTAGAATATGGGGAAGTGCAATCAGTCTCAAAGGAGATTGCTTACAGATCACTCATGTGACCGGCTGTAGAATGCTGATCAACTGTGTGGGACCCATGCCACATAGGACTAACAGGGGATATTGAACATATACTGAGAAGGGCAGCACAAATGGTCACAGGTTTGTTTAAACCATAGAAGAGTGAACTGGAAGACTCTTGAACATTGGTGTAAACTATCCCAAGAAAGACTGTTAACAAAGTTTCAAGACTTATCTTTACATGATGACTCTAGGAATATACAAATGTTGATCCAGAAGTAAGTTTCCCAAAGAGCTCCAGCCACATGGGAAGATGTTACGCGAAATCTGTCAACACCGCAGTATGCAGCAGTTCCTCCACTCTCAATTCTGCCTGGCCCTGCTTCTCTGCTCTGCAGCTGTCGGCAATGGAGGTGCCCATTGTTGATCCCACCATGGATATTCTTCGTCATTTGACACCACGTGTATGGCAACAAGTGAATGCCCATTCAACACGTCCAAAAATGATGCAGGGAGTTTAGTGCTGGTCAGAATGAGGTCCATGATGAAGAACAGAGTGGAAGACCTTCAGTTTTGGATGTGGTTATCAAGATGACCCAATGCGAAGTGCTTGAAAAAAGGATGATCACCACCCCTGACCTTGCTGCTCAAATTACTGGCAGTTATTACAGTACAGTTGAAATAACTTTGACAGAAAAGTTGGGGTATTGTAAGTGTTTTGCTCGATGGGTACTGCATATGCTGACAGCAAAACACAAGGAGAAATGCCTTCACTGTGTCTGTCAGTTGCTTCAAAAGTGTAAAGAAGATAAGGAAGGATTAGTTGAGACAAAACATGGTGCGGAATGGTGGGTGTTAAAAAAAGTTCGCTAACACTTAGTGAAGCAAGCTGCAAATTAATGTACACCTACCTCAGTACAGTGTTTGTTTACCATCCATTGCTCTGCATTCGTAGGTACTATGTAGACAATGTTAAAAGCAGCATCAAAGAAAATCATTGTCCATACTTTTGATTGCATAGTCAGCGTAAATCAGGTAACAAAATAAACCTTTTAAATCTCTAGTAATAACGGGCAAAAGTGGATGCTTCCTTCCTACATTGAAAATGTCCACTTCCTGATACTAATGTTTTTTATTGTCTTTTAGTTATGGTATCAACAAGCCCACACTTACATCAATAGCACATCTGCTACTAGTTAATGCAGCTTATGTCACATGCAGCCAGAAATGTACTAAGTCCAACTGAGGCATAGCGCCTTCGCATCGCTCCTGTCACTTGTTAGGACGATATCGTTATAGGTATGAGTCATCGACAGATGTCACCAGCTGACATGGACCTGAGTTACAGAGCTGCACGTAGTTGTACTAGTAGGCGGCAGAGGTCAGCAATTGGCGGACAGTGCTAGCAGTCATAGTCAAAACAATGTTGTAAAGTTATGTTTGATTAATATTTAATGTATTTGCATAATTATAATTGTTTTATATGTGTAGTAATTAGCAGTGTGAGTGTTGTATGAGTGAACAAGAACAGAAGTAAATGAAAATTGTTTTGTTTATTCACGAAGTATCAGTTAAACTATACAGCGGATTTACTATAATTAAATGTGCAGTCAGTTTATGGTACTAATAAATCGTGAGTAGAACACAAATTAATCGGTGATTTCAGGAGTAATTTTATATTTGATACTTTTCTAAATTTATTTACTTAGCAATTGCCATAGAAAGAAATGTTTTACTATGATTGGTCATTGAAGTAAAGCGCGGGTTAGCGCAGGATAATGCTGCAACCTGATTTGCTGTTCGTGATATCAACCAATCAGAAAAATGCAGGCTTGCACCAATCTATGCTGGGAACAAAGCCTTTGGTGTGATCTAGGGGGGTCAGGGCTGAGGGTTCGAACATCTCATTGAAAGCAGCTCCGACGAAAGTACTGTAAAATCGTGGAAAAATGCTAATTACGAGTTCGCGAAGTAGTACAAAGTGTATTTAAGTGAACGGTATAGTGGAAGTCGTGTGGAATTTTGGACGAAATATCAAAATTATTGCTTTTGACTGTTAGTTAAAACCGCGTGGCGTGTTGTGCGATCAAAGACTGGAACAGGCATTATGTGTAGAGCAGAGTGCACAACATTTGAGCAAGCATTTTCATAATTAAACGATCCGGTGAACTCTATTAACTTCGGTAACAGGTGTAAATACTATAAACTGGCTACGTGTGTGATTGTGGTGTGCGTGTGAACTTTACATTGTGTTGCCACGTAGTACGGACTTGGCAGTATTAACTGTGATCTTTATTGTGAAAATACACCTGAAAATTTACATTGTCAAGTTAAAACTTTTATTTCAGTATCTAGCCACTTGCCGTTTACCGGACAATTGTATGTATCTTGTGACCTGCAGTAGACAGTAGTCGTCTAGTATTTTCTACTACAGCTTTTAGCTAGACAAATGAACATTGTTGGACACTGGCAGGGCGGTAAATATAAGTGCCGTGCCGCATATGGTGCATCGGCCGGGAAACTGTAAAGCTGTAGGAACCGAATTCGTGGTCGAGAGGAATGTTCAATAAGCAGCTTTGCAACAGTGACTGCTGGTGCGAGTGAGATATTGTTGTGAAGACGAACATACATTTTGAGTTGCAATGAGGAGAGAACCTGTGGAACGGAGATTTTATAGCGAACTGGATGCTACGGGACTGAAGGCGCAGTGTAGAATTAGTCCGCTGAGCACCAGATGGCACAGTAAGCGGACAGCAAGGCGCAGCAGCTTCCATCGCAGTGGCAGCGCATGGGGGCCCTGAATCTGGTACACTGCGGGGAGAAAGGCAGATTGCTGTTTTCAACATGCTGCGACGAAGTCGGATGAAGAAATATAAGCTAAGTTTATGTAGTGTATTATTTGCATGTGTAAACAGACTTGCTAGTATGGATGGGAATGATAATTCTGTGGTTTTGAGAGAGGGCAATGTAAGTCAGTTTGATGTGAGTGCTAGTCAGGCAAGTACTCCTGAACAAAAGCAAGTAGGGGATACCGTTAATATGGAGGTATTAAGTAACGATGTGCCTCAGATATCTCCAGTTGTAAAGATGGAAGTGGAACATAATGTTCCGACCAATTCTGGTATGGGTGACAGTTTAAATCTTGACGATAGTCAGTTGAATGATTTCAGTATTAATAGTTTGTTTGATGTCAGTAGTGCTAATGTGAGTGAGGAGGCTGACAGAACAGATACCAAATTTGGTATTGTCACTGTACAATTATCTGATCAAAAAATTGTACACCAGGAAAACAAACCAGTAAATTTACAAGATATGTTTGCAGCTTTAATGACGAATATGAATCAAAATTTCAGTAATATTAATCAGAATTTCACTGAGGTAAAACAAAATTTTGGGAAGTTAGATCAGAAAGTTGAACAACAGTCTGGTAGTATTATCAAGCTAGCTAATGATCTGAAACAGTTTAAGACTGAAATTAATGAGAAAATAGAACAACAGGCTGTTGAGCTTAAGAAGATGTGGAGGACAGATTTGCAGGTGTTCGATACTCATGTAAATAAGAGAATCTCTGATGCAGAAAGTAGGTGCGAAAAGTCTTCAGAAAATGTAAAAAGTGAATTAACAGGGCTGGTTAGCAAGGTTGCTATTGGAAGCAAACAGAATATAGATCAGATAAGAAAAGAAGTAGGCCAAGTCAAGTCAAATCTGACATCAGTAGAATCTATGTGTCAAACTGCACATGGAAATTTAAATAAAAAAATTGATTCTGTGAATGAAAATTGTTTGGGCAGTGTTAAAGTTGTGTCTGAATGAGTGAATGTGGTTGTGAGTGGTGTCAAACAAACTATTAACAAAACTGAACAAATAACTCTTAAATTAAATGAGCATGACAGTAGACTAAACAAAGTGGAACGTAATGTTAGATTGGGTGCTAACAGTGTGAACTGTAGTATGGTGACGGAAACTGCTGAAGTGTCTTATATTACAAACAGACAGTTTCTTCATTTTGATCCAGCTGGAAATGTTCATCCGAAAGAGTTCTGGAACAATTTTGAAAATGTTTTGCCTAGTTTGTGGAGTGACCGTAAGAAAATTGGTTTCGTAATATCGAAGTTTTTGGGGGGAGGCTAGGATATGGGGAACGACTGCAACGAAGCAATATGAGACGTTAGAGCAGTTTAAAGAAGCGTTTTTCAAAGAATGTTGGGGCAAGCAAAAGCAGATAGAATTGCAAAACAGTTTCTGGGCTGGGGAAAAGTTCAATCCCAGGAAAGAGAATATAAAAAGATTTGCTTTAAGATGTGTGACTAATTTGTCATATTTGACAAACAAATTAGAGCCTGAGCAAATAATTATGGGGTTAGATGGAAAGTTACCTCTAAGCTGGAGAAATAAAATAGTTGCTGCTCCTAGGGACAATGTTGATAAGTTTATTAGCTATTTGGAAAGGGTGGAGAAGCTTATGCAGGAAGAGGAGCAGACAAATCGTAGTTTTAGGCCTCAGAATACAGTTGAGAGAGGTCAGAATGTTAATGTAAATAGAATGAGTGTGTCACATAATAGCCAAGGAAGGAGAGGAAGGGGTTGGCATCATGCTCCAGTTCCAAGGACAATTGATACTGATCAGGGGCACGCTTACAGATCACGATTGCCAATTCTTGATGACAATGATTTTCAGGAGAGAGATCAGGTGGGGGTGCGAGGCAGAAATGAAGCAGAATCACAGGGCACGGGAAACTAGATCCTGTCTGTGAAGGGGCTGGCATTTGCAGAACAGGTAGCAGTAATTTGAACCTGCTGGCCATACCTTTTGTATACAATAAGAATAAAGTAACTGAAGTCCAAATTATTGACAGTAATGATACAATTGAAAGTAGTAAAGCGAAGGATGATAGAATAGGCATGCTACAAAGTGGCTATGTAGGTGGGAGCAGGCAAAAGGAGCACTGTGCTGCAGGTTGTTTGGTGGGAAAAGATGTTGAAAGTGATGTAAAATCTAGCAGTGAGGGAGAAGTGTACAGTAGGGTGAATGAGGAATCTTGCCAGGGAGAAGGAGGAGATACGAATATACAGGGATTGCAGGAGCTAGATGAGAAGTGGGTAGAAGAATTATTGATGTCAGTAAATAGGGACTTAGAGGAAGCCATGGAAGCATTTTATGCCGGTGATGACCAGACAACATTGAATAATAAGTTATTAGGTCTTACACCACACATCAGTTCACAAGGAGCAAAACCTGTTGCCTCATGCTATAGATGGTTTATCGCTTCCACAAAATATTCTAAATATTGTGCCCATGCAGTATGCTTTCTGTGGCAATACATTCGACAGCCTGTTGAGCTCCTTCATAATTCGCTCACACATATTCCCCCGAGGAAAGTATGCCGAAATGTTAATATGTTCTAAATTTTTACTTTCCAAACATTATTTAAATCTTTTTGACACAAACTGTGGACCATTGTCCGATAATATTGCTTTTGGTACCCCTACTGTAACAAAATAGTCTTTCTGCAATTTACTCACTAATACCTTTGCATTTGCTTTCGTAATTGGATAGAACTTCACAAATTTCGTAAACCCATCTACCAAAATGAACACATACAAACACACCCCTCTAGATGCAGGCAGCCAAGTAAAAATAATGTAGAAGGAGAAGATGAGGTAGAAGAATTAGTTGAGAAACTAATTACTGTAGAAAAGGGAGCTGCAGATTTGCAGAAGTGTTATAATCCATCCATAGTGGCTAGGCTAAAGAATGTAGGAAGGGAGAGTAGTGAAAGCAATCCTGTAGATATTTGTATAGTCTCTGGGCACAAGGAAGGTTTCGAAATGCATAAAACTGTACACGACTTGCTTGAGGAAGATGAAATCACTGTTAAGGAAGAAAAGAAAGTTCGACCAGTAATCAATCTGTTAGTGCAAGGGGAAAAAGTACAGTGCCTAGCTGATGGTGGCAGGGATTTGTGTGCTGTTAGTCAGCAATGGTTAGATGCTTTGCCTAATAAAAGAGAGCTAGTAATTATGCCTGTCATGGGAATCCAGATAATTGTAGCCACAGGAAAAATGAAGAAACATGTAAAGTATGAAGTGATGTTGCCCATCAGTATTAATGGTAACCAGTTGTATCATAACTTTCTAGTTGTTGAGGGCTTAAGGGTAGATATGTTAGTGCGAATTGATTTCTTAGTGAAGTACAAGGGGAGGCTGAACTTTGAAAATGACAGTATAAGCCTGGAAGTGAGTGGGAAAAACATTATAGTGCCTTTCTCTAAGAAAAGAAAGCTTACAAAGAGGGAAGGTGAGCAGATTCCGATTAGATATTGTAGGAAGAGAACAGATCTGGAAGGGTATAACGAATATGGGGAAGAAGTGGAGGTAGATCCTGATGAAATGCTCTTAGTAGAGAATAAACTAGAGGAAAAAGTTAAGAGATATTCAAGGTTTAGACGAAACTCAAAAAGGGGAGCTGAAAGATGTCTTACTCAAACATAAAAAAGTTTTCTCCTATCAGCCAGGCTTGGTAAGAGACTACGAGTGTTACTTGAATGTTAAAGAAGGTGCCCAGTTTTTTAAGAAACCAATACCAATTGCTGAAAAACATAAAGAAGCTATGAGGGATTTAATATAGAGCATGCTTAAATGGGGAATAATAGAGAAAGCAGTAAGTGTATTTAACAATCCATTAGTTGTGGTGATCAAGAAGGATAAGTCAGTAAGGTTTGTACTAGATGCGAGAGCTTTAAATAAGGTGGTTTTACCGGAAAGTGACCAACCCGAAAACATTGACGAACTGCTGCAAAAATTTAAGGGAGCTAAATTCTTTACATCTATGGACGTAACTTGTGGTTACTGGAACTTGCCTCTGGCTAAAGAATCAAGGAATACACGGCATTCTTGTTTGAAGGCCGGTGTTATCTGTACAATAATTTCGGATTAAATATAAGTGTTTGTGCTTTTGTTAGAGCAATGTCACAGGTTTTAGGTGATGAACTGCTTAGAAAAATTACAGTATATGTTGATGATGTGCTGATTTCCACATCTACTTGGGATGAACATTGCATGCTGGTAGACAAGGTTTTAGAAGCTATTGAAAAAGGGGGAATGAAATTGAAGTTGGACAAGACAGAATTTGTGAAGAAAGAGTTGAAGTTTTTAGGATATATTATTAGTGGGGAAGGAACACTTCCAGATCCTGGAAAAATGGAAGCAATTAGGGAATATAAGGCCCCTACTAATAGAAGAGATTTAAAGGGTATGTATGGATTATTTGGATTTTATCGTCGTTTTGTGCCAGGTCAACTGTTTAATACTCTATGTTTAAGGAACCTTTTAAAGAAAAATGTACTGTACAAATGGACAGCTGACCGTCAGTCATCATTCGAAGAACAGAAAGCAGCGTTATGTAATAGTCAAGTACTACACCACCCAGACTTTACAAAACCGTTTTGTTTAGTAGAGGATGCATGTGGGTATGGAACTGCTGTTGAGTTATTTCAAGTAGATACAGAGGGAGAAGAAGAAAATCACAAGATTATAGCGTTTGCAAGTAGGTCCTTACAGCAGCCTGAGAAAAATTATTGCATTTCAGAACAAGAAGCCTTAGCTATTGTTTTCGGTTTGCATAAGTTTCAACAGTATTTGTTGGGACATAAAGTGACTGTATATAGCGATCACAGGGCTTTGACTTACTTACAGACTTGTAAACTTAAGCACCAGAGACTAACCCGGTGGGCAATGTACGTACGGCAATTTGACATAGAAATTAGATATATAAAAGGATCTGAAAATGTGGTAGCAGATGCATTATCTAGAAGTGCGGAGAATGAGGAAGAAAGTGAAAGTACAATGTTGAGTAAGGCAGGGGTATGTAATTTTGGAGTTATGATGAAAATAGATGAGGAAGGACAGTTGAAAAAGATTTGTAAAAATTTACGAAGGGAGCAGAATCAAGATGACAATATCAAGTTGGTAAAGAGTTATTTGGGTGATCCTGCACTCCCTAAAGTAGCGGAATACTACCAAATATAAAAGGCCATTCTGTTTAGGAGAAAGAAGAATACCGACAGTCAGTGGAAAATTTGTTTTCCTGGGCAGCATGTAGACCTACTTATTGTCTATGTACATAAAAAGTTTGGACATTATGGGGCAAAGAAGTGCATAGCAAAGCTGAGTGAGATAGTAATATTTAATAACATGTGGCGTCGAGTACAGAAGAGAGTAGAAATGTGTGACCGATGTCAGAAAGTTCGAGCCAATAGCAGAATTGTGCAAGGCGAAATGTACTCGGTAGAGCCTCGGAATAGACTAGATCTAGTCGCAGTGGACATTTTTGGGCCATTGCCTGCATCTAGAGGGGTGTGTTTGTATGTGTTCATTTTGGTAGATGGGTTTACGAAATTTGTGAAGTTCTATCCAATTAGGAAAGCAAATGCAAAGGTATTAGTGAGTAAATTGCAGAAAGACTATTTTGTTACAGTAGGGGTACCAAAAGCAATATTATCGGACAATGGTCCACAGTTTGTGTCAAAAAGATTTAAATAATGTTTGGAAAGTAAAAATTTAGAACATATTAACATTTCGGCATACTTTCCTCGGGGGAATATGTGTGAGCGAATTATGAAGGAGCTCAACAGGCTGTCGAATGTATTGCCACAGAAAGCATACTGCATGGGCACAATATTTAGAATATTTTGTGGAAGCGATAAACCATCTATAGCATGAGGCAACAGGTTTTGCTCCTTGTGAACTGATGTGTGGTGTAAGACCTAATAACTTATTATTCAATGTTGTGGAATTTCCAGCTATCGTTGATTTAGCCCAGGATCAGAAGGAAACTGTAGCTCGAGAGAACATAAAGAAGAAGACATTGGAGTGAAAGAGAAGGCATGATGCAAGGGCACCGCCTACAAGCTTTAAGATAGGAGACCTAGTTCTTGTTAAAACCAGAGAAAACTCCAAAAAGATAACTTCGGAAACTAAAAAGTTTACCAACAAGTACATGGGTCCGTTCAGAGTTATTGAAAAGCCGCACCCAAATGCATGTAGGTTGGCATATTGGAAATCAGGAAAGTTGTTGGGATTGCGGAATATTATTGACCTGAAAAGATATGTGCTTGTAGAATGGGATCTGAGGGTACTAAAACCTCAGAGGGCGTTGTACTCTGTGCAATGCTAGGTGACCGACGATCACCAAGTGCTCGAGTTATTGGCAATACTACTTCCCTTTCTTTTTGTGTTGTCAATCTTCCTCTTCTATCTTTATAAACTTTCTGTCATCTTTCATATTCTTCACACTATTGGAAATGAGAAGGAGTAGCAGGGGGTTTGTTGTGATGAATAGTGGTAACAGTGCGAGTAAAGTATGTGTGGAAAAAGGAGTTGAGAAAGTTAGAGTAATAAGATGGGCGGATGTAACTTGAAAAATAAAATGATGCATTATGGTGATTTTGCAGTAGTGAGGTGTTGTCATGTTGTATATGAAGGTTTTGAAGTAGTAGTGAGAGAAGTAACAGAGATGACTAATTATAGAGTATAATAAAGGGCTCAGAGTAATGAGGAGGAAGGGCATTACTTGTTGTAGAAGGGAGTGTTATCCTGTTGGAAAATGGTAAAGGAATTGTGGAGTGTTGTTACAAAAGTGTTAGTTAGCATTTGATTACTAGTGGAAAGCGAGTAAGATGATTTGCATGAAGATGCATGGTCATAGTGGAAGATGAATCTATCCCAAAAATGACATGAAATTTACCGGAGGTGACTAATAAAATAAACCAATAGAGACAACAACCAAAATATTACTAATGCTAATGCTACCAGGTGTGAAAGGTAAGAGTGAACGGGCGTATATAATGGATTTTGTAAATAGTTATATGAATTTGAATTTAATATCTTATGTGATTTTGAAGTCATGCTCAAGTTTTGAATTCTATGTATTATTTGCTATTGTAAAAGATTTCTTAAAAATTTTTGAAGAAGAAATCATTAAGTTAAGCATATTTATGAAGCCTGGCAAAAGCAGTCGTAAAGACTTTGCCGTAGTTGTCAAATTTTGAGAAAAGATTTAGTGGATAGGGATTAATCAAAATTTAACATAATTAAGTGATTTCAGTGTATGCCTTCAATAGCAATGCATAATTTTGCTGAAGTAGTTAAACACTTTAAAAATGCAAATTTTCTTGCAGTTCAAGAGTTAAATGTTCTGTTAATTTGCCTCGAATGGTTAAAATATAATTAATTAAAGAGTATAGCATAGGGAGAACAATTTTATACTATGTGTTGAGACGGTTGTGTATATTAGTAGTCTTAGACGAAACTATGTTTTGTAGGTAAAAAACACTGTACAATAAGGACTGGTGTGAGAGTGGACCAATGTGCAATGTTACGGACGCCAACCAACCAAGGTGTTATGATATGCTAAGAGAAAAATCGTGAGGTAGAGGACACTTATGCAGTGCAACGTGTAAGGTAGGAGTGATTTCAAAATTACACCAGGACACCAATCAAAGTGCGGGTGGAGATTCAATGAAATATTGAGTTCATGTAAATAAGAGGAGGTAAAATGCAAAAAATTTAATTGTAATGGACAAGAACTATTTTATGTAAATTCACAATTTGTAGAAAGTTTGGTTTTGAAGGAAAAAATTAATTAGTTCAGTTGTAAAGTTTTGTAAAAAATACCTAAAAAAAATCAAAAAGTTTTGTAAAATATTAGACTTAGTTATGCTAGTGTGCCAAGTCCGAAGTAAGAATTCTGTAACTTAGAGTAGTAATTTTCAAATTTCACATTTGTTCTGAGAGTAAGGAGACAGTCGCGATGTAGTAAAATTATAAAAAGTTGTTTTCAACAATTTTAATAATTACAGGGGGTGTGAGGCGTAGCGCCTTCGCATCTCTCCTGTCACTTTTTAGGACGATGTCATTATAGGCATGAGTCATCGACAGATGTCACCAGCTGACATGGACCTGAGTTACAGAGCTGCACGTAGTTGTACTAGTAGGCGGCAGAGGTCAGCAATTGACGGACAGTGCTAGCAGTCGTTGTCAAAACAATGTTGTAAAGTTATGTTTGATTAATATTTAATGTATTTGCATAATTATAATTGTTTTATATGTGTAATTGTTTTATATGTGTAGTAATTAGCAGTGTGAGTGTTGTATGAGTGAAGAAGAACAGAAGTAAATGAAAATTGTTTTGTTTATTCACGAAGTTTCAGTTAAACTATACAGCGGATTTACTATAATTAAATGTGCAGTCAGTTTATGGTACTAATAAATCGTGAGTAGAACACAAATTAATCGATGTCAGGAGTAATTTTATATTTGATACTTTTCTAAATTTATTTATTTAGCAATTGCCATAGAAAGAAATGTTTTACTATGATTGGTCATTGAAGTAAAGCGCGGGTTAGCGCAGGATAATGCTGCAACCTGATTTGCTGTTTGTGATATCAGCCAATCAGAAAAATGCAGGCTCGCACCAATCTGTGCTGGGAACAAAGCCTTTGGTGTGATCTAGGGGGGTCAGGGCTGAGGGTTCGAACATCTCATTGAAAGCAGCTCCGACGAAAGTACTGTAAAATCGTGGAAAAATGCTAATTACGAGTTCGCGAAGTAGTACAAAGTGTATTTAAGTGAACGGTATAGTGGAAGTCGTGTGGAATTTTGGACGAAATATCAAAATTATTGCTTTTGACTGTTAGTTAAAACCGCGTGGCGTGTTGTGTGATCTAAGACTGGAACAGGTATTACGTGTAGAGCAGAGTGCACAACATTTGAGCAAGCATTTTCATAACTAAACGATCCGGTGAACTCTATTAACTTCGGTAACAGGTGTAAATACCATAAACTGGCTACGTGTGTGATTGTGGTGTGCGTGTGAACTTTACATTGTGTTGCCACGTAGTACGGACTTGGCAGTATTAACTGTGATCTTTATTGTAAAAATACACCTGAAAATTTACATTGCCAAGTTAAAACTTTTATTTCAGTAGCTAGCCACATCCCGTTTACCGGACAATTCGATGTATGTTGCGACTTGCAGTAGACAGTAGTGGTCTGGTATTTTCTTCTACAGCTTTTAGCTAGACAAATGAACCTTGCTGGACACTGGCAGGGCGGTAAATATAAGTGCCACCCCGCACAACCCAAAATATTACGAGAGTAATACAGTCAATACTCTGCTATGAAATGAGTTTCATAACCGGTCCTTTTCAGTGGATTCTTCAAAGGAAACTGCACACCAATTAATGTACTGTAAATGCATACTGAACACGCCACGCAGAATTCATCACAAAGGCCGATAGCTACACACACACGGTTTTCTCTACAACGAACACTCCAAAATCTCCCAAACTTCACAGAACTGTCCATAAATGTATCTGCTTGCATGGTGATATAAACCAAATGCGAAACAACAGTCACTTCTTCATTTTACAAATAACCTTTTATGACACATCTAACGTGATCTTCTCGTCTGGCAACTAGTCCACGACTGTCCGAATGCAGTTGCTTTCAGGGCATATAACTCATTCCAGTGTGCGGGAAAGACTTTACTCTGACTGGTTGATCAAAATGAACAGCCAGTCAGATCAATCTTTAAAGATCATATTTGCACTTAAACTGTTTTACTCCAATCAACATTTGCAGATGCATTTACATCATTTCATGCTGCAAATATTAACAAAATGTTATACCAAAGCAAACAAAATGAAAACTAAGAGAAAACTGTGGTTAAAATATACTTTAGAACTGATTATCCTCTTATTACCTTTCTGGCTGCCTTATTACAAAAGTAAACACTCGTAGACACACGTCATCTGCCAGTTAGGGGGATTTACAGTTTTCATGACAACCTGGTGGCGTAACACTTGCCAGTTACGTAAGGTGTAATACGATATATAACTGAAATTTGACATATGTCCCACATACACACTCACATTCCCTCTCATTTACTCTCACCCTAACACAAAATATAAATATTAACTTTTAAACTGTTATTTTTATTACGAAAGAAAAATTTATAAAATAATTTGGCACAGTGAGAGTGCTATTACAGTTTTCATATAACAAAATAAATATAAACTGTTATTGTTGCTATCTTAATTTACTTTCTTAAGTGTCGATTAAGTACTTTTTTAATGGGTTTTTTATATTCCTGAAACTATTATAGATAGCAGGTATCAAATTTTGACACAAAGTTCGCCTGGATAACAAAAGCTCATGTACCAAATTTGGAATAAAACATATCATATTTAACATAGTTATTTGTACGTGCCACAGTGAGCATTCTCATAGTCTGCTTTATCGACAGGTTTGGCTATGACGCATACAGCAGGCCACAAATCGGCTACTGTCGAATGCTACTATACTGATACTGCAGGCTTCCAAAACAGCTTGCCATAACATAACAAAACTTGCTGCAAAAATCTGCAGTTGCGTAATAGCTGTAACGCTACACACCCCCTAAGAAACTACACATTTTCCTGATCATATTTTTATGTTTCTTACAATTTTTGCTGTAATATTTTTCCTTAACTACACTGACATTTCTCATTAAACTGTTTTTATCCAAAAAAAATTTGCATTTGATCAAATTATTTTAATTACTTAACAATTGTTAATATTTCATCAACTGAAAAGAAATAACACATCTAATGTTCTCACAGGATTCCCTACAATTTAATACTTTCTTGTTCAAAGAATGACTTTAACAAAATTCAACTTTCAAAATTTATGTATGACAATTTTTTTTCAAAATTCTGTAAATATTCAGAACTTTCATGAAGAAGATTGTTTTTACAAAAGTTTTTGAAACAACAAACTCTTTTTTTTTTTACATCAAATCTTTCATTAAAAAAAAAAAAAAAAAAAAAATCTCTTAATGGCGTCCAGAAACTTTACTGAAAATCTCGTTGAAGGATTACGTTGTCTATAATTATCGCACTAGATTTTTCACACTTTGGGGGGGGGGGGGGGGGGTGTTCAAATGCTTTCACTAACGAAGTAAAGTTAGTATGGGTCATAAGCACTTACACTTAAATCACAAAATGGCTCATCACTGGTATTTAGCATCCAGCTCTATCTCAACCTCTGGTTCTCTCTCAGCACCTGTAATATACAGTACGTCTCAGCGTCCATTCTCAATCTCTACATCCTAATCTTAACACATTTATCCTGACAGGTAAAATTTCTTAAAGTGTGCCTCTCAAATTCAAAGGTTAAAAGCAAAACTTTTTTTTAAAGATGTTTTTAAATTTTATCCAATTATTTTTTTCAGGCAAATTCATATTCATTTTCAGTCAAACATTTCTTTACATTTAGTATTACTTAATTCAGTCAAAATGAATTAACTGCTTTTAAAACTTTTATCAGTGCGCCCAAATTTGGCACTACTACTGAAATCTTATTTTCAAAATATGTGTAATTAAGCAAGTTACTGTTACAAATATTGCTAATTCAAAATTTTACTCCTTCTTAACTTTCTTTCAGAATACAAAGTTTACTGCTTGACTTTACACTAATAGGCTATTGTACACAAAGAAAAAATACATCATCATTAAATATACTGAAAAACTACCTCTGCCACCATCTACAGCTCTGAGAAACATTATTACACATAATGCAAATAGATACAAAATCATTAAGCACTGAAAAACTTTCAACCCACCTACTGCAGTTCCTCAACACCACCTATAGACATCATACAAAAAGAGAAATCAATTTTAGAAAATCACTAAAATTACTTATGTCCACTTCAGTAGCTGTGTCTCAACTGCGGGTTCTCTCTCAGCACTTGTAATATACAGTATGTCTCAGACTCCATTCTCAGTCTCTACAGCCTAGTCCTAACACACACATTTATCCTAATAGATAATATTTCTTAAAGCTTGCTTCTCAAATTCAAAAGTTAGTCCTTTTAGTTTCTACTCGAATACTAGCTCTCTGTATACTTTGTAATACTCTAGTACACTATTTACAGATAGGGAAGAAGGAAAAAAGATAGCTAAGTTCTGAATGAAGAAGAGGAAGGTTGATAACATGAAAAGAAAGGGAAAATAGTATTGTCAACAACTCGGGTGCCCGGTGATCGTCAACCACCTGACAGCGCAAAGAATGTGTGTCCCCTGAGGCTTCTTAGTTACTGCTACTTATTTGCTGCTCCATTAAATATCGTCGTTATCAGGAGAAAGAAAACTGGCATTCTATGGATCGGAGCGTGGAATGTCAGATCCCTTAATCGGGCAGGTAGGTTAGAAAATTTAAAAAGGGAAATGGATAGGTTAAAGTTAGATATAGTGGGAATTAGTGAAGTTCGGTGGCAGGAGGAGCAAGACTTTTGGTCAGGTGATTACAGGGTTATAAATACAAAATCAAATAGGGGTAATGCAGGAGTAGATTTAATAATGAATAGGAAAATAGGAGTGCGGGTTACCTACTACAAACAGCATAGTGAACGCATTATTGTGGCCAAGATAGACACAAAGCCCATGCCTACTACAGTAGTACAAGTTTATATGCCAACTAGCTCTGCAGCTGATGAAGAAATTGATGAAATGTATGACGAGATAAAAGAAATTATTCAGGTAGTGAAGGGAGACGAAAATTTAATAGTCATGGGTGACTGGAATTCGTCAGTAGGAAAAGGAAGAGAAGGGAACATAGTAGGTGAATATGGATTGGGGGGAAGAAATGAAAGAGGAAGCCGCCTTGTAGAATTTTGCACAGAGCATAACTTAATCATAGCTAACACTTGGTTCAAGAATCATGAAAGAAGGTTGTATACCTGGAAGAATCCTGGAGATACTATAAGGTATCAGATAGATTACATAATGGTAAGACAGAGATTTAGGAACCAGGTTTTAAATTGTAAGACATTTCCAGGGGCAGATGTGGATTCTGACCACAATCTATTGGTTATGAACTGCAGATTGAAACTGAAGAAACTGCAAAAAGGTGGGAATTTAAGGAGATGGGACCTGGATAAACTGAAAGAACCAGAGGTGGTACAGAGTTTCAGGGAGAGCATAAGGGAACAATTGACAGGAATGGGGGAAAGAAATACAGTAGAAGAAGAATGGGTAGCTCTGAGGGATGAAGTAGTGAAGGCAGCAGAGGATCAAGTAGATAAAAAGACGAGGGCTAATAGAAATCCTTGGGTAACAGAAGAAATATTGAATTTAATTGATGAAAGGAGAAAATATAAAAATGCAGTAAATGAAGCAGGCAAAAAGGAATACAAACGTCTCAAAAATGAGATCGACAGGAAGTGCAAAATGGCTAAGCAGGGATGGCTAGAGGACAAATGTAAGGATGTAGAGGCTTGTCTCACTAGGGGTAAGATAGATAATGCCTACAGGAAAATTAAAGAGACCTTTGGAGAGAAGAGAACCACTTGTATGAATATCAAGAGCTCAGATGGCAACCCAGTTCTAAGCAAAGAAGGGAAGGCAGAAAGGTGGAAGGAGTATATAGAGGGTTTATACAAGAGTGCTGTACTTGAGGACAATATTATGGAAACGGAAGAGGATGTAGATGAAGATGAAATGGGAGATAAGATACTGCGTGAAGAGTTTGACAGAGCACTGAAAGACCTGAGTCGAAACAAGGCCCCGGGAGTAGACAACATTCCATTAGAACTACTGACTGCCTTGGGAGAGCCAGTCATGACAAAACTCTACCATCTGGTGAGCAAGATGTATGAGACAGGCGAAATACCCACAGACTTCAAGAAGAATATAATAATTCCAATCCCAAAGAAAGCAGGTGTTGACAGATGTGAAAATTACCGAACTATCAGTTTAATAAGTCACAGCTGCAAAATACTAACGCGAATTCTTTACAGACGAATGGAAAAACTGGTAGAAGCCGACCTCGGGGAAGATCAGTTTGGATTCCGTAGAAATGTTGGAACACGTGAGGCAATACTAACCTTACGACTTATCTTAGAAGAAAGATTAAGAAAAGGCAAACCTACGTTTCTAGCATTGGTAGGCTTAGAGAAAGCTTTTGACAACGTTAACTGGAATACTCTCTTTCAAATTCTGAAGGTGGCAGGGGTAAAATACAGGGAGCAAAAGGCTATTTACAATTTGTACAGAAACCAGATGGCAGTTATAAGAGTCGAGGGGCATGAAAGGGAAGCAGTGGTTGGGAAAGGAGTGAGACAGGGTTGTAGCCTCTCCCCGATGTTATTCAATGTGTATATTGAGCAAGCAGTAAAGGAAACAAAAGAAAAATTCGGAGTAGGTATTAAAATCCATGGAGAAGAAATAAAAACTTTGAGGTTCGCCGATGACATTGTAATTCTGTCAGAGACAGCAAAGGACTTGGAAGAGCAGTTGAATGGAATGGACAGTGTCTTGAAAGGAGGATATAAGATGAACATCAACAAAAGCAAAACGAGGATAATGGAATGTAGTCAATTTAAATCGGGTGATGCTGAGGGGATTAGATTAGGAAATGAGACACTTAAAGTAGTAAAGGAGTTTTGCTATTTAGGGAGTAAAATAACTGATGATGGTCAAAGTAGAGAGGATATAAAATGTAGACTGGCAATGGCAAGGAAATCGTTTCTGAAGAAGAGAAATTTGTTAACATCGAGTATATATTTAAGTGTCAGGAAGTCGTTTCTGAAAGTATTTGTATGGAGTGTAGCCATGTATGGAAGTGAAACATGGACGATAACCAGTTTGGACAAGAAGAGAATAGAAGCTTTCGAAATGTGGTGCTACGGAAGAATGCTGAAGATAAGGTGGGTATATCACGTAACTAATGAGGAGGTATTGAATAGGATTCGGGAGAAGAGAAGTTTGTGGCACAACTTGACTAGAAGAAGGGATCGGTTGGTAGGACATGTCCTGAGGCATCAAGGGATCACAAATTTAGCATTGGAGGGCAGTGTGGAGGGTAAAAATCGTAGAGGGAGACCAAGAGATCAATACACTAAGCAGATTCAGAAGGATGTAGGTTGCAGTAGGTACTGGGAGATGAAGAAGCTTGCACAGGATAGAGTAGCATGGAGAGCTGCATCAAACCAGTCTCAGGACCGAAGACCACAACAACAACAACCATTAAATATCTCTTTAAATCAAGTATGTTTTTGATTCCCAATTGCTTAAATGATTTTATTTCAACAGGACCAACTTCTTTCCCTTCTCCGTCTTCTATGTTTTCTGTGGTTCTGCAAAAGTGTCTTGGCAATGGACCCTTTTTCTCCAACAAAAGGAATGGATATAGTTTCCCCTCATACATTTATTACCACCTCAATGTTTCCAAAATCTAATCTTCCTTTGCATTTCTGTAAAAGGTCAGCAGCTACCAGCATCTCAATACTAAGTCCTTTAATAATCAAAAAGTTCTGTTCTAACTGAATCCCACCTATGGTAATGGGTATCATTAACTCTTGCTTCACTACCTTTTTGCTTCTACCAGTGGCCGCAATAATGTTTATCCCAATTACTGGCATTATCACAACTGCTTTACTTTCTGTGAGAGCATTCACAAATTCCTGTTGACACTGCACAAATATCAGAACCAGTCAATTAAACAAGTAATTGTATCAAGAATTCAATAACAGGTTGTCTAGGATTTATTTTTAGACATTGAGTTTCAGGTTCGTCTAGTAAATCATGCACCACCTCTCGTCTGTCAAAACCTACCCCTCCTGTGAAAATTAACTGAACACTTACAGGATCCTCTTTCACCTTATTTCTATTACTACTAGCCTCTTTCACTAAATTACTCATAATGGAAAAAGCATCTCCGTCTTTCCCTCCCCTCCATCTGAAATATTTTCTGCAACCCTATCCAAGGTGTTGACAGAATTACCTATATTACCACCTTCTCTTTCCTCTCCTGATTCCTCGTCTTCACTTTCTGAAATAACTCCACTTACTTTATTCAAAAACTCCTCAACACAGTCATCCTCTTCCTCCTGCATTTCCATAATATTAATTCCACAGTCTCCAGATAGCCTATCATCCTGGTCTACACATTTGCTTTCTGAAATAAGTTCTTCATTAAAATGGTCCTGCTGATATCTGTCTGAACTTTCACTCTCACAAAATGCTACTTCCTTTTCGAAAGAAACAAACTGTTTAGCAGTGTCACTCTCCTTTGCCCTCCTATTTTTGTTAATATTATTTTCAAAATACTAGTTAGTAGGTGCCTTCTTTACAAAGGGCATTGCTAGTGGGTTTAGTCTATAGAGTTGCAGCCTGTAAATGCTAGCATCATCACAGACCACTACTCGTTTCCCTGCTGTGCGATGTCATTGCCTCTGACGTTTCCATCACCTGACAGGTGATGCTCATCCATTGTGTCATGGGCTTGCAGCTGATTGCAATCAAAATACTGTACTCTGTCATTGAATCTACTTCCAGCAGTACCTCCTCTTCCTCTGTACTTATCCCAGTAACCATTACCTCTTTGTACGCCTATTCTATTTACATTGACTTCCGTCCTCTTTTCATTGGGTCTCGTGGGAGGCCTATATTCTCTCCTATTATTTTTCTCCTAATTCAAAATGTTTTCACTCTTTCTAAATAATGGAAAAACCTATCAATATCTTCTTGAGGAGCCGTTATGATCTTATTCCACCAAAATAATGGCAACTTATTCTCTATGCCCATAATGATCTGTTCTGTTTCCACCTTTGAATTTAAATATGACAAGGTAGTCACCCACTTTTGTACAAACCTTTTGATACTGTCACTCTTGGAATCGTATTTTTCCCCTCAACAAAAATTCATTCGAAACCTCCATCTGCTTTCTCTTTCCCCAATATTCTTCAAAGAACACTTCCAAAACAGCTTGCCATAACGTAACAAAACTTACTGCAAAATCTGCAGTCATGTAATAGCTGCAACGCTACAGTGGATGTTTTATTTCATTTAGGAAATCCAAACAATGGTGTCACTCAGGGTTACTAGTCGCAAAGAAGTTCAGACAAACTCCTTCTGCTGGCAAAGTCATAGCCACTGTGTTTTGGTATCGTAAGAGGATATATCGATTTCAAGAAATCTGGGACAATAGTCAACTCAGACAGTTGTTGTACAAAACACTATGAAAATTCAGGCGAGCTGTTCACATCCGCTGGAGAGGACGACTGATAGAAGGTGTAATGCTGTGCTGCACGATAATGCCCGACCTCACATCTCCTGTAAAACCTAGGAACTTATAGTGCTACCAAAAGATATCTTACTTGTTGGCAACAAATATCAGCTGTGACAGGCACGCTCATTTGGATGGGTTCGTAGTGCACAACACACTTTTCGAGTCACTGGCTGGAATATATTATGTTCAGATTACCTTTTGCTCAAGAATGTGTCTTTTGTTTGGGCTCAACAATTAACCTCTTCTGAAGAAGTTAACATAAAGGCATCACGAGTCATCAGCAGTAACAACATTACATACACATTCTCAATGAACAAATTGATGATGTTAAAGCAAAACTGCAGTAATAGTCATCCTTCTGACTTTTGCTGCTTCGAAATAGAACATGCGGTACTCCTACTCCTGAACCTTGCCTATTGAATGAAAATGTCACGTGACATTTCAATGCCTACATTTCATCACATATGACTGTTATTGAGACTTCCTAATTGTGGAAAATCATTCATGCCAGACTGATCTTTCATGAAATTCCTTTTGTGATGTGTTTTCCCTAAAAGAGTCACCCCACATTACAAAGGTGCCAAGCTGCCTCTGTTGCCATCACCCTTCTGTTAAACCCATAGTAAGTAATAGTCTCAAATATTAGACCTTTTCCATGTCCATCTCTATTTTACAACTCTTGAACAACATTCATAAGTTTCAAACATCCAAAATCCAATATGTAACTGTAATATAAGTATTAGAACAAAATGACAGTTGAGAATACACTAATAGCACTGCACCGCTTTTGCCTGGTTGGACGATGCCTAGTGTTAGGGGACAGTTGGCTGATAGCCACTGTAGGATGAGGGAACTCTCGAATGTTAACTGTCCTTACCTCGACACAGCCGTCAGCTGTTAGGCGGAATTCTTTCTGTATGTTTTTGCTATTACATGTGAGTTGGACAGTGAAGTGAGTTATCTTTGAGGCTACTTCAGACATAACTTTTGCAGACACTTGAAATACAATTTAAAAAACTAAGGCACTGTGGAGCATGAAATTCACGACTTTATATCTACATTTTTCGATGTTTAGCAATAGACCATGAGCACCACTCCATAATGGCTCATGAAGAATGACAGCACTTCCTCCTTACATTTCTTCATCCTACACAGTTGCCAGATCGTGCTTATGGCTGGCCTGCCATAACTTCTGCACCCTACAGTGTTGCCAGATCGTGCTTATGGCCGGCCTTTGAATTCTTATGTGCAGCGGATTATATTGTGAACAACTCCAACTTTGTGTTTGTCGCAGCCAGATTGTACCTCTAAAACTGTACCTTTCTGGTAGAAACTAGTACAAAGGGCGTTCAAAAAGTTTTGCACAGTCATCTCCAATTTTTTTAATTTTTTGCAGGAGGAGACCTAAATTTTTTGGTTAACATAGGCTACATACCGTATTTACTCGAATCTAAGCCGCACTTTTTTTCCGGTTTTTCTAATCCAAAAAAACGCCTGCGGCTTAGAATCGAGTGCAAAGTACTGAAAAATGTTGGTAGGTGCCGCCACAAATAACTTCTGGCGTCGAATATATGTAGCGCTACATAGGCATGCTTTGCAGGCACAAAGATAAATACTGGCGCCAAAACCAATGCATCAGTAAATAAATTTCAAAAAAAGTGGAAGACAAGATTTTTTCTCTCCCCCAAGTTTCGACCACTGCATTTTCATACATTATCCAACAAAGTAAATACAAATTTCGTATTGTTCATCTTCGAATATAGCAGCATTTCAATGTACTACGAAAATCCCGACTGGCAAGACTGTTTGGGATGTTTGTCAATATGGGAAACTCTACGTTCTGAGTTTTTTCCTACCTGTGAGATGAGATGGTTGCTAATAAGAACTTTTATGAATTGTGAATCACATGCAGTATTCTCTTCACCATAAGAATAATACGAATATAATCATTTTGTCATGTAATCTTTCGTGTTTGCAGCTATCTCATTTAAATCCTGTCTGCCTAATAAAATACGAAAATAGAGTGAGACAACAGCAAACGCGGAAGAATACATATATCATGTCATGTTTATATTCGTATTATTCTTATGCCTAATAGTGACACAGTCAGAAATGAAGCACGGCAATTTATTAGATTTTTAAATCTAAGATGACTAATTTATGTGCAGAATGTAATGTACTAAAGAGCCGTCCGCAAAGATTTTCAAACGGAGAAAAATTTTCGCTAAACTCACGGTCAGAACATCGTCTATCATACGCAGTCTATTATTTGGTTCTTGTTGATCATTATCAAAGAAAGCAGCAGTGTATGTAACAACAAATAGCAGTCTCTTGCCATTGTTTCACTACTGAGACGATTCCTCTTTTTTTTAAAAAAAAAAAAAAATTGTAAGCGGCGGTACCGTGCACAAAAGCAAGCCATGCGGCGAGCGGCGACAGGCCGTAAACACTCATTATCAGAAAGCGACAAACAATGCATGACGCAATACAGTAATGCATTTTCAGCTTAGAATGGCGTAAACACCTATAACAAAGAGAACGGCACTTATCAAATCAAAGAAAAATAAGCAATCAATTCAAACCAGACGAAGCACGTGAAAAAGGAAAGGTACCCGTATAAATACGGACAGAGCGCCTAACGCATAGCAATGGCTACCTGGTAAAGCTTAACTGCTAAGCTTACGACTCAAACCAAACTACTGTAGCTGTATCGTCATTCATTCGACCTAAATTGTGTCTCATATTATAATGGACAACTTTGTTTCGATTTGGAGGTGCGGCCTAATACTTCTCTCCCCTTGAATTTCGAGTCTCAAATTTCGGGTGCGGCTTAGGTCCGGGATAAATTTTTTTCCTTGATTTCGAGTCACATTTTTCAGCTGCGGCTTAGATTCGAGTGCGGCTTAGATTCGAGTAGATACGGTACTTGGAACATTTAGGTATACATTGAGCCTACTCAATGTAGCCTCCATTAGCTGTGACGCAACTGGCTCAACGTTCTTTCCATAATGTAAATGCACTTTGGTAAAATTCTGGGGATTGACTTTTACACCATTGCTTGACACAGGAAATACGGTATTTCTCACTATCAAATGTTTTACCATGCAGGTGGGCCTTCAGATGATCAAAGAGGTAAAAATCAGATGGAGCCAAGTCCGGACTGTAGGTAGGATGAGGAACAATTTTCCAACCCATCTTCCTGATTTTCTGCTGCATCATAAGGGCTGTATGGGGTTTGGCATTGTCATGGTGTAGTCTGATGAGCTGACGGTGAAGCTGTGGTCTGTGGGTCTTGATGGCACGTCACAGTTTGTCCAATGACAAACAGTAACAGTCCTGGTTAATTGTAGGTTCGTTTGAGCAGTTGCCAGAGAGCAGTTTTCCAATGCGAGAAATAAGGCACTACTGCACTTAGCAATGAGGAACTAAAATTAGGTGTACCATTTGAATATGAAATAGCAACCACCTACTGTAGAACAAGTATTAAACGTGGTGTATCTGCATATGTTAAAAATAGTGTGAACATAACCTATGAAGTTATAGACGTAAGTGGACTGTGCATAGAAGCGAAATTTGAAGCTGCAGCCATAATGTTGCCAAACCAGGAAATTATAATAGCTTCAGTATATTGGCCCCCAAAACAAAATAAAGACCTGTTTGTGGAGCTTCTGGAGAAACTGATACTTTTGCTACTCAAATACAAAAACTACAGAGTATTAATATTTGGTGATATCAATATAGACATTAGGTTTAAGAATAGAGAGGTTGATCACCTGCTAAATACATTAAGATCACTCAACTTCAGTTGCGTAAATGACAAACCTACAAGACAGGAAGCATGTCTAGATAACATAATTTGTAATTTTCATCTAAACGAAACAGAATTCAACACAATCAAGCTAGGCATTCAGATCATGAGGGAATATGGCTCAGACAAACACTTAACAGTAAAGCAACTGAAACTTCCACAGACTGTAGAAAAATTATAAGACCAGTTAACGAATCAAAGCTAAACAAGTTGATAAGTAAATTGAATTTAATAAAATGGGATAAAATAATAACCACTGCAGTTGCAAATGAATCTAGCAGCAAATTTCAAGAACTGTTAACCGAAAATTTTGAAGCATGTTGTCCTAAACACTGCAAGAAAATATCAAAGCAAAATTGTTACTCCAAACCACAAAATCTAAAAAGCTGGTACACCCCACATCTCAGTAGAACAAGAATCACAATGCTACTCTATCGTGATAGGTCCAAGCACAATAATGCTGACAAGGAAATGTACATGAAAGTGAAAAAGATTTACAGGTCTGAAATCAAGGAAGCTAAGTGCAAATCAAATGATGCATATATACTGAACTCAGTAAATAAATGCAAAGCTGCATGGGAAATTAGTAAAACAGAAACTAACTATGATGATAAAATATACCAGACACAAATTCCACCTGATATTCTAAACGCACATTTTGTCAGTCCTCAATTAGATAACAGCATAATGGAGAATGTGAGCAAGACAGAAGCACTACTGCCAGAAATGAACAATAAGCAGATGAACAGCTTTCACTGGACTCTAACTGAGAAGATGGTCAATGAATTAATACCTAAGCTCAGTAATTCTAGAGCAGAGGATTACTATGGTCTCTCAAATTATGTTATTAAATACATCAGAAGTCAAATTGTAAAGCCACTGACTAGAAAATCAACAAAATTTTAAATGAAGGTAATTATCAAGAATGTTTAAAAATATCTGTAGTTAAACCAGTTCATAAGAAAGGATATATAGCATCACCAGATAACTATCGACCAATATCACTTACACCCATAATATCAAAAATAATAGAATACTGCATGCATAAACAGATGAGTCAATATTTTGAACATAATAATATACTCACCTCCTCAGTGTATGGTTTCATATCTAGCCTTTCTGCAGTCAAAGTAGTTGAGAGTATGGTAGCAAAAATATACAATATCTTTGAAAATAAAGTTATTATTTGTGCAACACTGTTGGACCTCAGGAAAGCTTTTGATATGGTCTCCCACAATGTTCTCATAAAAAAAACTCTACCACAATGGAGTGAGAGAGAATGCTCTATGTCTAATGCAGCCATACTTGGACAATAGAAAACGGTTAGTTAAGGTAAATAATCAAATGTCAGAATGTCTCCCAGTTGTAAAGGGTGTACCTCAAGGATCTGTTCTTGGACCTTTCCTTTTCATTATTTACATGAATGATTTACCTGCAGTTGTATCATATGATGCAGTGCTATATGCTGATGAGACAACACTCATCACATGTGATACCAATCTTGAAAATGTGCAACTCAGCACGGGAGTGGCAATGGAGAGGTGCACTACTTGGTCTGAGGCAAATGTACTGCAGAAGAATGATGTTGTTGTTGTTGTGGTCTTCAGTCCTGAGACTAGTTTGATGCAGCTCTCCATGCTAACCTACTGCAACCTACATCCTTCTGAATCTGCTTAGTGTATTCATCTCTTGGTCTCCCTCTATGATTTTTACCCTCCACGCTGCCCTCTAATGCTAAATTTGTGATCCCTTGATGCCTCAGGACATGTCCTACCAACCGATCCCTTCTTCTAGTCAAGTTGTGCCACAAACTTCTCTTCTCCCCAATCCTATTCAATACCTCCTCATTAGTTACGTGATATACCCACCTATTCTTCAACATTCTTCTGTAGCACCACATTTCAAAAGCTTCTATTCTCTTCTTGTCCAAACTATTTATTGTCCATGTTTCACTTCCATATATGACTACACTCCATACAAATACTTTCAGAAATGACTTCCTGACACTTAAATCTATACTCGATGTTAACAATTTTCTCTTCTTCAGAAACGCTTTCCTTGCCATTGCCAGTCTACATTTTATATCCTCTCTACTTTGACCATCACCAGTTATTTTGCTCCCCAAATAGCAAAACTCCTTTACTACGTCAAGTGTCTCATTTCCTAATCTAATTCCCTCAGCATCACCCGACTTAATTCGACTACATTCCATTATCCTCGTTTTACTTTTGTTGATGTTCATCTTATATCCTCCTTTCAAGACACTGTCCATTCCGTTCAACTGCTCTTCCAAGTCCTTTGCTGTCTCTGGCAAAATTACAGCGTCATCTGCGAACCTCAAAGTTTTTATTTCTTCTCCCTGGATTTTAATACCTTCTCCAAACTTTTCTTTTTTTTCCTTTACTGCTTGCTCAATATACACATTGAATAACATCGGGGAGAGGCTACAACCCTGTCTCACTCCCTTCCCAACCACTGCTTCCCTTTCATGCCCCTCGACTCTTATAACTGCCATCTGGTTTCTGTACAAATTGTAAATAGCCTTTCGCTCCCTGTATTTTACCCCTGCCACCTTTAGAATTTGAAAGAGAGTATTCCAGTCAACATTGTCAAAAGCTTTCTCTAAGTCTAGAAATGCTAGAAACTTAGGTTTGCCTTTCCTTAATCTATTTTCTAAGATAAGTCGTAAGGTCAGTATTGCCTCACGTGTTCCAACATTTTTACGGAATCCAAACTGATCTTCCCCGAGGTCCGCTTCTACCAGTTTTTCCATTCGTCTGTAAATAATTCGCGTTAGTATTTTGCAGCTGTGACTTATTAAACTGATAGTTCGGTAATTTTCACATCTGTCAACACCTGCTTTCTTTGGGATTGGAATTATTATATTCTTCTTGAAGTCTGTGGGTATTTCGCCTGTCTCATACATCTTGCTCACCAGATGGTAGAGTTTTGTCAGGACTGGCTCTCCCAAGGCAGTCAGTAGTTCTAATGGAATGTTGTCTACTCCCAGGACCTTGTTTCGACTCAGGTCTTTCTGTGCTCTTCAAACTCTTCACGCAGTATCGTATCTCTCATTTCATCTTCATCTACATCCTCTTCCATTTCCATAATATTGTCCTTAAGTACATCACCCTTGTATAGACCCTCTATGTACTCCTTCCACCTTTCTGCTTTCCCTTCTTTGTTTAGAACTGGGTTTCCATCTGAGCTCTTGATATTCATACAAGTGGCTCTCTTTTCTCCAAAGGTCTCTTTAATTTTCCTGTAGGCTGTATCTATCATACCCCTAGTGAGATAAGCCTCTACATCCTTACATTTGTCCTCTAGCCATGCCTGCTAACCATTTTGCACTTCCTGTCGATCTCATTTTTGAGACGTTTGTATTCCTTTTTGCCTGCTTCATTTACTGCATTTTTATATTTTCTCCTTTCATCAATTAAATTCAATATTTCTTCAGTTATCCAAGGATTTCTACTAGCCCTCATCTTTTTACCTACTTGATCCTCTGCTGCCTTCACTACTTCATCCCTCAGAGCTACCCATTCTTCTTCTACTGTATTTCTTTCCCCCATTCCTGGCAATTGTTCACTTATGCTGTCCGTGAAACTCTGTACATTCTCTGGTTTAGTCAGTTTATCCAGGTCCCATCTCCTTAAATTCCCATCTTTTTACAATTTCTTCAGTTTTAATCTACAGTTCGTAACCAATAGATTGTGGTCAGAGTCCACATCTGCCCCTGGAAATGTCCTACAATTTAAAACCTGGTTCCTAAATCTCTGTCTTACCATTATATAATCTATCTGATACCTTTTAGTATCTCCAGGATTCTTCCATGTACACAACCTTCTTTCATGATTCTTGAACCAAGTGTTAGCTATGATTAAGTTATGCTCTGTGCAAAATTCTAACAGACAGCTTCCTCTTTTATTTCTTAGCCCCAATCCATATTCACCTACTATGTTTCCTTCTCTCCCTTTTCCTACTCTCGAATTCCAGTCACCCATGACTATTAAATTTTCGTCTCCCTTCACTACCTGAATAATTTCTTTTTTCTCATCATACATTTCTTCAATCTCTTCATCATCTGCAGAGCTAGTTGGCATATAAACTTGTACTACTGTAGTAGGCATGGGCTTTGTGTCTATCTTGACCACTATAATACGTTCACTATGCTGTTTGTAGTAGATTACCTGCACTCCTATTTTTTTTATTCATTATTAAACCTACTCCTGCATTACCCCAATCGATTTTGTATTTATAACCCTGTATTCACCTGACCAGAAGTCTTGTTCCTCCTGCCACCGAACTTCACTAATTCCCACTGTATCTAACTTCAACCTATCCATTTCCCTTTTTAAATTTTCTAACCTGCCTGCCCGGTTAAGGGATCTGACATCCCACGCTCCGATCCGTAGAACGCCAGTTTTCTTTCTCCTGATAACGACGTCCTCTTGAGTAGTCCCCGCCCGGAGATCCGAATGGGAGAGTATTTTACCTCCGGAATATTTTACCCAAGAGGACGCCATCATCATTTGACCATATAGTAAAGCTGCATGCCCTCGGGAAAAATTACGGGTGTAGTTTCCCCTTGCTTTTAGCCATTCACAGTACCACAACAGCAAGGCTGTTTTGGTTAATGTTACAAGGCCAGATCAGTCAATCATCCAGACTGTTGTCCCTGTAACTACTGAAAAGGCTGCTGCCCCTCTTCAGGAACCACACATTTGTCTGGCCTCTCAACAGATACCCCTCCGTTGTGGTTGCATCTACGGTACGGCTATCTGTATCGTTGAGGCACGCAAGCCTCCCCACCAACGGCAAGGTCCATGGTTCATGGGGGGGGGGAGGAGAAGAATGATAGTAAAACTGAAACCATTGTATTCCTGTCTACTTCAACAAATTACCTGAAAATGCGTACACAGTGCCAATAAATAAATTTAAAACAAGTCTTTCGAGGTGGATCTAGAGTAAAGTAATTTACTTTGCTCAAGAGTTCCTAAAGTATGTGACAAATGACCCATTTTTCTTATGAGAATGAACTATAAATCAATTGAAAATTATACATATGCCATACTGTGCAACTATTTTATTACTGTTTCATGTACTTATTGTTAATTAGCTGTTTTATTATTTA
This sequence comes from Schistocerca americana, assembly GCF_021461395.2. Lineage (NCBI taxonomy): Eukaryota > Metazoa > Arthropoda > Insecta > Orthoptera > Acrididae > Schistocerca > Schistocerca americana. The sequence goes on from NC_060125.1 coordinate 41,033,514, forward strand.
TTTGTCATTCACTGAACTATGTAGTTCATTTATCTTGTGACTGACCTATTAGGAAACTTCTTGTTGTTATTTACACTTTCACAAATACGTATTGCATCCATCCTGGATTATTATATTGTAGTTAGTAACATTTGTCAGGTCAAAGTTTATAGTATTATTATTGCTATTATTATTATGTAAACACTGACGAGACCAATTGCATGTAAATATTCTCAACAGTGCAATAAAACATTTGTATTTTTTTTTTTTTTTTAGAGCTTCTGTGCTTGCTACTTGCGCTGCTCATACACTTCTCTCGGCCCATTTGTCGTTGGAATCACATGTGAGGAAGCTGATCTTCAATTCATCAGTTGTGATCGTTGAGCATCGATCACGAGCAGCAGCAACAACAACGACTTTTATGGGGAAGAGGTGATGCATAGTGAGATCATTTGTGAATTAATTGTAAAAAGTGTTCTGTGTATGTTATTTATGACTGCGAATATGGAGTTTCTGATATATATCTGTTATTTTCAGACTACGAGGTAATGGAAGAGTTCCTGGTTTTCCATTCACCTCACCCACAAGAACCCTTTTGTTCATGCCCCACACTGGAACCGTTGTGGGACTGGGAAGCTACTTTAAGAGTAATCGAATTCTATAGAATTCATAATGAACGGCTGGGTAAGAGCAGAGACCTGAAGCACAAGCAGCAGTTATGGGACGCGATGTCCATTTACATCAAGGAACCGTTGGGAAAGACGTTTGCACCAGCGCAGTGCGAAAATAGATGGCGATGTTTCTTACGAACTTACAAGGGTGTAATAGACAACAATAAGAAATCAGGGAGAGGACAAACCAAAAGATTTCATATGCCTGAAAGAAGTGGATGAGATCTTTCAGAAGAAGAGCAACATTTACCCTGAGGTCTTGCTTGATGGTGCAATTAAGTTACATTCAATACCTCACACATTCATCGTTTTGATGTACATTAACACAATGCTTTAATTTCTTTAGACGTTATGGTGGAGGCAGTGACCAGTGAACAACCAAGTGACCAGGCTGTTCCAGGGCCATCAGGATACATGACGGAGGTTTTTTTTCTAATTCTCACTCTGATTCTGGAAAGTTTAATTCTTTGAGCGAAATATGCCTACATGCTTGCTGGGACTGCATTTTATGACGTTCATACAAAGCTACTAATGTATTTTCCAAGCAAATGGTTTCTGATAGTTTTATTTGTACTGTCCTAGCTATTAATTACTAAATGCTAAGCGCCCACGTGGATGTGAGCATTTTAGTTTCACAGCCTTTTGTTGTATATGACCTTCCTATTTTCTGTGTTCTTTAATTTATGAATTTTTCAATTCATCAAATGGTTCAAATGGCTCTGAGCACTATGGGACTCAACTGCTGAGGTCATTAGTCCCCTAGAACTTAGAACTAGTTAAACCTAACTAACCTAAGGATATCACACACATCCATGCCCGAGGCAGGATTCGAACCTGCGACCGTAACGGTCTCGCGGTTCCTTCAATTCATCGTCTTAGGTAATTAGACTTATCACAATTTTGTTCGACCACTATCCGTAAATCAAAAAAATTCATGTTTTGATTCATATTTGCAAGATCTCGCTCAGAAGTTTCGCAGTTTGTCATTTCTCTCAGTGGAAACTGTGGGAATATGCAGGATGTTTATGTGAACTTTTTTTTTCATTTTTCAGTGCACTCAGTGATACTTCCATTCAAATTTCTTTATATGTAGTAATCTGTCAAGCAAATATGACCCGTTTGATTTGTAAACTATTAATGCCAATAATTTACTTGGGTAGAGGCACTGTAGTTCCTTTCTTTCTTTTTGCATTCTTTAATATGCATTTTATCCTTTTTAAGTACTTCAGAAATTTCTAGTTTTTGATTATTCCTTCTAGAGATACTTAAATTAAAAAACAACAGGCTTATTAGTGATATGGAAATTAAGTTTTCAGTAAGAAAATTTTGCCTAAAAGCATTGCTATATGACAGTGTTCATTCTCTTTATCTGAGTGTCAGTATCCAAGCAAATCTGATTTTACTTTGTATTTTTTAGTTCCTTCTTTCATGTACTAAGTTATTCTATGCCACACTTCTGCATGATGTATGTTAATAATTTTTATACATGGGTATGTAAATAATTTTTATGCATGAGCATGTTAATATTTAAGGACTCTGCAAGTACATCCACACCCTCTCACAAGAAGCTTCAGGTCAAGAGTCGTACACAAGAAGAGAGGAACAATTACTTACAGGAGAGGCTTGCGATGGAGACAAAAAAAGACCAGAGGGAAAATGAGAAGCTGGAGTTAAAACGGGCAAGCCTCGAAGTGCAACTTGCTTTACTGGAGGCAACGTTGGAAGCCAGTAAGCAATGTGAAGAGTGTAATATGGTCCTCTGGAAGTATTTTGAGGCTTGGATGTGTTATCCTCCTAAATTTCATTTTTAAATCTTTCCTTTCTATAGTGCCCTTACTATTTTTATATTTTATATATGGCAAATTTTGCTAATTCTCTTGAACTCTCTGCTAGATACCTCAACTTTAAATAGGGGTTTGTTAGTGATATGTGTGGGAATTTTATGGGTAGTTACCACTTGTTCTATTGCTGATAAAGTGCATGACAAAGGGTGTGACTCATTGTACCAGTTATTAGATTTTCCCATCATGTTGATGTATGTTTAAATGCTTCCGTGTGAGCTGTCATTGGTCTAATCTTCTTGTTCCGATCCCTACAGGAGTTATACATAGGGGACTAATACAGTGATTTAAAGACAGTTCTTAAATATTTGGAAGTAGGCTTTCTTGAGACGCTTTTTGACTTTTAGTCTACCAGTTCATTCAAAGCATCTGTGAAACTCTTTCATGGATCCAACAAGTGACCATTTGTCCAGACAGTCTCTTTATATTCAATATACCTCTTACTGTTAAAGTTCTGAGGAATGCCAACATTAATTCCGATCATTACTTGTCTCTGGTAAAAATGAATATCATCCCAGATAGCCGAAAGAACCTTTCCAATATTTCAAGAAAAAACATACCTCCAAAATCTGATATAAGTAAACTGAAAGATGTCAACAACAAATTTACAGAAACTCTACACAGCAAACCAAATAAAACAGACTGGAACAGAATTAAAGAAGCCATGGTACAATCAGCCACAGAAACTATACTGACCAATAAAAAATATAAACACCTGTGGTGGAACGAAGATTGTAATGAAGCAATTGCGAAGACAGGCTTGGATAAAATGGAATAGCAAGGAAAAAAATCATGAAAACTTCCTGAAGGTTAGGAACGATAGATCAAAAGTATTGAGACTCTTCAACAAAAAACCAAATCGATGAAATAGAAGCAAATTTTAGAAGACATCACACTCGGGAATTTTATAAAGCCTTTAAATCACAAATATCGACGTTTAAACCTCCTACGTTACATATAAGAGGACTCGATAGAAAACTAAATTTGAATGACAAATCGTGTGCTGCAGCTTCTGGAAATTACTTTTCATCACTACTGAATGCTGAAAATCCAAATGAAAAGCTTGATTTCCATCTTACTGTTCCTCCTGCAGGAAGTCCCCCTCCCACATTAGATGAAATCTTGAAAACTATACAAGGCTTGAAAAATAACAAATCTGAAGGTGAGGATCACATCTTGGCTGAAATGTGGAAATACACAGATCATGATACAATAAAACATCTCCATGATATCATAATGAAGATTTGGGGAACGGAAACTCTACCTTCAGATTGGACCATAGCAATTATTCACCCACTTCATAAAAAAGGCGATAAGAGTGATCTGAATAATTACCGAGGAATCTCTTTGCTACCAACGACGTACAAGATCTTTTACAGACTGTTGTTAATCAGAGCTGACTCAGTCTTAGATCAACAATTGGGTGAATATCAAGGTGGTTTCAGGACATCAAGATCCAGTGCAGAGCAGATGCATAACCTGAAATCTGTTATATCATACGCAAAATCAAGATCAAATATGTTTGTTGCGACCTTTGTCAATTTTCAAAAAGCATATGACTCAATTGATTGAGAAACAATAAAGAACACCCTTGCTGAATTTGGTCCAGATAGGAAAACAATCAGTCTGGTAAGTGCCACTTTAAATAACACGGTGTCAAAGTTCAAGTTCAGAGGCGAACTATCAGAACCATTTGAAATCTGTACAGGGGTGAGACAAGGTGACCTGCTCTCTCCATTGCTTTTCAGCTGTGTCCTGGAAAAGATAATCAGAGAGTGGAAAACAACCGTACCACCAGGTTATGGGATTCAAATTGGACATAAAAGAAATGGCCTCAGAGGAAACTGTTTGGCTTTTGCTGATGATGATCTGGCGCTCATTGCGAATAATATTGTCGAAGGCAAGGTTCAAGTGTCCAGCCTACAATCAATTGCTGCTAAGACTGGCCTAAAAATAGCATTTAACAAAACTGAATTCATCACAAACATCAAACACGCTCCTCCTCATACTGAAATACATCAAGAGAAAATCAAGCAGTTGAAGAAATTTAAATATCTTGGAGAAATAATTATGCTTGATGGTTCAGAAAATGCAGCTGTAGGAAGTAGGTGTTTTAAACTAGAAGGTGCTTTTCATCTGTGCAAAGACTTATACAAAAGCAAAAGCCTGTCTTTATATCTAAAACTTTGTCATTATAACACCGTAATTAGACCATCAGCTTTGTATGCATCAGAATGTTTAAACATGACGAAGAAAGGACCCCTACGAAAACTTGAAATAAAAGACCGGAAAATTTTGAGGAAAATTATATGAACATACAGAAGACATTGTTACCAGCATGAGGATGCGGAGAATAATGTTTTTTGGTCATCTAGAAAGAATGAACCTGCAAAGACTTACTCATCGCATACATTCATCAATTTCAAAAACAAAATCGTATTCAAAATGGGCAAGCCAAGTTAAAAAGGATTTACAGGAAGCTGAAATTTCATTTGATGACATTCAGGATCAAGAAGTTTTCAGAGAAAAGTCAAAATTACTAATAACATTACTTCGTTTACTACACCAGTTCTATGTCCTGCCTGCAAATGGTCAAAACAGAGAAAAGAAGCACAGTCAGCCAAAATGAAAATCTACTGGCAAAAGAGGAAAACACAATCAGGGAAGAGATAATAATCTTCGTGGTCCATAGTAGGCCGAAACGATAGGGAAAAAATTAAAAAAAATAAAAACTCTTACTGTTTGGTATGGATCTCACACACTTGAGCAGTACTCTAGGATGGGAAGCAAAAGTCATTTATAAGCAATCTTCTTTGTAGACTGATTGCACACTTCCCCTATATTCTACCAGTAAACCAAAATCTGCCTGTTGTACCTGTTAACGACCCGTACGAGAACTTAAATCAAATGTCTGTCCCCAAGTAAATACTTTGGTCAACTCGGGACTGTGTGCCAGTTCGTTCTTTCATTGCTCTATTTTTCCTCCAGAATTTTCTCCCCAACATGTCTTCTCTTCAGAACAGCTCACACTGATGAATGCTTCTGCCTTTGGAATCCTAAATTTGAAACCTTTGGGGAGGGGCGGGGGAGCTACTTTTATTTGTAATTAACTGCTAAGATATTGCTTGTTCATCTGTTCCCACGTATCTGTAGATATGTTTCTCAGGCTGTTGTCATTTCTCCTGTTTAACTCCCAAAAAATTAATTCCCTTACTCATTTTTTATATTTTGTCATTTGTTTTTCAAAACTGCTTTGCGTGTAATGGCCCTAAAAAATTTTATTCTTGCAGTTTCTTGATATGTTAGGTTACAATGAACTGCTAGGCATTAATTTATAAGTGCCATTCATAGTGAATGGCACTTGTTTTAACTCTTGTAAAATTACCTTTGCATTCATTCTGTCCTATTTTGTGTATCCATTTGATATTTTTCTAACTCTTTTGTTGAAGTGTCTTTAGAGTTAGTTGAACTTTGACCTATTTGACCAGTCATTAAAATTTTTGGGTGTCTATTTTAGACGTATATTAGCTTTTATTTTCAGAAATTGTTCTGTGGGGGATTCAGTGGTTACTGTTCAGAGATTTCTCCGTATAGTACAGCAAAATTAGTTGCAAATGCTAGGTAATTTAAAGTTCATTATCTTCCCACCTCTCCAGATAAGCCATGGGACTGATTTACAGCTCCTTGACAAATATGCAATTCCCACTCAAGTGTCTGGCAGCTAGTTCAGTGAACCACTTCCTCTACTGTTCCACTTGAAGTATGTGGGGAAAAATTCACTTGAATCAATCAGTGTGAGATCAGATTTATTGTATTCATTTGTATGTAGCTGCACATAATATTTTCAAATTTACAGGAGAAAGTTGAAATTTCATGACATGCTCATACTACAAAGTAAAGTACTCATACCACAAAGTAAAGTACATTTGTTTTAATGGTTGCCACCCCAACTTGCATACAACACACCTCTCTATTTTGTGATAATACAAAACGAGCTGCCTTTGAACTTTTTTGGGGTCCTCAATCATATAAGGATCCCATACTGTGAAGCAGTACTGTGGCAGAGGAAGGACAGGGGTACTCTAAGCAACCTTACTGTAAGCAATCTCTTTTGTAGTGCTGTTAAATCTTGTGTTCTGCCAATCAGATACAGTCTCTGGTTTGCTTCCCCAACATTTTCTATGTGATCATTGGCACACTGCTAGGAAGGGGGCCAGGCACAGTCACACTTTGGCCATCTTTCCTTACTTTATTATTAAGGACCTTGGACATGTTATCCATAAACTGTGCTTTTGCATAATTAGAGTATGATACGGGAACCATATATGTTTTAATGTGTTAATCCTTTTTTCACATTGCATGTTTTGTCCTGTCTCCATGATAAAGTCATTATGAGCTCAACATCTCGCCATGCATATGATGAAAGGGTGTTGGCTCATTGTTTTTACAGGTTGAAGCTGAGGTCATCAGATGTCACATCTGTGAAGAGCAATGGAGGATTAGTGATTGTGATTATAAACTGTAATTGTGAACTATGTATTTGGTGATTATAGTTAAATTGTAATTGTGAACTGTATAGGTGATTATACATTGTGATTGTATATTGTAATATCCCACCCTCCTCTGTCATCGTGATTTAGATCTTCCATGGTTCCCCCAGATTGTGTCAGGTGAATGCCAGGATGGGTTCCTAAGTCCATGGCAGTTGTTCCAATACCCTTTGTGTTGTTCCAGTACCCTTCATGTGTTTATAATATTTATTCATTTATTTATTGTCCTCTGAATCAATACTGTACATGACATGCACATAGTGATGCACAAACATACATTTGATGTTGGACATTATAATAATTTGTTGGCATGAAGTTTACACAAACATGAGCTTACATACGTATTTTCTGAGAAGTTATGAACACACAAATTTATGAACACACAAATTACATACTCAGTTACACATTTGTACTTTAGTGCTGTATTCCTCTCACACATATACACAACAGTTCCTGGTTGGATATTCTTTCTGCACTTGGTGTTACAAAAAGGTACGGCCAAACTTTCAGGAAACATTCCTCACACACAAATAAAGAAAAGATGTTATGTGGACATGTGTCCGAAAACGCTTAATTTCCATGTTAGAGCTCATTTTAGTTTCGTCAGTATGTACTGTACTTCCTCGATTCACCGCCAGTTAGCCCAATTGAAGGAAGGTAATGTCCACTTCGATGCTTGTGTTGACATGCAACTCAATGCTCTACAGTACTAGCATCAAGCACGTCAGTACGTAGCATCAACAGGTTAGTGTTCATCACGAACGTGGTTTTGCAGTCAGTGCAATGTTTACAAATGCGGAGTTGGCAGATGCCCATTTGATGTATGGATTAGCACGGGGCAATAGCCGTGGCGCAGTACGTTTGTATCGAGACAGATTTCCAGAACTAAGGTGTCCCAACAGGATCGGCATCTTAGGGAGCACGGAACATTCCAGCCTATGACTCTTGACTGGGGAAAACCTTGAACGATGAGGACACCTGCAATGGACGAGGCAATTCTTCGGGCAGCTGATGATAACCCTAATGTCAGTGTCAGAGAAGTTGCTGCTGTACAAGGTAATGTTGACCACGTCACTGTATGGAGAGTGCTATGGGAGAACCAGTTGTTTCCGTACCATGTACAACGTGTGCAGGCACTATCAGCAGCTGATTGGCCTCCACGGGTACACTTCTGCGAATGGTTCATCCAACAATGTGTCAATCCTCATTTCAGTGCAAATGTTCTCTTTACGGATGAGGCTACATTCCAACGTGATCAAACTGTAAATTTTCACAATCAACATGTGTGGGCTGACGAGAATCCGCACGCAATTGTGCAATCACGTCATCAACACAGATTTTCTGTGAACGCTTGGGCAGGCATTGTTGGTGATGTCTTGATTGGGCCCCATGTTCTTCCACCTATGCTCAATGGAGCACGTTATCATGATTTCATACGGGATACTCTACCTGTGCTGCTAGAGCATGTGCCTTTACAAGTACGACACAACATGTGGTTCATGCACGATGGAGCTGCTGCACATCTCAGTCGAAGTGTTCGTACGCTTCTCAACAACAGATTTGGTGACCGATGGATTGGTAGAGACGGACCAATTCCATGGCCTCCACACTCTCCTGACCTCAACCCTCTTGACTTTCATTTATGGGGGCATTTGAAAGCTCTTGCCTACACAACCCCGGTACCAAATGTAGAGACTCTTCGTGCTCATATTGTGGATGGCTGTGATACAATACGCCATTCTCCAGGGCTGCATCAGCGCATCAGGGATTCCATGCGACGGAGGGTGGATGCATGTATCCTCACTAACAGAGGACATTTTGAACATTTCCTGTAACAAAGTGTTTGAAGTCACGCTGGTACGTTCTGTTGCTGTGTGTTTCCATTCCATGATTAATGTGGTTTGAAGAGAAGTAATAAAATGAGCTCTAACATGGAAAGTAAGCATTTCCGGACACATGTTCACATAACATATTTTCTTTCTTTGTGTGTGAAGAATGTTTCCTGAAAGTTTGGCCATACCTTTTTGTAACACCCTGTAGATGCAAGATTTTTGCACATACTCTCATTAATGTTTTACTCTTTACAAAATTCTTTGCTGCAATTTGTTTCATGTTTCTTTCCACCCATGTGTAGCAGAAATTCACTTGCACTGTAGAAACAATGATCAAGTAGGAATTATCTTAATTTTTTATTAAATACATTCAGGGACTTACTGTTTTTTATTTCTGATGGCAGGCTATTGTATATTTTAATGCCTTTGTTGAAGGGAGAGTTTTTAAAGGCAGAGGTTGAGATTTGTGGCAGTCTGATCTAATTTTTACTAAATGTATAAAAACGTGTTATGCCTAAGTTTGAGTGAAGTGTAAAGAACTGTTATAACTTACCATGACGACGCACGAGCGACTCAAAGAAGACAATGGCTATATAAAAGAGCGCTCAATGGACATGATACGGACATAAAAATCTACCGTCATTGTAGTACTAAGCTTAATGTACGATATACGTTTTAGTTATAATAAATATTTGTTCTGGGAATACTGAATCGTTTAGCAGTGCTCATTCCTATTATCTCCTCAGTATTATTTTCATTTTAATTATGCATTTTGTTAATATTACAGACACCAAGATCAGCAGTCCAATGTGCGTGTTACATTGATAAAAAGAAAACTGTTTTATCGTCTTCTTACATCAGCTTTAATATTGAATTTCCCTCTTGTGTGATGTTACAGTTGTTTTTGCGCCCTTAAAAACTTTCTGGTCCCTTAGGAAATTGTTTTGTCATAACAATAACTTCACAACCGGGTATGATCGTATCTACGATCATGAAGTAATTAGAAAGACGATAACGCAATTTCTTAATCAATAGCACGCTAGTTGTGACTGCCTCAAGCCACGCGAAACTGCAAGTAAAAAAACTATTCACATCTCATAATGCAATATTTTATGACAATGGTCAATCCATGATTCTTACGCCAATTGTGATTGATAAAACAGTAAGCTAAATCTCAATTTCCGACTTTCCATTGAATAACAACATCACTTTTATTTTGTAACATCACACTTGGCGCCCGAAAAGGGACTTGACCAAAAATTAGTTCAAATTCTTGGAAAATTTTCTACATGCTTGTGTTAATAAATGTTCTGTCATTTCATGTACACATCATCTCTCTGTGAGAATGACGGAAAATATGCTGGTCAATAATGCAGTTTAATTACCGAGAGAAAAGAAAAGAGACGTGAATTTGCTGAGACAACATAGCGGTAATCAAGCCATCAAAAAGTAAGTCAGAATTTCGCATACGCAGTGTAGTGCTTCAGTAGCAACGTTGCTTTTCCAAGTCGATCCACATCCTTTCTATCTCCTTCCCGCTGTAGAAAATCTGCTTTATTTTATCTTTCAAAGTAAAATTCTTCGTAGTCTGATAATAGAAATTATTTCTCCCCATTGTTAGTATAGCTGTATTACATTTTCAACATGGTGGATAGTGTGTGCAATTTGCAGTGAAGAGCATCTTCTTTCATTTGTCTGAAACGTTTAGGTTCCATCTTGTCTTCTCGCCAGATAGAATTTCATTTGTTGCTCACGCGAGATCGGTGCTCTTAGCAGACTCACCACGTCACTGACAAACGGTGAAAGCCTTGCGTAGCACGTGATTTACTGACGAAAATGGCAGATAGTAAACAGAGACGGGAGTGAAGACGTTAACAGTATTCCATACCCTTTACGATCGCGAACGGTAGGTTCCCGCGTGGAAACTGAACTAACCATGTCTGTAACAGGGGAAAGTGACCCTAAAGTCCAAACTCTTCCCGCTGCAGCTACAAATGACCTCGGTGCGTTAATGGAAATGCTGAAAAAACAGTTTGACGCAGTAAATGAGACTATAAAAACACAAAATGAGACTGTTAACGCCCGATTAGATGCTGTAAGCGAATCAGTAAAAACACAAAATGAGACTGTTAACGCCCGATTAGATGCTGTAAGCGAGTCATTAAAAACACAGCTAGGCACAATCAAAACAGATCTGCATAAAGAAATTACGGCTGAATTAAATACCCATTTGGGTGAGGTGCAAACTAAGATCAGTGATCAAATTCAGAAAATGCAGAAACAGGTGAAAAGTGAAATAGCTGAAGTATCTGGAACATTAAACACAAAAATGCAGGCAGCTACCAAAGAAATAAACTCAGTTAGAAATGCAGTATCTGACATTGAAGGTGTAGTGGAGGATCTGTCGAGGCAGATAGACTCAATCAATATTGAAGAACAGGTTAAGAGCACCGTGAAAACACACGCGGAGGCATTGTCGGAACACTACGGTGAATGGATAAAGGGTAAAGATATTTTTATCGAAAAGGTCAGGGAGGAGCTTAGGGATACTGTCAAGGATGTAACTTATGAAATCTTAGCTGCTCCTGGTAAGTCGGGAGACACAGTGGTTTCTGAATTGGGACAGATTCGGAGGACACTTACACGGGATCTTCCCGAGTGGAAGCAGCAAGTAGTGGACGAAGTCAGAATGCTGAGAAACTGGGTAGAAAATCCGCACACGCATACGCAAACTATAGGGGACAACTCTTTAGACGGTGACGAATGTCAGTCAACTTCTTATCGTTCACCGCCTGATTACATGCAAAACAACAGTCCTGTTGAGTCCCGAGTAGGGAAAATAAACGATCCGCCCACAATTGTGAGTTTAATGCAAGAGGAAAGTGTGATTAAGCATCGCACTTTTCCTGTTTTTCATCCGCAGAAGCGAGAAACACACCCCGTCGTGTTCCTAAAGAATTTTTCCGGCATATTTCCCAGGAGCTGGACAGACAGACAGCGTATTCAGTTCGTCACTGGCTTTATTTCTGGTGATGCAGCATTATGGGGAACGGAAATGGTAGACACGTGTAGGAATTATGAAGAGTTTGAGAAAATGTTCTTGGCAAAATTTTGGAGTAATGGGGTACAGTATTCCTTTCTGTGCTGGATTCCTTAGATTTAATTAGCGAGGATGTGCGCTCCAAGGTTGGCAGCGGCAAATTCTTCCCTGGCAGCCAGGAGAATGCATCGCACGCGGACAACAATGCGCCGAAGGAGAGAGTGCGCTACTGTGATTGCGGGTACCAACCTGCCAGCCGTTATGGAAACGCAAACGGCAATAACTTTAAACGGAAGCAGAAAACCAACTACAGTAATCAGCAGAGATACCACCCAATTTACAACCACGAGGTACAACATCAGTACAGAAACCCACCCTTTAATTCTGCGCCTGAGCAGCATGGAAATTCTCCACAAACTAGTGGTAATTTTTCAAATGGGCCAGTGTACAATCAAAGTTATAGATCGAAAAATAGCAAGTGGCATGGGCAAGGCGGAGGCCACCCAGCACAACATCAGAACAACTTTTCACAGGATAGAGGACTGCGGAACAATTTTCAAATGGCACCAAATGCGAACTTTCCTTCACAAGGAAATGGTTTTGCCGGCAACCAAAAGATCGGGCGACAGCAGCCGTCTCAAGTATTCTATTCACAAGTGAATGCACCCAGTGGATTTTACCCCTTTACACCGGCATTTGTACCACATAACCAGCACCAATATGAAACAGAACAAACACTTAAGGCCATGAATGACAAACAGGTTAAACATCCTGCGGAAAATTAGAGGCAGTGCCTTTCAGCCTCCAAGAGGTCGCTGCGGATTTTGAGTGGGGGCACTAACGAATACTCTGATTCTGAGTATGTTAATGCGATATGGTACGACCATGAGACCGACTTACGAGATGACCTTGCACGTGACAAAGAAGCTCAAGACATTAACAACATTTATGATGAACAGGTCCAGGCTTCGATTAAGATTTCTATTGCCAACATTCCTTTCACAGCCATTGTTGATACAGGAGCAAACATCAATGTCATGTCACCATGTCTCTTCAGACAGGTGTCTTCTGTTTCAAAAGTTTTATCATTGCCGATTCAGGGCTGCTCCATATCGGGAGCGATTGGTCCATTGAAACAGAGAGTTAGTTTACAGACACAGCCTCAACTGCAGATAGAATCTGTTTCGGTTTCCTGCCTCTTGCGTACTGGAAATTTCCTTGTGTGAACTGTTAATGATAAGTATTGTGTTGAACAGCGCATGGACTTCATGGTAACAGCTACTACATGTAAACTTTAAGTATTAAATGCTATGTATGGAAAAATTGTTTATAGTGATGGACATGAACTGATATTTCTTCAACAAGCTGAAGCAGGAAATTAAGGGGGGACGTACACGAAACTGCAGTAATTTTAAAAGTATTTTATAAAACTCTAATTTTTTAAGATAATCAATCCAAATTTGGTACAGTTATTAAGAAATGTTATGCGCATATGAACCTAAATTTTCATTTTTATTGACCTTTTACATCTTTAATTATTAACAATTAATTTTTTTTCAACAATGTAATTACAAATGTTCCTTTTTTGAGAAAACTGTGAGAGCAATGTTAATGAATTTTTGTACACACTTTCATACCAAATAATTACAAAACTCTGTGGAGCAGAATTTTTATATCTTCTTTTGTTCAGTTTTTACGGGTCTCCCAATTTCCCTGAAAAATAATATATCAAATTTAAGGAATATTTTCTACCATAAATACCTTACTATTTTATTAAATGAAAATTCCTTCCACAGAATTTTTCACTATAGTACTGACTAGTCATATACCAAATTTCACTTCTCTACCTTTTGTGGTTTTTGAGAAAAAGGTACATAAAGTTATAAAAATGTAAGTTACGGGAAAACTGAATCAATGATTTGATAGTGTTTGTATTAGGTCTTACCGTCTCTGTGTGAACTAGTGCAAGCCATATGCATACTCCTCTTCATCTGCAAGCAGTCTCTTCTTTGCTTGTCTTCTTTGGTTAACCTGCTGTTCAATTTTATTGGCTGTAATATCAGCCGCAGCAACTCTTTTGTCATCGATGTCCTTCAATATTGAATAGGTGAAAGCTCCTGGATGAAATCCTAGCCTCTGTAGAGTTTTTATTCTTCCAAGATTACCATTGTTAAAAACTAAACAAGCATCATATGCAGCAATTTCAACAATAATTGTTGAAACAAATGTTGTTTTTGGGCAACGTTTCCAAATCAGTGAGTTGTAACTTTCATTAGGGTTTTGTGTCTTTCCATGCACACACTTTCGTAGGAGGTCTGGCTCTGCTAAACACCTAAATGTTGGTTTTATAGCACTTAAAACAGCCACAGGTAAACTGTGCTTGTGTGAATAGTTCATGCCATCACGCTCAGCCTGCTTGAATTTGCACCACGATATGTCACACAAATTATGTACAGGTTTGTCATCTGTGGATAGTTTATGAAAATAAATAGACCACACAGCCTTCTGCATGTTATTCAAATTTCCACTGTTGTCCCTTATTGCCTTGCCATAGTACACTTGTAAAGAATGAATTTCTTTGTCTGTGAGTCTGTTGGGACCACCTAAAAGTTTTCCATCCTCAAGTTTCCTGCCCTTCAATTCACGTTTCAATTTTAAAAGTCTGCCTCCCATTCGTTTTTGCACATGTCCAACACATTCCAACTTTTCTATAGCACAATGGGGACCATAAGGTTCACTTTCCAAAACAGTTTTGAAGGAGCTGGAGTCACCATCACCAAGGTATTTTGTGTATCTAACACCGTACTTTTCCACACTTCGATGGAACATAAGTTTCATAGCTGCAGGTTCCATTCCACCACTAGAACCAGAATAATTTCTACAGCACACTTTCTTGTGTTCAACCTGCCACTTATTTTCTTCCACTTCACCAGCTCTCTTTCCGAGTACACAGCTATAGCAATATTTGCTCATTACCTGAACGTCAAGAATTTTTCCAGTATCAACACTAATGACAGATGATACTCCATACAGTGATGTATGTCCACGCTTCATCCACGTTCCATCACATGACACACACAAATCGGTGTCTGGCGTGTTATCTGCTTCTGTCTTTAGTTCACTATTCATCTTCACAGCTTCCTTTGCAGAGGACTTCAAGTTTTCTTCCACTTCCTCTTGAAGAGCACTTAGCAGTGTTTTATTTCCAGTGGTGTACCTAGCACTTGGTTGTGGCATGTTCATGATCCCACAAAACAGTCTGGTACCTTCCCTGCCTATGCCCAAACATCTCATGCCATATATTAAACGCATATTTGCTTCATATATCCGGTTACTTGATGCCGAAGTTCTAAAAGCAGTGTCTGAATGACAGCTTTCACAAGTAAGATGCAACATACACACTATTCCAATTCTGTTTTCTTCGTCATATAATCTCAAACTTTTTGCACCACAGTCAGCACATACACAAGCAGATGATATAATATCAGATAGTATTTTCAAATCAATAAGCCTAAAACCACTAGTAGCTTGAGTGTCTGAGCCACAATCATCAAGTGATTGACAGCTGTCAATTTTCCTTCTCGAAGCACTCGCTTTCTTGGTTGAAGTATCGTTTCCATTTGTTATTATGGGGCTGGTTTTCAAGTTGTCTTTACTACATCGAGAAGCTTGACACTTTCTAACCTTTTTAAACACCTTACTAGAACGCGGCATGCTGCAAAATATAATAACAAGTCTACTTACAACTTTCGTAAAAATGTATTCCAAACAAACACTCGTAAACAAACGCTATAAATCAAAGAATATAAAACCAGCGGCAGAGATATTATTCCACAGCCTTCTTGATGTAGTACACAAACGTTCCCTGCATTGTGACTGCACAAAACTGGAAAAAAGCGCAGTATAAATAGATATACGAGAGGATGAAGACCAAGATGGGGGGGCGTCGCCCTGTGCAAGCTATTACAAATTATTATTTTTTTCCCCCTTAGAAGCGGAATTGGAACGTAATATTTGGTAATTGAAATTTCAATACCATGTAGTAAATGAAGAGCCAATAAAATTTTTTTCACAAATTTGGTCATTTTCATGTACGTCCCCCCTTAAGGTTGCAGAAAGAATTTCAATTTAGCTTTAAGTTAGTTTAAAAAAAATGTGCTTGCGAGGTGATTGCCAGGATCTATATAAATATGTAAAGGTGAGAAATGGAGGAGGATGCGTAAATAAGCACTTCTCTCAAGGTACAAGAAGATTTATAGATTTATTTTTAGTAATGTAAGTACTTGAAGTTCTGTTGTAAAAGCCCAAATTACCTGCTTAAAAAAAAAATGCATGTTCAAAACGGACAGTGAACAGGAGTGGAGGAAATATCTTAGCTTAAAGTTCAGTTAAAGCGCGCTGTTAAATGGAACAGCAAGTGGTAACCCACATGTGTTCACGCAAGGAGACAATAAGCTGTAGTAAACTAAGTTAGGTGAAATACAGTACAAATAGAGGCAAACCGTGAAGCATCAATAATGTAGCGTAAGTACTCCACGAGGCCATTAATTGCTATGAAAGTAAACTATTTCCCTGTGATCTGAGCCCAATCTAAAGAGTATATGAGGAATGTTAGCTGACGAATTGATTTCAGTAGAATCAAGGTACTAAATAACCACACAGCAAGCCCCCTGTATCATAAATAAGTCCAAGTAAAGATCTTCAGAAGTTTTGTAGTGTAATCTAGCGACCATTCAATACCCTAATTGAAGGCTAATCTAAAGAACAAGCAATGCAGTGATATTTAAACTTAATACTGACTATAACCAGAGCAAGACGTAGAAGTAGCAAAGCATGCTGTAATGAAAGAGGTTGAAATTTATATATGTGCCTGTGTTTATTATGATAATTTTATTTACATGCAGATTTTATTGCAAAAATGTCTCCTAAGACACTCCTCTTATGAAATCCATTTTCCTTGTGCCCGTTCCTTTTGATCCTGGTTCATTAACCCAGACCAAGGGTCGATTTGTAAAAGGCACGTGTGCTTCGAGGCAAAGCAGTGCTTATGAGAAATGAGACACGTAGCGTGATGAACTTCGCTAGCTGTGGTAATGTTTGTTATGGACCGGTTGCGTAAACCCAGTGAACTGTCGGTAATTCCATTCATGCGAAAAATAGTAGACACGCGTTACCTTTTTTTTTTTTTTAACAGAGAACGAATGCTGAGTACATGAAGCGATGAGGGAGACCTATTGTTATCCAGTCTGCCCTCAAATATATATATATAAAAAAATTGTCAAGCACAAAGGAAAGCACAAAAAAAAAAAAAAAAAAGATTCAGCGTTAAATGCATACTCGTTAAGTAGTAGATATGCTGCGTGGCAGTAGAAAAGAATAAATGCAACGAGTGTTGCGAAACCTGTAGTTTTCATAATGAGGAGATGAGCCCTTAAAAGAAAGTTTGAAAGAATATTTTTAGGTTCACTAGTGAAAGTAAACCTTGAGATGTAAAGAGTCCATTCATAAAGCAGTTGTTCACTGGACTTAACAAAAGGAGTGACCATTAAGTGTAAATATTAGCTCGTAAGTGATCTTTTGTAAATAGTAGAATATAAGTCTTTCTGTACCAATGGAGGAAACCTGCAAAATTGATTGTTTTGTAAATTAACTCTATCGGCGAAGGAAGTAAGCACGAATGCTGTGTGAAGATGCACACTAAAGTGCGACGTGCATAATAAAAATAACTGTTCACTATATATTCGTGGTAGTGTTGTACTGCAAGTGTAAAAAGTAGTCAAGGCTACGACAACAGGTGCAACACAAAGTTCAGTGTTGTTCTAAGTGCAGCGACAGCTAAAACATTCGTCGTCACTTACCTGTGAGCCTCATGGGAGGCAGCTGACAGAGAAGTATGGAGGCAGCTTCAGTGTCCGCCTTCTCCGATGGAAAACGCGCGCAAGGTGTTTGTATCGATGCACTCGTGTGATACGAAGTTCACAAAAAAAAAAAAAAGGAGCAATCGACGATCAGCAGCTCTGTCACAGCCTGAGCGCGAATGGATACTGAGTATTGGAGCTCACGCAACACTGTGCAGCCGCTGTAAGTGGCTGACGTGTGGGTGACGAAACAATCCAAACTTTAAACTGCTAACCGCCATGATTCCATCGTACATACTGGAGGAAAGACATTTGTACACTTGTGTGACTACATTTTCATACGTAAATTAAGCAATTTTCTTGAGTTGAAGTTAAGATGAGTGAGAAGTAGATTGTTAGATTACTCAGGCCTTAAAGCCATTAATACCGGCACTCCTGAACACTGCTAAAATGAATTATAATCCTGTCTCTTGATGGACAAAGAAAATGAATGTCCACTATAGGAAGACCCTAAACTCCAGACCAGTCCCGATCCTTAACAAATGTATCCAATAGGTTGTAAGTTATACTAATAATTTTCCACTTCTTCTGTTTCATATTGTAAATAAAAACCCGGGAAGCCACTTGAATTCCTGGCACCACAGTGGAAAGGACAGATGTACTGCATGATGAACGCCGTAGACAGCTAACACAGAAAGTGAAAGCATCACGAAGTGTAGTGCTATGTTATTAAACTGTAATTGAACCACAATGAGTCAACAGATGCTCGAACATTGTCCACACTAGTTTAGTGGAAATAAGCACTCACTGTACTCATGTATCAGTTGTGAAGCTCAAGAGAAAGTAATTTCTGAATTCTATCCCCTGAAGTGCGTAATGAACGTTCACTTAGTGTTATAAGCAAATATGGACCAAACTTAAATATGCACATAAATGTTAATCTTGGTATTATGGAATGAAGTGACTGACGAACAAAGAATGAAAAACTTTAGCCGGCCGGAGTGGCGGCGCGGTTAAAGGCGCTACAGTCTCGAAACGCACGACCGCATGTGTGATGTCCTTAGGTTAGTTAGGTTTACGTAGTTCTAAGTTCTAGGGGACTTATGACCACAGCAGTTGAGTCCCCAAAAAAAAAAAAAAAAAAAACTTTATTTTGAAAAATGATAAATATCTGATATATGTTTATAAATGTAATTTCAATTTATGTACATAGTACGCCAGTAACATTATGTAAATGTCACACCAAAAATCACGAATATCTCATGAGGATATGAGGATCGAGGTAATCCTTCGGCATTCCCCCTCTCCTCATGGGAGGCAATGTGATATTCGCTATTTTTGACTTCATTAAAACAGCAAATACGAGTAGTTAATACTTTCAGCCAGAAGGCAAATACTTGTTTATAAATAATGATTAATGTATAATGAGGCGTCGCATGGCGACGGTGGAATTTTCTAAATAATGTAATTCGTCGTCTTTGGGCAGCAACATAAACAGAAAAATACGGATAGATATGCGATCCTTCACTATTTTGTTCACTGGAGAACAAATGAAGCATTGAGCGCTAAAGACTTGTACTGTTTTTCTCAAGTAAGACGGACGCAGATTTGTGGCAGTCTGATCTAATTTTTACTAAATGTATAAAAACGTGTTATGTCTAAGTTTGAGTGAAGTGTAAAGAACTGTTATAACTTACCGTGATGACGCACGAGCGACTCAAAGAAGACAATGGCTATATAAAAGAGCGCTCAATGGACATGATACGGACATAAAAATCTACAGTCATTGTAGTACTAAGCTTAAGGCACGATATACGTTTTAGTTATAATAAATATTTGTTCTTGGAATACTGAATCATTTAGCAGTGCTCATTCCTATTATCTCCTCAGTATTATTTTCATTTTAATTATGCATTTTGCTAATATTACAGACACCAAGATCAGCAGTCCAATGTGCGTGTTACATTGATAAAAAGAAAACTGTTTTATCGTCTTCTTACATCAGCTTTAATATTGAATTTCCCTTTTGTGTGAT